>NC_062294.1:51971793-52576529 GCF_902655055.1 Lutra lutra
TACAATTTCAGTATGGTAAAACTCATCCCCTTAGAGTACCTGACTCTATTTTATTTTATTTTTAAGATTTTATTTATTTATTTGACAGAGAGAGAGAGAGACAGCAAAACAGGGAACACAAGCAGGGAGAGCAGGAGAGGGAAAAGCAGGCTTCCCGCCGAGCAGGGAGTCCAATGTGGGGCTCAAACCCAGGACCCTGGGATCATGACCTGAGCTGAAGGCAGACGCTTAATGACTGAGCCACCCAGTCCCCCCTGGCTCAATTTTGAAAGTACAAAGCTCAATGAGTAGGTTTTTATTGATTGATTTATAGCTTTACTGAGGTCATTAATATACAATAAACTGTACACGTTCAAAAGTACACAGTCTTGGGGCGCCTGGGTGGCTCATTGGTTAAAACCTCTGCCTTCAGTTCAGGTCATGATCTCAGGGTCCTGGGATCGAGTCCCGCATCGGGCTCTCTGCTCAGCGGGGAGCCTGCCTCCTCCTCTCTCTCTCTGCCTGCCTCTCTGCCTACTCATGATCTGTCTGTCAAAAAAAAAAAAAAAAGTACACAGTCTGGCAAGTTTTGACCTCTGTGTCTCCCTACGAGGTCATGGCCACAGTCAAGACAGTAAACACATCTGTCACCCCAAAAGTTTCCTGGGCTCCTTTGTCATTCCTCCTTCCTACCCTTTCCAACCCAATCCCTGTCCCCAACCTCCCACCCACCTGCTTTCTGTCACTGTAGATCAGTCTGCGTTTTCTAGACTTTCATATAAATGGAATCATATGGAACGTTCTATTTTTTGTCTGGCTTCTTTGGCTCAGCAGGATTATTTTGAGGTTTGTCCAACATTGTTTCGTGTATCAGTTCATTCCTTCTCCCCATGGAGCAGTAGTCCCCGGTCTGGATGGGCCAATCTCCTGACCCATTTGCTTGTTGATGGATATTTATGTTGTTCCCGATTTTGGTTATAATGAAGTGGCTGTGGACGTCCAGGTCCAAGTCTTGGGACCGGGATGGACGCGTGTTTTCCCTTCTCTTGGGTAAATTCCAGGACTGTGATGGAGGGTCACACCAGTCGATGTTTGCCTTGTGAAGAGACAACAAACTGTTTTCCAACGTAGCTGTGTCGTTCTGTACCCCTCCAGCCATATAGAAGAACTCCCATTGGTTCCACATTCTTTTTTTTTTTTAAAGATTTTATTTATTTATTTATTTGACAGACAGAGATCACAAGTAGGCAGAGAGGCAGGCAGAGAGAGGAGGAAGCAGGCTCCCCGCTGAGCAGAGAGCCCCATGTGGGACTTGATCCCAGGACCCCGAGATCATGACCTGAGCTAAAAGCAGAGGCTTTAACCCACTGAGCCACCCAGGCGCCCCGTGGTTCCACATTCTTGCCAGCACGTGGCCTTTCTTTATTTTTCTTTCTTTTTTTTTTTAAGATTTTATTTTGGGGGGGCGCCTGGGTGGCTCAGTCGTTAAGCATCTGCTTTCAGCTCTGGTCATGATCCAGGGTCCTGGGATCAAGCCCTGCATCGGGCTCCCTGCTCTGCAGAAAGCCTGCTCTCCCTCTCCCACTCCCCCTGCTTGTGTTCCCTTTCTTGCTGTGTCTCCCTCTGCCAAATAAATAAATAAACAAAATCTTTTTTTTTTTTTTTTTTTTGACAGAGAGATCACAAGCAGGCAGAGAGGCAGGCAGAGAGAGAGGAGGAAGCAGGCTCCCCGAGAGAGCAGATTGCCCGATGCGGGGCTCGATCCCAGGACTCCGAGATCATCACCTGAGCCGAAGGCAGCGGCTTAACCCACTGAGCCACCCAGGCGCCCTAAACAAAATCTTTTTTAAAAAATTTTTATTTTTGAGTAATCTCCACACCTAACGTGGGGCTCAAACCCATGACCCCCAGATCAAGAGTTGCAGGCTCTGCCAACTGGACCAGCCAGGCACCCCTAGTGGGTATATAATATTCTGACACCAATACCAATTCTGATGTATGGATTTTTTTTCCCCATGCCAAGCAATTCTCCAACTCTAGCTGGGTGCCCTATAATTCAATTAGGACACTGTCTCCCTGGAGACACCATCAGAACCCACAGGTGAAGGGCTCTGTTCTCCAAGACCGCCCTTCCCCCAGTTTTGGATGCCAATGACCCCAGCTGTCACCTTCTATTAGCTGATGCGAGGTTCTAATGATTCTTAGGTTGGATGAATTTGCTGGAGCAGCTCACAGAACTCCGAGAAACATTTTACTTCCTAGATTCCGAGTTTATTATAAAAGGCTATAACTCAGGAGCAGCAGATGGAAGAGATGCATAGGGGCAGACGAAGCGACCATGCTCTCACCAAGCTGAACTCTATTCCCGATCTTCATGGGTTCACCAACTTTCAGCTTTGTACAGAGGTGTCATTATATCGGTGTGATTGATTAACTCATTGGCCGCTGGCGATTAATTCCACCCCCAGCCCTTCTCTCCTCCCCAGAGGTGAGGGGGTAGGATGGAGGTTCCTCTCATCTCCAGGCAACCATCCACATCCTTAGGTCTTTTCCAAAAGTCACTTCATTAACATATGCTCAGGTGTGGTTGAAACACCTTCATGCTGCTGTTGCTTAGGAAATGCCAAGGGTTTTAGGAGCTTTGTGCCAGGAATAGGGACCAAATATATATTTCTTTTTCTTTTTTAAGTTAAAAATTTTTTTTAAAGATTTTATTTATTTATTTGACAGAGAGAGATCACAAGTAGGCAGAGAGGCAGGCAGAGAGAGAGAGAGAGGAGAGGGAGAGGGAAGCAGGCTCCCTGCCGAGCAGAGAGCCCGATGTGGGACTCGATCCCAGGACCCTGAGATCATGACCTGAGCCGAAGGCAGCGGCTTAACCCACTGAGCCACCCAGGCGCCCCTAAGTTAAAAATTTTTTAGGAATCTTTGCACCCATTGTGGGGCTCGAACTCACAACCCTGAGATCAAGAGTCACATGCTCTCCTAACTGAGCCAGACGGGTGCCCCATATATATTTCTTATTATAAACCACAATATCACGGTATACATCTAATCTTTTGACTGATTGATTTTACTTCTTAAAATATTTTATTTACTTTATTAGAGAGAGCGAGAAAGCACGCACAGAAGGAGACCGAAAGGGAGAGGGAGCAGACTCCCTGCTGAGCACAGAGACCCACGCCCCGGCTTGATCCCAGGACCCTGAGATCGAGACCCGAGCCTGAGAGCAGACGCTTAATAGACGGAGCCGCCCAGGCGCCCTTCATCTTTTGATTCATTTAAAAAGTGAATTGCAGAGGGGCGCCTGGGTGGCTCAGTGGGTTAAGCCGCTGCCTTCGGCTCAGGTCATGATCTCGGAGTCCTGGGATCGAGCCCCGCATCGGGCTCTCTGCTCATCAGGGAGCCTGCTTCCTCCTCTCTCTCTGCCTACTTATGATCTCTCTGTCAAATAAATAAATGAAATCTTAAAAAAAATAAAAAAAATAAAAAGTGAATTGCAGAAATCAGCGCACTTCACCCCACCCTTCCACAACGACGTCATTCACTCGAGTTCAGCTTTGTTCACAGTTGTAGCTGTTTAAATGGGATGCAATGTACATGGTGTGAAATGCAAAAATCTTAATTCAGGGAGCTTTGAGAAATGCATAACTTAAGAGGTCCTTCCCTTTTGCTGCTCCGGATCTGAGGAGCTGAGAAGCCTGGTCTGTGGTTCTGGATGGAATGCCCCACCTTCTGGGTTCATCTCTCTCTGCGGAGTCCCTTCACTCGGACCACCCACCTGCGCCGGGTTCCCCCAAAGCTGGAAGGTGTCTCCAGCAGGTCTTCTCACCACTGACATCTGGGGCCAGATGACTCTGAAGTGGGGCCCTCTTGTGTGCTACGAGGTGTTGAGCCTCATCTTGGCCTCTATCCACTATTCCCAGGAGCATCTCCTATCCCCCAGGAGGAGTCCTGGGTGGTGAGGTGAATGGACACAATCCCTCCTCCAGGGGACCATCAACCAACCAGAAAGACAGGCTGTTACTCTTGGGCCCCCCGAGTTTCTGACTTCTTTGACCTAGGGACTGGCTTTTAAAAGCCTCCCGAAGAGATCTGGATGGGCAGCCAGGATGAGACCTAGTGACTCCCAGATTGCTGTTAATGAAGCATTTATTGTGGGCCAGGCAATGTGCAAAACTTTTTTTCCGTGAGGGGCGCCTGGCTCGTTCAGTTGGTGGAGAGAGTGACCCTCGATCTCGGGATGATGAGTTCGAGTCCCGCACTGGGGATAGAGATGACTTTAAAAGTAATGAAATAAGTTTAAAGATTTTATTTATTTATTTGACAGAGAGAGAGAGCAAGCGCACAAGCAGGGGGAGCAGCAGGTGGAGGGAGAGGGAGAAGCAGACTCCCCACTGAGCTGGGAACTCAACCTGGGGCTTGATCCCAGGATCCAGAGATCATGACCTGAGCAGAAGGCAGACGGGTCCTGTCCCCACGCTTTAATAAAACCACCTTTTTGCACCAAAGACTTCTGAAGAATTCTTTCTGGGGGAGCCTGGATGGCTCAGTTAGTTAAGCATTTGTCTTCAGCTCAGGTCACAATCCCAGGGTCCTGGGATCCATTCCTGCATCCGGCTCCCTGCTCAGCTGGAAACCTGCATCTCCCTCTCCCTCTGCCTGTTGTTCCCTCTGCTTTGTGCTCTCTCCCCAGCCCATCAAATAAATAAATAAAATCTTTTAAAGAAAATAATTTTTTCTTGGCTGTTGGCTTTGAACCCTAATGTTCTTTCCTACATCACTTACTCAGTAAATGCTACATAAGTGTTTCACAAATACAACAGAACTGAGTATGGATCTTGGTATGACTAAAGCATCCCCGGTTGTGTTTGTGTATTGTGCAATGCGGGTCAGTTTCCCTGAGCTGGGAGAGAGCCTGCCGAGTCAGAGGAAGAGTCCCAGGTCCCAGAGGGAAACTGGGATTGCCCCCAGCTCTTACCATCATCCTTCCATTCTGCCCCTTGACAGGCAGGGTCCCACCTCCAACTTTTGTTCCTGCAGACGGTCTGTCCTCCCCCCCCCCCGCCCCCTTCCAGCACTCGCTCAGACGTCACCACCTCTGGTTAAAATCACCATTCAGGGGGTGCCTGGGTGGCTCAGTGGGTTAAAGCCTCTGCCTTCAGCTCAGGTTATGATCCCAGGGTCCTGGGATCGAGCCCCACATCAGGCTCTCTGCTCAGCAGGGAGCCTGCTTCCCTTCCTCTCTCTCTGCCTGCCTCTCTGCCTACTTGTGATCTCTCTCTGTCAAATAAATAAATAAAATCTTTTTTTTTTTAAAAATCGCCATTCAGGGCACCTTGCCGGCTCAGTCAGTGGAGTGTGCGATCTTCATCCTGGGGTCCTGAGTTTGAGCCCCACGTTGGGTGTGGAAGTTACGTTTAAAACATAAAACAAAAAACTGCAATTCAACTCCAGACCCGCTCCCGGTCTCCTAGTGCCCTGACCACCCACTGAAAACAGTCCCTCGTCCATGTTCCAGCAACTTCACCTGACTTAAGTTTTTCCCTAGTGCTTGTCGCTCTGGGCTGTTGATGTGATTTTTAGCGGCTTGTTATCTTTCTTGCCTAGGACAGTAGTTTCCCCTTGCTGCTGGAGCAAATTCCCGCAGATGTGGTCGTTTAACACAACATAAATTTATCAGAAGTCCAAAGTGGCTCTTATGGGGTTAAGAAGCCTAGTGTGCCCTAGGCAGGGTCTCTTCTGGAAGCTGCAGAGGACACTCGGTTTCTGGGCCTTTTCCAGCCTCTAGAGGCCGCCTCCTGCCTCCCCCGGCCACTGCCCCTTCCTGCCTCTCTCAAACCAGCTGCGGAACATCTGTCTAGACCGTCCAGGCTCCCTCTTTGACATCCTAGGACCCTTGTGATGACACTGACCCCACCCTAGAAACCCAGGGGCATCTCCCCATCTCAAGACCCTTGACTTGATCGCCTCTCCAAAGCCCCTTTTGCCGTCGAGGTCCGGGCTCTGTTCTGGGATCACCGGGGCGCGGGGTCATGACTGAGCTCCCGCCTCACACTCTCAGCCTCCGTCCAGCGCTGCATCCCCAGTGCCTGGCACAGTTCTTGGCCCACGATAGGCGCTCCGTAGGAACTCTGTAGGAGTTGCTGAGTGAATGAATGGAACACGGGAGCAGGAAGGACAGGGGAGAAGTTTGGTAGAGCAGGTTTTGGGGGACCCGGGGCCAAAGAGGAAGTGCCATCCCCAGAAGGATGTGGAGGTGACGCCCCTGGCCCAAGGCCGGAGCATGATGGAAGGAGCAGGGATGAGCAGGACAGGTCGGTCCGGCAGGAGGATGAAGCATCACTCGGTCCATCCTGTTCTCCAGCCTGAGCCCGCCTCCCACCCACCTACTCACTGCCCTGCCCTCGGGCTGGGCCCAGGTCTTCCTGGAGTCACTGCAGGGAAGGGGGTGGAGGGGTGTCACAGGGATGCCTGACTGGCACAGCTGGTTTGGCGGGTCCTGGCATCTTGGCAGAGGAGAACCCTGGGGACAGGCAAGGATGCTGCTGGGAGCACCTGGGAGGACTGGAAGACGCAGGTGCCTGTGGACCCAGCGCTCCCATATCCAACACCCCCAACCCGGCAGCCTCGCCGGGTTCTGCCTCAGCGCCAGGGACCAGGAAGCTAAACTCCCTATGCCCGACCCCTCCCAGAGCCAGGGTTCCAGGCTCCCAAGTCTTGGGCTCTCCCACATTGTCATCACCCCGCTTCACCTCCTGGGATCCCCGCTCTCTGTACACCTGTGCCCCTCTTCTTTTGTGATCTGGTGAAGACCCGGCTTCTCAGGTCCGCCGCCAGTGTCCCTCCTCAGTCTCTGGCCCGAATAAGGGTCCCCAGCCGTGCACTCCTACCCCCGACCCCTATCCGTGGACCGGGTGTGGCCGCCTCCGCCTCCCCTCAGCCCCAGCCCCGCCCCAGGAACAGGGTGGGCGGGGCGCCCGGGTGAGTGTGCAGGTGGGGCCTGGCCCGCAGTATCGGCCCTGGGGCGGGCTCCTCCACCGGGATGGAGTAATCGGGGTGGGGAGCCGAGAACGAGGTTTCTGCAACGCTGCACACCCCGAGATGGACCCACTGATTAGAGGGGAAAGCTGGCGGGAGGGATAGGCTGCCTTTGAGGTGTCAGCCGCCCTCCTCCCTTCCCACCTAGCTTGATGTCTTCTTTTGCCCTCTCCAAGGGGCCCCCCAGAGCCTCGGCGACAAGGGCATCCCTTGCCTGTGGGCCACCCCGTCCCTAGGTCGCGGTGTCTAGGTGTCCCTGTTTCGTGTCTGTCTAGGTCATGGGAGTCCCGGCCTCTAGCCCCTCCTTCCTCATCCGACCGAGGAATTCCTGGCCCCCAGCCCCCTCCTCCCTCAGACCCAGGAGCCAGGACCCCCAACTTCTGTACTACTCCCCAATCTAATTCAGATGGATTCGTTATTCCCGACTCCAGGATTTGGGAGCCCTGCCCACAGCCTCCGCCCTCCTGGGAACACAGCCTCTAAGCCGCCAGAGCTGGCCTGGTCCTGGCTCTCCCAGAATTCCCGGCAATTACTAGCTTTTAATGGAAAGATCAGGCTCTGGAGGTGACAATGGCCCGGATTCTGTGGAAACATGACCTCATGACCCAGTGACCTCCCTTTGCCCACATCTGAGCTCCCAGAACAAAATGGCATAGCCTGGGGCTTCCCAGGGCCCCAGTGGGGGCCTGGGAAAATACCAAGGAATTGGTTTGGGGGGGCCCAGAACAGGGGAACACATGTGAGACCTTCCCTGACATCTGAGGCCAGAGGGGCTCCCCTCCTAGTCAGTGGTGTACAGTGGTGACATATTCATCTTCATGGGGGGCTTGCTGGCCAGCCTAGCCCACCTTTACCTAGCACTGATCCCTGCTACCCTTAACCCCCCAGGGACAGGTCTGAGCTCCCACCCCAGGGCCGCAAAATGTTCCCTTTATCCCCAGATTCTCCCTCCTTGGACAAAGAACATCCCTTCCAGATGTCTCTCCAGCGTCCGGGTCTTTGTCCCCACCAGACCCTGCACTTGGGAGCTTTAGGCTTCTCACCTGGAGAGGTTCCCCTCCTGGGGCATGCTTGTCACTGGAAAGCCATCCGTGACCTCCCACAGGGGCCCAGGACCTGCAGGCAGGATACCAACCAGACTGCATTTGCCCCAGGCCAACAGACCCAAGCCCACCAGTATGCAACCCACCTGTGTTATTTCAACCTTCCAGTAGCCACATTAAAAAAAAAAGAGAGAGAGACATTGATAAGATTAATTTGAGGAATGTGTTTTACTTAATCCAGTATGTCTAAAAGACCGTCATTTCCACGTGTAATCAATATAAAAATTACTTGGGAGGTATTTTACATGCTTGAGCTCAATGGCAATGCTCAGTTCCGAGGGTTAAGTCAGAATATAATCTTTTTTTTTTTAAAGATTTTATTTATTTATTTGATAGACAGAGATCACAAGGAGGCAGAGAGAGAGGAAGGGATGCAAGCTCCTCACCGAGCAGAGAGCCCGACGTGGGGCTCAATCCCAGGACCCCGGGATCATGACCCAAGCCGAAGACAGAGGCTTTAACCCACTGAGCCACCCAGGCGCCAAGTCAGAATGTCATCTTACCAAAGCATTACTGTTGCATTTATGAGGAAAGTATTCGATGCTGTTTCTGTTTTTAAAGCTACATGTAAGTTAATTAAAATTAAATATAACTGGAAATGTTCACTTCCCGGGTCACGTGAGCCACGTTTCTAGTACCCAGTGGCCACATGTGGATGATGGGTCCTGTGTTGACAGGGCAGCTCTAAGCCATGTTTACTCACTGTCTTGTACAGTGGATGCAACGCCAAGTCCTGCAGAGGAGGCCTCTCCAGAGAGTTGGAGGGATGAAGGATGGGTGGTTGAGGGATGGATGATGGATGGATGGAGGGATGATGGATGGAGGAAGGGATGATGGATGTATGGTTGGAGGATGGATAGATGGATGGATGGATGGAGGGAGGGATAATGGATAGAAGGTTGAAGGATGGATGGTGAATGGATGGATGGAGGGATGATGGATGGATGGTTGCAGAATGGATAGATGGATGGATGTTTGGGGGGTAGATAGATGAATGGATAGAGGGATGATGGATAATCCCTGTTCCTCCCAGGGAGCACCAGCAGACACCAGCTTTTCCACTTCCTTCTCCACCCCCCCAAACCTCTAAATCTCTTTCCTGTCCCTCAGATGCCTACCCCATGTCCCTGTTGATGGGGTCAGTGATACCCATTATTGTCCCTCCCCTCCTGTCATTGGGTAAGAAGCCACCCTGTCTTCTGTTTCCCCTTGCCACCTCCTCAGTAGTCTAGGACCATACAACATGGTCTTGCCTCTCCCCATCCTTACCCACATCTTCTGAAGATCCAACTAATTCTCTAGGCACCACCATTGGCCAGTTGCTCATTCCCCTCACCCTGTGATGATTCACTCATTCCATCCACAGCATTTACTCAGGAACCCCTAAGTCCCAGCAACTTTTCCAAGCACTTCCCTTGGGCTACAAGAGGGGACAAACATATAATAAGCCTTGTCTTCGTGGGACTGACAGTCTGATGAGGAGATACAGTCAGCAAGACCAAGAAGTAAAACATTTAGGATGTCAGAAGGTAATGAGTGAAAAGGTTGGAGACCTTGGTGGACGAGTTCAGGAAGGAGAAGAAGGGCCAGGTACAGTGAAGGGAGGCTCCAAAGCATCCAGCTTTCTGGGGAAGTGTACAGCAAACAGAGGAATGGCAGTGCAAAGGCCCTGAGGTGCAAACATTTCTATGTCTCTGGGTTACTTTATCTAAATGGTCTCTTGTCCAGTCAGGTACAGCCACCAGGTCCTCCTTCTCCCTTCAACATTCTCCTCTAAACTCTCCCTGGGTCTTCTCCTAGATGTCCTTGTCCCCCAGGGCAATCCCCTTCCCAAGTTTCCTTCCCAGTCTCCCTCGAGGGTTTGAGTGTTCTGGTCCCCCTAGACTGTCCCTCTCCTCTGGAAATTGAGGTTGGCACAGGTGGGTTTCTTCTCCAGTTCTGACAGTGCTGTGGGGGAACCTGGTACAAGGTTCAGGGGAGGTTCCCATGGGAGGGATAGGACAGGGTCGTCACCTCCTCAGAGCTGGAAACAAAGTCATTAAGGCAGAAGAAAGGCAGGGCAGCCCAGCCCAGAGGGCCAGGAAAGGTGTCCCAGCTCAGCGCCCCTACTTCCCTGACATCAGGGAAGTCCATCATCCCCAGGCAGGGAAAGCAAGCCCTCTTGATTTCCCCCACTCCCTTCAAGGGAGCCCCCTGCCCAGATGGGCACATCAAGGCTAATTCTGAAAGTAGCCAAGGTAAGATTCCAACTCATCTGTTGGGAGTGGGGAGGCTCCCCACACCGCAGCACCTCAGCCGTGGGTCTTTGGGCAGATGAACCAAGGGGGTGCATTGCCCCAGAATGTTTGTCTTCTGCCTGCCATTGGAGTGAGAGTGGGTAACGCTGTGTGCCCCTGGGCAGCTCATCCCACCTCTCTGAGTTGCCTTTGTGCATCTGTCATGTGAGTCTCATGTGCCCTATCCCTCCTGTGTACAACAACATGGGGCAGACAATAATTGGTCAGGAAATCGAATTTAATTTAATTTAATTTTACTTTATTATTTATTTTTTTAAAGATTTTATTTATTATTTGAC
Source organism: Lutra lutra (assembly GCF_902655055.1). Taxonomy (NCBI): domain Eukaryota; kingdom Metazoa; phylum Chordata; class Mammalia; order Carnivora; family Mustelidae; genus Lutra; species Lutra lutra. The sequence continues at coordinate 51,982,492 of NC_062294.1, forward strand.
AGAGAGAGAGAGACAGTGACGGCAGGAACGCAAGCAGGGGATCGGCAGAGGGAAAGCAGGCTTCCCACCAAGCAGGGAACCCAACGTGGGGCTTGATCCCAGGACACTGGGATCACGACCTGAGCCAAAGGCAGACACCTAACAACTGAGTCACCCAGGCACCCCTTTTATTTTATTTTTTAAAATATTTTATTTATTTGAGAGAGAGAGAAAGAACGCAAGTGGAGAGAGGGGCAGAAGGAGAGGGAGAGGGAGAAGCAGGCTCTCCACATTCTCCTTCGCAAGGAACCCAATGCGGATTCAATCCCAGGACCCTTGGATTGTGACCTGAGCCGAAGGCAGACACTTAACTGAGCCACCCAGGTGCCCCTTGGAAATCTAATTTAAAATGGCAACCATTTTGTATTTACTCAACCAACCAAATTTTCTTTGGCACACACTAGAGAAATGACAGAAAAAATTCTGGGAAGATTCCACTGAACTGTTCATGGTGATTCTCTCCATGGGTAGAAGGAGGCTTATGGCAGTCCTTATTTTCTACCCAGACGTGCCTGCTCGGATATTTTCTTTCCTTTCTTCCGTTGTTGTTGTTGTTGTTGTTGTTGTTGTTGTTGTTGTTGTTTTTAATAAAGTACACATATGCCTTCTGTCATATAAAAGTAAGTCATTTCTGGTAAGAACATTGGACTTCGTGGCCAAGTTCAAAGTCTCTGAGGGGTGATGAAATAGGTGGGCTGGGGTTGGAGACGCAGAGAACAGGGAGGCGTGGCCAAAGATTCTCAGGGGGTGGGATGGATGGAGTACACAGGCAGGAGGCCAGACTCCAGGCAGGACCTGGAGGGCCTTGGGACTGGGGGGCAGGGAGGCAGAGCTCTGGGAAGGACTGGAGGCAGGGAGACCGGGGTGAGGCCGGGGGGAGGGAGGGAGAGGAGGCCTGGGGGCACAGGCAGGGGGAGGGCATGGGGTGGAGAGTCCCAGCACAGGACAGTGGGGCTGGATACTCACAAGCCTTCAGGAGGGAGAGGAGGGGAGGGGCAAGGTCTGGGTGCGACCCGGGGACCCACGGGGCCATCCCCGAGATGGCAACCGGGCAGGAGGGACGATTCTGGGGAGCCACTCGGGTCCCGCCCCAGCTGGAGATGGGGTGTGTCTGAGTTGCCTGGGAGGGGCCCAGAGGAGATGGTAGGGGCCCTCGTGAGGGGCATCCTCCTGGGTCCTGGGGTTCCAGAAGCTCATGGAGAAGAAAGCTGGAGGTGCCATTAGGACCCCTTAGGGGCCTAACACAGACCTAACACACAGTCAGGTCTAGACGTGTCGACCGGGTGAGGGTTATTTACCCCCATTTTTCGGATAGAGAAACTGAGGCTCAAGGGGGCACTGAGCAAGAAGGGCTGGGGATTTGCTGGCCCCTGGATGTGGGGGAGCAGGGAGGAGGGAGGCTCCCAGGTGCCCGGGTCAGGGGTGAGGCCCCCCAGAGGTGGGAGCCCAGGAGGGGAGCCCATTGAGCTCTGGAGGGAGAAAATGCAGAACCCAGAGGCCAGGAGAGCGGGAGATGAGAAGGCTGAGCGGAGGATGCTGGGGCCTTCCTCCAGCTGGCCTGGGACAGCCTGGTGAGCGCCCTCAGCCCCAGAGACCCAGAGCCCCTGCAGGCTTGTCTTGTCCACATCACACAGCCATCAGAATTCAAGTCTCTGTGCCCTGGCTCCTGGCTGAGGGAGGGGAAGGCAGGGGAGGGACCCAAAGGCTACAGCCTGGGCTGGAGGGGCCCAGAGGGCCAGTGCGGAGACTTGCCTGGCAGAGGGGAAGAACCTGGGGCTGGGAGGTCACCTAAGCGGCTGGCTGTGTGATCCTGGGCAGCCCGCCTGCCCTCTCTGAGCCTCCACTAGCTCATCTGGAAACGGAGCCTCGGGGAGGGGGCATCACCAAGGCTGTTGAGGATGGAAGGGACCGCAGACCCCGGGGGTCAGACCCATCAGGTTCAGATCTGCTTCAGGCTGCATGACCCCGGTCATGACACTTTCACTCTCAGCCTCAGTTTCCCCATCCGGAAAGCGGGTATGATAAAAGTGTCTGACTCATCCCCGGGAACAAAGGGGTCCTGCTCAGGAGGTGGGGAGCGCCGTGCCCTAATGTCTCCCATGAGGGCTGCCCGGGGGCCCATCCTCCTGTCCTTCGAGCCCCCGGGGGACACACGGAGCCTCTGGCTTGGGGACTCAGCTGCGTCCCCACCTCTGCCCTCCCCTGCTCTCCCATCCTCCCCCAAGCCGAGCAGGTGGTTCTAACACTGTCCCAGCCCTTAGAGCAGCGCCCGACAGGCCCGAGGCACCCAAGAAATATTTCTTGAATGAATAAATGAATGGATGAATGAATGAACTCTCTGAGAATTTGCAAACGGAGACCCCAGGTAGGTGTGCCTGGGGCCAGTAACACAGAAGGTTCCAGTATGGAACTGGAGTAGCCTCCTGGACTCTGCCCCTGGCGGCTGGGGAGATTCCTGGGATGTGTCCATCAGCTCTCCTCCCTCCCCACCCTCGGAGAAGGGTGGCTCCCTCCCAGCCTCTCCCCGCTGTTGGAGGCGTGGGTAGCAGCTGGGAGAACCGGCTGGGTGCTGCCCCTCCCCTTGGGCACGGAGGTAGGCTCCAGCCGGGCTCCTCTGGTGGCAGACGCCACCACTGCACATACCTGGTCCCCGTGCCGCCTGCTCCCGCTCGTCCTCCCCTCCCTTCCCTGACCGGCCTGCCATGGATGGGCCCGCCGAGCCCCGGATCCCGGCCCTGTGGGACACGCATGAAAACAATATCTCCGAACTCAGGTGAGGCCCGGCCCTGGGCACCAGCGGGGAGATCCCCGCCCCCAACCCATTACCCCGGAACAGGGGGTCTGGGGAAGAGCCATGGGCCTCGGCAAGGGGGCCGGGGACCAGCCCCTGCTGCTTCAAACCTGGCGGAGACCCAGCTGGCTCATCCCTGCTGGAAGGGAGTGGGGCACAGGGCAGTGCTGAGTTACTTGGGGGTGCCTGAGCTGTCCCGGACCATTGCGGGGGGACCTCAGGGTCTCTGTCTTCCAAAGGCCTCTTCCTGACACAGGGCTGATGGGGGCTGAAGTCTGGCTCTCAGTAATTTCTCAGGAAACCTTAGTGCCTATTGTCTCCTTTTCCTCTTGGACACCCAGAGCACCTTCGGATGGGGGTGCTTTCCCTCATGGGGGCTCAGAATGGGGCACCTGCTCGGCTTGGGGGAGGATGGGAGAGCAGGGGAGGGCAGAGGTGGGGACGCAGCTGAGTCCCCAAGCCAGAGGCTCCGTGTGTCCCCCGGGGGCTCGAAGGACAGGAGGATGGGCCCCCGGGCAGCCCTCATGGGAGACATTAGGGCACGGCGCTCCCCACCTCCTGAGCAGGACCCCTTTGTTCCCGGGGATGAGTCAGACACTTTTATCATACCCGCTTTCCGGATGGGGAAACTGAGGCTGAGAGTGAAAGTGTCATGACCGGGGTCATGCAGCCTGAAGCAGATCTGAACCTGATGGGTCTGACCCCCGGGGTCTGCGGTCCCTTCCATCCTCAACAGCCTTGGTGATGCCCCCTCCCCGAGGCTCCGTTTCCAGATGAGCTAGTGGAGGCTCAGAGAGGGCAGGCGGGCTGCCCAGGATCACACAGCCAGCCGCTTAGGTGACCTCCCAGCCCCAGGTTCTTCCCCTCTGCCAGGCAAGTCTCCGCACTGGCCCTCTGGGCCCCTCCAGCCCAGGCTGTAGCCTTTGGGTCCCTCCCCTGCCTTCCCCTCCCTCAGCCAGGAGCCAGGGCACAGAGACTTGAATTCTGATGGCTGTGTGATGTGGACAAGACAAGCCTGCAGGGGCTCTGGGTCTCTGGGGCTGAGGGCGCTCACCAGGCTGTCCCAGGCCAGCTGGAGGAAGGCCCCAGCATCCTCCGCTCAGCCTTCTCATCTCCCGCTCTCCTGGCCTCTGGGTTCTGCATTTTCTCCCTCCAGAGCTCAATGGGCTCCCCTCCTGGGCTCCCACCTCTGGGGGGCCTCACCCCTGACCCGGGCACCTGGGAGCCTCCCTCCTCCCTGCTCCCCCACATCCAGGGGCCAGCAAATCCCCAGCCCTTCTTGCTCAGTGCCCCCTTGAGCCTCAGTTTCTCTATCCGAAAAATGGGGGTAAATAACCCTCACCCGGTCGACACGTCTAGACCTGACTGTGTGTTAGGTCTGTGTTAGGCCCCTAAGGGGTCCTAATGGCACCTCCAGCTTTCTTCTCCATGAGCTTCTGGAACCCCAGGACCCAGGAGGATGCCCCTCACGAGGGCCCCTACCATCTCCTCTGGGCCCCTCCCAGGCAACTCAGACACACCCCATCTCCAGCTGGGGCGGGACCCGAGTGGCTCCCCAGAATCGTCCCTCCTGCCCGGTTGCCATCTCGGGGATGGCCCCGTGGGTCCCCGGGTCGCACCCAGACCTTGCCCCTCCCCTCCTCTCCCTCCTGAAGGCTTGTGAGTATCCAGCCCCACTGTCCTGTGCTGGGACTCTCCACCCCATGCCCTCCCCCTGCCTGTGCCCCCAGGCCTCCTCTCCCTCCCTCCCCCCGGCCTCACCCCGGTCTCCCTGCCTCCAGTCCTTCCCAGAGCTCTGCCTCCCTGCCCCCCAGTCCCAAGGCCCTCCAGGTCCTGCCTGGAGTCTGGCCTCCTGCCTGTGTACTCCATCCATCCCACCCCCTGAGAATCTTTGGCCACGCCTCCCTGTTCTCTGCCACAGTGCCTTTGCATATTCACTTCCTCTGTGGGGATTCCCAGAGAAGTTTTTTTTCTAATCTCCTGAATCCACCTCTGGCCATGCTTAGCTCAAGTTTCTTCTGTGACTCCCTAGCACCCATAGCGATGGCTTCTGAAACCTTTTAAGACACAGATCTCTTTAGAGGAATCTACTTCTGGAGCAGAAATACATCACAGAGTTCAAGAGGGAGCTGCTCTGGTTTAAAATGGAGGACTAGGGCTGAGGTCCTGCCTCTCACCCTGCTTCTTCTGTGGGAGCTCCTCTCTGTTCCCACAGTCCCCACCTTCCTTAATGCCTGGGCCCCACCTGCTGGCCTCCACTCCCACCAGGGCCTGGATCTCACACCTTTGGGACTCGCATCTGAACATTCCTTTGCCTGGGATGACCTCTCTCCCTGTGTGGCAAACTCCCTTCTCACAGGGTGTCAGATTCTAGGCCACCGCAGCTGGGTTCCCTGACCACACTTCCAGCCTCAGACTCACCCCCACGCATCACACTGTGGACTGTTCACAGAAAGGGCCAGAGCTGGGCCACCTCGAGGGCCCTAGCAAGTCTCTGAGAATGATGTCAAGGAATGAATGGAGGTTAGGCAAGCCGGCTGGATGAGTCAGGGCCAGAAGGCAGGTGAGCAGGGGCAGGGCAGGGAGAGATAAGGGAGAGGAGGGGCAGACTGTGAATTCGAGGGGACCAATGGGACAGTGGAAAATTCCCATGGGGACTATTAGTACCCATAGTCGCGTGAATGGCTCCTAATGACACCTCCTGCAACCCGATTCCATTTTTTACAACCCCCCTCCCCTGGAAAACCAGAAAAGCTCATATACTGCTTGGAGAACACAGGTACACTCGACAGAACTCCGCCACAGGAGAGGATTTCATGGGGGTCGCGGTTGTGGGGAGGAGGATCCCAGAGACACCAGCGGGACCCGGGGCTCGGAACGTTCTCGTTCGCAGCCTTTGCCATCAATCACGCTTTATAAGTTCTGTGTTGTTCCGTGCCGCCGTGTAGGGGTCTAGTGTTCAAAACGGGGATCCCGAGGGCAAAAATCAAAATTTGAAAAGGAAAACGTTGACAGCAGGAGGCAGGCAGGACCCTGACTGTTGTGTTCTGCATCCCCTCTGGTCCTTTCTTTCTTACGGGCTTCCCAGCAACTGTCTGGGATTAACGAGCACCAATGACTAGCTCTTGTCGTCCCATTTATGGTGGAGGCCCAGAGAGGTTGAGTGAGTTGCCCGAGGTCACACAGCTTGCCAGGTGGGATGTTGCCAGGGTCTGAAGTGAGGCTGCCTGGCCTCTTGCGTGCCGGCTGGCATGGGCGGGCGGGAAAGGAGTCTGGGGATGAGTGAGGGGAGGAGGGGGAGGTAGCCGCTAGCAGGCCGGATGGGAGGCTTGGTGGGCAGTCCATGCTCCGGCCCGTTTCCTGGGGTGTCAGCATGTTGGGCTGCTCCATGACCAGCCCCTTCTGGAGAGAGTGGAGGCTGGAGGAAGCCAAGCTCGCATTTGGACCTGCTGTCACCACCCCTCCCTCCCTCCCTCTGATCTTGGAGAACCTGCTGCAAGGCCCTTTCTGATCTCCGCCCGGTTTATGGCTGAGGTCTCTGGCCCTGGTTTTGAAAGTCCTGGCCCCCTCCTTTCCTGGGGAGGGCTGAGCCACTCAAAGATTTTATTGGTTCGATCCCTGCCAGTCACAGAACTGTTTCTCCCAAGGAGAAGGGGGCCGCTAATAAAAAGGTTCTAAGCAGTAAACCAATAATAGGACATTGGACATGGCCGCCTGGGTGGAATTTGGACAGGCCGAGAGGGAGGGGCGGGGACTCTGGGCCGCCGCTAGTAAATAAGGTGCTTTGGGAAATGCTCACAGCCACCCAGTTGCCCGATGATGATGTGGGCTTGGGGAGCAAAGGGTGGGATGTGTCTCCGTGTGTGCACGTGCTCTTTCGGGGCTGGGAACGTGGGAACATCGAGGAGCCGGGTGGAAAGGACTGAGCAGCTCGGGTAGCTGGAGGGCAGTGTCTATGGGAAGGAGAGTGGCCTCCCGGGGGCCCCTCTGGAGGCATCGAATGCCAGGGCAAGGAGGGAGATGCTGGTGTTGCTGGGGAAGCCTGAATCAGAGGCCCCAAGAGAGAGGTAGGAACCAGGGCTTTGCCACTGTAGACAAGAATGCCGGAGCCGTGAAGTTCGCGAGCAGGCAGCCCTGAGTTAAGATCCTGCCCAGGTCGCTCGCTGGTGGGGACCCCGGGGCAGACAGGGGCGTTGGAGCTTTGCGTCTGTGAAATGGTTACAGTGGGTGATGCCTGGGGGGGATGGGCCAGATCCAGGGCTCTCTGCTGAGTCAGGGTTTGAGCGTGGTTTTTTTCCCTTCCTCCTTCTCCAAACCCTGTGACCCCCTCCTGAGCCAGGAACTCAGGTGCCAGGAAGGGTGGGGCCAGGGTGAAGAATGGTGATAATTAGAACCTTCCTGAACATTCAGCATGTGCCAGGCTCCTGGAGGGCTTTGAGTGGATTGAGATCCTTGGGTCCAGGGCCTTGCTCTGAATCGCCCAGAGAAAGGGCTCAGATGGGAGTCCTCAGACCTCGGGGAAGGACTGTCCCTTGGCAGGCATCACCCCCACGAGGGGACCAGTGCCTCTGTGGTCTGTCCACTTGCCAGACCCACGCAGTCCCATAGACTCACAGCGTGAGCCCTCTGAGGCAAACATTTTCTCACGACCACATTAAAAAAAAGAAAGAAAGAAAGAAAGAAAACAAATGGCAAGAGACACAGGCAAAAATCATTTTAATTCTATATTTTATTTAACCCAGTATATCTGAAATGCTACCATTTCAACACGGAACTGATAGAAAAAATTATCAATGAAATCTTTTACATGCTCGGCACACACAAAGCTTTTGGGACCGAGTGGCCTTTTGCTCCAATGAAAGGGCAGCCTTCCATCAGGAAGACATCTGCCTCTGGGCTCATGGCGTCACAGCTCAAGAAAGTCCTTCCCTGGGCCTGAGTCAAAACCAACCTGCCTAAAAAGCTTTCTGATCATTGGAATCAAGTGTCAGGGTGATGGTGAAATCAGTAATAAACAAACACTGTTGAAAGGGCCCCCCTTTTGCTCTGGCCACCTTTCAAGGGCTCAGTGACCCACACAATATCCAGAGGGGGAGGCGTGCAGAATTGAGTCGTTTCCATCATTCTGGAAAGTTCTGTTGGCCGGCATGGCTCCAGGCTGTGAGTGACCCAAGGGCCAGGAAAGGTACCTAGTAGGAGCTTAATAAATGCATGTTGGAAGGGAAAGAGAGAGAGAGAGAGAGGAAGCATTAGAGAGAAAGGAAAGAAAGAAAAATCACAAAGAGCCTCAGGCTAAAGGCACACACAGAGCTCTGAGGCTCGGTGGAGCATAGAGTATGCAGGGAACTGGGAGAACCTGTAGTGGGAACATAACAACACTGGCCATGCTAGGGTAGGGGCCTCAGAGAGGTGGGGGCTGTGTGAGCCAATGGGGGCACAGTGAATCTACTGGCCCTTGAGGGACAGAGCCTGGGCTGCAGTACAAAGAATTCTGAGAATTTGAAGAGAGTGATTAATTTCTTTAGCTAGAGTTTTCTCCATTACTATTATCTTTAGGAAAGTGATACATCAAAGTGATACATCTCAAAAAAAAATTTTTTTTAAGATTATTTATTTATTTATTTGACAGACAGAGGCCACAAGTAGGCAGAGAGGCAGGCAGAGAGAGAAAGGGGGAAGCAGGCTCCCTGCTGAGCAGAGAGCCCGACATGGGGCCCAATCCCAGGACCCTGGGATCATGACCTGAGCCCAAGGCAGAGGCTTTAACCCACTGAGCCACCCAGGTGCCCCTCAAAAAAAATTTTTTTAAGTTATTTAAAAGTTTGAGTGGATTTGAAATGTGCTAGAAGTGGAGGGGAGAGGAAGAAACTTGAGAGAGGATTTTACCCCATCAGGATGTAAAACCCATAGTTACAGTAATGCAAATAATATGACCCCCGCCTGAGTAATTCCAACTCCTGGTTATTTGCCCAAGGAAATGAGAATGCAGGGCCACCCAAAGACCAGGATGGGAGCAGCAGCTTTAATAACTTGATCTGGAAACAGCCTAGAATAGGGAAATGGATAGGCACCCTGTGATTTATTTACACAGTGGAATTCAACTCAGCCACAGAAAGGAAAAAAAGTCTAATATACACACAAACACCCATGAATGTCAAGAATGTTACGCTGAGCCAAAACAGCCAGACACTGGAGCACGTTCTGTAAGACAAAAGTTCTAGAATGGCCAAGACCAGACAACTCCATTTCTGAGGAAAACTTGGGACAGAGGTCACCTCTCAGACAGAGGAGGGGACAGATTTGGAGGAGGCAGCAGGGAACTTTCCAGGGTGCTGGGCTTTTCTACGTCTTGCCAGGAGTTGGGATCGCAGGAGGATATGCCTCTGTCAAAATTCACTGAAGAGTAATATATTCCTTCAAAAGGAAAATAATTTTTAAAAGGATGGAAGTGGGATATCTTGCAGCTATTTTTAAGCAAAACGAGAGAGCTGTCGATTGACCTAAAAAAATAAGCAAGGTGCAGAGTAAGGTGTAAGGTCTGAAATCAATATTTTTTAGAAGGAAGAGAGGAAGAGGGGGAGAGGGGAGAAGGAGGGAGGGGAGAGGAGGGAGAGGGAGGAGGAGAAGGAGGGAGAGGGGTGAAGGGGGAGGAGAAGGAGGAGGAAGGAGAGGAGGGGGAGGAGAAGGGGGAGGGGAAGAGGAGGGAAGAAGGGGGAGAGAGGGAGGGAATCAGAGCCCTCGCTGTGAATGTTTGCGTTTGCTTCTACAAGCGGTTAAGTTAACTCACCAAACTGGTGTTGTGCCCAAGTTTTCGCGTCCGAGAGACCACCAAGGAGCCAACACCGATGCAATCACACGAGGGTTTATTTAACAAGCTTAAGCTTGGGCCCAAGTATACCCGGCACAGCGGAGTAGGGACTTGGACCCCGAGTCTAGTTAAGGCAGGGGTATTTATGTGTGGTTACCAGAGGCTTGGGGAGGTGGAGGGGGCGGGGCGTGCACGGAATGGGAAAATTTCAGACTTTCCGGCAGTGAGCTGATTAGCTGATTAGCTGTTGCCAGGCTGTATACAGGATTAGGTATAGCGGTTTTTCTAAAACTAAAGCAGGGTGGGGTTCCCTGGAACCAAAGTAAAATAGGGGAAAGTTCAGCCCTTGGTCACAGGGGCCTGAGACGGCTGCGGAAGCTAAGAGGGCTGTCCTCATGCTAACGTTAAACTTGACTTGGGATGGCCTTAGTTTTCTCAACCTCCACACTGGTAGAACTGGGATCCCCTGAGGCTGGCAGTGGCATTGGCGGGAGAGACCATTAATAAACGCAGATGATCAAAAGATATAGAGATATGATCCAAGAATTTGTTACTTTCCTAATTAGATTTTCTAAAGAGAGAAAGAAAAAGACGCATGCGCCGTTGGAAGAAAGTCTGGCAGACTTCAACAGCCTCCCACTTGCGGTGCTTAACGCGGTGGAAATTCATTGAGGGCTCCCGTCGCAGCCACAGGTGTTTGGGGTCATGTGGCCACGTGTTTGGGGGCCTGGGCTCTTCCACCTCTGACTCCCACATTAACCCCACCCCCCAGACGTCTCTGGGCTCACCTGCCACGGGCAAGGGACGAGCACAAGCTGTCACGGCTGCTGTGCTCAGAGTTCAGAATTCAAGACGTAGGGAAGTCATGAAATGGAAAATTCTAGTCTCATGACGACCCCAGACCCATCCCTGGAGTCTTCACTGTTAATGCCTGCCTGTCAGAAATGAACCTTCACGCGTTTATCTCTTCTTATTCATTTCTTTTGAAAACAGAATCAAGATACTACTTCATACCGTTTAGCCTTTTGTAGTATCTGGGACGTTTTGCCAAATAAATCCCACTTCCTTACCCCTCCAGTCTTTCAGTGTGAAAATATCCAAACATATTAAAAAAAAAAAAAAAACCTTGGAAGAATTATCCACAAACTTCCCTATACCTCCCAATTTTTATTGGTATTATATATGTCTTTTTACTGTATTTTATTTTTATTATATATTTTATTTTTTATATGTCTTGTTTTATTTTATTTTACATTTTATTATATTTATCTTATATATATATGTCTTATCACGTATCTGAGCATCCTTCTATTGGTCCGTCCATCCTTATTTGTGAACTTATTTGTGATACGTTTCCAAAGTAAGCTGTAGACATCAGAACATTGCCTTGCAAGCAATCCCATATTTGCTTATGGGATTTTCTTTTAATAAAGAATGTCTAGGGGCACCTGGGTGGCTCAGTCAGTTAAGCATCTGCCTTCAGCTCAGGTCATGATCCCAGGGTCCTGGGATCAAGTTCTGCATCGGGCTCCCTGTTCAGAGGGAGAGGGAGAAGCAGACTCCGTTGTGCTTGTGCTCTCTCGCTCTCTCTCTCTCTGTCAAATAAATAAAATCTTAAAAGAGAGAGAGAGAGAGAAAAGGATATATACCTACAGCGTAGTACACAAATTTGAAGTTTGCTGGGTTTTAAGAAATATACATGGGACCCCCGCCCCTCTCAAGAAATAAACGCCTCCTTTTGAATGGCTGGATTCCAATATTTGTCGGGCCCTGATGGATTTATCCAGCCCTGCGTTGTTTCAAGTCTTGCTTATCAATGATCTTGCAATGAACATCCTGGTATATATTTAACTGGGTATCCCCCTCAAGGCCACAGATCTATTCCATAAATTTCCAGGAGTCACGTCCTTTTGCCCCTCCAACAGATATGATGGGGTAGTGCCCGGGATGTCAGATACTGGTTCTTGGAGGTGGGACACGGTAAGATAATTTCTCCTCCCTCCTAGAGAGCCTGGGAGTGGGGCCGGCTGATCGTAAGAAGTCACTAGCCAAAGAAATTAGTTACTAAGTGTTAAAAGGGCTGCAAAAGAAGCAAGCACTGACGCAGGGGGTGTCTCCTGCTTTAGCGGAGGTGATCTGCATGAGTAAAATGTTGCCAAGTGATCTCTCAAAGAGGTTAGTCTAATTGCTCTCCTGCCAAGAGCAGGCAAGTGAAAAGAGCCTGTTTCTCTGTACTCCGGCCAAGGCATGAGTCATTCCACTGGGATGGAGGTGCCCAGAGGAGATGCTGATGCTTGCCCAGATGGGCTCCAGGCGGAATTTCAGGAGGTAAGGGAAAGGTACTCCTGCAACAGAGAACAGCCCAGTCCGGGGAACTGCACTGTGTGTCAGGGGAATGGGGTGCGCTGAACCTGGCTCAGGCTTGGAGAGGCTTGGCAGTGTTCCCCAGAGAAAGGCAGGTTGACCACAGGCGGCTGCCATGAGTCAGCAGGACAGCTGGCTGGGCTGCTAAGAGATCCTGCGAGGCCCGGATTGCATTCCGGCTGGAAGCGGGGGGCTGCTCCCAGGAAGGGGAGCAGCTCCAGCGTCACGCAGAACCCAGAATCCCAGGCCCGGACCCCGTCATCTCCTTTGCACACATGGTGCGGTCTGGTTACCCCTTCCTGCTCTGTGGACCTAAACCTGCAACCTTCCCTAGATGCTCCCCATCCCCCACCTGATCCATTTGCCCCCCATCACCATCCCACATTGAAAACGTTTGGGGTTGGGGGGGTACAGGCTGGCTCAGTCCAGGGGAGCCTGCGTCTCTTGATCCGGGGGTGCGAGTTTGAACCCCGTTTTGAGTGTAGAGATAAAAATAAAATCTTTTGGGGCACCTGGGTGGCTCAGTGGGTTAAAGCCTCTGCCTTCGGCTCAGATCATGATCCCAGCATCCTGGGATCGAGTCCCACATTGGGCTCTCTGCTCAGCAGGGAGCCTGCTTCCTCCTCTCTCTGCCTACTTGTGATCTCTGTCAAATAAATAAATTTTTAAAAAAATAAAATAAAATCTTTTAAAAACACAGGGCGTACACACACATTAGAACATTTTTCGGTTCATTTTTGTCCATTCAAACACAAACTACAATTGGGTTTTTTGGTCACTTCGCTTCACTTTGGTATCTCCCAGCACAGGGTGCAGAGTAGGTGCTGGGTAAATATTTGTGGGCTGAATGAATCAATTTGCCACATCTCTGGCAAAAAGACCAAAAGCTCCAGGTTTGGGGAGCTCTCCTTGGGCATCAGGCTGGAATGTCCCTGGAAAAGAGGTCTCTGATCCCCCTGTCACTGCTCATTCTTATTTTTTTTAAGATGATTTATTTATTTATTTGACAAAGAGAGACACAGTGAGAGAGGGAATACAAGCAGGGGGAGTGGGAGAGGGAGAAGCAGGTTTCCTGCTGAGCCAGGAGCCTGATGCAGGGCTCAATCCCAGGACCCTGGGATCACGACCGGAGCCAAAAGCAGTCGCTTAACAACTGAGCCACCCAGGCACCCTCCACTGCTCATTCTTCAAATGAGACCAGAGAGGGCTTGTGAGTGGCTTCAGGTCACACAGCAAATCTAAGGCAGGCCAGCAAATGGGCAGGCGTTGCTTCTTGGCACATCCCTGGGGTATCCAGGAGAGACACTGACCAGCCGGTTGTTCTGTTATCATAGTGGCTAATGGACGTTGAGCATGTATAGGAACAAAAGCTCTTCAAAGAAAGCCATTTAGAGCAAAGTTGATCTGTGTGTCTGTGCAGGGGGGGAGTGTATAGTCCTATAAATTTTAGCACAATTTTAGCTAAGATCTGAGTGGCAGCAGGGCTGCATTCCTTCCAGAGGCTCTTGGGAGAATCGGGTTCTTCTGCGCCTTTCTAGCTTCTAGAAGCTCCTAGAAGCCACCTGCATTCCGTGGCTCGTAGGTCCCTGGTCCGCCTCCAAAGCCAGCGGTTTGCTCGCATCTGCCAAACTCGGTGCTCTGACCACAGCTTCTGCGATCACAGCTCCTTCCCTCCTTCTCTGAAGGACCCTCGTGATTAAATTTCGGGCCACCAGAGAATCTCCCCATCTCGAAATCCTGACCAGAATCACAGCCGCGAGATCCCATTTCCCCGCAGTGTGACATAGTCACGGGCTCTGGGGATTGGGGTGCACACGTCCGTGGGGACCACCGTCCTCCGGGCGGACCATACAGATGTGCCTTCCTGAGTCTGGCTTCCTTCGCCCTCGTCGCGCCTTCGAGAGGCATCCACGCTGTTGTGGGTCTCGGCGGTCATCTCCTCTCATTGCCAAGGTCTGTCCCGTGGTGTGGATGGGCCGCTGTTGCCGTGCTCACCCGCTGGACGGCGTCTGTGTTGTTGCCGGTTTGGGGGGATCGTGAACAAGGTGACTATAAACACATGAGTACAAATGTTTGTGTGGACATGAGCATTCGTTACTCATGGGTGAACACCCAGGAGGGGGAGAGACTCTGGTTTCAGATCTGCTTATAATAAGATAGTGCAGGGGCGCCTGTGGGACACAGTGGGGGGAGCGCCACCCTCTTGGTGTGTCGGTCGGGATCTCCCAGCAGTGAGATCCAGCCCCACGTGGGGCTCCAAGGTCCGCACCAAGTCTGCTTGGGATTCTCTCCCTCTCCCTCCGCCCCTTCCCCCCTCCCACCGCCTCGTTCTCAAATACATAAATAAATCTTTAAAAAGAAAGATGGTTCAGTGAGATACAGGACTACCGTATATAATATAATATGATAATAATATTCCCCAGGAGTTAAATACTCAGGTGGCCAAGGGGAGGGAGAGGGAGTCCCACTCTGAGAGGTCACGTGAGTTCCCCGGGGTGCAAACCTCTGTCTCCTTGACTACCGCCCACACCCCTGCCCAGATAGGAGCACATCTGGGGAGCACCTGGCGCAGGGACCCAGAGACGGCCGGCAACGGCCCCCAGCTGGTTAGGAGTCAAACCGTGGAGCCACGGTGCTTGGGTTCCTATCCTGGCTCTGCCTCTCTGTGCCTCCAGCTCACATTTGCAAGGTGGGGAGGGGATGTCAAGGGAGTGGAGGAAGCCAGGCCCATCACGTAGCAGGGACTACTGTGCCAGCCATCGCTGTCGGTATTAATATCACTTCCTCAACAAATATCAACCGGAGTGCTGCTCTTGGCAATGAAGACGGACCCAAAAATAAATAAATAAATAAAATAATCCCTGGTCTCACGGAGCTTACGTGCAAGCAGAGAAGGACGGCAGTCAACAATCAGGGAGACACATAAACCGTGAGAGCGTCTGGGAAGATGCCCAGCGCGCTGGTGGCGCGTAGACAAAGCAGGGTGAGGGGCTGGGGTGAGGCTCGAGTGCAAAGAGGGTGTCAGGTGAAGCCTCACTGACAAGGGACAGCGGGGTGCTGTCTGTCAGAGCAAAGGCAGGAGGCGAGGGTGCCAAGCACAGTGGAAGGCAGAGAGGGCAATCAGTGCAAAGGCCCTGAGGCAGGCCTTGGCCTGAAGGGTCAGAGGACTAGCAAGGAGATGAGTAAGCGAGGGGTGGGGGTGAAAATTAAGGCGGAAGGGTCAGTGTGGCTCCTGTGGGGCCTCGTGTTCACAGTGAGGGTGTTGCTTTTTCTTTGAGTGAGGCGGGTGGGTTGGGAGCAGAGGAGAGACAAGAGCCTACTTAGTTTCTAACAGTGGGGAGAACTATTGCTGGGGTGCAGGGGTAGAAGCAGGGAGACCAGTAAGGCGGCCACTAAAGTCTGGTCGGAGGGAAGAAGCCTTCCTATCCTCCTCATCCTGAGGCCCAGAGAGGGTAAATCATGTATTCAAGGTCACGGAGCTAGTTGGTAGCAGAGTTTGAGTTCAAATCCAAGTCTACCCAACCTCAACCAGTCTTCCTTCCCCACTGCGGACGGGGCTGCCTCTGGAGATGGTGACAGGGCCCTCATCGCCCGGGGATCCTAACCGGGGATGGATTTGTTTATTGCACACCTACTCTGTGCCAGGCCCTGGGGATAAAACACTGACCTTGACCCACATACTTCTCTAGTGGCAGAGGAAGGGGTAGAGGTGCACTGACAGGTACTTATTGAGACCACCTAGGAAGACTGCTGTGTGACCTTAGGGGAAATATATTAACTTCTCTGGGCCTCCATGTCTTCCGGCAGGAGTAGTGCTCACCATAACCACCTCATGGGGCTCTGGGAGAAGTCCAATAACGAATGTCTTTGACATAGATTTTCTCTCTGGGCGAATCCCATGCTCTTCCTCCCCTTCTGGGGCCAAAGGGAAGTCAGAACAGGGTCTTTCAGGTCGGAGGAGGCCAGAAGAATGGGCAGGCCTAGGTCACGGAGGGCCTTGAGCTGCGGACTGAGGGACTGCGGCCATGTGCGGGGTGGACAGGTGGAAGGGGCTGGAGGCCAAGGGACTGAAGGGCCTGGCTGGAGAGCGAGAGGGCGAGGAGGAGACCAGAGTTGGACAGGCGCAGTGTGGACAGAGAGAAAGAGGGCCAGGGCCGGGGTGGGAGGCCGGAGTGTCGATGTGTCAGGCCATTCTTAGAGTCTCACGTTCTGGGGTCTCCGGAGCAGGGCAGGCCAGAACCAGCAGCTTTGAGAAGGCTAATAGGCAGGAGCTCAGCCAGAGGCCCATTATGTCGGCCGGTGTGCTCTCTGCTGTTCCTTCCGCGGCCAGACTGACCCAGCTCCATTGTCACCTTCATTCCTCTGCTCCAGTCGAGCGATAACTCAGTGCCAGGCCCCAGACGTGGTGTAGGAACAAAACAGGCTTGTCACCGAGGGAGAGTCAAGTCCCCCTGGGGCCAGATTTGATTTACAAGCTGGGGAGCGAAGGCACACAGCACCTGTTTGAGGACACGCAGTGGGATTCGGCCTAGCAGGAAGGGGTGGGCGGCATTCCCGGCCTGGAACCCTCAAGCACAGACAAGGGCGAGGGCGGGCCCAGCATTCCTGGCCCAGAGGACCTGCAGGCACAAAGGCCTGGAGGTGGGAATAGTACTCAGGGCAGGGAGCAGTTTCGGGGTACCCAGGGAAGGTGGAACCGGGACAGAAACTGCCCGCAGGGCCGAGGTTCAAATCCCAGCTCTGCCTGGAACTTGTCACGTGTGGACTTGGCCAGATCACTCTCCCTTCCTTCCATTGTCCCGTCCGATACTACAGACTGTAGTATCGGCACATGTGAGGAGGCGGCATTTGGGCCTCTATTGTTTATTTAATGAGCAATTGACTGTTCTGGGCTCTGAGAGCACACTGATAAGGTCTGCACACTGCTGGCCCACAAGAGGGCCCAGCTGTGGGCATCTCAAAGGGGCTGGGCAGGGGGCTCTGAAGTGCAGGGGGGGCTGAAAAGGACTGAGACAGGTGAAAGGACAGACATTACGAAAGCTCTTTTACTTTCCCTCACTTTTTTTTTTTTTAAGATTTAATTCATTTATTTGACAGGGAGAGACAGTGAGAGAGGGAACACAAGCAGGGGGAGTGGGAGACGGAGAAGCAGGCTTCCCACCAGCAGGGAGCCTGACTTGGGGTTGGATCCCAGGACCCTGGGATCATGAACTGAGCCAAAGACAGACGTTTAACAACTGAGCCACCCAGGGGCCCCATCTCTCTCCCTTTCTTCTTGGTCAGTGCCTTCGTTCACTCCCGCGTGCATTGGGTCAGTCAAATACAGGAGAGCACCAGGGACGTGACCCCCTGGGGTGGAGCGAGGACCCTCCCTGTTGGGAGGGGGGCGGGCAGGAGGGAGATACCCTCGTATTGATTGATTCATGCTATCCGTGAATATTTCAGGGACTCCTGAAGGCCACAGCATCTTTTCCCTGTCAGCATCTCCCTTTTCCTCTCCTGCCAACCGGGGAGGACATCTCTCCGAGGGGCTGTCAGATCAAAGACCCAAACAGCGCTGCCCACCAGAGGGAGTCTCAGCTTTCCCAGTGTTTACCAGGAGCCAGGAGCCTCTGAGATTATCCCTTTTATTATTATTTTTTGAATATTTTATTTATTTGAGAGAGGGTGCACGCACAAAGAGGGGGAGCAGCAGGCAGAGCGGGAAGCAGGCTCCCCGATGAGCAGGGAGCCTGATGCGGTGACTCGATCCCAGGACGCTGGGCTCATGACCCGAGCTGAAGGCAGACTGACGGAGCCCCCCAGGTACCCCTAGATTATCCCTTTTAATCCTCAGGTAGGATAAGAACCCTGAGGTAGAGATGACTGTTATCCTCATGGGACAGATAAGGAAACCGAGGCTCAGGGAGGCGAGATCCACTGGCCAAGGCACGGAGAGCACCAAGAGCCAGGCACTGGGCCGCCCATCCGTCTAATGGGAACTGACTGCCTCCAAGCACCCACTCCCTGGGCTAATCTGCCTAGTAACCAGTGACATCACTAATTCCATGCCCACACACCCCCCGTGGGGAAGCTGACATCATCACGGAACAGTGGCGTCACTACAACTTTGCCTCTTGGTGGAGCATGTGACTCTTGATCCCCCGGTGGTGAGTTCAAGTACTTTTTACGTGCTCACGACAGCCTTATGAGGTACCGATTATTACTACCCCCATTTTATGGATAAAAAAACAGGTGGCACAGAGAGGTCAATTGATTTACCCGAAGCCACACAGCAGGTGGGACACAGAATTCAAACCCCCATATTCTGGCTTCAGAGTTTACGCCCTTCATCAAGACACTGCTACTTCTCCCGTCTCCCTTTTGCCGTTGAAGAAAGAGTGTTGAAGTATTGGGCCTCAGCTCGGCTAGGAAGTGCCAAAGCCATGTTCAGCCCCAAGGCTGTGCTCTTCCTCAGGCCTGTACCACTGTGGTTACCTAGGGCCACACCCTCTTCAACCTGTGAGGTGACCAAACCTCCCTCCTCATCTCCACGGGAACAACCCCCAGTCAGGGATAAAGGGCTTTTTGCCAGCAGGCCATAGCCCCCGACACCGGCTTCTCCTGCAGCCCTTTCCGGGCCCACCTCGGGACAGGGACACTGTCCCTGGGAGGCCCCAGCCAGCTGAGCCTCCCCTGGGCTCCCAGAGCCCTCCAGCAACCCCAGGCAGAGTACACAGTTCTCAAGCTTCTCTTCTTCCCCTCCAAGCCTTACCCGGTGCCAGGCCTCCCTCAATCTCTGAAGCTGGTAAAGGCCTTCAGGAAGGATCCTGGGGGCTCCCCCGGGCCAGTCACGGCTTTCAGGGGACCTCCATTCACTCAACTGTCAATAAGCCAGCTGGGTTTTCAACCTCTTCAGGCCCCACACTCCACCTCCTTTTTACTAGAAATAGTTGTTTTAGTTGGAAGGTCTCCCCCCCGTCCTTTAATTACTTATCCATTCATTCACTGAATATTTGGTTAAGGTAAAACTCACAAGAGTGCTGTACACAGGGCTTTGGTCAACAACTCAAGAATTTTGCACAGTAGGCATGCTGTGTAACCAGCCCCCACATCACAGTCTCCCAAACCCCCAAGGATAACTGCTATCCCGCTGTCTGGCACCTTCTGGCACTTTCTAGCACCTTCTAGCAACTTCTAGCACCTTCTAGCAACTTCTAGCACATTTCCTGTATTTGAACTTCCCGTAATTGAAATCATGGGGTCCGGACCCTCCTGCGGCCCGTCCTTCACTCAACACTGTGTTTCTGAGTTTCATTTGTGTGGTCCCCAACCCTCTTTATAACAGCTATTGGTAATAGCCTCTTTGCCATCCCGAAGTGAAATCCACAGACAACATAACCTACTTACACACATACTGGTTTGTTTTTTGTTTTTTTTCCTAATTCAGCATTGTCCTCAGTGTACTCTAACGAGGCATGAATGGAAACACCCAGAGCGGCAGCTCAGGAAGGGCAGATCGGATTCTGCGGGGCTGGAAGTTTGGAAGGTGGCAAGGGGGCTCTCCTTAAGGGAAAGAACCAATGTGTGTGACTCTGGCCACAGGGAGAGGCGGGATGTTTATTTAGAGTAAGAAAGAGAATTATAGCGACTTGCTTCATTTTGAAAGCTGACAAACCCTCCAAACATTCCAGAAAAATGACACAAACAAGCTTCTGGATTCACACACTTCAGACCTGTGTCTCCTCCTCCACCTCTTGCTTTCCGGGTCAGGTGCCCGAGGACAAGGTGTGTCGTGATGCAAATTCCTGCAGACAGGCGTGACTGCAGGCCCCATAAATACCCGGGGGGGGGGGCGAGCTCCCCTTCACCTTAGCGAGGGCCCCCCAATACCCACCCCTCTCCCACACGCCAGGGGCAGGAGACCCCAGGGAAGGCTGTCATGGAAAGCTACAGCAGGTTGAATGGATTTTGCTCTTAGAATATCTCACTTTGGGAAATTTCGTGGCTTTGTGGACCCATCACGGGGACTTTGGAAAGGCAGCTCAAGTGAGGGGCTTGAACTTTCAGACTGTTTCAGCTTTGGGGTGCCTGGCGGGCTTAGCCCGTAGAGCAAGAGACAACTCTCGATCTCAGGGTTGTAAGCACGAGCCCCACGTTGGGTGTAGAGATTACTTTAAAATGTTAAAAAACAAAAACAAAAACAGAAGTGCTTCAGCTTCATGGTGACCCCTGGGTTGGGTTTCAATGGTGGGCTCTGCGCTCCTTGACCTTGCAGGAAGGAGTGGGCAAGGCGCATAGCTTCTGTGGCCTCGGTTTCCTTGTTGGTAAAATGGGGTGGTGAGTTAACCTCTTCCTCAAGGGTTGGGGCAAAAGGTGGGGGAGAGAAAAGCACTTAGCCCTGCTTTACAGTTGTGAAGGGCTCTGTGTTCCACTGGCTGTGTGGCTTTGGGAGTCACTCAACCTCTCTGTGCTTTGCTTTCTTCATTCATAAAAGGCAGCTAATAGCCCTCCTGACCTCAGAGTCTTGTTGTGGGGTTTGGGTAAACCATCCCCACCTTGCAGATGAAGAAATGAGGCTCAGAGAACATTTGCTGCCAGGGTTCCCCCGGGGATCCGAGCACCCCTCACCTGTCTCTTGCTCTCCCTCCCTCCTGCCCTGAGAGTTCTCTGCTCACCGCCCACCCCCAACCTCCAGGACTGACTCCTGTCCTCACCTCCTCCCCGGTCCTCACGGTGTCTCCCCCACACTCCCACAGCCAGAAGTTGTCCGGCGAATACTTCCGGTACAAGGGCATCCCCTTCCCCGTTGGCATCTACTCGCCAGAGAGCATCCGCATGGTAGAGAATGCAGACGTTCAGGACGATGACATCTTCATCATCACCTACCCCAAGTCAGGTACCTGCCAGGCACGGGGTGGGGGGGGCGGGATGGCGGCCACGGAGCCTGAGAAGGGCGCACCGAGGGGCTGGGGGTCGGGTATGGAGGGGTGGGGCTCTGGAACTGCTCCTTACAGGGTTGAACTTGGCCTTTGCCCTGATGAATCCCTCTGCCCACCAGGTGTCCCTCCTTCCTCCTGCTAGGTGGGCTCTCGGGTCCCCAGGGAAGCCTCCCCTGACCTCCCAGCTAAAGCAGCATCTCCACCCTGTCCCTCTTCAGCCCCTTAACTAACTGCTCCTTTCCTTCAGAGCGCCTGTCACCATGAGCCCCTATATTGTGCTTTTGTTTGTTGATTTATTCTCTGGTTTCCTCCCTGGAACATGAGCTCTTTGAGGGCAGGTGGTTTAGTGGGTCTGGGCCACCGCTGTAGCCTTTGAGCCTAAAACAGTGCCTGGCACCTAATAAGGATTCAGTAAATATTGGCGGAAGAAAGGAGGCGGGGAGGGAGGGAGGGGGAAGGGGATGCTCTTAATTTTCTCCATTCCGTCCCTGAAAAACTGCTTACTAATCATCTGCCATGTGTGGAGACACAGCTGTGGGTAGGGAAGACAGTTGTTAATCTGTTGGGAGAGACAGACTTTATTTCAATATGCAATCACCTCTATTACTATGTAATTAGGGTTGGAATGGGTGCCCTCAAGGTGCAGGGAGCATTGAATGTAGGTAACAAGAGTTTCTCTGGGGGAGGGCGCCTGGGTGGCTCAGTGGGTTAAGCCTCTGCCTTTGGCTCAGGTCATGATCTCAGGGTCCTGGGATCGAGCCCCACGTCGGGCTCTCTGCTCAGCAGGGAGCCTGTTTCCTCCTCTCTCTGCCTGCCTCTCTGCAGGCAGGGAGATTGTGATATCTCTGTCAAATAAATAAAATCTTAAAAAAGAGAGAGAGAGAGTACCTGGGTGGCTTGGTTGGTTAAGTGACTGCCTTCAGCTCAGGTCATGACCCTGGAGTCCCAGAATCGAGCCCCACGTCAGGCTCCCTGCTTGGTGGGGAGTCTGCTTCTCCCTCTGACCCTGCCCCTTCTCATGCTCGCTTGCTCTCCCTCCCTCTCTCTCTCAAATAAATAAAATAAAAAGAGATGGGGATGAGGGCAGCCTTCATGGGGGAGAAGACGTTCATGTCCAGATCTGGAAGCTGAAGAGGGGTTTGAGTGGGAAAGTGTATCCTACACAGAGAGGAGCACATGCAAAGGCCCTGGGGTCGGAGGAGGCTTGATGAGACTGAAGGAACAAGAGAAGATCAGCAAGGGGGAGAAGACTGGAGGCACATGGGTTGATGAAGCATCCCTTTGGAGCCAAGGAGAGGTTCTCCGGTGACTTTACTCAAAGTCCCTCGAGGAACTTTTAGTGAGAAAAGGGACAGACTTCAGCTTTTCCTTCTCTAGAACAATGGGGATTGACTACTTTATTTCTTTTTCAAGACATTTTTGAAACATTTCAAAATATGATATTCACCCTCTTCACCATGGAGTTCTGTGAGGGGTATTTTTTTTTTTAATTTACTTATTTGAGAGACAGAGAGAGAGCATGAGAGGGGAGGTCAGAGGGAGAAGCAGACTCCCCATGGAGCTGGGAGCCCGATGTGGGACTCGATCCCAGGACTCCGGCATCATGACCTGAGCCGAAGGCAGTTGCTTAACCAACTGAGCCACCCAGGCGCCCCGTGAGGGGTATTTTTTGAGATATAATTCATACCTCCTACGATTTGCCCATTTTATTTATTTATTTTCAAATATTTATTTTATTTGTTTGACAGAGAGAGAGATCACAAGTAGACAGAGAGACAGGTTGCGGGGGGGACGTCCGATGCGGGGCTTGATCCCAGGACCCCAAGATCATGACCTGAGCTGAGGCAGAGGCTTAACCAACTGAGCCACCCAGGCGCCCCCAATGTGCCCATTTTAAAGTGTACTGTTCTCTGGTAGTGATGTATTCACAGAGCTGAGCAACCTTTATCACTATCCATTCAGGAATATTTTCACCATCCCAACAAGAAACCCTGTACCCATTAGCCATCACCCCCCAAAACCCACATCCCCAACCCCAAGCTATGGCCACCATGAGTCAGCTTTCTGACTCAATAGATTTGCCCAATCTGGACATTTTATGTAAATGGAATCCTACCATGCAGGGTCTTTTATGTCTGGTTTCTTTCACTTAGTACAACGCTTTTGGGGTTCATCCATGTCATAGCACGTGTTAGTGTTTCTTCATTCCCTTTTATGGTGGAATGCCGTCCCATAGTATGCATTCTATTTTCTGTTTATACATTCACTGGATGGTAATTTATTGGGCTGTCTGCATGCTTTGTCTCGAGTAACACTTCTAGAAACATGGCCATTCTGTCTGTGGACGCATGTTTTCATTTCCCTCAGAGTTCCCAGTTTTGAGAGACACATACAGTCCTATAACCACCGTCACAACCAAGACACAGAACAGCCCCATCGCCCCCAAATCCCTTCACATTGTTGCGTGGCCAACTGCTCCCTCAGCCCCAGCCCCTGGAGGCCACTGCTGTTTGTGGCCCCTGGAGTTTCGCCTTTTCTGGAATGTCACATAGATGGACTCCTACCATCTATGTGCAGCTTTGCACACAAGTGCATGGAAATATTTTTCTTGGGGAAATACTCAGACGTGAGATTGCAGAGTCGATGGAAAGTAGGTTGGCTCGACTTTATGAGAAACGGCCAAGCTTTTTTTCCAAAGTGGCTTCATTTTGCGTTCTCACCAGCGACATTGGCGAGCTCGCCAACCAAGCGTCGTTCCTCACCAACACTTGATATTGTTGGGCTGTTCTGTTTGTTTGGTTGGTTTCTAAGCCATTGGAATAGGTGCGTATTTTGCTATCGCTGTGGTTTTTTTTTTAAGATTTTATTTATTTATTTGACAGAGAGAGAGAGATCACAAGTAGGCAGAGAGGCAGGCAGAGAGAGAGGGGGCAGCAGGCTCCCTGCTGAGCAGAGAGCCCGATGCAGGGCCCGATCCCGGGACCCTGAGATCATGACCCAAGCTGAAGGCAGAGGCTTAACCCACTGAGCCACCCAGGTGCCCCAATCACGTGTCTTCTTTGATAAAATGTCTGTTCAAGTCTTTCCCCCATTTTTTTTAAAGATTTTATTTATTTACTTGACAGAGAGAGACACAGTGAGACAGGGAACACAAGCAGAGGAAGTGGGAGAGGGAGAAGCAGGCTTCCCACCGAGCAGGGAGCCCGATATGGGGCTTAATCCCAGGACCCCGGGACCATGACCTGAGCCGAAGGCAGACACTTAACGACTGAGCCACCCAGGCGCCCCCGTTTCCCCCATTTTTTTAATGAAAACCGTTTGTTTTCTCATTATTGAGTTTCAAGAGAATTCTTTTTCTTTTTTAAGATTTTATTTATTTATTTGACAGAGATCACAAGTAGGCAGAAAGGTTGAGAGAGAGAGAGAGGAGGAAGCAGGCTGCTTGCTGAGCAGAGAGCCGGACATAGGCGGATACCAGGACCCTGAGATCAGGACCCACTGAGCCACCCAGGCACCCCCAGCTTCTTTCTTTAATTTGAAATGTATTGATTCTGTTCTTAAGAAGTAATGCATTCAAAAAAAAAAAAAAGAAGAAGAAGAAGAAGTAATGCATTCATAGTTCAAAAGTTCAAGAGGTACAAAGGGTTTGCACCAAAAGATCTCTTTCCTTCTGCAATCACCAAGGGCCTCTGTGTATCCTTCCAGAATTTGTACGTGCAAACAGAAAGGTGACTAAATACATTGTCACTTCCCCCCACGGTTCACACGCTATCCGCACCATTCTGTACTATGGTTTTGTTTATATTTTTTCTTTCTTTTTCTTTGTATTCGTTTAGGAGGGAGAGGGGCAGAGGGAGAGGGAAGGAATCTTAAGCCCCCAACGTGGGGCTTTTTCTGATGTCCCCAAGATCATGACCTGAGCCAAAATCAAGAGTCAGACGCTTAACTGAGCCACTCAGGCGCCCCTCGTTTTCCTCGTATCTTGACATCATCCCATCTTACATCTTAAGACTGTGGACCAAGAACTTCCTTGCTCATTTGTTTGTTTACGGTTCCATAGTATTCAGTAACATTGGATGCACGGGAATTCTTGTTTAAACAGTTCCTGACTGACGAATATTGACTAAGTTTTCAGCCTTTTGCCTTTATACACAATGCACACTTTATAGCCAATGCTGCCTCCCATGCAGATAGCATTTGCACAACCTACGCATTTATCTGTAGAAAAAACTCCTAGATGCGGAATTGCCCAGGGAAAGGGTCTGTGAATGTGTGATTTTGATGGCCATCGCCAAATTTCCCTTCCCTGAGCAGCAGGTTTCATTCAAAGCCGCTTTGAGCAGCATGACGATGGTTTCACAACAACCTGAATCCATTTAACGCCACTGAGCTGGACACTTTAAAAAGGGTGAAATGCGTAAGTTTTACGTTAGGCGTATTTTACTGCACACTCGCAAAATAGAACATGTGAACTAGTGGGAGAGTATTAAACCCATCAAGGGGGTAAGGAGAACCCCAGGGGAGATAGGAAGAGCCCATGCAGGGCTCAGCCAGCCACTCCCCCTGGGCGGAAGCAGAGCGCCCAAGGAAGTCCACTGGGGGCGCGGGGTCGGGTGGACGGAAAGTGTCGCCGGGTGTCCAGGGCCCTGCGGGCCGCTGTCCATCACGGAGCCAGCTGGGAAGCGAGACCCATCCTGCCGCAGGGTTCCTCCGGCGCCCTCTACTGGCAGAGGTTACCATTGCGCTGGGCGCCGGAGACCTGCTCACGGGGTCCCGCTCCCATCTCCCGGGAAAGGGCACCAGAGAGTGGACTGGGAGCAAGTGCAGGGCATCAAGAACGCGCGCTGGGTTAGTGTTAGAATCCAAGGCAATACCGGTGCGCCCGACGGGCTCAGCTGGTGAGCCGTTCGACTCTCCCCATCTCGGCGTCGTGGGTTTGAGCCCCACCTTGGTCGCAGAGACGACTTAAAAGCAGACAAGCAAAGGCGCCTGGCTGGCTCAGTCAGCTGAGCGTCCCCCTTGGGCTCAGGTCCGAATCCCAGGGTGGTAGGATGGAGGCCGCCATCAGCTTCCAGCTCGGCAGGGTGCCCGTTTCTCCCTTTGCCTCTGTCTGCAGCTCCCCCCGCTTGTGCTCTTTCTGCCAAATAAATAAATAAAATCTTTAACAAAACAACAAAAACAGAGATCCAGGGCAATATAATACTAATAAAAGGTGACTGTTAATATTATTTGTATTATTATTATTATTATTATTATTATTTCTCATCTGACTTGCCGACAGTCTCCTGGAATCCGGACAAGAGAAGCAGGTCATTGACGAGCTCCCTTCCTGCTACATAACATTTGTGGGTCCCCCCAGAAATCAAGGGGTTACTCCTGAGAAGGGGTAGTGAAAGCTGCTGAGATTTTAATTTAAGTCCAGACGCCTGGATTGATTTAATTGCAGCTTCCCCTACGTACTAGCGGAATGCTTCTGCCTCACACATAAGCCTCAGAGTCCCAGCCACGGAACCTTCTAGAAGCTTGTCATTCCTTTAAACTCCGTGTGGGGCAGAATGCGTGGAGGGAAGTGGGGGAAAATCCACGCAGCCTCGGCATTCTGGCTCTTTCCATCTCATGGCTGTGCCATCCCCGGGAGCCCCAGTTTCCAGGGGCATCCCCGCATCCAGCCAGCAGAGAGGGAAGGGGGAGGGGCCGTGTAGGAGGTGTTTATGGGCCAGGCCTGGAAGAGGCTGCTTGTCACTGCCACCTGCACTCACTTGGCCAGAACTCGGTCACATGGCCCCACACGCAGCTGCAGGGGAGGTGAGGGGAATGT
Organism: Lutra lutra; assembly: GCF_902655055.1. Taxonomy (NCBI): domain Eukaryota; kingdom Metazoa; phylum Chordata; class Mammalia; order Carnivora; family Mustelidae; genus Lutra; species Lutra lutra. Next base: position 52,009,233 of record NC_062294.1, read on the forward strand.
GGTCCCATCCTAGTCCTGGGGGGGAGATGAAATGGGGCTGGGTGGACAGTGAGCCAGTCTTTGCTGAGCGCGCCGCTTCTTGGCTTCGCCACCTTGGCCACCAGCGACTTTGTTTCTTTGAACCTTGAGGTCCTGCTCTGAAAATCATAATAAGCAGCAGCCCCAGCTTCCCCGCTGGCTGGCCAGGAGGCATCTGAGAAATCCGATTGTTTCTCTCTGCCCTCCCCTCCCCGCCGCCACCCCGTCTTCGATTAATTTGCCCCGTATCTCCTGACAGGTACCAATTGGATGATTGAGATTCTCAGCTTAATCCTGAAGGACGGGGACCCATCCTGGATCCGCTCTGTGCCCATCTGGAAGCGGGCACCCTGGTGTGAGACCATCATGGGGGCCTTCAGCCTCTCGGACCAGCCCAGCCCCCGCCTCATGAGTTCCCACCTCCCCATCCAACTCTTCACCAAAGCCTTCTTCAACTCCAAGGCCAAGGTGCGAGAGCCAGGGCGGGCGGGGAGGCTGTTGGGGTGGGGTAGAGCAAAACTGACTGACGGATTCAGCACGTGTTTGTTGAACACCTCCTACGTCCCTGGCCCTGATCTAGAACCGTGGTCAATAAGCACACAGCCACGTAAGCCTGCATTCTAAGGAGTAACGGGCAGAGAGTAGATAAGGAAGCTCTTTAAGACGCCGAGGTGATAAACTCACATCAGAACGGAGCAGGGTGTGGGGGCGTCTGGGGGAAGAGCATTCCAGGCACAGGGGAGAACAGGTGCAAAGGCCCCGGGGCCCGTGTGGCATGCATGAGGCTCCAAGGAAGCCTGTGTGGCCAGAACCAACTGAATGAGGGGGAAAAGAGTAGAGATGAGGTCAGGGAGGTTACAGGGTCCCAACTGTGCAGGGCTGCGTGAGCTGTGGTGGCAACTTCGTTTGTCCTCTGAGGGACAAGAACCAGCGAAGGGCTCTGAGCTGCAGAACGGGAGCCCACTTGGGTTTTCACAAGCGCCCTCTGGAGGCAAGGTGGAGAACAGACCGTGGGGGCGACTGCCTGGAGTCCAGGTGTAGGGCCTTGGTGACAGAGACCAGGGTGGTGGCCGAGGAGGTGAAGGAAGAGGGCTCGGTTTGGGGTGTATTTTGGAAGCGGAACCAGGAGTCAGATTTGCTGACAGATGGGGTGTGGGTGTCAGGCAGATGAGTCAAGGGTGACTCTGTGGTGTTTGGCTTAAGCAGCTGGGAGAATGAGGCTGTCGTCACCTGGGATGGGGGGCGGCGGGAGGGGAGACTCAGGGGAAGGTGGAAGCTCTGTCATCGGGCCTGGGCGGCTGGGTGGGGGTTGCCAGTGGGCAGGGAGATAACTGAATCAGGATGTGATAGGACAGATCTGGGCTGGACACACGTATCTGTAATTTGCTGGTCCACACAGAGATGGATGGAGTAATTACACCCAGGAGACTGGTGGGATTACGAAGGAAGTGAGTGCCTGACTGTAGTCTCGGGGAAGGAGACAGTTGCCAGGGAAGGACATATCTGATGGGGCTGGAGGGGGCTCGGTTGTGGCATATGAAGCAGGTAAACAGAGTGAGGCCAGGTCGTGGGGGCCTTGAATGCCAGGCTCAGGGGCTGGGACTCTTCCCTGGGGTGCTGGAGAGTCGACGAGGGTAGGGTCAGCTCTGGGTGTAGAAAGACCCTCTGGGGCCATGTGGAGGCTGGGAGGCTGGGAAAGAGGCTGAGGTGAGGGACCAGGCAGGAATGGACGAGCTAGGGCCTTGGCTATGGGAATAGGAAGGAGGGTCAACACCTCTCACCCTGATCTCCCCCATCCTGAGCCCCATGGCTTCCTCCTCCAGTCTTGATTCCCTGAAGCCAAACTGTCACTCTGCCTGGTCCAGGAACGGTCCTTCTCTCCTCCTAGAATGTGGTTGTTGGGAACTCTCCCCATCCTCTGGGATGGGGCGAACTAATCTAAGCTTAGCAGGACAGTCCCCTGAGAAATCTACCCTGAGTCGTTCCTGCTGTAGGATAAGAAGAAAGAAGGCTTGGGGACATGCAGTCTTTGGGGCTGGGGTCCTGCCTGTGTCTGACAGCTTCTCGCCTCTCCCCAACATCCACACCCAGGTGATCTACATGGGCCGGAACCCCCGGGACGTGGTGGTCTCCCTCTACCATTACTCCAAGATCGCTGGGCAATTGAAGGACCCTGGCACGCCTGACCAGTTCCTGCAGAACTTTCTCAAAGGCGAAGGTGAGGACTGGGGCAAAGTGAGGTGAGGGGGTGCCCCTCGGTCACCCAGATAGGAAGGGGGTGGAGAGGGGTATGAAGGAGAGGGAGGCAGAGATCCCAGGTGTTACAGCGAAGGAGACAGGAGAACAGAGAGAAGGATATAGACAGATACATAGATACAGAGAGGAGAGAAACAGAGAGACAGAGATGCAGAAAAGGGACAGAAACAGAGAGATGGGGATACAGGGGTTTTCAGGGGGCCAGATGTGGGGGGCTTGGGGGAGGCATCCAGCTCTGAGGGGCCAGGTCCGGGGCCACGTGGGGCCAGTGAGGCACACCCCCTGCCCCAGCCCTAAGCCCTGGCTGTGTGGTCTTACTGCCTGGCCCTGATCCACCCATCCCTCCGCCCGCAGTGCAGTTTGGCTCCTGGTTCGACCATATTAAGGGCTGGATTCGGATGCAGGGCAAAGAGAACTTCCTGTTTATCACCTACGAGGAGCTGCAGCAGGTGAGCCCCCCGCCCCACCCCAGCCCAGTGCCCCCCACTCCTCCCCTCCTCGTGCCACTTCCCTTCCCTTCCCTTTCGGCAAGGCCTACGCTTCCGTGCAACGCACCAGGTACTGGGGGGCGCCATGGTGAACGGAGCAGGGTCCTGAGCCCCTGAGCCGCAGAGGGGGCACGGATAAATAAGATAAATGGTAGCCGAAGAGCAGAGCAAAGGCGCAAAGGCAAGCCCGAAATGAGCAGGGGATAAGGAATGTGCGGGGGCACAGTTTTAAATACGGTGGTCAGGGAGGCCTGTGCTGGGTGGGGGGGGGGGGGGCAGAGGGAAATAACACTTAAGCAAAGATCTGAAGGAGAAGGAGGAGCCCTGGAGCTATCTGGGGGGAAAGTGTCTCAGGCAGTGGGAACCAAACACCAGTGCAAAGGCCCTGAGGTGAGAGCGTGCTTGATGTGTTCCTAGGGGAGCATAGAAGCCCACGTGGCCAGAGCTGAGTTGGGATAGGGGGTGTGAAATGTGGGCAGAGGGGAGACAGGAGGCCCAGGGAGACCTTGGCTTGTCTCTGAGTAGGTGGAAGCCAGCGATGGGCCCTGAGCAGGGGAGGTGATAGGACAGATGAGGCCATGCAGAACTGGGACATGTGGGAAGTGAGCTTCAGGGATGGCTGTGACCTGAAAGGCAGAGGGGACTGGTGGAAGGAAACAGCCTTTGGAGTTAGATGGGACTCCTGTCTGGACTCCATCAAACACCCCTGGAGCAGGTACCTGGGAGAGGAAAATGCCTTCTGGCTGGAGCAATCAGGGAGAGCTTCCCGGAAGAAGGTGCCATGCAGAATGCCCACTGCTTTGCTGGGCTGCAAGGAGGATGGCTGGGCTTCTAGAAGAATAGTCCACAGTGAACACAGCCAACCATTCTAGATTCTTCTTCTTCTTTTTTTTTTTTTAAAGATTTTATTTATTTGAGACAGAGCGAGCATGAGCCAGGGGCAGGGGCAGAGGGGAAGCAGACTATCCACTGAGCAGTTAGCCCGATGCGGGGCTCAATCCCAAGACCCTGGGATCATCACCTGAGCCAAAGGCAGACGCTTAATGATGGGGCCCCAGGTGCCCCCATGTGCCCCATTCTAGATTCTTAACAAAGATGTTCCCAGAGGCTGGGTACCTGAGGAGCTCCCGTTACATGCCCCCTCACTGAGCTCCCCGGATAGGTTCCCTTCTTGCATGTGCATTTCAGGTGTGTTGTATTCTTTCTGTCAGTACTTTTTGGATTGGGAAACACCTGCATTTTTTATAAAGCAGTTAAAAATCCCCTAAAATTGGGGAGCCTGGGTGGCTCAGTGGGTTAAAGCCTCTGCCTTCAGCTCAGGTCATGATCCCAGGGTCCTGGGATCAAGTCCCGCATCGGGCTCTCTGCTCAGCAGGGAGCCTGCTTCCTCCTCTCTCTCTCTGCCTGCCTCTCTGCCTACTTGTGATCTCTGACAAATAAATAAATAAAATCTTTAAAAAAATCCCCTAAAATGTTGGGGAGCCTGAGTGGCTCAGTTAGTTGGGCATCCAACTCTTGATCTCAGCTCGGGTCTTGATCTCAGGGTCATAAATTCAAGCCCTGCACTGCTCTCCATGCTGGGCATGAAGCTTACTTTAAAAAAAAAAAAATTAAATCTCTCAGAGTCTTAGACATCTCGTCCTTAAAATGGGTGGGAAAGGGGGCGCCTGGGGGCCTCAATCTGTTGGGCATCTGCCTTCGGCTCAGGTCATGATGGAGCCCCGCCTTGGGCTCCCTTCCCTGTGCAGGGTCTGCTTCTCCTTCTGCCCCTCCCCACTGCTCATTCTCTCTCTCTCTCTCAAATAAATAAATAAAAATCTTTTTTTTAAAGATTTTATTTATTTATTTGACAGAGAGAGATCACAAGCAGGCAGAGAGGCAGGCAGAGAGAGAGGAGGAAGCAGGCTCCCTGCTGAGCAGAGAGCCCGATGCGGGGCTCGATCCCAGGACCCTGAGATCATGACCTGAGCCGAAGGCAGCGGCTTAACCCACTGAGCCACCCAGGTGCCCCAAAAATCTTTTTTTTTTAAATGGTGGGAAAGGGGCGCCTGGGTGGCTCAGTGGGTTAAGCCGCTGCCTTCGGCTCAGGTCATGATCTCAGGGTCCTGGGATCGAGGCCCGCATCGGGCTCTCTGCTCAGCAGGGAGCCTGCTTCCCTCTCTCTCTCTCTCTGCCTGCCTCTCCGTCTACTTGTGATCTCTCTCTGTCAAATAAATAAATAAAATCTTTAAAAAAAAATAAAAAATAAAAAATAAATGGTGGGAAGGGGCACCTGGATGGCTCAGTGGCCTAAGCGTCTGCCTTCGGCTCAGGTCATGATCTCAGGGTCCTGGGATCGAGCCCTGCTGCATTAGGCTCTCTGCTCAGCAGGGAGCCTGCTTCTCTCTGTCCTTCCCGCTTGTGCTCTCTGTCGCTATCTCTGTGTCTCTCTCTCTCAAATAAGTAAATAAAATCTTAAAAAAAAAAATGGTGGGAAAATGCAGACTCTCGGGGTTGCTGTGAGAACCACAGCGGTGGGCACTGGCGTATTATTACTGCATAACAAGGTACCACACGGTGTGAATATAGTTTGTAAAGTAAAAGGGCTTAGGTTCTGCACAAGAGCAAGGGTAGCAGCCAGTGTCCACTGAAGGTGACCGAGGCCACGGGTCAGATACCACGTGTGGTTTTAATCACATTTAATCCTCGCCAAGTATGGACAGGTGAGTTATCTATTAGAGCAAACCACATAAAGTTGCCAGTATTTGGCCACATTTTATATGGTTTCCCCCAATATTATTAATACCCCTGTTTTATAGAGGAGGAGCCTGGGGTTTTGGAAACTAGAGAGAGTTGACAACATACCTGAGTTTTTTTTTCTCCCCACCCTGGTAAATCTCTTCATGTTGGAAGATCCAGAGATGATTTCAGCATTACCAACCCCGCCCCCCACAACCACTTTTTTTTTTTTTCCATCTAACTTTATTCTCCAAACCAAAAACTGGGCCATGCAGCCTGACAGAGCTTCTGGGCTGTGCCCCTGGGTGTGAGGAACTGCCAACATGTTAGAATTTCTGGGACACGCCAGTGGTTCAAGACAAGAAAGGGATGGAGGGTTATGAAACTAGGAATGACCTGGAAAATCAGAACCATGGGGCTGGTGGAGCTGACCAGAAGGCTGGCTGCATTTCAGAGAAGGCAACAAGACAGAGGGGGGCAGGGAGGTGGCAGCTTTGGGCCCTTAAATTTGAGCTCCTCCCTAGCTGTGTGACCTTGGACAAGTGTCTTCCCCTCTCTGAGCCTCCGTTTACCAATTGGAGTAAGGACAGTTCTCTGCAGGGCTATTGGCACAGTTGGCACAAATATACATGAGAGGCTTGGACTAGAGCTTGGTACACAGGATATGTTCAGTCCCCCATGACCTGAGCTGTCATTGTCAGGAGGGTGTGGATATTTGAGCCCGGTCTGGGTGGGGAGGTTTGCCAGGTGTAGGAGGGTGGCACGGGGCATTCTTGGGAGCGCCATGCCGAGGCTGCAGGAAGGAAAGTGCAGGGAATGGTAAGGTCTGGGAAGAGAGGATAGGGAAGGACAGACCACTTCTGTCCTTGAAAGTCAGGCCTGGGGGGCTGGGACTCCTGTCCCAGGGCACTAGGGAGCCATAGGAGGGCTGGGAGCAGGGAGGAGTAGGGTCAGCTCTGGGTGTGGCGGCCTAGAGGGAGGCCAGGGAGGAAGCTGGGGCAAGGAGTCCATAGGGAGAGGACCAGACCTGACCAGCGCTAGGGCTGAGAACCCAGAGGAGGAGAGGAGCAGAGAAAGACCGCCAGGGGTACGGGAGCAGGGGAGACAGAGGGATGGGAGGCTGGCCTGGGACTGGCCCAAGGAGGCCACTGTTCCAGGATGGGGACCTGGCAGGGAGTGTAAATTCGGGGTACAGGCAGGCTGACTCTCACTTCTAACCAAAGTGAAGGTGATTTGGCGTAAGGTGTCCAACTGACCTCTGCACCATGCTGTGACCTCCATCCCACCCCCGCCCCTTCTCTCCTGCCCACAGAACCCTCCAAAACCCCAAACTGTGGAAAACTCTCAGAAACCAGGGCCCAGTCCCTCAGCTTGGAGATGGGGAAACTGAGGCAAGGCATCAGAGTCACACAGACAGCTCTGGGTTGAGACTCAGATGCCCAGATTCAGAGTCTGATTGGTGCCCTTCCTTACCTGGGGTCCCACCTCCCTCCACCCACCCCACCCCCCGGGCCCCTCTCCCCTACCTGCAGGATCTCCACGGCTCCGTGCAGCGCATCTGCCAATTCCTGGGGCGGCCGCTGGGTGAGGAGGCGCTGGGCTCCGTGGTGGCACACTCAGCTTTCGGAGCGATGAAGGCCAACGCCATGTCCAACTTCACTCTGCTGCCCCCCAGCCTGCTGGATCAGCGCCACGGTGCCTTCCTCCGGAAAGGTGCGGAGGGGGAGAATTCTGGGGTGCTACTGCCTGGCTGTGTGGCCTGGGCGAGTCACGTAACCTCTCTGGGCCTCAGTTTTCCCCACTGAAACTTGGGGTTGCTCCAAACAGAATGACCTTCACAGCGTCACTGTGGACGCAGGACTGACGCCCCCCGCCCCCAGGGCTTAGCCTGGGGCCGGGCACACTCACACTCTTTGAGGCTATCCAGAGTCTTCGTGAGGACTGACTCGGAGCCTCTCACCTGGAGGCTAAATGGGTGCTACGTGGATGACCCAGGATCCTCCCTCTACCTCCAGGTCTTTAACAATGACACCTGCAAACTTCCTTTTGCCATGCAAGGTCGCATAGGCACGGGTTCCGAAGACTAGGACAGGTCAACATCTGGGGTGGTGATTATTCAGCCTCCACAGTGAGCCCCCCAGACTTCACCAGGGGCCTCGTGTAGTATGTGGGGTGTACACTTGCTAAGATTCAAAATACCACGATCCAAATGACATTGGCCCCTGGATTCCAGGTTAAAGCCCCATGACAAAGTGAGAAACGTGAGGGTCGGAGGGATCCCCGCACCTGTCTGGGCACATGGAAGGGGCAGAGTTCCCACCCCTTGCCTGCTCAGCTGTTGTGAGTGTTAAGGAGTGAACCCCATGAACCCAGGGCAGCTCTCCAGCCGGTCCCCTGGCACCGAGTGTGGGAAAGCTTTCATTACCACTGTCAGAGCCACAGTGGAGGTAGTGTAGGGGTTGCAGGAGCCCTGGGGTGAGAAAGCCCTGTTCTAAACAGGGAGGTGAGGGACGGGTCATAGCGACACAGTCACACAGGTGACACCGGGGCAGGAATGCTGGGTGGGGAGGCAGATGGATGTTCTGGGCAGAGAGCTTTAAGGGGTCAGGGGAAAACCAGGAAGGCAACAGGTCTACCGGAGGGACAAGTAGGATGGGAGGAGCTGAGGGAGGGAGGGCGCAAAAAGGGTGCCCAGGGGTCTGGCCAGATGACTGGAGACAGAGGCGGCCACCGTAGGAGGTAAAGGGGCAACGTGGAGATGAAGGGGGTGGGGAGGTGCTTCTGGCAAAGGCCCGGAGGTGGGGAAGGGGGTGCTGGCATGTCGGGGGCGGGGAAGGTTCCCCATGTTCCTCACCTTGCCCTCCGCCCCCCACCCTCCAGGGGTGTGCGGCGACTGGAAAAACCACTTCACGGTGGCGCAGAGCGAAGCCTTCGACCGTGTCTACCGCGAGCAGATGCGGGGACTGCCCACCTTCCCCTGGGACGTGCCCGACGATGCCAGCCCGGACCCCGATCCCAGCCCCAGCACCCCCGAAGCCTCCGAGGCCCCCAACCCGTGACCCTGAGAATAAACGCGGCGCTCCTGCCCCCGGCTCTCGCTGCGCTCTGGAGGTGACTTGCCGCGGTCGGCCGGCAGGGGGCGCGCGAGGGAGGCGGCGGCTGGGGGTGGGGACGCGCCGCGCCGCCAGGGCCTCCGGGGAGGATGAGGTCTTCTCCCCGACCCCGCACGCCAGTGGGGTCGGTGACTCGGAAGCCCCTGCCGGAGGCGAAGGTGCTGCGGGGAGGCAAGCGCTGGGCACCTGCCTTCCCCAGGGCCGGGGCGCTGCGGCGGGGACGCCTGGGGGATGTGAGGGAGGAGGGGGCCAGCACCGCATTCCTGGGTCTTCTGCTAGGCTGTGCAAATGCAAGATTCTGCCATCACGCAGCTTTATTCTGAGCAGAGGGAAAGGGAGCCCCCAGCAACTCAGTCCTTAGCACCGGCAAAACAGCCCCAGGGCCCCTGGCCCTGACCCATCCCCCGGCAGCTGTGTCCCCATCAATTTCTAGGCCGTCATCATTCAGCCCCGCTCCCTGGGTTGGATTCTGTCCTCTCCCCTGCCAAGCTGTTTACCCAGAGCTCCTGAGCACGGTTTGTGCCCGAAGCTCCCCCACTTTGTCCTAGGGGCTCCCCACCTTCACCCCACACAATTCACAGCACGGTGGGGAGGGGGGGCGGGGGGGGGTCACTCAGCCAGGCCCCTCCCTCCACAGGGAAGTTCTGGCTGGGCCAAAGTGGGACATGCACTGTTCTAGGATCTTAGCTCCTCAAGACTTTCTGCCCATTTCCTAAACTGTGACACTGGCCTCTAGGGTGAGCACTGGGCTTGCCCGGGTTCTAGAACAAAGAGAAAAAAAATCCCTTCTGCTGCTTTCCGGACAGACACCCACGCCAGAAGCCTTGTCCCAGGCACCACCCGGAGGCAGGGGGCTTGGAGCTGCTGGTCAGGCCGGCCCCGTGCGGCTTTGGCTCTATTACGGCTGCCCCCTGAGTCCTGCCTGGGCAGCCCAATCTGGCTGCTGGCCTCCTCGGGGTTCCAGGAGTTTGGAGGCAGTATCCACACCAAACCTCCTTCGGGTCGGCGACAGATAGCGGACGCGGCAAGCGGGATGGAGGGGCAGGGTGCTGCCCCAGGGCTGGGACCGGCCCAGAGGACGGGGCTCTGTCTCACCCCTGGGGGCCCCTCCAGTGCCCCGCTGCCTCATCAGGGCCTTGGCTGGGGTGTCCTTGGAGCCCCAGGATGTCTTGAACTGTGGAGGGAAAGAGAGGGAGGTGAGAGAAGGCTCCAGGGTCTGAGTCCCGTGTGTGTGTGTGTGTGTGTGTGTGTGTGTGTGTGTGTGTGTGTGTCTGTCTGTCTGTCTCAGGGCAGGTGAGAAGGCAGGGAAGGGAAGTGAGTCAGGAGGCCAGGAGCCCCCAGACCCTCAGAGGGCCAGCTGCTGTGTTCCCCCTGCAGCTTCAGGGTGGGGAGGAACAGGAAGCTGCCAGAAGCTGCCCCCGGGGGAACAAATATTTGCCAAGGGAGGTGATGGTGGGTGAGGGCGCCTCAAGACCGAGTGGCAGTGAGGACCTTGCCCCGGCCCTGCCCATCCCTCTCCTCCCCTGGGCTGGAACAGAGGGAGGTGATTCCTGGGACATTTCTCCCTCACCCTTGGAAAAGGTCTCCACTAGTTCCCATGTAGCAGATGGGGAAACTGAGCCCAAGAGGGGCACAGCTCCCAGAGCAAGGGGACCACGGGTCTGCTGGCATCCAGGGCGGGGACGCCTGCTTGTCCCTCATCTCTCTGCTCTGACCCTCTCGACAGCCCACTGCACAGCTGAGGCCACCGAGGCTCCGCCCAGGGTCCCAGAGAATTAAGGCAAGCTCGGTGGGAAGCCAGCGTCTCACCAGCTGAGAGGAGGGGCGCAGGGACCTCTCACCACACGCCCTCCCCGATACCCTGATGACACTTGAATCTGGGAAGCCAGGGTTTAAAAGCATTTAACAGCTGCCCCGGGAAGGTCACAAGGGCCAAATCTCTCCCTCGTGCCTCAGTTTCCTAATCTGTGAAACGGGTGGGTGGAGAGCCACAAGAACATCCACCTCAGAGGGTTGTGGCAAAGATCCAATTCAGCCATCCCTGTGGCATGTGGCACGGTGCCCACGATAGACCTTGGCCAAGTTACTTGACCCTTCTGAGCCTCAGCTTTCCCGTCCGTAACCAGGAGCATGAGAAGGGAATTACCTCACTGACCTGGGAAGAGGACCTCGTGAAAGAAATAACAAATAAATTCCACCATGGGGATGTATCATAATGCTTATTAGTGTTCTCATTAGTTTGTCCTCCCCTCACTCACTCCTCCTTCCCACCAAACCGCGACTGAGGACAGTGGCTGCGCCCATTTGCCAGATGAGAACACAGAGGGTTCTGAGAAGGCAGATCTCTGCTCAGCTCTCCCCATTAGTGGGTCATGCCAGGGTTTGCACCCAGAGTGCTTCTCTCTTGGGGTCCCTGCCCGAAACCACCCAGCGCTCCCCTGCCCAGCACGCAGTAGGGCTATAGGGAATGGTCGCTGGGATCAGGAACTCGGGTGGGTGTTGTGCTTCCCCCACCCCCAGCCCCGGCGTGGGGCCCGGCACATAGTAGACCCTCAGCTGCCCCATCCTCTTCCTCTTGTTTATCAGAGGCCCACCACCAGCTCTCACCTCGCTGTCCCCGTCGCTGGAGCCGGACAGCTGGGACAGGCGGCTCAGGTCCCACAGGGAACGGCTGGGCCGGGCCGGGGGGCCGCTGGGGGTCCGGACACGCTGGACACTCCTCAGGACATCGCTCAGCGCCGGCCCTGGGGCGGCCGGGGTCTCCTGCCTGTCCCCCTCAAACACCCGGCAGGCGGCCAAGCATTGGGCCAGTAGACCGTCGGGTGGCGGCGGTGACATGGGGGCCACAGAGCGGCGGCGGGCCACGCGGTGGGGGTTGTGAGCCAGCCGCAGCCCCCCCACGGTGCTGATGAAGGGGCGCTGGGTGGGCGCGGCCGGGAGCGGCCAGGAGGCCGCGTACAGTGTCCGGAACTCTCGGCTGAAGGCGTCAGCAATCTCGCCGGTCAGCAGGGTCACCAGGCCACGGTGCAGACGAGAGTCACTCCACGTGAAGCTGGGGGGCATGCAGTGAGGGGTCAGGATCTCCGGGTCACCCCTGGGGTGCCTGGTCTCGACCCCATTACTGGTCCCCACCCAGTCCCAGGGCAGGCTGTGTGACCTCGGGCATGTGCTGCAACCTCTCTGGCTTCCGCATTCCCCTCTGTAGAATGAGAACCCCCCAGGTACGAACCCAGAGGACTGATGTGACAACAAGAGTTAAGATACCTTAATGATCATCTGGAAGCCAGCCTGAGCTTAAACTGGGACGCTGCCCCATCCCCAGCAAAGGAGGCCATTAGTGCCTCAGTTTCCCTCTCTGAGAAGAGGTGCGATTAGTCTTCTGACTAAATGGCCGCGAGGCCCGTCTTCAGACTGGGCTGCTTCTTACATAATGACAGCCATCTATTAAACACTTGCATGAGGTAGGCTCCGGGGGTGTGGGCTCCGTGCCTCAGTTTGCATCTGGGATACGAAGCGAAGATGTAGGAAGATTGGAAAGAAAGAACAAGGGGTTGAGCTGCCTGTATGGTGCCCAGCCCGCGCCCAGCTGGCTATGATGGGCCGGTCCCCTACTGTCCCTGTGGTCACAGTGCTCCTGTGGTCACAGTGCTGGTATTTAAAGCACCAGGCTTTAAGGTCTGGGCACACAGCAGGTGCCTTTGGGAATTAAATGCACCTGGGCTCTAATCCTGCCTCCAGGGACCTCAGCCACATTCCCTTCATTTCCCAAGCTTTGGTTTGCCCATCGGAAAAACAGGATCACCAAGGGTCGTGTGCCCCAGCGGGCCCGGTGCCCAGAGAACAGATGTGTCAGCCACCGGGATGGCGAGGGTTAGTCCAGCGTCCTTACCTTGGCAGAGTGGCAGTGTCCTTGCTCCCTGGCAGGTTGGCAGGCCCGTCTGCCTGCAGATTGTGACACCCCTCCCCCCACCTGTGACCTCACCCCTGGAGGGGCCAGTGGGAGCCTGGAGGGGTCTGTGAGGTCACCCCATTCCACTCCACAAAGAGTGCCGTCAGGTAGAGGCCGCTGGCTTGTCTCTGTCCCGGGGAAGCTTCTGAGACCCAAGGACTCGTGAGCCGCGGTCACGACGGAGCCCCTGAGAGGGACACGGAGTGCTGGGAAACAAGGACCCTCCGTGCGCTGACCCTGGGAGGCCCAGACCAGGGGCAAAAGTCTCGAGGGCCTCAGGAGCATCATCCAGCAGTTCCAGGAGGCCCAGGAAGCCCACGGCCTGGCTTGGGCACCGTCACTGCCGCCAGGCCACCATGGTCCTCGGCTGGCTGCTGCTTCTGGTAATGGCTCTGCCCCCAGGCGCCACAGGTGCCAAGGACTGTGTGTTCTGTGAGCTGACCGACTCCAAGCAGTGTCCCGGCATCCACATGCGCTGTGGCGACGATGAGGACTGCTTCACGGGCATCGGGGTGGCCCCGGGCCTTGGCCCTATCATCAACAAAGGCTGCATACTGTCCACGTCCTGCGGCCACGAGGAGCCTGTCACCTACATGGGCGTCACCTACACGCTCACCTCCACCTGCTGCTACGGCCACATGTGTAACAGGGCCCCCAATCCCGCAGGCGGCCGGACGGAAGGGGTCGCCGCCGGCCTGGCGCTGGGCGTGCTGCTGCTGCTCCCACATTTGCTTTGACCAACCCGAAGGGCAGGGCCTGGGACTGGTCTCCCGGCTCCGCTGCTCCCCGAGCCCCCCGCCTCCACCCCATCCCCCCCCATTAAATGGCCAGAGGCCCTGGACAACCTCGTGTGGCCCCAGCTTCATCCATTACCAGGGCTGTCCACCCGGAGCCCAGGGCGAAGCATCCTCAGGCCACCGAGCACGGCCCGGAGGGTTTGGCTGGACCCCTCTACTGTATTTCATGGGTTCTAAGACGTGTAACTTTTCCCATGTCGATCGGGATGCTTCTTTTTGTCGGGGGCACCTTAGAGTCGATGAAATATGGTTCAAATGAACAACGATAATAAACAACCGCTAACGTTCACAGAGCGCTGCTTCTGTTACGTGCCAGGGCACCTTGATCTCGCTTGAACCCCCGGACAAAGCCGGGAGGGAAGGCAGGTGCTTTCTGAGACGGCCCCGGTCTCCAGGGTAGCGGTTCCCCCGAGGGTGGTCCCCGGAGCGGCAGCACTGGGGTTGAACAGGGAGCTCGTGGGAAATGCCCATTCCCAGGGGGTGGGGCTGCGAAGGCGCCCCAGATCTGTGTTTTTAGGGAGTCCTCCGGGTGATCCGGACACAGGCAGGCCCCAGATTGAAAACTGCCAGTGGAGAGCGCTGGTCATCCGCTGGGCACATCAGCACCCCCCGCAGGGGACAGCTGGCAATGTCTGGAGACACTTTTGGTGGTCTTAATAGGGAAAGGGGAGTGCTCCCGACATCTACAGGGTGGAGGCCGGAAATTCAGTGCAGCCCCCCACGATGCCCAAGGAAGTACCCCCAACACAGAATTATCTGGCCCCAAATGTGAGGAAACCCTGTTCTAGAGGGACTAACCGTACCATCCCGATCTGTAGAAGGGGAAGGGAGGCACAGAGAGGTGAGGTCAGTTGCCCAAAATCACACAGCCAGGAGCCGCAGAGCCCCAATTCGAAGCCAGGCCACCCGACCTGAGGGTCCACGCACCCCGTTCCCTGCCACATGACCACCCTATGAGGCAGGTGCTGTTATTAATCCACACTTTCCAGATGCGGAAACAGATACGGAGCAGGGGGAGGCACCGAGCCGGTGTGTCACAGAGCTAAGAAGACAAGGAGCCAGGAGCTAGACCCCAAACACAGGGAAAGGGGGACGCGAGCCAGGATGAGGGTCGGTTCCCTTGCTTACCAATTCTTATTTTGTTACAGATTCTTAGAGAGATAGAGTTACCACAAGGCAGAGCTAGGACTCCCATCCAGGTCGTCCTGGTTTTGAAACCCACACATAAACTATGGGCCCTGTTTTCCAGATGAGGAGACACAGTGTCGAAGAGATGACCCTCCCCCCAGCCTCTCCCCAGCCGCGGCCCGGTCACTAGGCTGGCCAGCAGGAGGAGCCACTGCCAGACCCCCATCCCCCACTACCCCGGGCAGGTCTGGCTCCACCCCACGTGGGTTCTGCCCCTTGGTATGCCCATCCTCTACCAGTGAGGGTGCTTAGACCCATTTCACAGACCAGGAAAGTGAGGCTGGTGGAAAGGGGTGCCAGCTACTCTCTGAGAGTTGGGGACAGGACACCACCGGGTGGTGGGGGGGGGGGCAGCCGTACCTGTAGGATCCGGAGATGACCCTGTGGCCGTCCAGCAGCACAAACTTCTCCCGTACACTGCCGCTCACCTGCCGTCGCCAGCGGCTCTGGAAACTGCAGCCCCACGTGACACGGATATCTAGGTTCTGGAGTGGAGGGGTACACCCTCACTCAGGCCAACCCTGCACACCCCCACTCACTGCCTAGGGCTCAGGTCAAGGGGGGGATCCCTCCAGGCTGGCTAGGACCTGGGTGGCCCATGGCTCTGTAGAAAGGTCTGTCCCAGCTTTTCCAGAGCTACCAATACTGGGTTTCGGGGATCTCTTGGAGATAGCCCTAACTCAGAGGGACCCTGTGGGAAGACCAGCCTCTAATTTCCCCAGCGCGATGGGTGGGCATCGGAACTCTCCTCGGGCATCCACCTCGATGAGCTAGGACGCCGTGGAAGGGTCTGCCCCCCCCCGCCCCCGCCACCGGCTGGCCCTAGCGTCGGGAGAATGGGGACTCAGGTCCCTCCCGCCAGGCTCCTACCTCGGTGCCCCAGGGGTTCACCCCCAGCTGCTGGGCCAGTGTCAGGAAGGCAGGCAGCCGCTGGTGGTCCAGAAGCAGGTAGACAGGCACCCAGCGACGTGTGGCGGCGTCTACCAGGTCCAGAAGCAGGTCTGGGTCAGTGAAGATGTCCATGACCACGGCCACTAGCTGGGGAGTGGGGAGAGGGGCTGTGGATGGACCCTGGAGCTCCAGAGATGTTCAGGGGGTAGGGGGGACCCTGGGGGCTGAGGCGTCCCGGGCATGGGAGTTTAAAGGCCTGGCCTCGACGAGACGTTCAGAGGGGCTGTGGGAGAGACCCCCCACTGTGCATACAGCGCCCGCATGGGAATGAGGAAAAGACCATCCTTCCCGAAGACCAAGGTCTCTACTTCTGGAAAATTCATCATAATCGTGTCTGCAGTGGCACACGGTGCTCCGTGTGCTGTGACACTGGATGGTGGCCCTGCTCCAGGGCTCAGTGGGCTGGGTCCTTGGGGGTGCCCTGAAGGGGGAGGAGGGAATGATCTGCTTGGCCACCCAGGGGATCTCTGGGGACCAGGGCAGGGGACACTGAGGGCCTGGATCTTACAGGCAGAAACATGTAGCAGAGATGACTCCTGACCCATGGGCCAGACAGCCTCGGTTCAAATCCCCACTCAGCCACTTACCGGTGAGAGACTTAACCTCCTGTGCCTCAGTTTCCCCATCTCTCCTCACTTGGGATAATAAGTCCCAACCTCCCAGGACCCTCCTGGTGATTATAAATGTTAACCCACGTAAGGCACTTAGCGTGGGAGCTGGCAGGCACAACGCTGTTAGATAAAGAAGAGGCTCTCCGGGGGGCTGTAGGGGAGACATCTGGGCCCTCTGTGGGAGGAAGGATGGACACCTATTCTAAGGGTGGGGTGGGGTGCAGTGGGGTAGGTGACTGAAACCAAGGGATCATAATTAGGTCCAAGGGGCATGAATGCCCCGGGGGACCCAGGCCTTGGAGAGAGGGTAAGGAGGAGGTCTGGGGAATGTGGACACTTGGGTCCTGGGGGATGCGAGGCGTGGACTCGTGAGTCCCAGGAGGGCAAGGGTGAGACGCCCAGGGCTCGAGGGGATGCGCCACTCCCAGGTCTGAGAGCTGGCATGTGAGGATGTCTGGGTCTGGGGAGTGGACACCAGGCCCCCTGAGACCCCCACCTTGCAGGCAGCCTGGATTTCCCGGCGCACCAGCTCCTTGAGGGGCGGGTGGCCCTCTTCGGGGGGCTGAGTGTACAGCTGAGCCCGGGTGATTCCCTTCCAGGCCAGGTCCTCTGGCCAGCCCAGGCGCAGCGTGGGCACCAGCTCCTCTGAATGTCCTGGCCAGTAAGTCAGGCTGCCCGAGTCCCGATCGGTGGCAGGGGCTCCCTCTGCTGCCCGGCCAGGCGGCTGCTTGGATGCAGTCCAGTCCTCGGCCGCCGCCACCAGGCTCTGGAGCTCTTCCCCACTCAGGAAGGGCCGCAGCCCCTCGCGCTGCATGCAGGCCTCGAACGCCTCCACACCCTTGCTCAGCAGAGCCTCCAGCGCCAGCCGCTGGCCCTCAGAATACAGGAAGCCGGGGCTGGCCTCTGTCAAGGGCAGTCCCCCGGCCCCTGACTCCTCTCCTTCCAGCGCCGCCAACTGGGATGCTGCCATTGGGCTGCTCGTGTGGGAGGACCGTGAGGCTGGCTGGCTGAGGGTTCGGCCGTCTCTGGACACCAACCATCTGGGGGTCTCCTGCCAGGTAGATGTTATGTGGCCGGCTGAGGCTTCCAGGGTCGCTCCGTGAAGTCCCCTGCGTCCCCAGCTCCCCGTCCTGACAATCACACAGCTCAGGGCATGCGCTGCTCAGATCAGACCGACTAGTAGCCTGCCTCCAGCCGCCACAGTGACAGGCTGG
The DNA here is from genome assembly GCF_902655055.1 of Lutra lutra. Taxonomy (NCBI): domain Eukaryota; kingdom Metazoa; phylum Chordata; class Mammalia; order Carnivora; family Mustelidae; genus Lutra; species Lutra lutra. The sequence goes on from NC_062294.1 coordinate 52,026,536, forward strand.
CCATCTGAACTTCTACCAGCTGTCTCGGGGTCTAGTGGCCCCAACGGACCCGTTCGCTTGATCAGTCTCCGTCAGGCTGAAGGGCCAGCTGGGCTGACCAGAGGTCTGGCTGACTGGCCAACCATCTCCAGGCAACAGCCACAGGCTGCCTGCCTGTCTCTAGCACCCAACTGTCCCTGACTGAAGGTGAAGTGGGCTGCCTCTCTGCCCTTGACCGATAGATACCACGTGAAACTGACCCTGTCCAGCTGGTCTTTTTGATTATTTGGCAAACACCAACTGCTTTCTGCTAGCAGTGCTGGTACCTAGCCGCCCGGCGGAGCACCCTGCCGTGTGGCTGGCTCACTGGCTCTCACTGACTGACCATCCCAGGCACCTCCCCTTTGGACCTGCTCTCTCGGTTTGGGAGGAACAGGCTCTAGCCCTAAGTCTGGGCATCCCCCTTCACCAGAAATGAGGTCTCAGTCTCTGTCGCTTGGGGACTCTGCCCCTGGGGCGTCACCCCTACTTGGGCTGCTCCGGTGGAGGATACACTCAATGGGGGCTTGCATCACCATGGGACCTGCCCATGACCTCAGCGGCCCTTCTAGCTGGAGGGCCTGACTTGCCACTCTTCCTTGGACTGGCCGCCCCCACCAGTCTCCCAGCCAGAATTGTCTTGGGCTGTCCTCTGATCTATGCTGATGCCTGGCGGAGCTGAGCTGTCTGGGTTTCTGCCTGAATCCCACGATCTCCTGCTAGCTGACCATCCACCTGTTCCTGACCAAGGACCACCCTTGGAGGCTCCTGACCCAACCTCTGGCCTGTGGACCCAATCCCCACAAACCAGCAGCCCCTCCTTCCAATCGCACACCCAGGCGGCTTCCTTCCTCCACACCACAGCGAAAAGGCCTACAAAGAGAAGAGGAATAAAAGCAGGACTCCCTCTCACCCCATCCAGCTCCAACATGTTCCGTCCCCCATCCCCTTTCCCTCGTCTTGCCTTTTCAGAGGTCAGAATACGGGGGCCTGGAGACCTCCTGCCCTTATTTCTTCTGTTCTTCCTGCGTCTGGCCTCATTCTCAGGTTTTAGCCTGGGATCCGGGGAACCCAGCCCCTTGTGTAAACAGAGGAGGGCCCAGACAGCAGGTCCCTGGGAAAGGCCTCCTGTGCGGGTACGGGAAGGCCCTAACGCAGGGAACACACTCATCAGGTTACTGGCCCAGGGCCCAGTGACCTGCCAGACTCAAGGGGGAAAAAGGGGAGCAACTCACCTGTTCCCATGTACCCCTCCCCCACCAGTCCCAACCCCTCCGTACTTCCCGGTCCATGCCCCGCCCACCATCCCTAGCCCCTAGCAGCAGGTGTGGCTAATCCGGGCGAGGTAACAGGTTCGGAAACACCTGTCACCTAGCTTATTAAAGGGGCGGGACCTTGGCCCTTAAGGAGGCCCTAGAGTGTCCCACAGCGCAAGATCGACAAGCACGCATCATAGCCACAAGAGGGCGTCTGCAGGGAGAGCGGGACTCCACCCAGCAGACGGAAGGGCTTCTCCTTGGCTGGTTGGTCTCCATGGAGATGGGCACCCACTCGGTCCACCCCGAAGGCTCCCATTCACTCCAATCCCCTACCGTCCCCCAGAAACACACAGAGGACCATCAGAATTCAAAATCTTTAATAACAACGCAGGATCTGGGGTTAGTTTTTGTAGCCTCGGCTGGCCCTCCGGCCTCTGGCGCGCTCGAACTTCCGGCCCTTGGATCTCACGTAGGGTCTGCGGGGAGGGAAAAGAGGGTGAGAGTGCGGCCCCGCTGGGCTCGAACGCTGAGGAAGCCCTGAGCAGCGCGTGGCTCGCTCTCACAGAGCAGCACAGGGACATCAGAAGGGGCGGGGAAGGGACACTGAGCAGGTTGCTGGAAAAGTCTAGCAGGGCAAGAAGGAGCGGGGAGATGCAGACTCCAGCCTGGCACAGCCCCCAACGGGGCGCTTCTAGGGCTGGCCGGGCAGAGTTCTCAGCAACGGGGAGTAACAGCTTGAGGACAAAGTGTGGAAAATGAGGTGGGGGAGTTCCCGGGAGGGCTGCAGCTGGACCGGGGTGAGAAACAGAAGGGACCGGAAGCATGGCAAGGCCCAGACAGCAGGGCTGGGTGTACTCACTTGGTGTGGCTATGTGGGGTTCCGGGAGCCTTGCCAAAATGCCTGTACACCTCTCGGCCCTTGCGTGGCCCTGGGAGGGGAAGATGGGATCAGCCAGGGACCCAAATGCAAGAAGTCGCCATGGGAGCCACTGAACATCACTCACCAGACAGCAAGACAGTGCCACAGCCCTTGGGGGAGTCCAGGGCCAACTGGTCAAAGGTGAGGATCTTGCCTCCAGCTTTGAGGATGCGGCTCCGGGCACGGCTGCTCACACGCAGTGCGCACACCTGGGGGACACACGGGACAGGCACGGTCAGAACCCCCACCCCGTACAGCCACCCAGGGACTGCGGGGCCTTCTTCTCCACGGCTCTGGCCCAGCAGAGGCATCTAGATGCTTGCGAGCCCAGTAAGACTGCCACGGGGGAAAGCTTCCCTAGTTAAGACAATAGCAATTCTTAACAGTTTACGTCCAAAACCTCCCTTAAGGCCACAACAACCTGAACTTATTACGGATAAGGAAACAGAAATTAAAAAGACCCAGGCCACTGAGTGGCCAAGAAATCTAGATGTGAAGCCAGGCTGTAAGGCTCAAGCACCAGCAAGCACCATTAGGGAGGGACCCAGAAGGCTCTTGCCTGGGGACACCCACCATGGCTAATGCCAAGGACGATCCCCCTTCAATCCTAAAAGCCACCCAGACGCCTGCCTCACCCAGAGGAGAGAGGGGACTGGGAAGGCATCACAAGCCTCGTGGCACCGGTGACAGATCATCAGCAGAGCGAGGACACGAGCCAGGTCTGGGCGCCAGCCCACCCACCATGACCCTGCGCCCCCTCCACACTCACCTTCAGTTTGGGCACCTCCTGGACCCGCACGTCGTCGGTTATGGTCCCTACAACCACAGCGGTTTTGTTTTCCCGGCCGGGCAGCTTCATCTTCCGGATCTTTGGTGGGGGAGGACAAACGCGCACTGAGGAAGCTCCTTCTGGCGTTTAAATCCAACCCCACTGGTCACGCATCCCGAGGACAGAGACTGTTGGGCCCTGAAGGGGATAAAGCCACCCGCGCCTCGCCTCTCAGCCAGCAGAGGCCTGACCTCAGGTCCAGCCAGGGAAAAACCCCGGAGACACAATGCAAGCACAGAGCCTCCAACAGAGCTCTCCTTCGAGAGCGCTTGGGACATGTAAGGCCTGACCCACACGGCGAAGCCACCGCAGCCACCCCCCACTTCACAATGAGACGAGCCCAAGCCACTCACAGACCCACCGCTGTTCAGCTACAACCCCAGGGCCAAGGGTGTGCCCACCATGGGGTGAAGTCAACCAGCTGACGGCCAGGCCCCCAACCCCCCCACCCCAGCTCTAAGACACAATCCGGCCGTTCCCCAAATCAGCCCCTCACCATCCGGGACAGGGACAGAGGCGGTCGGTTGGTGCGACTCATGAACAACCTCTTCAACACGACTTGGTTAAAGGTGGAGTTGGTTCGTCTGGCCAGAAACCTGTACAACTGGAGGAGCGAGAAAGAATGGAAACCCAGGGTGGCTCACATACCCCCCAACCTTCAACCGAAAGACAGAACAGCATGGTTTGGCCTGACGAGGTTTTTACGGCTTTTCCCCCGCCCCACTGAGCCCAAGGAGCCCCCAAATCCCCTCCCCACTCCCCAGAGGCTGAAAACGCTGAACCCCAGAAGCCTTGGGCAGAACCACGGATGCGCGCCTGCCCCGCAGGGCCCGGGAACGGCCTGGGGCCCCGAATGCCGGTTCTGGAAGCTGCAGTTCTGGGCAGCCCTGCCTAAGGCTCTCAGGCCTCAGCCTCACCTTGACCAACAGCCTCAGGTAGATGTCCTGGCTCTTGGGCTCCTTGCGCCGAACCTTTCGGTCCTTGTTGTGACGGATGTCGACCCCCTGCAGAGTTAAGGAGAGACCACGGACCCACACCTGACCTAGCAGCTCACTCACCCCCGAGGAAGAGCCGGGGCCCCGGGCTCTGAAGGGACAACAAACCCCGGGCCCACCCCGAGGAGACCTGAAAAAAATCTTCTGAGCCTCAAATGACCCCAACTTAAAAAAATATATAGGAATGCTACACGCAAAGCCTTCAGCACGCGGCACCCTGAAAAGCTTTAACAGAGCAGATGCGTCGACTCAGAAATTTTCACTGTTTAGAAGGTGTGTTTGCCGGTAATAGAGGCCAAGGACGGACCCTCCCTAAAAATACAGCAAAGAACCTTTATTTGCAACTTACTCCATGCAGAACTAGCACCGGAACCTCCCGCGCACAACCTGCCTGACTCCAGCAGCCTTATGCAGCCGTTTCCCACTTGAGCTGAGAAAACCGAAGAGGAAGCCACGGTTTCCCCCAGGCCCCGGCTGCCGTCCGGAGGGTCTCTAACAGGCCGTGCCAGGAACTGTGAAGAACTACGGCATTATCCCTAGCTCCCTCTTCTCCAACACTTCATGCACGCAGTAACCTCTGATGCGTGCTTCCTACGGCTTCCTCCCAAACGCACGTCCGCGACGCGCGACAGACCGAGTTACTGGGGTCACAGCCAAGAAAAGCAAGATCACAGGCTGGACGGGGAGCACGGCTGCAAAACCGGGGCACTGGACGGTGGCCAGCTCTCCCCACCCCACCCCCCGCCCCGCCCAGAACCCAACGTTCCAGGCCAGGGGAGCGACAGGTCGGGATGGAGAAGACAAAAAGACAAGAGGTCAAGCATGCATGTGGGTCCTACGCCAGGGTCCGAATGCCGGCTCTGCCACTTCCTGGCATTGCGACCCCGGTCACATCACTTAACCTCCTTGCGCCTCCATTTGGTCATCTACTCAATTGGAGCTTTAATAATAAATGAGGACGGGAGGGGCCGGAGGCCGGTAAGTCTGACCCAACCCTGGTCTTCGAGCTCCCAAAATAATCCCCCCCCACCGCGGGAGTCTCCCCCTTCGAACTGCCCTGACATCTCTGCACCCCTCCTGGACTCCCCCAGCCTAAGACCGCGACGGATGGCGGCGGATAGTCGAACCAGGAGCATCTCAAAGCACACTCACCATGATGGCGCCTCCTGCTTAACCAGGTCCGGAAAGAGAGAACACTATCGGGGTGGGCGGGGAAAGCCTTCAGCAAGTGGCGCCTACGTGACGCCACAGGCGCGACGCGGCGCTCTACTCGAGTCGGGCCTCTCTATGGCAAATCACAGAGTGACCGAATGGGCGATTCCGGAATAAGTGGACGAACAACCCACCCGGAACACGCGCTACGTCAAGGACGGCGGGGAGGCGGGGGATGTTGGGGGGAGGGGCCTCTCTGGCCCTACCCAACCCCTGCTCTCGATAGTCTTCCGGAAGAAAGGGTTCTGGGAGCTAGAGAGATGTCGCGCGGCGCTGGGAGGTCGCGTCTCACGGTGACGCTCTGGCCCGACGCGGCCGGCCTCTCTGTGGCTCCTGGAGGACCCGGCCAGCCGTGTATTGGAGGTGAGGAGGCGGAGCTGGCGGGGCCTGTCAGGACCTCGGGAAACCTCTGACCCCACGCTTCAGGCATTTCCTTATCAGGCTCACCTCTCTATCTCCTGCGGCGCTTCCGAGGCGCAACCGCTGCTCGGGAAGTCCTACCTGAGATCTAGCCCGAAATCTTCTTGCTGCAGCCCAGTCTAGAGCATCTCCTATTTCCAATTTTTATATTCGTCTTTTACCCCTGCCCCTTCTCTGACCCCTCCCCAGCCTCTACCACTTTGGGGCTTCTTTTCCTTGCCGGAGAGATTCGAGTGGTCCAACAGACTCTGTATGAGGGCTTTGCACGGTATTGGAATGCGAAGGAGGCGCACTGAAGCCCCAGGCTTGGGGTGTGGGGTGGAGAGGGATTGGGTGAAAGCCTCCTGAAAGAAGGAGATAAAGATTCAGAGTGGAGGAGGATTGGAGGCCCTGAGGGGGGGGGAGTGGACAGAGACCCAGAGTGAGGGAAATGGAGACTCAGGGGTTGACAGGGAGACCTAGAAAGTAAGGGAAGATGGAGATTCGGGGAGAAGCACAGACATAGATGGTGAGATGGGGTCTTGTCTGCTGTAACCAAATTCAAATCCTGGCCATGCTAAGTACTAACAACAGTGTGACCTTGGGCAAGTCACTTAACCTCTCTGTGCCTTACTTCTCTTATCCGCAAAAAGGGGATAATAGACTTGGCACATAGGGTATTTTCCAGCTTTATATAAGTTAATATAAATGCTTAGAACAATGCTTTGCATGTAAGTGCTCAATACAAATTAGCCTCCACTCCTTGTTAGCCCTTCTCAGGTAGGACCAGATGGACTGGCTGGAGCAGTAGCGAAGCTGACCTGTCCCCTCTTTTTTCTTTTCTCAGGGAAGCCCTGCCCCTTTGGCCTCCCAGCACATCCAGCCCAGCCCACAGTCTGCCCCTGATGCTCCTACTTATTCATCTGTCCTCCACAGAACCAAAGGCCAGGCCCGGACCGTGAGGCCTCACTCCTTGCCCATACCACCCTCTCATGGCCTGCCGCCCAGGACCAGGGTCTTGCTGATGTGGTAACACAGCAAGGGCCAGCAGATGAATGGAAACCTTGAAGCAGAGGAGCAGCGGGACCAGGTAAGGGGTCCCTCTGAAGGTTAAGTTCACCACACCATGGGACACAATTTCCTCCTTGTCTCTGTTCCTTTGCCTTAGTGACTTGGTCCCTATCTTTGAGTCCCAGGCTCTTCGTCGGTCTGGTGGTGTGCCTGCTTTTCTTTCTCCCAAACTAAGGTGTACGTTTCCCAGTCTCTCCTTCTTCCTGGGTTTCTGTCCCCATTCCACCCACTCCCCCTTTCTGGGTATTTCTTTGGCATATATTATCGGGTACTGTTGCTACTCTGGGTTAAACAAGGTGTGTTGTTTGACAATAAAAGAAAGTCCTCCATTCATCGCTTTCTAGCAAACTCTGTCCTTGTCTCTTTCTGCATGTGTCTTTCTACGATTCTGTTCCTTGGTCTCCTGATACTATTCTCGCCTTGCTTTCTTTCCGCTTTCACTATGTCTTTCCCTCTCTATGTCTTTCTGTCAACATTCTTGCTTTCTGTCTCCCAGGCTCCCTTCCTCTCAGGCTCTGGTCCTCCAGCATCGTCTTCCTCCCTCACTCCTAACCTAGAAGTCTCTCTCAGAGAGACTCTTCCTCCCCATCTCTCTCCTTGTTTCTCTGTCTTGCCATGTTACTGGGTCATTCGCTGGGCAGAAGTTCATGTCATGCTGCCTCCACTCTGGTTTGAGTCCAAGGTAAAGAATTGGTGAATAATGAGCCTGTCCTCCCGGATTTTCATTCCAGGAGTATCGGTCTCCATCTCTGTGTCCATCATTTTCTGGGTTTTCTTGTGTCCTTAACTTTGCATAGTCTCAATTCTATTGTCTTTGTCTCTTTGTATAGATCTCTGACTTCCTGTAACTATCTAAAAAAACAGGCAGCACTCTCTAAGTCTCTAACTCTGCTTTTCTGGGTCTCTTTTACTAACTCCATCTGCATAGCTCTGGGTCTTGGTTACCTGTGTTAGGATCCGCTGAAGATCTCCTCCCTCCTGCCTCTTTTGTTTCAAAAAACTCAATGGATGGGGCAGGGCTACCACTTGCCCTCCACAAAAATGGCGTCAGCGGCGCTGACTGTAGGATCGTGACGCCGTTTCTGCTGCGCGTGTGCCCTCACTTACTATGGCAGCCGATCTCGCGAAGCGCGATGCCCCGCCCAGTTCTCAAGCCCTCCCTCGGCTGGCCCCCTGCGCCAAGCTCGCGAGCTGGCCGGCCCCGCCCCTCGCGCGCCCTCACTGGCGCGGCTCACGCCGGCCGCGCACCCATTGGCTGAGTGGATGCACACCCTCCCCCCCCCCACCCCTGGGTCTGATGGGGGCGGTTGGTGCTGACTTGAGGGGCCGCCTGGAGGAGGACTCGGCGTGTGAGGAGGGTGCGGGGGTAGGGTCAGGGACCCGAGTGTGGGGGACCGCGGGACCAAGAGGAACGGAGACGCAGGCCGGGACTGGGGTACCAGGGTGTGGGATGGAGATGGAGAACCAAAACCAGGACTGAGGGATCCGGGAATGGAAACCCAGGTCTGGGACTGGGTTCTGGAAATGGGGTGGGGATGCAGAACCCAAACCCGAGGAACCGGAAACAGAGACTCAGGATAATGGATTGGGGTTGGGGGGGACCTTTGGATGGAGACCCAGGCCCAGGTCTGGGGGACCAGGGTGGGTAGAGAGAATGGAGACCGGCCAGAGACTTGAGAACCTAGGGACAGGCTCAGGCGCAGTACTGGAGGAGATCTATCTAGGACTCTCTATCTAAGCCTGATTTGAGCTCAGGGATGGGGGCGCTGGTCAGTGCAAATTTAGGGGCGGGGCCGAGGGAGCTGCCCGGGGCTGGGGGCAGAGGTGACTCCTGAGGTGAGTCCAGAGATCCGGGTGCGTCTGGGGCAGTACTGGGCCGGGGAAGATGAGGGACAGGACTGGCAGCTGGCTGGGTGGGCGGGGTGGTGGGGAACAAAGGTGAGCAGGAAGGAGGCAGAAGCTGGGCAGAGGGCAGGGGGAAGGCCTCCCGGGAGGGGACCTCAGGCCCGGCTCCCACCCCTTCCCTGGAGAGCAGGCGGCCAGACGCCCAGGTCAGTGCTTGGGGTCCTGCTCTTGGCCCCTGTCCCTCGCAGGCGCCTGCGTGTGACTCCTGTAACTCTCTTTAGTTCCTCCATGTCACATCCCTTTCTTGATCTCTCCAGCTGTCTACACCCCTCCCTCCTGCCCCTCCTTTCTGCTCTTTCTGTCCTTTGTCTTTCTGACCCTCTGAGGACCTCCTGGAGTCCCTAAACTCTGACTCTCCTAAGTATCTCTCCTCATCCTGGGTTTCATCTCATCAAAGCTGGTTGTTCCTCTTGGAGTTCCTCTGGCTCTTAGACTTCATCCCTCTCTCTGTGTCCGAATGTCTGTTTTGTGTAACGTTTTCCATCTGGAGATAACCGTATGTGTGTGTGTGTGTGTGTGTGTTGTGTTTTCTGTCTCTGCATATCTCCACTATCCAGCTCTCTCTCCTCTGCTTTCTACTTCTCCAAAGCCCTTATTATCCAACACACTATTTGACTTCTTTCTCTTTTCTGTCTTCCGGGAGAATATGAACCCACAAAGGCAGGGATTTTTGTCTGCTTTGTTCCCTGCTGTGTTTGCTGGGCCTAGCACTGTGATTGGCACATAGAGGGTAGTGAGTAATTATTTGGGGGATAAATGAACGTACATTTGCATGCCTGGCTGTCCACCCTCCAGGATGCCAGCCTTCCTGTACAATGGGCTTCTGCCTTGTGTCCTCAGGGTCTCCCCACACTTGTCTGAGCCTGTCTGTCTCTGATGCTCCCATCTCGCCTGTCCCCGCCCCTTGTTGTTTCCTGTCCACAGGCCCTCCCCCTGCTTCTCTCTACCTGCCACAGGGGTCCTGGACTCTGACTCCTGCCCTCCTCCCTCCCCACAGAGGCCAGACCAGGAGCTGACCTGGAGCTGGGGCCACAGGCCTAGAAGCGCCCTGGACAGGGCCGAGGCCATGGCCCCCCCACCACCACTGCCATTGGCCGCAAGCACCCCGCTCCTGCATGGCGAGTTCGGCTCCTACCCGGCCCGGGGCTCCCGCCTGGCCCTCACTCTCACCCCACAGGCCCTGCACATACAGCGGCTGCGCCCGAAGCCCGAAGCCCGCCCCCGGGGCAGCCTGGTCTCCCTGGCCGAGGTGTCAGGCTGCTGCACCCTGCGGAGCCGCAGCCCCACAGACCAGGCGGCCTACTTCTGCGTCTACACCTACCCGCAGGGCCGGCACGGGGGCCGCCTCGGGGGCCAGCGGAGAGCCGCCCGCACCTTTCGGGCCGACGGGGCAGCCACCTACGAGGAGAACCGCGCTGAGGCCCAGCGCTGGGCCATTGCGCTCATGTGTCTGCTCCGTGGACTGCCACTGCCAGGGGACAGGGGTGAGGCACTACGCAGCCGCTCTCCCCTAGGGCCATCCTGGCGTCTGTGTGAACTTCCCTGTGTGGACACCTCTGTCTCTTCTCTCCTGTGTGTCTGTCTGTGGCTTGTCTCTCTCAGTCCACATTGAAAGAGTAGTAGATGCACAGGGATGGGCTACAGAAGGAAGAGAAACCACAGGCAGAGAAGAATGATTGGTGTGGGCTACTCTCCTAGATTTTTCTCTCTGTCCCCTCCCCCGCTTCCACGGGCCCTGACCACACAGATGAGTCAGAGGCTCCCCGTCTGGTGAGAGCAGCAGACTGAGACACGATTAGTCACCACCCAGGGTGACAGGCCCTCACAGAAGTCCCCTAGGACGTCCCAGGAGCCCCGAGGCGGCATCTAATCCAGACTGTGGTGCCGGGACAGGTAGTCAGAGAAGGCTCTTGCCGGAGCCCCACCCAGGTTCCTCAGTTGGCCCAAGAAGGTTAAGGTTCAAGGGTCCACATCTGGGGAGGCTTCCTTGGTCTTCCAGGATCCCGCTGGCTGGCTGGGGGCCCCACTGGTGACAGTGAGGGAGCCTTGCACAGGGTAGTAACCGGATCCTGGATTCCAGGAGTTTGAGGATAAAGAAAGTGGAACCCACAGCTTTCCTCCCTCCTGCCACCCATGGGTTCAAAGGGCACTAGGATTAGCCTCCCAAGCCCTGCCTTTGTCTCGGCCCCTGGGAGAGGGAGGCGGGGCTGCACACTCGGAAGCCCAGGAGAAAAACAGTTCCCAGCAGGCGGCTGTGCCAGCCCTCCACTGGGGGCTGTTTGCACTTCCGCCTTCTGAGGTGAGGGGCCTGGGTCTGTAGCCTCCTTCCCCTGTCTTTGCAGAAATCACCCCCGAGCTGCTGCCGAAGCCACCCCGATTGCTCCTATTGGTCAATCCGTTTGGGGGGCGGGGTCTGGCCTGGCAGTGGTGTAAGAACCACGTGCTGCCCATGATTTCTGAAGCCGGGCTGTCCTTCAACCTCATCCGGACAGGTAAGGGCCATGGCAGGCTGGAAGTAGGGGCTCGGAGGGGGCTAGGGTCGTGGTGGCGGGGCAGAGTGGAACAGCCTGACTCACCTCCTGGTTCCCCACATCAGAACGGCAGAACCACGCCCGGGAGCTGGTGCAGGGGCTGAGCCTGAGTGAGTGGGATGGCATCGTCACAGTCTCAGGAGACGGGCTGTTGTTCGAGGTAGGGCAGGGGCACCCTGCCTGAGCGCTGGGGGACGCTGGAGCCTGGCCCTGGGACCAGGACCCAAGTGGCCGCTGTCCCACCCTGTAGGTGCTGAACGGACTCCTAGACCGCCCTGACTGGGAAGAAGCTGTGAAGACACCCGTGGGCATCCTCCCCTGTGGCTCGGGCAACGCCCTGGCTGGAGCTGTGAACCAGCATGGGGGGTAGGTGGGGTCCTGCCTCCACCAGCCCAGCACTGCAAGGGGAGGGGTGAGCCCTCCCGCAACCTGGCACGTCTGTCCCTACATCTCCCCCAGGCGCTCTGTGGTCGGTCAGATTGATCAGTCCTGGCTGGGATGCTCCCCACACTGCCCCTCTGCCCCAGACACGTCTGCCTGTCCGTTCCCGGCTGTGTCCCTTGTGCCCAGAACGGTGCCTGCCACACACAGGGGCACTGAGCGAATGCTTCACAGATGAGGGAGCAGACAGGGAACCCGGCTCAGTAAGAAGAGTCCATCCAGAGGCAGCCACATGGTCCCCCTGCTGTCTGCGTGCCCACTTTCCGAGTCTTTCTCCCGCCACCCTGTGCTCTGGGTCTCTCATGCCACCCCATTTACTCTTTCCCCGCCGGTGTTCGCCCGTCTCTGGCTGTGAAGGTTTGAACCTGCCCTGGGTGTCGACCTGCTGCTCAACTGCTCGCTGTTGCTGTGCCGGGGGGGCAGCCGCCCATTGGACCTGCTCTCGGTGACGCTGGCCTCAGGCTCCCGCTGTTTCTCCTTCCTGGCCGTTGCCTGGGGCTTCGTGTCAGACGTGGACATCCAGAGCGAGCGCTTCAGGGCCCTGGGAAGCGCCCGCTTCACACTGGGCACGGTGCTGGGCCTTGCCACCCTGCACACCTACCGCGGACGCCTCTCTTACCTCCCCGCTGCTGTAGAGCCTGCCTCTCCCGCCCCTGCCCGAGGCCTACCCCGTGCCAAGTCAGAGCTGACCCTGGCCCCTGCCCCGGCCCCAGCGCCGGCCCCGCCTGTGGCGCACTCACCCCTGCATCGCTCGGTGTCTGACCTGCCTCTGCCCCTGCCCCAGCCTGCCCTGACCTCGCCAGGCTCGCCTGAGCCCCTGCCCATCCTGTCCCTCAATGGCGGGGGCCCAGAGTTGGCTGGGGACTGGGGTGGGGCTGGAGATGCCCCACTGTCCCCAGACCCGCTGCTGCCCTCACCACCTAGCTCCCCTAAGGCTTTACTGTCACCCGTCACAGAGGGGGTCCCAGAAACGACAGCCTCCTCTGGGCTCGCACCTCCCACCCCTGATGTCCCGGGAGCTGCCCCAGGAGCCACTTCTGCCAGGGGCCCACCTGACCACCTTCTCCCTCCTCTGGGCACCCCACTGCCCCCGGGCTGGGTGACACTGGAGGGCGACTTTGTACTCATGTTGGCCATCTCACCCAGCCACCTGGGGGCTGACCTGGTGGCAGCCCCCCATGCGCGCTTTGACGACGGCCTGGTGCACCTGTGCTGGGTGCGTGCTGGCATCTCGCGTGCGGCGCTACTGCGCCTTTTTCTGGCCATGGAGCGGGGCAGCCACTTCAGCCTGGGCTGTCCGCAGCTGGGCTATGCCGCGGCCCGTGCCTTCCGCCTCGAGCCTCTCACGCCTCGCGGCGTGCTCACTGTGGACGGAGAGCAGGTGGAGTATGGGCCGCTGCAGGCGCAGGTGCACCCAGGCCTCGGGACACTGCTCACTGGGCCTCCCGGCCGCCGCACCTAACGAAGCTTGCAGCCCGCCAGGGGCGGGGCCAACATTCCGAGGAGGCGGAGCCTGGCCTAGGGGCGTGGCCTAGCTGCTAGCGGCAGGGCGCAGGGCGCAGGCCCCACACGCAGGAATCCCTGCCCCGTCTCAGGATTGCGCGCCCCCGGGGGACCAGAGGTAATGTTGGACGGAGTGTGGCCCTAACTCCAGGGGGTCGGTGTCATCCCGGTCACCGACCAACCGGCAGGCCCCAAGGGTAGTGCCTGACCAATGAGGGCGGGGCGCGGTCCAGACCTTCGCTCCCGGCTCGTGGGAGGCCAGGTCCGCTGAGGGCGGAGACTGTCTTACGCGTTGTCCAATGACGGGACCTGGCACGTACGGGCTGGGGAGGCCTTAGTTAATTGGCCAGTCAAGGCCCGGGTCTTGCCCTATCCACTCCGGTGCCTCCACTTAACTGGCCAATCAGCCCAGGAGGGGCAGGTTCCCCGGGGCGGACGCTCGGATTTGCACTAATGTTCCTCCCAAGCGCACCCCTCCCCCGCCGGTGGGGGCGGGGAAACTCCTTTCTTCAGTCTTCTGTCTCTTGTGCGTCCCCTGACCCTCATCTTCAAAGCAATTGAAAAGGTCTATGCAATAAAGGCAGTCGCTTCATTCCTCTCAGACCGTCGCCCCTTCTGCATCCGGCAGCCCGTGGGGGGATCCAATTCTAGGCGCTTCCAGTAGCTCCTGCCTTCTATGGACCGAAGCCCAGACCTACCCACAGACCGCGGCCAGTGTGACCCAATGGCCTTGAACTAGGGCCAGGAAGCTGCCTCCTCCCCCACAACAGCTGGCTCTGGGGTTCTCAAGATTTATTCAGGATGTGTGAACGGAGGCGGTGGGAGGATGGGGTCCCCGAAGTGGCAGGGGCACACACAGAGGACCCTCCCCGCCCCCGCGAGGGAGGGGGGGGGAGGCTCGCTTTTTCTTAAAAATATAAATGTATTTATCTGCATCATCACGTCCCTGGGCACCCAGCTGGCTGGCCGGTGGGCCACAGGGCGGGGAGGGAAGAGGGCGTCAGGGCGCAAGTCTGAGGCCGCCGGGCAGGGGCGGGGGACAGCCTCACAGGGCTCCGTGCTGGGCCTGGTAGCGGGACAGCACGGCGCGGTAGTGGGACAGCTCCTGGCGCACAGCCACCACTTCCTGCCGCAGCAGGGCGTTCTCCTTCTCCAGGAAGGCCGCCCGTACTGATATCTGGTTCTCCTTGAGCCGCCGGGCGTCTCGGGACCTCTTGGCTGCCTCGTTATTCTTGTACCGCCGGCTCCAATACTTCTCGTCCTGAGGGTGGGGTTTGAGAAGGCACTAAGGGCCAGGGGGAGCAGCCTTCCTTGTGCCTTCAAGGACCAGAGGACAGCTAAGAGACCCTCTTGGATGCTTCCTGCCAGCAAGTGGGATCCAAAGGATACCAGGGCTCTCCCGAGGATGGGTACCCAAGGGTCTGGTTGCTAAGGGGAGCAGGCCCCTAGCAACAGCTAAGGTGTGAGCTAGTTCTCCCCACTCCAAGCCACTGGGCTCCAAGTTTCCACTGTGCGAAGCGGACCCCACCACTCGGCTTGACAAAGGCCCTACAGTGAGCCCCTGGTTGCTAAGGATGCTTGTTCCCTGGCAACGGGGCCTTCAGGGTCTGAGGGCTTCTTCCAGTAAAAAGCACTGCTTAAATGTACCACCTTCTCAGATCCTGGTTGCTAAGGAAAGCCTAGGCTCCCTAGCAATGGGGTTTTGTGTCCCATAAATCCCAGAGCTGGGGCCTTTTGACCTCGTTGTCAAGGCAACCCCATCCTTCCCCAGCAGTCTGAGTGGTTCCAGTAACTGCAGCTGTCTCTGACCCTCTGGCCTTTGATAGAGGCCAGAGAGCTGCCTTCTCCCCCACAGGTCCCAATTGCTAGAAGAGCTGTCCCTCAGCAAAGAAGCCTATCCTGAGACCTCCCCACACCATTACACTTAGAGTTCTCCAGTCCTAGAATCTGGCTGCGGAGGAGGACCACTCCTTAGGAACGAGGGCCACCCAGAGGTCCACAAGATGCTCTCCTCCCACCCCCATGTCATTAAAGCCTAGTTCCCGCATACTAGGGCAAATCCAGTCCAGGCCCTGTGACAGGTCTAGACCACTGGTCTAGACTGGGTTTACAGGTCAGTCCTCAGTGTTTCAGGTAGTTATGGTGAAGTCCAGTGAGAGGAGCCCAGGCACCCCTTACTAGGGGAGACCCCAGAACTGGCAAAGCAGCAAGAAAAAAAAAATTCACTGCCCAGATCAGAATGTGGCTCTGGCTGCTAATGGGAACTCAAGGCCTCTCATCAATGAGCAGCCGAGGCCCAGAAAACAAGGCCCAGGGCTGGCAAAGTCTGCATCCCAGGCAGATGGAAGCACCCTGCAGAATGCCCCAAAGCAGAGGTCAAAGGACCAGACCCAGCCCAGCTAGCGGCTCAGAAGAAACAGACTGATGCTACTGCTAAGAGATGCTGTCCTTAGCAACAGGGCCTGGTCAAAGCTCTAAGCCTGTAGGAGTGGGCCCAGCAGGGCTGGCTGAGTCTGCATCCCACAATGATACCATCTTCGTAAATCTCAAGCCGAAACCTTGGTCTCCTTTGTGCCCCATGGCTGTGGACGACTGATGCTTGGCTGCAGGTTAAGAGAACCTGAGAGCTAACCGCAGTGAGAAGCCCAGGCCTGTCTGTGAAGAAAGGGCCATCCCTGGCTGTGGGACCTGTAGGGGCCATGCCTGCAGCCTACATCCGGCAGGGCTCACCTTCTGCTCCTCTGGCACCTGGATCTTCCGAGCCTTCTTCATGATGGGCTGAGGCTTCAGCTCCTCCTCTGAGAAGCGATGTCTCCGAGGGTCAAAGGTCTCATGGCCGGGAATGCTTGACAGGGCTAAATCAGCTGGGTCAGGTTCAAATGTCATCAGCACCTCCACGGTGTCTGGGTCCACCGGGCTGGGTGTGTCCCGGGAGGTCAGGCCTTGGGGAAACAGAATGTGCTTCCTGAGTGTGTATTTACTTGGGGGATGGGGGGTGGGGTTCACAAAGTACCCCCTGCTCAGGTATATCTTTGACCACAAGGAAGGCCCTAATGAGATCCACCACAAGGCCCGCCAGAGATCAACCTCTCTAATGTAAAACAGGAAGGTTCCAGAAGCTACAAAGGTGCTTAGACATCATGGAACCAATTCCACTTTCACAAACAGGGAAACAGGCCCAATGACAACTGACACGCCCTAAGTAACACACGAGTCTGTTCTATTGCTTCTGAAACCCCAGGCCTTCAGATTCGCAGCGTTAGCTCCTTTCCCATTATCTAGCCTGAATCCAGCCTACTGAATCCCTGACCAAAGCCTAGACTCCAAGGCTGTTCAGAAGAAAAAAATCCAGTGCATTGAAAAGACTTCAGGTGCGCCGCTTAACAGCTAACAGGCCCAGACGGGTAAGGGAAGAAAAGCAGAAATGAATGAGGTTTGGGGGAGGCTGGTTCAAGGGACGGGGTACGGGCGGCCTGTGCCTTTAAGAGCGAGCTTGCCGGGGTCAGCTGAGGATACAGGTTCAGGGCCAGTCACGTGTGGGCACCAGCTTTCCCGCCCCGCCCCCCCCACCTCCCCACCCCCCGCCACCGCCTTGGGCGCCCTCTAGTTCCCCAGGCCCCGCCCCCCTCCGCGTGACCGCGCGTGCGCGAAGTGAGGAGCAGGGAGGGAGGAGAGGACTCACGTGGCGCGGGAATGTGCGGCTGGGAAAGGGAGGGCCCCGGTTCTGCCCCGAGGTCCGGCCAGGGGCAGGTGTGTCCAGGAATTCCCAACCTGCTGTCTGCCCGTGGAGACCCCCAAGTGCCCGAGGAAACATACTTTTCCTTTTGCCCCCTGGGGTCTCTCAGCTCAAACCTCTCAAGCTCCAAAGATCCAGGCCCTCCTGGTGTCTGGGGAACACGGGCACAAACGGACCCCTGGACCTTCTCCCTCGCCACTGGGATACACATGATTCTGGGATCCCAAGCCCCTCCTCTCCCAGGAACATAGGAAGCTCTCGGTCTTCGCTGCAACAGAAGACCCAGAATGAAGATCCCCAACCTTTTCCCCTCTAGACGACTCCGGGACCCCGGGCCCTAGCTCCTCTCCACTGGAGGATCCAGCAGCTAGGGGTGCCAGTCTTTTATGTCCTGGTAAAACAGAAGTCTGTACCCAGACCTTGCTTTCTCCCCTATAGAGGGCCTAGAAGTTGCGGTCCTTCCCCAAGTCCACCGACTCCGCGCCCAGATTCCGGAGCGCAGTTCACTCCCCAGCAAATAATTCCGGTGTTCTGGGATCCCAATCCCGGCTCCTCGAGTATCGGGACCCTCTCTCCCCACGTCCCACAGAAAAGTCCTCACTACCGCCCCACAGGAAAGGCTTCCTAGAATTTGAGATCCCAAGTCCTTCGTCTCCAATGGATCCAGGAGACCCAGTCCCCGATGCATTACGGGACAAAGAATCCGGACTCCTCTCCCAACATCTCGCTCCTGCGTGGACCCAGCATTTGGGCGCACAATCCCAGCCCCACCATCCCGGGCCCAAGTGCCCCACAGCCCTGCCCCTGAAGCCCAAGCCCCGCCCCGCCAGGGTCCTGCCCCGCCCCCGCCGTCGCACCTGCGCGGTGGCCGCCCGCGGCCCCTAGGGCAGCCCGGGTGGGGGCGTGCCCCGGGGAGGAACGAGGGGAAGCTGAGCCGCAGGAACCCGGCCCCGGGGAGGGTGCGGGCGTGCGCACGGGCGAGGGCGTCGGTGAAGGGCCGCCGGGGGGCGGGGGGCTGGGCGGGAGCCCGTGCTCCAGCAAGAAGGCGTCCAGGTCCACATACTCCACGTCGCCGAACGGCAGCGTCCGCTCCCACAGCAGCGGCGCCAACAGACCCGGTCCAGGCGCGGCCCCCGGGCGGCCCCGCGGGGACCCGCCGCCCACCACTGCCCCAGCTGGGGCATCCGCCGGGCTCGCCGTCTCCAGGCCGGGCCCGGGGACCGTGGCTGCCGGCGGAGCCGCCTTGCGCTCCTTTTCCTTCAGGAGACCTGCGGGCCAGGGAATGAGCGGGCGAGGTGGGAAGAAAGAGATGGACAAGAGACCCCAGGACAGAGATACACGAAGAAAGGGGAGACAGAGACCCACAGGGCGGAGATCCAGAGAAAGAGGGAACAGGCGGGGGAGAGGGAGAGACAGGAGAGAAGGCAAGGACCCAAAGAGAAGAGACCCAGAGAGAGAAGGCACAGACGTGGGCGGCACAGACAGAGGGGGACAGAAACCGAGAGAGGGACAGAGACTCAGAAAGAAGGGAGGATAGGGACCCAGAGAGGGGTAGGACACAGACCAGGGAAGGGATAGATACACAGAAGGGGGACGGAAGTTCAGACAGAGGTAGGTGGAGGGTTGGGCAGGTGAGAGGAGAAAAAATGACAGTTCTGTAATTTCTCTGTAGCCTACCCCCTTGCTCACTGTGGCCTCTTCTCCCCACCCCCACACCATGTAAGGGGCAGGAAGGGGCTCTATTCCTGGGGCACAATCCTCATCCCTAGATTCCATGTGACCCCAGGAGGCCCCGCCCAAGCCCGTGTCACTACCGTGTGAGCATCCGACACACCCCCTCCCTCCTCCCTGGACCCCAGGGGTCCAGACGCTCAGGACCAAAGAATGCGGGGGGCTGGGGCCCAGACTCTCAGGTCCTCGGAGAGGAGGGCTCTGGGGGACTCCTGGGTCCTCCTCTTGGACGGGCTTGAGCGCAGGTACTTTTGGATCCTAGGTGCTGAGAGATCTAGGGGCCTAAACACCTTAGTAACTGGGCAGATGACGGTTGGAAGATGGACTCCCGGCACGTAAGAGGCAGCCCCCCGCCCCAGCACTTGAATCCCTGAGAGAGTAGGGTGTCTGGGTTAGGATAGAGGGGGGCTAGAACTCACAGCTGGCTGGCTCTTTGGTTTTGCTGGTCCCCTGCAGAAGGCTCCGCAGCCCAAGCAGCGCTCCCCCGCCAGGGGGGGCCCCGGCTGGGCCGCCCAGCAGCAGGGGGGCCGGGGTCCTGTCGCTCACGGGCCGCGCCATCACCGGGCACCTGCCCGCAGGCTCACGGGCTCATGGAGAGGCGAAGAGCCGGCCTGCCAGTTAGCGGCACACTCCAGTGGTTCGGGCAAGTACCTGCCCAGGGGCTGGCGAGCGTAGCTTGCAAGCCTCCAGTATCCAGAACACCGCAAATCCTAGGAGTGACGGGGATTTGCAGTCCTCAGTGCAGAAACGTGCAACTCAAGAGGGTCCCTGGAGACCATGCAGTCTGAGTGAGGGGTTGATCAAATCAGGCAGCCGGTTCTTTGCAGTCCAGAGTTCCAGGGGACACAAGGCGCTCCTTCTACACGGTGGGCAAGCCTGGCTCTTGCAAAATCTGCAGCTCTCTCAACGGAAGGCGCTCTGCAATCTGCACCAAGAGGTGTGCGCGGAGGGGCGGGGGAGTGGGCAAGAGGAGGCGGCCGCCTTGAGGCGTGGCCAATGCAAACTTCTTTCGCGGAAAAAAAAAAAAAAAAAAAGCCAAACCAAAACACCCGACGCCACAGCGCGCACCCCTCCTCTCAGCCCCCGCCAGCTTCTTGGGCCGAGCACCCCAGCCGCGTGCCGCCCTCCGGCTGAAAGCGCGGGCCAATCGCGTCTTGACCCCTCGAGACGCACGGCCAATGGGACCCCTGGATCCGCCAAGGCCCGGGAGGGCGCGTGAGGGGTTCCGTGCGAGAAGTTGCCGTGCCTTTAGGTGGGAGGCGGGACCCTGACCTACATTTGCCCAATGGGAGACGGCACTGGGGGCGGGACCGTGACCCATTTCGGGCCAATGAGGCAGACGGGAGGGGGAAGCACATGGCTCTGCGCGTGCTGCCCGATGGGGAGGGTGAGTTGGGGGGGGTAGTAAAAGAGCCGAGGCTTAAAGGAGCCGCCAGTGTAAACGAGGGTTTGGGGAAACCGGAAGCCAAAAAAAAAACAAAAAAAAACAAAACAAAACAAAACGAGCAGTGCGGTTTAGGAAGACGGAGATTGGTTTCTAGAAGAAGGCTGCTGTTCTTCATGAACTACCCAAATGTTTCCCCGCCGCGCCTAGAATCAGACCACTAAGAAACAGGAAGTATTCTGTCCCTTTAATAGCTTTGTTTTGGGGGTGACTCCCCTCCCCGTGTTGGGAGGCTTGGAAAGGACAGGCACAATCCTCGATGGGGAGTCTCAGCGACCATGGGGGGCACCATCCACTGTAAGACAGACGACAGCGGTGGGGGAGCGTTAGTTTACGGCACGAGAGGTTGCACCCTGCAAGAGGGTTTGCGGGAGTCGGGGCCTGGGCCGCGGAGGGCTCTACCACGGAGGCTGCGAATGGGGAAGCCGGGATGTACCAGGTCGAGAAACTGGGGGAAACGGTCAGATTCTGGACCGGCACTGGTTTTTAACCAGCAGGAGGCAGCAGGAGGGTGGAATAGGAGGGTGGACGTCCAGCTTCAGCATCAGACTGAACTACGCGAAGGTATTCTTGGGGTGGGGGTGGGAGGGTCTGGGCCATACCACGTTGAGAAGCTAGCTGAGTGGCTGTGAGATCACAGGGTCCAAGCACCGGGAGGCAGTAGAAAGGGGAGGGGACCGTACCATGTTGATTTTCAGGAAGGGGTGTGTGTCAGATTATGGAACAGCCTGTTCCATACAGGTGTACCACACCGAAACAGGGAAGGGATCCGGGCTGTACCATTTTGGAAAGCCGTCGTAATAAAAACCACGGCCCAGTGGGAAGCCAGGGAGCTCGGGTTATATACCAAGTTGCAAGTTGCAAGCAGTGGAGAGGAAAGACAAATCACGGACCAGCAATGGTCTCTGGCGTGGAGGTGGACTGTACCATGTTGACACATAGAGGGGAGAAAGAGCGAGTGCGAGCTCAGGAGGCTGGACCTTACAGAAACGGCAAAGGGGTGGGTAGGACTATATCATGTTGAGAAAAGAAGGGGACACACATAGGCGGGTTAGACCAAGACGTGGGGGGAGGGGTGCAGACCGGACCATACCATGCAGGCGGTAGTTGGGGCCTCGGCAGCGCCTCTCGGGGTGCCGCGGGTCCCTGTTGCCCCTCAAAGCCCTGTGGGCCAAGGGCTGCAGGGGCCGGCCGTTACCGCTGAGGCTCTGGAAGATCTGGGACGGAGGATTCTGGCTCAGGAGTCTCAGGGAGTGCATCTGCCGCGGAAGGGGGTGGGAAACTGAGAGTGAACGGTGAGCGGTCACGGTGAATGGCCACAGAGGAAGCCCCGCCCCTGGGGCAGGTAGGCGGGGTCTTACTCGGCCCCGGAGAAAAGTAAGGAGGAAGGAGGGTAGGAGAGGTCAAGAGCGAAGCCCAGGCCACAGAATGGGTTAGCCGGGCTGGAGGGGGCAGACAGAAGTCACCTGGAGGGAGGTGATATTGAGGGCCCGGTCAATGAGGATCCAGGTGACAGTCTCTGAGCAGGGAGGGGTGCTGAGGGAGCCCTGATAAGTGATGAAGCCGAAGGATTCGGGGAACAGGAGCTCCAGGCTCAGGTCTTGAAGAAAGTAGGCATCATCTGCAGCAATACCGGGATAGAGTGAGGAGCAGGACCCCTCTTGAACTCCCCTCCTGTGCACACACAGCTCCCCATCCCCTCCACCCAATGCACCAGGTACTTACTCTTGTAGGAGATGCGGGTGATGGTGTCCCGGTTAAGGAGGCGGCTGAGGAAGGGGTTCGAGCTGCCAGCCACCTGTGTGGGGGTACAAGGTGAGGAGGTAGGAATCCAAAAGTCCCAAGTCCAAGTTCCCAATCCTCCCTCCCCCAGGACCCAGGAGTCTGGGCCACCCAGACGCCCTCTTCCCCAGACTAGATTCCAGAATTCCCCTTCGTCCTTTGGGATCTCGCCTGGGCTCACATTGACGAAGAGGCTGAGAATGGCCAGGCCATTGGGGCCCCGGGAGGCGGCGCTGAAGTTCCCGTAGAGTTCTTGGTTGAAATGGATGAGCTGTACCTGGGAGGGGAGCACAGAGTGGGGTTCCCCCAGTAGAAGGGGAGGAGAGAATGGGTGCAGCTCTGGGCCCTCAGGGTCCCAAGGCAGGTTAAAGATTAGTGCTTGGGTGGGGATGCAGCGGTTCTGCAAAGGAGGGTGGGGTGAGGCATTAAGAAAAAGGTGAGGTGGGAGGAATTGGGTCAGCTCTGGGTGAAGGTCAAGGGTCAGAGGTCAGTGGCCACCACCTCAGCAGAGAAGCCCTGGTGGTTGATCTGGTGTTCAGAGCCAGCTCCATCACGTGCTCCAAAGAGCAGTCGCAGTTCACTGAGTCGGTGGCTGTAGAGGAGGGGACCCCCAGACACATTGACCACGGGCCGTGGGGCAGGCAGGAAGGAGACATGGCGGCCGGTGTTGTACAGTGTTCCCCGGAGCTGTAGGAGAAGAGGAAGCCGTCACAGGGACAAAGAGGGAAGGTCTTTTCCCTCCTGTGTTCCACTCCTACATTTCCTGCTTCCACCAAGCATTTAATCATTCAGCACAGCCTGGAACATCAGTTACTTCCCAGGGTCTGTTCTGGCCCCGTGATAGGTGCTCAATATCGGTGCATTTATTCAACTCACAGATATTTATTGAGCTGCTACTATGTGCCATGGATGCCAGGAAGAGAGCAAGGAACAAGTAGGCAAAAACCCTGGGCCTCATGGAACTCGTGTCCTAATGGAGCCGAGGCAGACAATAAATAATGAATTACGTAAGTAACTGCTTAATTAATTACACCTTATGCTCAAGCAGGGAAGAACTGAGAGCTCTGAGAAGGTAACATGGGAAGCCCAGCCTAGACTGGGGTGGGGGGTGGGGAGATGAGGAAAGGCCTTCATGAGAAAGTGACATTTGAATGGAGACCCAAAGGATAAGTAGGAATTTGTTGCAAAGGAGAGAAGGGTATTCCTGGAAGAGGAAACAGCAAGTGCAAAGGCCCTGAGGTAGCCTGTTTCAGTGCTAGTGCAGGGGCCTGTGGGACCAGTGTCTGGTGAACGGAGAGGTGACAGGAGCCAGATGGTACAGGGCCTTGTGGACAATGATGGAATGTTTTGTATTTTTATTTAAATAATTAAAAATAAATACATCTATATGTATATGTGTGTGTGTGTGTGTATACATACATACATATAAATTTATATGTATCTAAAATCTCAGACCTGGCACAGTGCCTGGAACATGGTACTTGCTGTTTAAATCTGATAGTATTACTTCTCCCGATAGGAATATTTTGAGCAGGAGAGTGGAATGCTCTGCTTTGTGTTTTTAAACATCCCTCTAGCTGTGGGATGGAGAATGGACTGCAGAAGGCAGAGAACCAGGCTAGCTAGCACCCTGTGGCACTAGTCCAGGGGCAAGCTGATGGTGGGGGAGTCGGAGGAGACACAAAGTGACAGGATCCAAATGATATTGAGCAGGGAGATGAAAAAGGACCCAGAATGGACAGGGGAATGAGGGCAAGAATGGGTTGGGAATAGCCCCAGGCTTCTGGCAGGGGCAGGTGACTGAAGAGGGGTGCCAACTCTTATAAGAAATGGGATTGCAAAGTGCGCATGAGCCTAGATGCTAGGACCACACTACCTGGGTCTGAATCCCAGTGCTGACCCTCTAGCTGTGTGACCTCAGACAAGTAACTCAATCTCTCTGTGCCTCAGTTTCTGCATCCTTAAAATGAGGAGAACAATAGCCTCTATCTCATGGGGTGCTTGGGAGGATTAGCAGGCTTATCAGGCTTTTTAAAACCATGCCTGGCCGGGGAACAGTCTGTGTTACCATTGCTTTTACAGACACGGAAAAACTAGGGAGCCATGTTTGGAGAAGGAAGAACAGGTGATCCATATTAGAGTGTAAGGAGCCTCCTTTCCACCCAGTGTCTACCTCTCCTTACCCCGGGGCGGGGGGCCTTCCACCTCCGCACCCCACCCCCACTCGTGCCCACCCCCAAGAGATTTGGTGACCCCTCCCACCAGGCCCCTTACCTTCTCTCCCCCAGTGCTGAGTCTCAGTGGGGGCAGAAAGGGGTCATAAAGGACCCTCTTCAGTTCCACATCCACAGGGCTCTGCCGCTTCCCCACAGCACACAGACTCCAGGCTGCATTCACTAGGCCCCAGAAGGGAGGCCCTGGAGGCAGGGGTGGGGCAGGGAGGAAAGGGAGTCAGAGATAGGACTGGATCCCAAAGCTGGGATCTGCTGAGAAGGCTGTGTTTTGGACTCCCAGATCCCAGGACAGGAAGGGCAGGGGATGGGGACTCCTGGGTCTGAGGGAGGAGGGGGCTGGGAATCCAGAATCTTGGGTCCTAGAAGAATCTTGGAGGAGTTTCCAAAGATCATCTAGCCTCCTCCTTAACCAAACCTACCTTCAATTAAGTCATGGGGGAAGGAACTACAACTCCCAGCAGGCCTGAGGGCTGCCAGCCTACCCATCCACTGCCTGCCTGCCCCAGAGCCCATGGGAGTTGTAGTTCTTTCCACTCTCCCTTGTCCCACAGCTGGATAATGAATGTACGGGGGAGAGGAGTTGCAGGGGCTGGACAAGGCCGGGGACCCGACCAATGAGCCTCTGGTTCCCAGCACAAGCCAGTCCTACCTGCCTCTTTCCCTGCAACCCCCCACACACTCTCTTTTGCACCCCCACACTCCTTCCTTCCACTCACTCCCACTCACTACTTGAAATGCGCATATATAATGTCCCGTGGTGAGCTGCTGGGGTTCAGAGGCTGGGGCCGACTCTGGAGGGAGGAAGGGAGGGAGGAGGGAAGGAAGGGGCTGGGACTCCGGGGTCCTTCGAGGAGGACAGGGCTCCTGGGTCTGAGGAAGGAGGCACCCTGCAGCCCCGAGTCCTGGGTCCCCGCCCTGGCTGCACCTGGCACGAAGTTTCCCTGGAGATTATCCTTGTAGCTCCACCAGTCCTCGGGGTCAGGTGCAGGTCCAATGTGAGCTGGGGAGAGAGCAGCCTGAACCCCTCCCCTTGGTACCCCACCCCCACCTCTCCCGCGGGGGCTCCCGCCCCAACCCCCCGGCCTTACCTGCCGCCCCCAGTGCGGCCCAGAGTACCAGCGCCCTAGGAGCGCTCAGACGAGCAGCAACCCCCATCCCTGGGAGGCCTCTGAGCAACCCCCTCCCAGTGTCCTGGCCCCTCTCTCAGCTACTCCTTCCCCGCTCTGTGGGACCCTGTCCCTCCAGGACTTCCAGCCTGCCTCTCCTCCCTACAGGGAGTCCCGTTCCCCAAACACCGAGGCAGCAGGGAACTGAGACCCCCCAAATACACTCCTCTCCGCTCTCCCAGCTCTCTGTGCCTCTCCTCCTTCCTTTCCTCTTTTCCCCAACCCTCCAGCCTCCCTCTACCTCCCGATCTTCCTACCCC
Organism: Lutra lutra; assembly: GCF_902655055.1. Lineage (NCBI taxonomy): Eukaryota > Metazoa > Chordata > Mammalia > Carnivora > Mustelidae > Lutra > Lutra lutra. Next base: position 52,051,971 of record NC_062294.1, read on the forward strand.
TTTCTCTGCCTCCTGCTTCTCCCCGGGGTTACCTCCTGGTTTCTAATCCACACCCCCTCTTCGCTCTCTTTTCTTCAGCTCCCCGGAGCCACCTAACCCCATGTCTCCATCCTGCTTCTCTCCTCCTCCCGGTCTCCCTCCTCTCCAGCTTCTTTTTCGCCCAGTCTCCCCACCTCCTCCTCTTCTGCCTCTCCTGTTTCTCCGTCTCTCTCTTCCCTCGTCCCCGCTCCCTCCTCCCCCTCCCTCTCTGATCTCTCTCTGGGTGTTATTTAATTTTTTTTGCCGTTGTTGTTGGGGGGGGCGGCGGGTGATCTCACAGCAGCAAACACTCCTCGGACTGGTGTGGGGGGAGACCAAGGGGCAGGATGGAGGGGTCATTGGGGGCTGATATCCAGCTTCCAGCTGTGCCGGGGCCGGGGGAGGGGGGCGGGGGGTGGCCCGGACACCTGGGGCCCGGAGCTGGCAGTTCCCATCCTCCGCAGAAGGGAGAAGGGGGGGGCGCTTAAGGTGGAGCTGGGGGAGTCCTCCGAGGTCTCCGTGCTCCAGGCCGCCGGTGCCGGAGGATCCGGGGTCCCCCGGCTGGTGCGGACCCGGGTTGGAGCCTTAGCGACGCCTGCAGCCCCAGCCCAGAGCTCCAGTCGGCCTCTGCTGGGGGCCGCCTTAACGAGGCTGAGGGATCCCCTGGGAGACCGGGGTGCGGTGCGGGCAGCTGACCAGGAGGGGGAGGCAGAGACTTGGAGAGGGACCGAGCGCCGGGAGGAGGAGCCGGGAAGGCCGAGGGGAGGCAGCCGAGGTGAGGTCGAAGGACTGCAGAGGCTTAGGAGGGGAAGGGGAGCCCGAGGTAGATGCGGGGAGACATGGCGGAGGGAGACCTGCGTGCTGGAAATGGGGGATCGGGAGGCGGGGGAGGGGGGAGAGGAGAGAGACAGAGACACACAGTGAGAGAGAGAGACAGTGAGAGAGAAAGAGAGAAGGGGAGATACTGGTGGAGGCAGAGAGAGACGTACAGAGACACACACTTGGCCATAGGAGCAGAAACGCCCATCCCAACGGTCAGAGACGGTCAGAGAAGAAGCTGCCAGGCCAAGGGGGTGGGGGTGGGGAGATACAGAAACCGAGAAGAGATTCAAAGACAGAGAGACACAGCCAAACTCAAAGAGAGAGACACAGAAACATTGAGAAAGAGGCAGACACACACACACACCTCTGAGTAGAGACCCTCATGCAGAGAAAGAGCTCCCCAGAGAGGAAGAGATGGCAGAGACCCAGAGAGAGGGAGAGAGACCCAGAAACAGACCAAGGGACATCAAAGGACAGCGTAGAGTCAGAAAGACAGACATTCAGATAAAGAATTTGGAACGGACAGTCAAAGGCACAGACAGCTAAAGAGAGTCAGAAATGGAGAGAGAGAGAGAAAACGCAGGAAAGAAAGGTATGTATTTCTTATCCATGGCCGCATAAGGAATCACCCCCAAACTTGGTGGCTTCAGCCAACTAGCATTTACTGTCCCACTGAGTCTGAGGGTTTGGAGTTTGGGAATGGCTTAACAGGGACGGGGCGGGGCAGGGGTCCGCTAGGGTCCAGTTAGCACCTTGACCAGGGTGCAGCCCCCTGGAGGTTAGACACTGGGCTGAACAGCACTTCCAAGTTCCTCATCACTGTGCCTCTCTTGAGGGCTATAAGAGTGCTGGTTTCCAGATCGACTGATGAGAGAGAGAGAGAGGAGAGAGCACAAGCAGGGGGAGCAGCAGAGGGAGAGGGAGAATGAGGCTCCCCACTGAGCAGGGAGCCCGATGCTATGGATGATGTGGTGATCCCAGGACCCCAGGATCATGACCTGAGCCAAAGGCAGACACTTAACAACTGAGCCACCCAGGAGCTGTGTTGGCCCATTTTACAGATGGGGAAGCCAAGTGTCAGAGGGTGCAGGTGACTTGCCCAGAGTTACACAGATAGGAAGTGGTGGAGCAGGGGAGGAAAATAGAGCAAAGGGGGACGAAGAAAACATGATGGAGGCATTGTGCTGAGAAGTGAGGAATCTGTCAGGAAGCTTGGCAGGGAGTTGGGGGTTGGAGAACCAAGGACTGTTGGAGAAATAAATCAGGAATAAATGGCAGCCGTCCTGACCAGTTTCCTAGATGCTCTCTGTTGGCTTTGTTTTAACCCTCAAAGCAGCCCCAGGGAGTGGAGGGGTTAGGATTAGCCCCATTATACAGATAGAACACTGAGGCTGGTCCGAGAGGGAAGGGCCTCTCCCAAGATGGCATGGGTTGAATGGTACCCCCATATCCACACACCAAAAAGTACAGCCAGAGTGGAACCTAATTTGCCAAAAACTTCTTTGCTAATGTAACTAAGTCAGTGACCATGCGATTGGATCATCCTGCATTATCTGGCTAGACCCAAAATCCAAGGGCAAGTGTCCTTATGAGAGAAAGGCAGAGGGAGATTCGAGACGACAATGTGCAGACAGAGGCAGAGGCTGGCGTAATTTTGCTACAAGCCAGGGATCACCTGGAATCCCCAGAAACTGCGCGATGCAGGGACAAATCCTCTCCTGGAGGCTTCGGAGGGACTATGGCCCTGCTGACACCTTGATTTGGGACCTGCGGCTTTCGGGACCGTGAGAGAATAAATTGCTGTTGTTTTAAGCCATGCAGTTTGTGGTCATTGTTTACTGCAGCTGACCCCAGGGGTGGGGAGCAATAATGAGAAAGACATGGAACTTTTCAGAGGCAGAGACAATGAAGGAACCAGAGATACATGGAGGGAGAGACAGACAAGGCTGATAGTGCCGAAGAGCAGCTTCTACCTACAAGTTTGGCTCTCCAAGTTGGCTTGTTGGCTCTCCTCCTCCAGGAAGCCCTCCCTGACTGCCCCTTCTCCAACAGGAGTCAGTGCCTGCTGTGCACATTCCTAACACCCTGTGCTACCTCCATTAGAGCACAGATCCCATTAGGGGAGGAACTGTGTCTTCCCTCAAGGGCCCAGGTCTGACCCATCTCTGGGTGTCCAACACTGGCCCCCAGAGGGCACACTGGGATCCTCAGGAAAGGAATCAAACACAATTGAATGAGATGATGCTCCTGATGTCTCTCCCCAGAGACTCTGGGCTCCTTCTGTCTGCTGGGAGACAACTCCCAGCGAGGGCCTCACCTCCCCTCGGGAAGTCTTCTCTGATCTAAGAGGCGAGGTCCCCTGCTGCCTCCATTATTACCCACCGCACCAGATGTGACTGGACATAAGTCTGTCCCCTAGCACACCCTCCCAGATGGGGAGCCCCTGCAGGGCAAGTCCTGGGTCTGACTCAGATCTCTATCCCAGCATTTTCCAGGGAGACCTCAGGAGACAATGTTTTTTGCGTTTGCTTTCTTTTCTTTCTTTCTTTTTTTTTTTTTAGATTTATTTATTTATTTATTTGACAGAGATCACAAGCAGGCAGAGAGGCAGGCAGAGGGGGGGCGGGGAGCAGACTCCCCGCTGAGCAGAGAGCCCAATGCGGGGCTCAATCCCAGGACCCCAGGACCATGTCCTGAGCTGAAGGCAGAGACTTTAACCCACTGAGCCACCCAGGAGCCCCAGGAGTATATGTTGAATAAACAAATAAGTGAGTGAATGAAGACAAAATAGAGAGAAGGGGGCATTCAGAAACGGGTGGGAAAAAAATTTTGCACGACCGTTAAGAGGAAGGCTTTCTGGGTGTAGGTGACATTTTCCTGAATCTTTTTCTGTCCCTGTAACCGCGGCCCCAGCTCAAAACTCATTCTCCCCCCCCCCCCCCCCATCTTCCCCTCCCAGACTCTCCCTCCCACTTCGGTGTACCCCCCACAGATCCTAGAGTTCACCCTCCCTCTGCTCTAGCCACAGCAGTCCCATTAGAGCCGGCCCCTCAGCCTTTCTCTTGGGGACCAAATCCTTTATCTGTCCTTCAAGACCTACCTTGAATGTCACTCTCTCTGAGGCGTTTCCTGATCTCCTAGTTCTTTTTTTTTTTTTTTAAGGATTTTATTTTTTTATTTATTTGACAGCGAGAGATCACAAGTAGGCAGAGAGGCAGGCAGAGAGAGAGGAAGGGAAGCAGACTCCCCGCTGAGCAGAGAGCCCGATGCGGGACTCGATCTCAGGACCCTGAGATCATGACCTGAGCCGAAGGCAGCGGCTTAACCCACTGAGCCACCCAGGCGCCCTGATCTCCTAGTTCTCAGTGAACTTTTTTTTAAGTGTTTTATTTATTTAGGTAATCTCTATACTCCATGTGGGACTCGAACTCATAACCCCAAGATCAAGAGTTGCATGCTCTTCGAACTTAGCCAGCCAGGCGCCCCCATATCACTGATTTTTTCTCACAGAGGACTGACCCTCCCCCTCCAGGGCTCAAAGACCTCCCATGGCTTCCCAGTGCCCTCCCCACCCCCAGGAGAAACACACAGGCCCTCAGCCTGGCCTTAGAGGCCTCCCAAGCCTTGGCTAGCATCAATCCCAAGCCTCATCTCACTTCTCTATACCACACCAGGTCCTTGAGCTTCCAGACCTTTGGACAAGCTGTTTTCTCTAACTGGGGTTCTCTTTTCCCTCTCCTCCACCGAGCAAATTCTTACTCAGGAGTCTGCTTTTCCAGAAAGCCATCAGCAGTGGTGAGGTGGGCAGGAGCCTCGTTGGAGCTCTCAAAGCCACCTGTTCCTGAGCCCCCATTATAGCACACAGACAGACTGGGCTCCATGCCCAGAGGCGGAGGGAAAGGCCAGGCCGGAGGTGGGTCCCAGATGTGGATTTCATGCCTATTTGTCTCGGTTGCTGGGAACAAAGTTTGGGTCATGGGGAACATATGGGGCTCGCCCTGCGCCTCACTTTCATCTCCTACCTCCCTGGCCCCTGGGTGGGAGGCAGGAGGGCCAGACCTCTCCAGTCCTGGGTGGTTCCCACAGCCCCTGTTCACCTTCTCACCTTGAGAACAGGGAGAGAGCTGCCCCCAACTTCCACTCCCTTGGGGAACCCAGCAAATTCTGCACATCGGTATTCTCGCCTTCTGGGCTCTGCTCTCCTGGTGGGGGTGGGGTGTGTGTGTGTAGCTACCAGACACTTAAATAATAACAAATTCAAAAGTCTCTTCCTCTGTGCCAGGCAGTTCTAAGCCCGTTAAACCACATAATAACTCTTTTAATCCTCATAATATGCCCTGTGAGGCGCCTGGCTGGCCCAACAGTGGAACGGGCTACTCTTAGTCTCGGGGTTGTGGGTTCGAGTCCCACACTGGGTGTAAAGATTGCTTAAAAATAAAATCTTTAAAAATAAAAATAATAATAATAATAAGTCCCATGAGTTACTTCCTATCCTCCTCATCATAATCCCAGTATTAGAGATGAGAGACCTGAGGGACACAGAGAGATTTGAACCCAGGCATCCTGGCTTTGGAGTTTATGCCCTTCAATGAAAATGGTCTCTAGAGCAGTGCCATCCAAGAGAACTTTCCGCAATGATGGAAAATGTTCTCTATCTGTTCTGTCCACTGAGCTAGCCACCAGCCATTTGAACTGTGGCTAATGCAACTGAGGGACCGAATTTTACATTTTATTTCATTTTCATTCATTTAAATGTACATAGCCCAACGTGGCTAGTGGTGACTGTATCAGACCGGTTCTACGCCTGCCGCTTGCTGTGTGACAGTCCCTAAGACTTCTTGCCTCTCTGAGCCACGTTCTTCACGAAAGAGGTGACTAAGAGTGCAGGTGTAAATAAAAGAATACACCTGGACTTGAATCTCTGCCCTCCTTGAAAGCTGGAGTCCTCCCGTGAGCCTCGGTTTTTTCTTCTGTATAAGGGGAATAATAGGACCAGCCTATTTAGTCAACAAAAATTTGAGTACCTACTTGGTCCTACGGGCTGCGTTTACAGCAGGGGACAAAACGGACTCAGATCCAAGGTTAGAACAGCGGGAGGTAAAATGGAATGTCCTGGCCAGAGGACTTTGAACGTCTGCCTCTCTTTTCCTGGAAATGCCAAAAGGCTGCTCTGCCTAGCACTACATGATGTCATAGCATACTCTGGATTCTGATTGGCTGAGGGCCTGGCATAAAGCAAGGTTGGGTAATTTTCTCCAACCTGACTTTTTTCTTCCCTTGACATCAAAACGTCCTATTTAGCTGGGTCAAAGACAGTGCAACATTAAAGGTTGAAGTCCCACCTTCCCCTGAAGCTTAGGTGTGGTCATATCACTAAATTCTAACCAATGAGATAAGAACAGACCGATCATGTAGCAGTTTTGGAAAAGATCCTCATAAATCAGCTGTGTGGGCCTTTTGGCCTTGTCTCTTTACCTTCTTCCATCTTGCTGCATTCTAAGGATGTTGGAGAGGAAAGCTAGAAGGTTCCTGGTGGCTTGACTACATCCAGACCTTTTTTATGCCAAAGAGAAATCTATTTCTTTCCTTCCTCCTACCCACCCCCAAGAGAAATCAATTTCTTTTTTTTTTTAAGATTTTATTTATTTATTTATTTATTTGACAAAGAGAGATCACAAGTAGGCAGAGAGGCAGGCAGAGAGAGAAGAGGAAGCAGGCTCCCTGCTGAGCAGAGCCTGATACGGGGCTCCATCCCAGGACCCTGAGATCATGACCTGAGCCAAAGGCAGAGGCTTAACCCATTGAGCCACACAGGCGCCCCCCATGTGAGTATTCTTGACCAATGAGCTTAGGAAGGGAAGTGGTGGAGTCCTTCCTGAGCCAACACATTTATTTCTTGTGTGGGGACCATGCGGTTCTCTCTCTGCCTGCTGCTGATCAAGATGCCATGGTTTGCGTTTGGTGCAGTGATAAGATGGTAGATGTCTCTCTGCCTGAGTCCTTGAATGACTCTGCAGAGAACTATCCCTTGGTGACTTGTATGGGACACATATACGGCCAAGAAATCAATTTTTACTGTATCATTCCAGCAGAGCTGGCAGAACCTGATCAATGAAGTGCAGGCACTAGCTTGCTGTTATGCGAGGAAGTGCATCCCAGGAGGAGAGAACAGCAAGCACGAAAGTCCTGGGGCAAATGTGCTTGATTTTTAAAGGAACAGGAAGGAGGTCAGTGTGGCTGAAGAGGTGCAAATGAGGGGACTTGTAAGGTCAGTTATATGGTGGGAGTAGGTCATGCAGGGCCCTGTAGGGCAGGGCAAGGACTTTGGATTTTATTCTGAAACAGATGGGAATCCACTCAAGAGTTGGATTTGGCATAATAGGATCATGATCTGACTTGGGTTTTAAAGCCATCTTCCTGATTCTGTAGGAAGAAAACTGTAAGAGGGTAGAGGGAAAACTAATAATCCAAGAGAACACTGGTGGTGGCTTGGACAGAGTGGTATCGGGGGACATGTAAAAATGGCTGAGTTATGAACATATGTAGGCAGTGGATTATACAGGACTTGCTGATGGGACAGGACATGTCGGGGGCGGGGAGGTATGGGGCAAATGCCCCACGAAACTGGCTTCAAGAAAGAATGGAGGGGCACCTCAGTGGCTCAGTGGGTCAAGCCTCTGCCTTCAGCTCAGGTCATGATCTCGGGGTCCTGGGATCAAGCCCCGCATCGGGCTCCCTGCTCAGCGGGGAGCCTGCTTCCCCCTCTCTCTCTGGCTGCCTCTCTGCCTACTTGTGATTGCTGTCTGTCAAATAAATAAATAAAATCTTAAAAAAAAAAAAGAATGAATGAAAAAAGACAAGATTAGGAGTATAGTTTTCCTGGAACAGAGAATGCTTCTTAGAAAATCCCTTAAAGAGGAGCACCTGGGTGGCTCAGTTGGTTGAGCATCCCACTTTTGGTTTCGGCTCAGGTCATGATCCCAGGGTCCGGAGATCAAGCCCCACCTCCAGCTCCATACTCAGCGGGACCCTGCTTGAAACTCTCTCCCTCTCCTTCCCCCTCTGTCTCTCCCCCCATACTCTCTCTGGCAATAAATAAAATCTTTATTAAAAAAGAAAAGAAAAAGAAAATCTTTTAGAGACTCCTAACTCCTGCTTCAGAGATGCCCCCACCATGGACCTGGCTGAAGCCAAAGACATGTTTCCCAGATATGAGATATTACTGGTGGCTTGGGGATTAAACAGTCACCTCCTGGAGTCTATTTCCTGCCTTTTTCAGTCTCATGAGAAGCACAGCAGAACCTTAACGGGAGGACCTTTCCTTCTACCTAGTACCCTATGACATCATGACCCATCCTGACTCTCCATTGGCTGAGAGGCCCACTTTCCTCTCAGGGAAGGAACAGGGTTGTTTTCTAGGCTCAAAAGAACCCTAAGTCATATTTCTTCCTTTGAGAATCCCTCAGAGTACTCCCTCAGTGACTCTCCTGCAAAGAACACTCAAATTTGAAATGGTGTTTTCCATTGTGGCTGCAGGGGGCAGAGGTCAGGGTGGCAAGGAAGGTCCTAGGCCATGACAACCTTCACTGCCATAGTACTTACTGCTTCTTGGTTGTTTTTTTTTTTTTTTAGCTCCACCCCTCCGGCCTGGAGGTACCCAGCTGTGGGGTGGGAACAGAATTCCGCTCAGCACCCAGTAATGCTATGCCATTTTGTGGCTCCCAATGGGCTCTTTTCTCAGGAAAGGGTTTAGGCTGCACCTCAAGACCAGATGAACCTCGGTAAGAACCCTCTTTGGATATTCACCCCAACTCCCTTTATTCCTTTCTCAGAGACTGCCCTAGGACCCATCAGGAACACAGAGTGCCGAAGTGTGGAACTTTCTGGAAATCTGGAACCGCTGTCCTTTCCTTCAGCGCATTTCCCGCCTTTTCTATCCACCTTCCCTCCAACTGGCTTCTGGCCGATCATCAAGCAACACAGATCTGACCAGCACGCAGCGACGGCGTACCAACCCCTTGCTTGGATCATGCGTTGCGTCGGGAGCACAGCCATCCTTCAGCTGCGTAGTTTCCTTCACTTGCAACCCGCCCCCCCGCACCATCCCAGCACATATCAGGTGCTGTAGCCGAAATTCCCCCCAAGATTTAAGGCTTTATTTAGGGGAGTGGCCGCACAGGTCACAGGCCAAACGTCCTGGCCAGATACCTCAAAAGTCTTGCTGGCGTTTTGCCGCCTTTGGTGGTGGGGGGCGGGGGGGAGCGGGTCCTGGCCCCCCCCCCCCGCACTTTAGCGGGCGCGTGCCAGTGACGTCAGGGGCTCCACGGCTTCTGATTGGCTCGCTAAGGGACGCACCATCGAAGTGGAAGGCTTGGCTCACCGTCGCTTCCAAGTTCCTCAGTGGGCTGTGGAGGCACCCAGGTCTGGCTCTGAGGTTCGGGGTTCGGGGCCTGGGCTTGGGGTGGGGGGCCACAGGCCGCGGCAGCCCCCGGCGCGCTCCTCCAGCTGCAGCCGCCGCAGAGGCCGGGCCCAGCGTGGCCTCCAGGGCAGCGCGAGGCCGTGGCGGTCGAGGACCAGGCGCGTGGGGTCAGGGCCGCCGGCCGCGCTGCCCAGCAGCAGGTAGTCGGTGTCGGGCCGAAGGCGCAAGCAGCCGCAGACCAGGTCGGCGCGGGGCACCCAGGCATCCTGGCCGCCGCGGGACACGGGCCGCGCCCGCTGCTTGTACACGGCCAGCACGCGCACGGCCAGCCGCTGCCACGCCGGGCCCGCGGCCTCCGACGCCAGCACCTGCGCGCGGAGAACTGCGGGGAGGGTTGCCATCAGGCCCAGGCTGGAGAGGAGTGCTCTGGGGTCGCAAGGGGTCTGACCCGGGGGGAGAGGGACAGGACCACGGGGGTGGGTTCCCAGGAAGCCCTCAGGGAGGAGAGAGACCTTGAACGTTGAAGGGTGAGAGCTCTGGAGGTATGGCCCTGTGTCCTGAATGGTGGACCCTGCTGGAGGAGACATGGTCAAGGCAAGGAGGGCAGGGCTCTATGGAGTGTGAGGTGGGGTGCCAGAATTGTGATAGGAAAAGTGGGGCGATGGAGGGCTCCTCCTGTGGAGGAGCAGGGAGCCTGGGAACATGGGACATGCCATGTGGGATGCTTTGGTTGGGGTTCATCCTGGGAGCAGCAGAAGCCAGAATGACCTGAGGTGCGGGGAGGGATGACTGCGGGGCCCACAGTGGGTGTGGGTGGAACAAGGCAGAAGAGGCGGGTCGGGGATCTCAAATGTGGTAGAGTCAAAAGACGTCAGAAGCAGAGCCCTTGGAAAAAGGTTTGGGAGAGGCTCTGGGATGAATTTGGGGGCCAGAAGGAGTTCAGAACCTAGAACCTGAGGGTTGAGGTCAGACTGGTGGTGATTCAGAAACGTGATCTCTGAAGGGCTAAGGTGAGATGTGTTGTGGGCAGGACTCTGGCTCACAAGCTAAGTCTGTGGGGCGGAAGATCCCTGTGGGAGGCAGGACAAGAAGTTTCTATTGTCCAAGTCCTAGAACACCACTGGCCAGATGATGATCCTCAGGGAGGAGAGGCCTGGGGTCTTACACCATTGAGGGAAGTCACAGGCTGGTCTGGATTCAAGGGCTGGGCTGAACTGAGTATCTAAGAGATCTGAGTTACCCCCGGTCATAGGTCCTGAGGTCATGGGTTAGGGAACTTTGGGGGTGAGCCTCTGTGGGAGTGGGGCTACGGTTCAGAATCTGGGACCCTGATGGGCGATGCAAAGTGTCTAAAATAGGCAGGACCCTCCATTCAATGGGCACCCCCTTCTCCTTTGATCCCCAGAAGGTCCCCTTTCTCCCCCAAAGATGTCCAGCTGAAGGGGGCCAAGAACATGGGGAAGGAGGAGACCTAGGAAGATAAGGAACACCCCCACTCCGCTGCCCCTGCCCCACTTTGTCTTCTGCCCCATTAGGTCCGAGATCAGGAGGAGTCCTTTAGGGACCTCCTTCCCGTTTAAGATGAGAAAACTGAAGGTGGAAAAGGAGGTATTCAACAGAACACCTGAGTAGCCGCCGGCCACTTTTCTCCCCGGCACTCACCGTAGTCTTGCTGACAGTACCTCCGGAGGCTCATGTGTACCCTGGTGTCCGAGACATTGCAGTAGTTTTGACATTGGGGGTCTGGGGAGGGTCAGGCCATCTGCAGTGGGCTCCTGAGGCCTGGACCGCAGCGCCCCACCCCTGCCCATCCCCACACTCCATCTTGATGGACAACTGGGGTGCCCCACCCCTTGGGATTGGGCTCAGTGGGCCACCCCTGTATCCCCATCTGGAGGCCCAAGCAGCCCATCCCTGATCGCCCTTGCTCTCAGGGTTCTCCACACCAGCTGCTCTTACCGGAGCTGTAAGCACTAGGGGTAGTAGCCAGGGGGGTGGTTGCCTCTGGAATTCCTGTGAGAGACCAAAGGAGAAATTTACCCTCAATGCCCCCTCCCATGCGTCCCCCCACCAACAGGTATCCAGGCATCCAGATCCCGTGTCTGTTCCCTTAAAGCCCAGGAGTGTGCGCTCCCTTTGCCCTCCTCCTCCTAGGACCTGGAGTTGGTCCCTAGTCCCTTCCTTCAGATCCCCCACCCCCTCCTCCCTCAGACCCAGGAGTCCAGGCTCCTAGCCTCCTCCTTCCCAAGACTAAGGAGACTGGAATTTGAGTCCCCACCTCCCCCAAGGGCCCAGAGTCTGACCTCCAGCCTCTAGCTTCCATCTACCAAGGACTTGGCCGTCAGCATCCTTGCCCACTGGAGATCCAGAATGTCCCCTTCCTGTCCCACTTAGGACTTGCAACCCTGCCCCTCAGACTCACGCTGGCAGGGCATCCGGGGAGAGCGGCTCTGCTGGTAGCCGGGACCACAGCGGTTGCATGTGAGGCCGGTGACCCCTAACTTGCAGGGGCACTGCCCACTGGTCTGGTTGCAGATGCCTCCTGTGGCCCCGATCGGGTGACACTGGCAGGCTGCGTGAGGAGAGGAACTTAGGACCAAGGCTGTCAGGGCCCCAGACGCTCCTTCCCAGTCCCCCAGCCCCAGGAGTCTGGCCCGGCCACCTCCTTTCCCTCTAGGCCGGGCTCCAGGCCGCACTCACCCCTGCAGGCCTTGCGGCTGGTGATAGGCTGGCTGGGGTCCCTCCAGAACCCCTGCCGGCAGTAGTGGCAGTGCCGCCCGGCCGTGTGGTGGCGGCACCTCTCACAAACGCCCCCACTCCGGCCTCCGGACAGCCGGAAGAGCTCCGAGTTGAACCTGCAGCGTCGGGCATGCTGGTTGCAGGAGCAGGCTAGAGACAGGTCGGGACAGGTGCCTCAGGCTCCCGCCTTCTGTCCCGGTCCCCAGGTTCCCCCCCACCCCCACCCTCAGGAGAGGAAATAACGCATCCCTGCAATGAGGAGGTTGTCTGGGTCCCAGACCCGCCTCATTCTCATCTTTAAGGGGGGGCACACTGGACTGGAGTGGGTGAGCCCGAGGGCCCAAAGTCTGTGTGAAACTGGGAGCTTAGGGAGGAGCGGCCACTCCGCTCCCGGGGGCTCAGGCTGTGGGGTCAGCCCCCCTGCATGTCTGCTCCCCACTGTGCTCGTGTGCAAGTGATTTCTTTCTACAGCTCAGCCTCCTCCGCTGTAAGACACCAGTTACAGCATCCCCTCTGCAAGGTTTAAAGGAAACCAAAAGGATATAAAGGGCTTGCCCCAGGGCCTTTGACACAGAGCATGCGCATCCGTGCTCAGCAGGTTTCATTCTCAGAGCGGCTCTGTGAGGCCTGTGCTGTCATCAACCCCAACTTACTGATACAAAAGCAGAGGCACAGAGAGGCAAAGTCATCTGCCCAAAGTAACACGGCTGGGGGGCGGTCAGAGGCAGGCTCAGAACTCAGAGCTCTTGGCAACCGTGCTCCAGTGTGGCCCACGGTGGCATGAGGATTTTGTGTGTGTGTGTGTGTGTTCCTGGGGAGCGCTGATCAGTGAGGCCGTGGCTCTCAAACCTTCCTACTTCTTAGAGTTACCAGGAAATGTTAAGAAGAAACTGCACATCTTCCAGGGCACACCCCAGGCCTTCAGCTGCGCCCGGGGATCTGTATTTCTAGCCAGCGTTTCTGAGTGAGGGGCCACAGGAGGGGGTTCATGGACCGCTCTTGGGAGAGGTGTAAGGAGTTTTTGACCCCTGAAGAGTTTGGGAGGCCTGGACTGGCAGGTGCCCACAACACAGAGGGGCAGCTGCAGGAAAGAAATGACTCGCTTCCCTAAACCTTGGTTTCCTCCCATGCAGTGGGGATTTTAGCCCCTCTCTCCCAGGGTTGCCGTGGGCCACAGTACTCTTCGGGTTATCAGTGGGAAGAATCAGGCTTTGGGTTCTTTCTGACCTGAGGGTGAAGACTTCAACTCACTTCCATCCGGAAGACTCACATGGCTGGAAGGGGTTCAGAGCACTGGGCCCCATAAAGCTGGCAGCTCGGCCACAGGACTTAGTCCCACCGCATCTGCCCAGACTCTGCTTCGTCACAACACTGTTGGCTTCTTACCCAGGTGCAGCAGCCAGAGCCCTGCTCAGCCTGGGGCAACGTGGTGATCCTCAGAGGGACGGCCTCCCCAGCTCCCAGGCCCTTTCGGGGGCCCAGGATGAACCAAATCCTACCCCCAGGCAATGTAAGTCTCCCCTCCCCCCCCCCCACACCCCCACCCCGCAGGGGTCTCAGATCTGGCTGGTGGGAGTGGGCCAGAGGTGGTGGGAGCAGAGGGTCTAACAAGACCCCAATGGGGAGGGGGACATAGTGGGGAGCCAAGGACGGTGGGGCAGGCTCTAAGTTACTCCACACAACATGGCAGGAAGAAAGAGAGCAGAGATGGGCAAAGAATTGGAGGGTGGAGAGAGGAGGGATGTGTGTCTGTCTGTCTATCTCTGTCGGTAGAGTAGATGTACTTCCCAAGGCCTCATAACGCACTCAGACCCTCTAGCCAGGCCCGCAGGCTGGCAGTGCAGGGAGGAGGGCTGTTTCTGAGGAGGGGTTGCTGGAGCAATGGGGAAGGGCCAGGCTCCAGAAGCTCGGGGTCTGGAAACACTGTGGAGAGGAGAGGGAGTGGAGCGTGGAGCGGGCCTCGGGAGCTCTGGTCTACCTGGATGGCCTAGGGGATTGCTCGCTATGGAGGAAGTTCTGTCTCCCTGAGGCTAGACCCAGCACTGCCCCTTGCTGGCAACAGAGCCTGAGGGCAAGTGATGCCTCCCCTCTGGGGGCCCCCCTCCTTCATCTGGGGACCGGTAACATTGGCAGGTATGCAGCGAGCTCTTCTTCGGTGCCAGGTGCCATACCCAGCTTTATTCTAAGGACTTTATGCATATCGACCCATTGGATTTGCACTACAGCCTATGAAAGAAATGCTGTCACCGTCCCTACGTTACAGTGGAGAAGGAAGTGGAAGCCCAGAGAGGTCAAGTCACTTGCCTGTGGTCGCACAGCCCGGAAGTAGAGGAAATGGGATTTGAGCCCAGGCTGGCTGGCTCGCTGCCAAGCCCATGGGCCTGTCTGTCACTCTAGAGCACCTAGCAAGGTTGCCCCTGATGGGAGCTTGGCAGGGACAAGCCAAGACCCCTGAGCTCTGAGCTTGGGTTTGGATCTGCCACTTACTAGCTGTGTGTCCTTGTGCGAGGGACTTCTCCCCCTAAACTCAGTCTCCTGGTCTGTAAAATGGATGTGATGAGAAACCCCACCTGGTACACAGCAGGTGGTGCCTCAGTACGGACTTAACCGCTGTGGTGGGTCTGAGGAGTCAGGAAAGGTCCAACCGCCCTGTACCTGCGCTCACTCAGGAAATGCTATTCATAGCAGCAGCAGCTTCATAATGGCAAGTGGGCCAGAGGCTGGAGCCCCTTATGGGGCAGCTGGAAGTCGGGGCAGCAAGGACCAGGACAGGCAGGGGGAGCGCAGGTGGGAGGCTGTAGGGCAGGGGAGGCGGGGGAGGGCTCAGGATCAGCAGGGGTGAAGCAAAGAGCAAGCTTTCTGGAGGGAGACAGCACACTGCCTGTAGGGACCAGGGACCAGCCCCTGGAGGATGGGGGCGGGGTGGGAGTGGGTGAAGGCAGGAAGAGGGGGCCCCAGGACTCACGCAGGCAAGGGTGGGGGTGCCAGGGCGTGGCAGGCCGCCAGGGCCAGTCTCGATGGGACGGGCGGCAGCTCTCACACCCTGGGCCAGCGGTGTGGTGGCGGCAGCGACAGCGGGGAGGTCGGGCGCGGGCGGCACAGCGGGCTGCGTGGCCATGGCATTGGCAGCGCCCCCGAACTCCAGCTGCCACCAGCCCCGCCCGGCCCCCGAACTCCACACGGAGGTGACTGACCAGGACGCTGGATTTAGGGCCTGGCGAGGCTCGGAAGGTCACCTTCTCGGGGCCTCCCAAGGCCCCGGGCCAGGCGGGTCTGCGCCACAGCGATCTCCAGGGACCTCCTGCAGCCCAGGCAGCGGACAGGACCAGGGCCGGGGATCCTGGGGTGCAGAAGCGCAGGCTGACAGACGTCAGGAGGAAGGGGCCACCCAGGGCCAGAGTTAGACTGCCATTGCAGGTGGCCCGGGGGCTGAGGTCCGCCCCCAGGGAGAGGGCACAGGCCTGGGGACAGGAGGCCGCCATGCCAGCCAGCCGGGTCACTGGTGGGAGGCAGAAGCGCGGACGGCCACTGGGATGGTAACATGGGTCTGCGGTGGCGGCCTGGCCCAGGAGGAGCAAGAGTGCAAAGGTCACGGACATGGTCCTAGAGAGCACGTACCTGGAGTGGAGAAGAGGGACCAGGCTGAGGGCCTCAGGCTGCCCTCATGGGTCAGTCTCCACCCTGCTCCCCCGCCCCAGGCTCTCTGAGGAACCCCCTGCATTCCACCCCCTGCCCTGCCTGAGCCCCCTCCCCGGCTGCTGCTAAGCGAGGAAAATAGTTCCATCTGGGGAGAATTACTGTTTACATAACCCAAAGGGAAAAGAACGCAAGCAAAATTGAGAATTTTGCCTGAACTAATCCGTAGCTTAACACCCCAGAGCTATCGTCAGTGTTGAGGGGTGGGGGCCCTGGGGAGAGGGCAAGGGGTGGGGACAGATGGGGAAACCTAGAGAGACCACGAAGAGGGGAGGGGGACTTGGATACTGATGAAGCTTAGAAACAAAGAAATAGAGAAAGGGACAGAGGCACAGACAGCAAAGACAGACGGAGAGGAGGGGACCCAAGTCTAAGGGAAGGGCCAGGTGCAGAGAAGGAAGCGTGAGGATAGAGGACCGGACATAAAGGGAGGCTGGAAGGTCCAGATGGGTTGCGGCTGGACACCCAGATCCACAGGGAATGGGGGATATGGAGTCTCAGAGAGGCCGGGGCCAGGACAGACAGACAGGCAGACCTGAGGGCTCGGAGACACACCCAAGGAGCCGGAGGAGAATGGAGGGCCTCCCTAGCTTAGCCAGTAGGGAGGTGGGGAAGCGGGGGATGGGCTCGGCGGGGCATCAGAAGCTGGAGGCCAGGCCCCTGGCCCACGAGGATCAGAGCAGAGGCCCTTTCCCACGTGGGGCCCTAACCTTGTTCTCCACACCCAGGGCACGGAGGGGGATTATCGCCAAACAAACCAGCAGCCTCCTCGCTGCCACCCACCCCTAGCCTCCACCCGGCCTTAACCCTTTCCCACCCAGGTGCAAAGCCCAGAGAACTGTGTGCTAAGGAACCAGAGGGGGTCACGCAGGGGACTGGAAGCCTGGGTCACTCAGGAGCTGAAGAAGGGGGGTTAGGAAAGCAGATGTCTGAGTCCCCCTTAGAATTCAGAGTGGGAGGACCCTATCCTTGGATTTCAGAAGACTTTCTGATAATCTCAGCCCTCCCCACTCCCGCCTATCATCCTAGGCCTCAGGGTCAGGAGAGTGGAGCCCCCACATTCTCTACCCACCCTAGGGTCCCCAGATTAGAAGGTCTAACAGACGTGGAGGTGGCAGGTGCTGGCGGGGGTGGGGACAGAAAGAGAAGCAGGGCCAGGTGGCAGAGTGTCTGAGGGGTGCCTGAAGTCCAGACCCTAGGATGGCAAGGGCTAGGGAGGGCTTGGTGTGGAAAGCACCCCCGCCCCCGGTTTTCCCCTTCTGGGGCCAGCAGACCCTAATGACGAACTGCCTCATGTTTGGGGACTTTGGAGCATTTCTGGGCCCCAGTGTCTGTGCCCCTGGCTTGCTCCCGGGAGTCTCTGAGGCATCTGGGGGTGCGGCGGGGGTCACAAACGCCCTGGGCCTGATTTCATAGCCTCTAGTATCCCCACTGTGGTTGCCATGTGCAGAGACCGCCACCCCCCACCCCTGGGCCCCAGATAATGGGCCTCACCCTCTGCCGCCCCTCCCGATGAGCCTGGCGCCATTTTGCGCCCATGCGGCCCTGGCATTCACCTTGTCCCTTAGCGCCAGCCTCGTTAAGGACCGAGCCCCCATCTCCTACCTCTCCTTTCTTGCCTGGGTGGTTCACGGGGTACTGTTTTTTGGCCCTTAGCACCTTGGACAGCCAGGCCGCAAGTCCCCCGGCATTCCTGGGGGATCCGGAAGCCAGCCCTTGCCCATCTGGGGACTCAGATGTCCAGCCCCCAGCCCCTACCCCTCTGGGAGCCAGAGCCCACTCCCTTCCCCCCTTTAAGGAGCACAGTCTTGCTGTGCTCCCACCAGACCCATCATTAGGCCCCCATGCCTGGGCAGTGAAGGGGTCCCTCTGGGACCCAGGCTCCTTTTCCCTGTCTTTTTTTGCACGCACCCTGCCCTTTGCCCCTGACATTGGCCAAACCTGCACCCAAGAAGAGAGTGTCCGCTGTAGTTAGCTCCTCACGTGGTGTTCTTCCCTCCTGCAGGAGCTTGGCGGTGGGGCGTGGGCTCTCAGGAGTGAGTGCCGAGTGGCTGTTGTCGGGCCCCAGGCTAGTGGGGGTTCTGGGCGGGAGCTCTGAGCAGAGCCCGCAGAATCCAACACCACCACCGCTCCCCCCCCACCCCCGCCCAAGTCCCCTCGCCAACCGCAGCCACGCTCTCCCCGCAGGGACCCCATCCAGCCACACCACCCAGGACTGTGTGGGACATGAGGGATGTCACCCCAGGGGGGCCTGAAACCAGGCAGCCCAGAGCACGCTGGCCCAGGAGGCTCAAGACAGGTAGGATGGGGCAGTGGCTCCATGGGCTTCCCGGGTCTGGGGTCCCCACCGCCCTCACACTCAGACCTCTGTCCCACCGACTCCCCACGGCTCCCAGCTACTGGAGGCTGTTGGCTGGGCTCAGCTCACCACATGGTGGTTCAGTCCATCCCTCCCATCGGGAGGGGTAGGGGCTGATCTGCCAGGCAGTGGGACCCCCAGCCAGCCCCTCCTCCCCTCTGGACACTTCTGTCCTCTGTAGGTAAACTGAGCTTTAAGGTGAGTCGCTCTCCTTTTGGCAAGATCTGGGCGGCCATAGGAAAACCCAAAGAATTGGGCTGCTTTCTAAGACATTAGGGAAGGAAGTGAGGAGGTGAGACTCCCTGGGCCTCCCTCCTCTGGTGTTGGAGGAAGAGAGCAGGGACCCTGAGGGGGACAGGGACAGAGCTCAAAGACAGCCTCCCCATGGCTTTAACACTTCAGTCACGAGATTTTCATGCAAATGTGTCAACCATTACAGACCCACTGGTTTTGACTAGAAAAATAACACTTTCCACTCCTTCCCTCTGAGAGAAGCCCTGGGGAGCTGAGGACCCAGATATGTGCTGCCGTGGCTTTGCGTATGTTTACTGGTACATTTACTGGTTTATTGTGGTGCTGTGTGGACCCAACCCTGATAGGGATTTGGGACCCCCCCTCCTTCTGTCAGGAGCCTGTTCTGGGGTCGGGCGCAGCCAGGACGGTCTGTGATTCTGGTTCCTGGGGACCCCCTTGCACCACCGTGGAGGGACAAGCCTGGGCGGGAGCTGAGACAGAGGCATCAGTTTTGAAATTAGGCTGTGGGGAGCGGTTGGCTGCAAGAGGGGGCATAGGGGTGCCTGGGGACAGGCGGAAACAGGCAGTGTGAGCCACCAGACCGCAAGGCTCCCTCCCTCCTATGTGCCCGCACCCCAGCGAACTCATCCACAAACCCCCCTCCCCGTCCTTGTCAGGCTTACGATCTAGAGGAGAGATTGCTGTGGAGAAGCAGTAAGTAATTCTGTTCTAGAGAATGACAGAAGGTGACAGGCCCTTCGGAGCAAAAGCCGGCAGGAAAGTGCGGGCAGGGCAGGGTTCTGGAGCAGACATTTGGGCTGAGGCCTGAAAGCGGGGAGGGGAAGCCACCCAGGCATTGTCAAGGTAGGAGCGACCCGAGCCGACTTAATGGCCAGAGAAAAGTCCAGAAGGTTTGGGTCTCCCTTTATTTTCCTCCCCTCCTGGGGACAAGAAGTTTCTTAAGCTAATGTGACCTGGAGGGAGGCTTCTTCCTCACTCTTGTTTTTCTGCAGCCTGAGCTGCTTGACGCGATTACCCCCAAGGTACCTTGGGGGGCGCTGTGGGGGGGGGGGAAGGCAGAAGCAGCGGCAGGAGCTGAGCAGAAAGAATTCTCCAAGTTGGGAAAGAAACTTTTTTTTTTTTTGGAGGGGGAGGAGCTCCTCCCGGATTGGGCACCTTTCCCCTCACAGCGCCCCAGAGAGGAGGAAGCAGGATCTCCCTGGGGCACAGCTCTATGGTGGCTCAGCCAAGTGGGACCCACAGCTCTGGGCTCTCAGAGGTCTTTCATCCCTACCTCGGTGGCCCAGAAATAAGAGGTCCCAAGAGGCAGGGCAGGTCGTACTCTGTGTATAACTGGACGGAGAGCGTGCATCTGAGAGCTCTTCCTCCGGAAGACTCGAAAAATCGAGGACAGCAATGGAGAGCACAGATTTCTGAGGTTCAGATCCATTGCTCCCTCTTTCCTAGCTGTGTGACTTCCGGCAGGTTTCTTAACCTCTCTGTGCCTTAGTGTCCTCATCTGTTAAATGACCCTAACAATGCGCCTTCCCCAGGGGAGACCACGAGGTCTAGATGAGTGAAGACAGGCCTGCAGTCTCATACCTGAAACTTTTGGACCAGACGGGGTTCAGAAACTCGCCATCAGCCCCACAGCGGGGTGCGGGGTCTGGGCAGCGTCCCATAATTGAACGTTAACGGTTTGTGCAGCAGAACACACAGGCATCACATTAAGTCAAGTCCCCAAGGAGCCGCAGGTCGCTTCAGGCCCCATTTTGTCCCCACACGAGTTCCGTTCAGATGGGGGTTGGCCACCAGTCTTCAGGAAGGTGGCTGGTAAGGAATCGAGTCCTGGGGTCTGCGGGCCGCAGCCCAGATGCCCTGGTTTTCTGGGACTTTCCTGACAAGAAGCCAGGAGAGGGCGCTCTTGAAATTCAAGGACAGAAGGTGACAGCCGAACTAGCGGCCCGGTTTGCAGAGCCTAGCAGGGAGTGAAAACATGGGATTCCTTATTTGGATGTACTGATAATTTCTACCTGGTGAGAGCAGAGCATTAAACCAAGTGCAGGCCCCCATTTTTTTTTTTTTTTTTAAGTAAACTCTACCCCCAGCATGCGGCTCAAACTCTCAACCCGGAGATCAGAAGCCGCCTGTTCAGTTGACAGCCGGGTGAAGCGTAGGTCCTCGTGAGTGCAGGCGGTGGACCACTGCCCGTTTGCGCACCACGGAGGCGGCCCTGGGCCGTGGGTACGTTGGTCCTGAGTCCCTGCTGCTTCTCCAGTGGCCCAGGCTCCAGTCCCTGCTCAGCTCACCTGCTCTGGCTTTGGGACCTGACCAGCCTTGAAAGCTGGCCCCCAGCGGGACCTGAGCTGAGCATACAGCGTGATGAGGATTGGGACAGAGCAGTCACCAGCCCAGAGAGAAGAGGGGCTCGTTTTTTGGCAACTAAAGCAGCGGGCAGGGCATTTATGGTGCCCTGCCAGGGAAGGGCAGGTGATGTCCTACTTTAGCCCTCCTGTGGAAGAGCCAGCGACCTCACTGGGGACCCACATTAAACAAGGGACATTTGAGGAGGGCCCATAAGTGTTCAGATTTCCCAAAGGGTCAGATTACTAAAGTCAGGAGCCCTGGAATATTGGAGCAGGAGGAGAGCTGAGGCAAGGCCCACAGAACCCTGCCACTTAAGGGGGCTGGCCAGAGGGAGCAGTGGGGCTCCTGGGGAGGGGTGGGCCAGAAGGCAGAGCGTGAAGAGTGGGGGTCCTGCCACCCAGTGCTTCCTTCTGTCCGGGCCCGCGAGGCTCCCGAACTGCAGCCATGGGGAAACCACAGGTAGAGGGTGGAGCGGAAAGCGGGTCAAGTCACACTGGACGCCCCTGGACTTGCTTGGAGGAGTTGAGCACAGGAATGTATGATTTGGGGGTGAACAAGACTCGGGCGGCCCTAGCTGTCGCTCCTGACCACTTCCTGTTTCCCCTTTGCTCCCTTCCCCTACCCCAGCCATCCTGGGATTCCGGGCCACCTGCCCTTCTGTCTCCACCATCTACTTCCTCTTCATCCTCTTGGTGGTGTCCACCATCTTCCACTGCCACCACCGCCTGGCCCTGGTGCCTGCCCCCTGGGCCTACTCAGGCCGCGTGGTCCTGCTCCCCGGACCCCTGCCCTCGGGGGGCATGTTCACCATCACGGCCAAAGGCCGCCTGGGGAACCAGATGGGCGAGTATGCCACCCTGTATGCCCTGGCCAAGATGAACGGGCGGCCGGCCTTCGTCCCCGCCGAGATGCACAGCACGCTGGCCCCCATCTTCCGGATCAGCCTCCCGGTCCTGCACGGCAGCACGGCCGGCCGCATCCCCTGGCAGAACTACCACCTGAACGACTGGATGGAGGAGCGCTACCGCCACATCCCCGGGGAGTACGTGCGCCTCACTGGCTACCCCTGCTCCTGGACCTTCTACCACCACCTGCGAGACGAGATCCTGCGGGAGTTCACCTTGCACGACCACGTGCGGGAGGACGCCCAGAAGTTTCTGCGGGGCCTGCAGGTGAATGGGAGACAGCCAAGCACCTTTGTGGGCGTCCACGTGCGCCGGGGGGACTACGTGCGCATCATGCCGCGGGTGTGGAAGGGCGTGGTCGCCGACCGGGGCTACCTGCGCCAGGCCCTGGCCTGGTTCCGGGCCCGCCACCGCTCCCCGGTCTTCGTGGTCACCAGCGACGACATGGCCTGGTGTCGACAGAACATTGACGCCTCCCGGGGCGATGTAGTGTTCGCGGGCAACGGCCTTCAGGGCTCCCCCGCCAGGGACTTTGCGCTGCTCACTCAGTGTAACCACAGCGTTATCACGGTGGGCACGTTCGGGATCTGGGCTGCCTACCTTGTGGGCGGGGACACCGTCTACCTGGCCAATTTCACCCTGCCCGGCTCCCCCTTCCGCTGGATCTTCAAGCCCCAAGCAGCCTTCCTGCCCCAGTGGGTGGGCATCGCTGCTGACCTGGGCTGGGCCAGAGAGAACTCCAGGCCCTGAGGCCTCCCAGCTGGGCGACCTGGAACTAGTAACTTAACCTCTCTGGGCCTTAGCGTGCCCCCTGCCGAGCGGACCTAATCCAGAACTTCCCTCCACGGCTCCTGCCACAAGTTCATTTAGTGTCTTGGGAAGGCCTGGGAAGTGCCCGCCACCCACAGGCATGTGGGTGGCGCACCCCGAACTTTCCAGAGGGTTTAACATGGAAACCTATTTTTTGCCCTCTCCTTGTCGGTGGCTTTGGGAGTTAAGTCCAATGCCCCTGCCTCCTGGGAGGGTTCAGTGAAGCCGTTCCTCCCCTCCAGTCAAGGAGAGCCAGCCAAGAGTCAGGTTTGGGGTTTCCTAGGGGCCTTAATGTGGAAGGGAGGAACCCACGATTTGAGAGGATGAATCTCGGGGAGGTGCCCTTGGTGGGGAGGTGAGGTCCCTGGAAATGGGGGTGCACGTGGGACTCAGGAAGGACTCCACACCACTCCGCCCACAGCAGCAAGGACGCCCAGAGTGTAAGGTCCTAGGAGTGGCTGGTGGAACCCAGGGGTCCCAAAAGACGGAAGTCTGGCCATGTCAGCAGCCAGCTGCAGACAGAAGGCCTCACCCCTTGGCACTGCCTAGGCCCCCAGGGCACAGAGTCCCTCTGAGAAACCCCTGTGTGGATGAGAGTTGGATCAGGGGATCACAATACGGGTTTTCCTGTGTTTAGTGCATTTGGCATTATGGATATACCGGTATTTTTCTTGGTGTAATACTCCTTTTTGAATATTAAAAAAAAAAAAAAAAACTTCTTTGTTTTTAAAGATTTTCTTTATTTGTCAGAATGAGAGAGCATAAGGAAGGAGAGCGGCACGGGAGGCGGTTGGGGAGAAGCAGGCTCCCCGCTGAGCAGGGACCCCCCCCCCCAATGCAGGACTCGATCCCAGAACCCCGGGATCATGACCTGAGCCGAAGGCAGACATTAAACCGACTGAGCCACCTAAGTGCACCCCCCTCCAAAATCTTAACATACAGTCATTTATGCTCATTGAAATTTGTCACTGAGCATGAGCAAGCACTCTGGTTTCGAGAACATTTCTGACCCATCCCTTTCCAGTCTTACGCGCTTTCCAAGTGTCTTCCTTATGCCCATTTCCTGGCATGCTTCTGAGGTCAAGAACCTTTGTTTCCATGTATCAGTAATGTTGTATCTCCCCAAAGTCATTTTGACCCCAGTTTACTTCCTGAAGTCCTGATGGAGTCAGCATGGTCCGGGGCTGAGGGTAGGGGGGATCCTGGAGAAAGCACCAGAAGAGTCTGGAATGAAGGGGAGGGGAGCCGGGAGGAAGGTTCTGTTTAGCTGGATGATCTGGTCCTCGTGACATGGGGCAGCGTAAGCCTTCCGACAGCGGCTGAATGCCTCCTGAGCGAGAAATCCAAGAGACCGAGGTGGAAACCGCCATGCCTTCAGAGCCGAGCCTGCCTTGGTCACATACGGTCACGTCTGTCATATCCTATACATCACCCAGAACAGCCCTGGTCCGCTGTGGGAGGGAACACACCAGGGCATGCATGCCGAGAGTGCACAGGGTCAGGGCGGGGGGGTATCATTGGGGGCCCCAGGGGCCACCAAAACAAAATACCACTGATGGGGGGCTTAAACCACAGACATTGATCGCCTGATGCCTCTGGGGGCTGGAAATCAGAATCATCGTCGGGAGCGTTGGTCTCTTTTGAGGCTGTAAGGGAGGATCTGTTCCCAGGCCCTCTCCTGGCTTGCGATGACCATTGTCTCCCCTCTATTGGAGGAAAAATTTGTGTCCCCCAATTTCCTCCTCTTTTTAGGACACCAGTCATCCAGGATTCTGGTCCCCACTTAACGCCCTCATTTTAATGTCATTGTCTCTCTAAAGATCCTGTCTCCAAATAAGGTCACATTCTGGGGGGCTGGGGGTTAGGACCTCCACATCGGCATTTTTGTGGGGGCACAAGCCTAGAATCAGACTGGCTTTACTTCGCTTCTGCTTTTCCTCCCTCCTCTCAAGGCCAAGTCCCTCCTCCACAGGGTGTGGAGGCCGAGAAAAATTAAGGCCATCCCACCTCAGGTTTAGCCTTAGCCTAAGTACAGCCCTCTTAGCTTCGGCAGCCATCTCAGGCCCCTGTGACCAAGGGCTGAACTTTCCCCTACTTTACTTTAGTTCCAGAAACCCTCACCCTGCTTTAGTAACAGAATCCCCACCCTGCTTTAGTAATAGGAACCCATAAATACCCCTGCCCTAACTAAGCTCGGGGTCCAAGTCCCTACTCCGCTGTGCCGGGTATACTTGGGCCCAAGCTTAAGCTTGTTAAATAAACCCTCGTGTGATTGCATCGGTGTCAGCTCCTTGGTGGTCTCTCGGACGTGAAAACTTGGGCACAACAAGGGTAATTTACCTGAGTCAGGATCTTTTCCCAAATTGTCCCTTTCAGAGAGACTCAAGCCGGAGAGGTAGAGGAACCTGAGCCTGACCTTGGCCCTCGGCCCATTGCAACAATATCAAAGTACAGAAGGAAATGGCAACTGTATCTCACATTTCAACAAAATACTCCCCTGCCAGATCCCTCCCCACGCCCTGCCCCCCTGACCCCCCCCCCCCCCCCCCCCCCCCATCTCTCCAACTTCCTCCACCCTGCTCTGGGCTCTGGGAGCCTGGAAGATCCGTCCTCCCAGACGCCCTCCCGCATTACCTCCCAGGGAGGTCCCCACCAGGAACCCGCCCTTCAGGTGCACAGAGCAGGCGCCACTGGCTTCCGGGAGAGGGGTGGGGTAGCTCAATAAGACCATATTTCGTTCTGTTTAATCTCAAGGCAAAGAGGAACCCAACTCTGCTCCCGGTGTTTAAAGGGCCTTGTTTGGAAGAGGAAGTGAATGACTCCTTTATTTCATGAAGGCCGAAGCAGAAATTGGCCTGCTGTCAACCATAAACGGAGCTAACCATAGACCGCGCTGAATCAGTCACAAATATTTACTGAGCTCTGCCCTGAGCTCAAAGACCTCCCCCTTGTCCTCGCCACAGGGGACAGAAGGAAGCCCAGGACAGGAATGCCTTCGCCCTGTATTCCAGACCACAATGGAGCACACCGTATGTGTCTGTTACTGGTGGAGTTATGTCCCCCAGAAAGATGGGTGGAAATCCTAATGCCCCGGGACTGCGGCATGTGTCCTTGTTTGGACATTAGAGTCTTGGCAGGTGAATTGGTTACGATGAGGTCACAGTGGGGTAGGGTGGGCCTCGCCTCCCACGTGGCAGGTGACATGGACCCTCCAGGGGCGTGCGCCCTGGGATGACGGGTGGAGACCGGCTTCCGGCGGAGTCCAGGCTGGGAGGGGACCATTTCTTTAGTACTGCTTTAAGGCTCGCAGTTTGCATCATTGTTACAGCAGACTCGGAGAACTGATACAGTTTCAGGCCTGTCCATTGAACGGCTTGGCCAAGTGCTGAGCCCCTGCCAAGCCTCTCACTTAGCACACCAGCAGATTAGAGACACAGGCTGCTGTGTTCCTGGTCAGATAGGGAACCCAGTGGCCAGCAAAGGGGAAAACACTAGGTGTGAATCTGGGAAGCTGTGGAAGCTATCGGGGCGTGCCCCACGGGTGACCCAGCAGCCCCATCCACCCCGCTTGTGGTTCATAAGTCTCCCCAAACCCTCAGAGGCCAGAGAGCTCTTTCCAGAAGAAACTCAGTCTCATTAACCAAATCCTCTCCCCGAATTGAGCCAACCCAGCTGGGGATCTAGGGACCTTGGGTCATGACCAGGCATTGAGTCCAAACAGAAACAGACTCCCTGGCCATATGGGTAATGCCCTGTGGCCGCCTTGGACTGGAAGGCGAGGAGCCAGGGAGGTGGGGTTTACTGAGTAAGGTTTGTTTCTCAGCTCAGGGGATGCGTCTGCTCCCTAAGCCCAACACAGAACACGCATTGCACAGTGGCTCAGAGAAGACCCAGAGCTCCGTGACTAAGTGCACACGTTGGCCCCAGGCTGAGGCCGGCAGGCTCCCACTTTGTTCCTGCTGTGTGACCCTGGGCAAATGACTTCCCCTCTCTGAGGATTAAAACAGGACCGACCCAGCTGATGAACCACACACTGTCCAAAATATCCAGAAAAGGCAGAGCCACAGGGATGGAAGAAAGCAGACTGGTGGGCGCCTAGCTAGTGAGCACTTACTGGTTCCAGCTTGCTTTTTTAAGGGGGGGGGGATGATGTTCCTCAATGTGGAGATGAGTGCCCACCTCTGTAGCTACTCTGGTTTATAAGACACCGATCGGCAGGCCACCATCCACCACCGAATTGAATACTTTAAGTGATTCGTACACTTGACATTTTATAGTATGTGAATTCTATCTCCACCAACTATTACAAAAAATAAATCATGCCCGGCACACGGACACACTGTCACCAGCGTTAGCTATTATCACATGCAAAGCAAAGGGTGCTATTATGCATGGGCACTGGGGAGCGGCCCCGTGGATTTATTTCCACTTTTGCTTGAGGGTATGCTGCTGGAGGTTGAAAGGAAAAAAAAATAAGGGGGCAGTTTTGAGACCATCAGGGAAATCATTTGATTGGGTTTTATATGTTGTTCAGAGATTTTAATTTAATTTAATTTTTTATTTTTTTAAGATTTTATTTATTTATTTGACAGACAGAAATCACAAGCAGGCAGAGAGGGAGGCACAGAGAGAGAGGAGGAAGCAGGCTCCCTGATGAGCAGAGAGCCTGATGCAGGGCTTGATCCCAGGACCCTGGGATCAAGATCTGAGCCGAAGGCAGAGGCTTTAACCCACCTGCGCCTCTATTTTTTTAATTAAGTTTTTAGAAAATTTTTAACATTTTATTTTTATTTTTTTAAAGATTTTATTTATTTATTTGACAGACAGAGATCACAGGTAGGCAGAGAGGCAGGCAGAGAGAGGAAGGGAAGCAGGCTCCCTGCTGAGCAGAGAGCCTGATGGTGGTCTCGATCCCAGGACCCTGGGATCATGACCTGAGCCGAAGGCAGAGGCTTTAACCCACCTGCGCCCCTATTTTTTTAATTAAGTTTTTAAAAAATTTTTAACATTTAAAAAAAAGATTTTAATTATTTATTTGAGATCCCAAGAGAGAAAGAGAGAGAGAGAGAGAGCGCGCGCAAGTGGAGGGCCAAGGATCAGAGAGAGGGAAGCAGACCCCCCCACTGGGCAGGGACCCCCCCCCATGTGGGACTCCATTCCAGGACCCTGAGATCATGGCCTAAGCCAAAGGCAGACGCTTCACCGACGGAGCCACCCAGGCGTCCCGAGATGATTTAATTTCAGGGCTAGAGACAGCATGGGGTTTGCTATACATTTTTAAATATTCTTCTTTTTTTTAAAGATTTTATTTATTTATTTAATTTGACACACAGAGAGAGTGAGCACAAGCAAGGGGAATGGCAGGCAGAGGCAGAGGGAGAAGCAGACCCCCCCCCCCCCATTGATCAGGGAGCCCAACGCGGGACTCGATTCTGAGAACTTGCACCATGGCCTGAACGGAAGCCACGCAGGCGCCCCCATTTTTCAGTATTCTTATCGGTCAGAGGAACACACTGAAATGTGTCCAGATTGAGCGAGAAGGCAAAGGACAGAGCAAGCCGGACTGGTAACAAGTTGAAAATTGAGCGATGGGTGTATGGGGCTTTTTTGTACCAGTCTGTCTACTTTTGTGCAAGCTGCTGAATTCAAATTCCATAGTACATTTTAAGGAAATTCACCAACGCCCTTTTTTGTGCCCAGGGACAAGCTTAGGGGTGGCTCGGCGCTGGTTTCCACCCCAGAGGGCTCCCAGTCTGATGGCAGAGGCCATAGGTAACCTTCATGGTCCTTCATGGTTATGTCCATTCCTCCCCCCTCCCCTTCTTTCCTTCCTTCCCTTCTTCTGAGCACTGTCCTCAGCCAGGAAACATTCTAGACAGTGGAGACCCAGTAGTGAGCAAAACGGACATGCTTCTGGCTCTCAGGGACCTGTCACCTTAATGGGAAGTGTTTCAGATAGCTAATGCTGTGTAACAAGCCATCCCAAAAATGTCATGGCTCTAAGTGCAGAATTGATGATTTCTCCCAATTACGGGGATCGACTTCGTGGTTCCTGTCTCTGTGCGGGGTGGGAGGTCTCTCATGCAGCGACCCCCAGCATGGGGCTTGGCTGGGATGGTCAGGCATACTCCCCGTGGGTTCTCTACCGCAGGACAGGCTGCACTTCCTCTGAGCACACTGGCTGGACTCCGAGAGGACATGGACCAGTGTTCATGGAGATGGAACAAGGCTTGAGTGGGACCTTGTACTGGGTTTCGTTTTTGACTCTTGGCAGATATAGTGATCTTTCTTTTCTTTTCTTTCTTTCTTTCTTTTTTTTTTTTTTTTTTTTACAAATTGAAGATTTGCGGCAACCCCAGGTCAAGCAAATTTCTAGGCATCATTTTTCCAAC
The DNA here is from genome assembly GCF_902655055.1 of Lutra lutra. NCBI lineage: Eukaryota > Metazoa > Chordata > Mammalia > Carnivora > Mustelidae > Lutra > Lutra lutra. The sequence goes on from NC_062294.1 coordinate 52,080,732, forward strand.
AGCATTTGCTCACTTGCTGTCTCAGTATCTCATTTTGGTAACTCTTGAGATATTTTGAACTTTCTCATTATTATTATATTTCTGTTGGTGATCTGCGATCAGTGATTACAACTCACTAAGAGCTCAGGTGGTAGCCAGCCTTTTCTATCCATAAAGCATTTTCTTTTAAAGATTTTATTTAATTGACAGAGAGAGAGATCACAAGCAGGCAGAGGGGCAGGCAGAGAGAGGGGGTGAAGCAGGCTCCCCACTGAGCAGAGAGCCCGATGCGGGGCTCGATCCCAGGACTCTGAGATCATGACCTGAGCCGAAGGCAGAGGCCTAACCCACTGAGCCACCCAGGCGCCCCCATAAAGCATTTTTTAATTAAGGTGAGTAACTTTTTGTATATATTAAGATTTTATTTATTTATTTGAGAGAGAGAGAGCGCATATGAAAGAGAATGAGAAGGGGAGAGGGATGGCGGAGAGGGAGAAGCAGACTCCCCACTGAGGCTCCATCCCAGAATCCCGGGATCATGACCTGAGCCAAAGGCAGCTGCTTGACCGACTGAGCCCCCCAGGCGCCCCACGATATTTACTTTACGATGGTTGTCCAGAACCTGACCCCCAGTATGTCGGAGGTGTGCCCACGCCCCAATCAGAAGCACCGAAAATGAATGGGGGGGAAGAAGGCGGCGGGGGGGGGGGGGGGAGGTCTTTACACCGTGGAAATTGGCAAACACTACTTAGCAGGGATTCCCACCACCCCCGCCCCCGCCAGCCCAGAGCTGGTTGCTAAGCATTTACCAGCTGCTGGTCCTGCTGAAGGGGTACAAGGCTATCCTCAATCGGGGAGTACTGTCCCGGGTGGGGGGCATTCTGGGCATCTAGGAGGGATTTTTAGTTGTCACAGTGGTTGTCTGATGTTACTGCAGCACTTAGTGACTGAGGATCAACGCTGCTAAAGATGACATAGGACAGATGTGTCCCGCACCCCCGTGACTTTCGGATATCTGGTCAGACATCCATATAGGTTTAAAAATATCCGTTTAGGGGCGCCTGGGTGGCTCAGTAGGTTAAAGCCTCTGCCTTCAGCTCAGGTAGTGATCTCAGGGTCCTGGGATCGAGCCCCACATCGGGCTCTCTGGTCAGTGGAGAGCCTGCTTCCCCCTCTCTCTCTGTCTGCCTCTCTGCCTACTTGTGATCTCTGTCAAATGAATAAATAAAATATTTTTTAAAAAAAGAAATTTAGAAAAAATCCGTTTATACATTTCTGAGCCCAAGATCTGCTCTGCATATATTATAAGGCTCCCCTTCCTTCTTCATTTTTTTCTTTTTTTCCTAAAGTCAGGGAAACTGGGTCACATGGTCCTGTAGACAGTCCCACACTCTGGATTTGGTTCCTGATGCCCTCATGGGTGTCCATTCACGGGGCAACTCTATCCTTCTGTTTTCTGGTTTTCTGGAAGCTGCCACTCACCCCGGAGACTTAATCAGATTTGGATTCTTATTTTGCAGCGAAGGTGTGGACTGTGAGATTTACGGACGGTGCAGCAAGCCTCCTGTCGCCTCACTGAGGGACTGGGAGGGGCTGCTCGACCCTGTTTCAATGTTAGGATTGTTGGGGGCGGGGGCGCTCTGGAGGTGCCTGCCTCATTCCTTCCCCAGCAAAATTCCTCCTCCATCTTGGCATTTGATTTGGCAGCGGTAGACCAGCATAGCCTGGCCCACCGATGTACTGTTACGGGATTCTGGGTTCCTGAGAATCTTCTCTGAAAGCAGGGAAAGTGAGAAGAGTTGGTATTTGCCAGGTGTTTTCCAAGATTCTGGCCTGCCTGATTCGGAATTCTGGCTTCTCTGACTTCCTAGCTGTGCGACCTTGAGCAAGTTACTTCCCCTGTCTGTGCCTCGGTATCCCCCTCAGTACTGGAGGGTTCCTGAGAGGGTCGACGTCACGGAATTATGAAGACGGAATGAGGCTGACAGACCACGCAAACGCTCTCGTTGTTGCCGAAATAAATAAAAGCAGGACCCTGACAGGGCTGAGTCTGGAAGAGGCTGACCCATGGGGACTCAGTCCTCCACCTCCTGAGGGTCTTCCTGGCCTGCTTCCCAGCGGTCACGTGGAGAGGGAGGAGGCGCGGCTCCGGGCACACCTGGCTCCCCAAGCCCAGCTCACCCCGCCTCCCTGCTGCCCTGGGAGGCCAGGTAGATCCTGGGCGGGGTTTTCCGCACACTAGTGCTGGGAAGGTCAGATTTCCGAGTGAGGACTCGACCTCACGGGTAGAAGCACCCTGATCTGCTCGCAGAGCAGCCACATCGCCGGCTACCCCAATTCCTGCAGCCAGAATCAGGTGAGAGACGGTGGGGGTGGGGGGCTCTCTCCGACCCCCAGCTTGCGGGCGAGAGCACGCGAACCCACACCCTCCTCCATCACCCCCCACTGTCCTCCATCACTCCCCACTCTCCCCTCCCCCGCCCCAGGCTGCCAGCTCCCTCCCTCCATCACCCGTTTCCTGGAACCTACCTGAGAATCACTGCGCAGAACCTGTAGTACTTGAGTTTCCTGTTCGCTTCTCAGGGTCTGCTCCCCCACCTCCGGGAGGGACGCAGGACCCAACCACAGGACCCAGGGGTCCTCAGAGTCCCCAACTCTCCCCCCCCTCCCCGCCCACCGTCGCCCCAGGGATCCCTGGCTCCGGAGTCACACCTTCCGCTCCAGTCCTGGGAATCCCGGTGGGGGCTTAAAAGTGGTGGCCTCACTTCTGTGTTACAAGTCCTTCCCCAGAGAAGTGCTTACAGTGTGAATTCCGGCCTGTGGGAAGGACTGGACAAACCAGCAGTGCCCAGAGCGGTAGGGAGGGGACTGAACTGGGTGATCTGGGCTTACCTGGGGGAGAGTCTGGGAAGGGGTAGGGATGGGCTTTTCCGTGCAGAGGGGACCAGACACGCAAATCACAGGGTGTGACCACTGGGCCTCGGGACGTGGGAGACGGAGTTATTTCTTGGTGGCAACGCCTGGCTGGGTGGGGGTGGGAAGCCCGGGGAGGGCGGTGAGTTGAGGAGGGGGCCAGGCTCCAGACGGGGGGGGGGGACGGAGAGGACTGGGTTCAGCCTGGAACTTGAGACCGAGAGTTTAAAAGAAATTACGGATAGATATTGGTGGCCCCATTTTTCCGAGGGACCTGGAGGCTGGGCTCCTTCTTCAAAGTTGGGGCCCCTCTCTGTTCTCCACTCGGCCTGGGACAATCGCCCAAGGGATGTCAGGCAGGGGACCCGAATGAAGGAAGGGATCTTGACCCATCCTCTTTTTTTTTTTTTTTAAGACTTTACCTATTTATTTGAGATGGAGCAAGAGGGGGCGAGCACGAGCTAGAGCCGAGGGACCGAGGGAGAGGGAAAAGTAGGCTCCCCACTGAGCAGGGAGTCAGACGCGGGGTTCGACCCCGAGATCAGGACCTGAGCGGAACCGATTGAGCCCTGCCGGCGCTCCTTGACCCTTCCTCTTGCCCCTCCCTCCTTGGCTGGCCGCCAAGTTGCCTGCGGCAGGTGCTCAGGACCGATATCGAGGTGCACTTTCCGACTTCCAGGAAGGGGGTGTGGTGGGGAAAGCAGGCTCCTCCCACTTGCCCCAAGCAGCCGGGTTTTCCATTAAGCCTCTCCGGGAGGCTGGCTGGTTGGCTGTTGGCATTCCCCCAAACCTCCCCACGGGTGTCCGGCGCGCTAGCCGCTCTCCCAGATTCCCTGTGCCCAGCTCTGCGCCCCAGCTCTGGCCTTTCCCCAGCATTGCCCCCCAGGCCCCTCTCTGACTAGTCCCTGAGCCTCACTTTGCCTTTGCTTTCAAATGGGCGTGTTCGCACCACCTACAGGAGTGGGCCACGCCCTTAAGCATCCAGTTCGGATTTCCGAACCCACGTTGAGCTCACACAGCCCTGGAGAGCGATAAGCCCGAAGTTTTAGATGACAACACTGAGAAATAAAGGCCCTCGGTCAAGGTCATATAGCCAACCGGAGGCTGATGACGGCATTACCCTGAGCTTCTCTCCAGATCTGCCCCCACTCCCAGACCCTGGACTTACTTCACCCTGTAAGCCTCCCTCCGTCCTCTCCCCGCAGCCTCGCTCAAGGACAGGGGGCCAAGGTCTGCAGGTGTTTCCCTTAGGCCCTCAACAGTGGACCCTCCCTCTTCCCGAGGGAGGAAGCAGGAAACCACCAAGGGAGCTGAGAGAGACTCTGTTCTAGAACATTCTGTCTTCCTTTTCACCCGAACAGAACTAGCCTTCTAGTCTTTCTGTCTGCTGTCAATGTATTTCCAGGGGATATTCAGGGCGAGCTCAGAAATTACGAGGTTTGGGGCACCTGATTGGCTCAGTGGGTTGAAACCTCTGCTTTCCGCTGGGGTCATGATTCCAGGGTCCTGGGATTGAGCCCCGCATCGCCTGCTTCCCTCTCTCTCTCTCTGCCTGCTTCTGCCTACTTGTGATCTCTCTCTGTCAAATAAATAAAATCTTAAAAAAAAAAAAAAGAAATTACGAGGTTTGATTGTGAAGGTCGTCCTTCCAGTATTCATTTCTTTACCTACTTGGTGCCGGGAAATGGATTCAGAAGCAAAAAAAAAAAAAAAAAAAAAAGAAAGAGAGAGAGAGAACTCAAGGCAGGGAGATGTTGGCAGACACTTGAGGCAAGGAGGAAAAGCAACAGATGGAGCACGACTGGGTCCTGACAGGTGGACACAGACCCACATTCCTTCTGCATCCATTTCCTGTGCACCTACTGTGTGTTGAGCCCCATGTCCGGGGACTGCGGGGGACACAGAGGGAATAAGACTGACGCTGTCCCTTCCTTCGCGGAGCTGTGTGTGTGATCAGGAGACTGGGACTGAATGATCCCAACAGGGACTCACTTGGAGATGCAGAATTGGGACAGAACAGGGGCCAGAGCTGGACTGAGTGCGGGCAGGTCCATCCCGTCTGCTTTATTTCTCTGTCCCTCTCTTTCTTTTCGTCTCTCACTCTGTCTCTTCTTATGGTTTTTCTGTTCTGTCTCTCCCAGTCTCCCTCTTTCTCTCTGTGTCTCCATCTCTGTCTGTCTGTCCTCCTGCTCTCTCTGGCTCTGTGCTTGTCTTCCTCTCAGTCTAGTTCCTTTTCTTTCTCTTTCCCTGTCTCTTTTTCCATCTCTTTCCTCTCTCCTTCCCTCCATCCTTCTGCCCTCCCACAAGCATTTCCCTTGGTGCCTGTTGTCCCACGTCCCATGCTTGGCAAATTCGGAACGAGACAGAGGAGCCAGGTCGACTCCTTGCCCTTCGAAGGCTCACAATCTAGTTGGCAAAAGGAAGAGAGAAACACCCAGAACAAATGGGAAGAAGGCACGAGGCCACTCCGCAGGGAGCACTCCCTCCTCCTACCCATACTGGCCCATCTTTCCCCAGCTTCCTCCTGCCTCCCAACCTCCAAACAGTTCCTTCTACCCAGAGTCAGGGTGGGGTCATGAGGAGTCGTGCTGGGACCCAGACAGGAATGTAAGTGCAGGTGGCCTCGAGGAAACAGGAACCAGGAAGCCATCAGGGGCGCATTCATACTTTCCATTTTTCCCTCAGGACCCTCTTTTTATTCTCAGGTCGAATCCCCTGTGCTCATGGATTTCTCTGGCCCTTAGTATGGCATCTTACTTAGTATGGCTGCGCGTGGGTCCTAATAGGCCGGTTGGCCGCCAGCCCCACCGCCAACCAGCCACCTTCTCTCTGCTTCCGACTTCAGATTCCCAAGGGGGAGAATCTGCTTGACACAGATGGGTCTCTTGAGCAGTCCCCCAAGCCCACACATCATGAGCTGGCAGTAAAGAGGCCCACAGATCACACGGTATACCATGGGCTGTGTTTTAGTTTTGCTTTTATTGATTTGTTTTTTAAGATTTTATTTACTGATTTGAGAGAGAGAGGGAATGAGAGCAAGCAAGCATGAGGGGGAGGAGGTCAGATGGAGAAGCAGACCCCTTGCTGAGCAGGGACCCCGCCCCCCCATGCGGAACTTGATCCTGGGGCTCCAGGATCATGACCTGAGCAGAAGGCAGTTGCTCAGCCAACTGAGCACCCTGTTTTAGTTTTTTTATAAAGACACTGGTCATGTTGAATTAGCGTCAACCTTAAGATGACCTCGTTTTAACTCGGTCACTTCTCTGAAGACCCCTGTCCCCAGATAAAGTCATATCCTACAGTATCAGGAGTTAGCCTTCAACTGAGTGCCTGGGTGGCTTAGTTGGTAAGTGTCTGCCTTCAGCTCAGGTCATATCCCAGCGTCCTGGGATGGAGCCCCACATCAGGCTCCCTGCTTGGCCCGAGGAAGTCTGCTTCTTCTCTCACTCCCCCTGCTTGTGTTCCCTCTCTCTCTGTGTCTCTCTCTGTCAAATAAATAAATGAAATCTTTTTAAAAGATTTTAAAGATTTAAGATTTAAGAAATCTTTTAAAAAGATTTCATTTATTTATTTACTTGATAGAGAGAGAGAGAGATCACAAGTAGGCAGAGAGGCAGGCAGAGAGAGAGGGAGAAGCAGGCTCCCCGCTGAGCAGAGAGCCCGATGCGGAGCTCGATCCCAGGACCCTGAGATCATGACCTGAGCCAAAGGCAGAGGCTTAACCCACTGAGCCACCCAGGCACCTCAATAATAAAGTCTTTAAAAAAAAAAGGAGTTAGCATTCAATATACCTACTGCAGAAAGACACAATCCAACACACAATGCACACAAGGTCTGTGGGTTGGGGGAGCAACAATGTAGTTCCTTGATACAGTCTATGCTTTGGTTGCTGTCATTCATATGCTTTATCTCAGATCCTCATCCCCACTAAAAAAAAAAAATCGGACATTCCTCAGGGTAAGGACAACCGCACATACTCACCCACTCCTCAGAGGGACAGTCCCCAAAGTCAGCTTAGTCCACCATTTCTACATCTGGTGGTGTGGGGCTATCCTGGCTGGTCCCAGAACTCACCAACCTCGGATTGAAATTCATTCGTCTTGTAGGTTCCCATCTCATCCATCCTCCACATGTGACTCCTCCAAAATCTGGGACCTAAATGCTAGACTTGACCATGACCATGACCAGTGTGAAAATGGTGCCTGGCCCAGAGCCCCCACAAAACAGTGCTGTTTGCTTTGTACGTGAGGATCTCAAAAGGTATTGGTTTTGTCCTCAGGCCAGGTGGTTTGAATCCTCAGAAAGGTGGAGTTATTTGTCCAGAATCCCACAGCTAACGAGGGTGGGAGCCTGCAGTCAGTAGCCTGTGACCAGAGCGTGTGCTGGTAGCTGCAGAGTTATGGGTCCTTGTGGTCCCTGAGCAAAGCACGTTCCATGTTGGGCTTAGGGAGTGGAAGCTTCACTTCCGGTGGCCATGAGGAAGGGGCCTGATCTGGAACTTTGACCAAGAAGACAGAATCCTGAGCATCAGCTCGGTTGTGAAGTGAACTTTATTCAGCAAATCCAGCCTCCCTGGCTCTTTACATTCAAGACGAATGGGGCAAGAGGAGGTTGTACCACCCAGGAGTTCACTTGGGGTTAAACTCAACATCCGATGATGACCCAAGGGGCCCAGACCCCACTTGAGTTGGTTTAACTCAAACCCAGGCATCTAGTGGACAAACCGGAGTTTCTTCTGGAAAGATAATGCAGAACACCTGGGTGGCTCGGTGAAGTGTCTGCCTTGGGCTCAGGTCATGATCTTGGGGTCCTGGGATGGAGCCCCATGTCAGGTTCCCTGCTCAGCGAGGAGCCTGCTTCTCCCTCTCCTCCCTGCTCATGCTCTCTATGGCTATCTCTCTCTCTCTTTCTCAAATAAATAAAATCTTAGAGAAAGAAAGATAATGCATGTGATCTTAATGTGTGATGACGGTAGCAATGAGTTAGAAACAGGGATATTGCTATATGAGGTCCCGTGCCAACTTTCATTGGCTATAATCATTAAGGACCACACCTGCACAGGTTCTGGAGGCTTCCCAGGTTGAACCAGCTTGATTTAGCCCCACTATTCTCTTCTTAATGGCCACTTGAGTCAGTACTTCCACCAGGAACCCAAGCCCTGGACCACGTTAACCAGAAACCTTTCATCTTGAATCTACCTTTGCGCACGGCCTCCAGGATATGCTTTGATTAAACCCTGCTCATGAGGAAGAGTTTTATTTTTTTTATTTTTTTTAAAGATTTTATTTATTTATTTGACAGACAGAAATCACAAGTAGGCAGAGAGGCAGGCAGAGAGAGAGAGGGAGAAGCAGGCTTCCCGCTGAGCAGAGAGCCCGACGCGGGGCCCGATCCCAGTACCCTGGGATCATGACCCGAGGCGAAGGCAGAGGCTTTAACCCACTGAGCCACCCAGGTGCCCCTGAGGAAGAGTTTTAAAAAGAATGATTGGGAAGCTCTCGTGCACAGAGAAGGAAGAGGGAAGCCTTTGGAAGAGCTAGGAAAGCAGAAGGGTCTCATTCTTCTGACTCTTCCCACATCTCCCCATTCCCATTTTTCCAGTTCCACAGTTGATCAGTGGCCAAACCTGGACTTTTGACTGTGGCAACATAGTACAAGTGTTGTTCCAGCCTGGACTGTGGAATGACAAAGCCCACTGGTCATTCCTGGATGCAGTCTTTAATGAAGTGTTAACTGTAGTCATCCTAAGTCATCTTGCTTGTTCCACTTGTCCTGACTGGCTTCTGGCCAAGTAATGGGGAATCAGCACCAACTCATTCCCTGCTTTCTTCCACTTTCAACTGTTTGGATTATGCTCAACAACTATATCTTCAAACCCCTATCCTTTGGGGGCCTTTGTTTCAGGGAGTCCCAGAAAGGAGCTTCATTAACAGCTTTGCTCTACAGATCGCTGGTCCAACTCATATGGCCTGGATGGAGAATTCTCAATGCCCCCTACCTCCTTTGATACTACGGTAAATCCCATGTGTTCTCGGAAGGTCCATTCAGTGCAACCACCCCACTCCTGGAACTGATTTCCGTTACAACCAGAGTTGAAAAGAACAGGCTGTATAAGTATATACAGGCTATTTTCTCTGGGTTTTCTTGGCCAGTTCTCTTTATGTCTCTGCACATCCCTTCAGGTGTCTCCCCATTACTGGCTGCCTCTGCTTCAGCCTGTGTCTGACTTGTCCCAGCCACTCTAGCCCCGCCTCTCTCAGCATCACCTGCTGTGGTCTCCTACAATGATATTTGGTCTTTGTCCCTAGTTCTGGCACATGGCTCCTGAAACCCTTGGCATTTCCTGAGTGATAGGCTGATAGGAGTGTCTTCTGCTTTGATGAGGTGACTCTTCTCAGGGCCCTAGGTAGCTTCAGGGTCTGGTCACCAGAAAGACCAAGCTTGAAGAGATTCGAACTTCTGTCTCCAGCTCCCAATCTCTGGGGAGGGGAGAAGGACTGAAGATTAAGTTAATCACCAGTGACTGATGATTTAATCAAGCATGTCTATATAATGAAACCTCTATAAAAGCCCTAAATGGGTTCTGGAGAGCCTTTGAGTTGGCAAACACAGCCATGAGCCAGGAAGGTGGTCCAGGGAGATAGAATCTCCCTCTGGATCTTACCTACGTACTACTTCTGGTTATTCATCTGTCTCTTTTTTTTTTTTTTAAAGATTTTATCTATTTATTTGTCAGAGTGAGCACAGGCAGACAGAGTGGCAGGCAGAGGCAGACGGAGAAGCAGGCTCCCGCTCAGCAAGGAGCCCGATGTGGGACTCCATCCCAGGATGCTGGGATCATGACCTGAGTGGAAGGCAGCGGCTTAACCAACTGAGCCACCCAGGCGTCCCTCATCTGTCTCCTTTATCATAAACTGGTAAACATAAGTAAAATGCCTTTCTGAGTTCTGCTGGCCATTCTAGGAGACTATCAAACCTAAGGAGGGGATCAGTTTATAACATACCAGTCAAAAGAAGCATGAATGACTCAGGACTTACAGTTGGTGTATGAAGTGGGACTGAACTCTTCAACCTCTCGGATCTGATACTAAGTCAGGTAGACAATGTCAAAATCAAATTGAATTGTTGAATTCAACTGGGTGTCGGACACCCTGGGGAGAAGAAAACCAATTCTCACCCGCCAGTTGCCTTCTGACCTTTCAGTAAAAATATTTGAGAGAGAATTGACCAACTCATCTTTTAGAGCCGGCCTACAACCTGTCGTGACCAGTAAATGGCAAAGCCACCGTGGAACCCAGTGTTCATCTTGTGCTCAGGTTGGCTGTGGCTGGGAGGGTAGGCAAGCCACGTGGTTGAATTCAGGATGGGTTGGGCCATTTCCCTTCAAAGGAAATATAGGTATGCAGGGCATGCAAAGATGGACCTCTCTAGGAACCAGATCCTCAGTAAATAGTAGGTTTATACACGTGTACTCCCTATCTGTAGACACCCATGTATGTATATTCAGGCTATAAATACCCACATTCAAACATACAAGGTATATATACATAACGTGTGTGCATGTATGTGTATATATGTCCACACTATATTATATAGAGTACACACCCATGTATGTACACGAGATAGACACTTTCCTACGAAACAATGTACACATATCCGTTAAATGTATGCAAATGCACACCCACCCACATATGTATACACCCGTATGCATGCACACACACACTCTTGCAATGCACGCGCCGTATGTGAATACACACGGTGTAGTCAGATCCTGTAAACAGGAGCATATGAACTGCATGTAAACACACTCCCATCACACCCTCTGGAGACCCACCTCCATACACACACCTGAGTGTTCACGCCCCTGGAGACACACACACACAGCAAAGCCATCTGCACACACACGCACACAGTGTCTGCACACACAGCTGCCCTTGCACATTCGTGAACCCCACTAGGGCCTCCAAAGATCCCCTCCCCACCTCCCCTACCCTCTCCCCCAGCTAACATTCCTTGCTCTCCCTTCCCTGACAGCCATGCTCAGCAGTCAGGCGCCTTTCTTCTTCCCCATGGCCCACTTCGTCCTCTTTGTCTTCACGGCTTCCACCATATTTCACATTCACCAACGGCTAGCGAAGATTCGCCCCACATGGGACATTGAGACGCTGGTTTTGGCGACGGAAAGTCCCACAAGCCAGCTGCCCCGGGGCATGTGGACCATCAACGCCATCGGCCGCCTGGGGAACCAGATGGGCGAGTATGCCACCCTGTACGCCCTGGCCAAGATGAACGGGCGGCCGGCCTTCATCCCGGCCGAGATGCACAGCACGCTGGCCCCCATCTTCCGGATCAGCCTCCCGGTCCTGCATGGCAGCACGGCCGGCCGCATCCCCTGGCAGAACTACCACCTGAACGACTGGATGGAGGAGCGCTACCGCCACATCCCCGGGGAGTACGTGCGCCTCACCGGCTACCCCTGCTCCTGGACCTTCTACCACCACCTGCGAGACGAGATCCTGCGGGAGTTCACCTTGCACGACCACGTGCGGGAGGATGCCCAGAAGTTTCTGCGGGGCCTGCAGGTGAATGGGAGACAGCCAAGCACCTTTGTGGGCGTCCACGTGCGCCGGGGGGACTACGTGCAAGTCATGCCGCGGGTGTGGAAGGGCGTGGTCGCTGACCGGCGGTACCTGGAGCAGGCCCTGGCCTGGTTCAGGGCCCGCTATGACTCCCCCATCTTTGTGGTCTCCAGCAATGGCATGACCTGGTGTCGGGAGAACATCAACGCCTCCCTGGGGGACGTGGTGTTCGCGGGCAATGGCATCGAGAACTCCCCTGCCAAGGACTTTGCGTTGCTCACGCAGTGTAACCACACCATCATGACCATTGGGACATTTGGAATCTGGGCCGCCTACCTCGCAGGGGGCGAGACCATCTACCTAGCCAATTACACCCTGCCGGACTCCCCCTTCCTCAAACTCTTTAAGCCGGAGGCAGCCTTCCTGCCCAAGTGGATTGGGATCAATGCAGACCTCTCGCCATTACTCAAGCACTGATATTAGGTGGCCCTTGGCCCCTCCTCCTTTGCTGGCTCCAAGAGCAGATCCCTAAGGCACAGGGAGCATATTGTTATGTGTACCAGGACACTTCCTTCCTGCATCAGAAGTCACTGACTTGCTGAAATAACCTATTTATGTGTCCTCTACAGCAGGACCCAAAGTTGGGGCATCTCTGGGATTAGTTAAGTCAGCAGCGCAGCAGTGTCATCGGCGACCCCTGTTCCATCTATCATGTTCAACTGCTGTCAACTCCTCTCAGACTGGCTCCCTCATGGTCCCAAAAGGGCTGCCACATAGCCCGGTATCACATACAGACAGCCTCGTCACGAGGCAGCAAAAAGAGCTTCATTCTTGGGTCCCTTTTGAAGAATGAGAGAAAGATTCCAAAGCCCTCCAGCAATTTCCACCGTGCCCTCCCAGCCCCCGAATATCTCATTGACCGGAAGTGAGTTAAGTGCCCACCTGACCCATTAGAGGGAAAAGTGAAGAAGGCCCTGGGATTGGTTTAGCTTCAGATCAATAAATCTTTGCTCCCTCCAGCTGGGGAGTTGATCCGCCTCCTCTGGAAGACATGGAGGCTTGCAGAAAGAGAACAGGTGCTCCTAACGAGGAAGAAGGGGCAACACAAAACAGAGAATCCCTGAATTGTGTGCGTTGTTTGCTACACAAAGGCATTTGGCCAAGGGGGTTGATGGAGCTCTAGGAGACTCAACAGCCTACTCTCCAAGCCACGTGTCCCTGGGACCGTGTCCACCCAGAGGGCTCACTGTTTTCTAGTTCATCTGCCCAGACCTGGGACCTTTTCCCCAGTTTTCCCAAGAGTGCCGCCCTACTGGCCAGTAGCTGGTGCACTTCTAAGACCCCCTGCCCCAATTCTGCAACCCTGGCTTCCTAGGGCTTAGGATGATTCCTGGTGAGAACTCAGAGCCCAGCAGGGCTCAGTGAACTTGAAGAGAGTCTGTTCTTTTTAATTGTCTGTGGTGGTGCATCTAACAGCATCCCTGCTAGCAAAGGTTGGATTAACAAAACATAGTGGCTTGAAGTGACAGCAATTTAGGATTTCCCACAATCTGGTGGGTCAGCTGGGGGCTCTCTCCTCCGTGCGGTATTGGCGGAGGCCTTATGCCGCTGCGTTTTTGTGGAGTACAGTTCCCCTCAGTCGTCAACATCATGAAAGCAGCCCCCATGCTATGAGGACGCCCAGCCCCACTCCGGGGCCACGGGTGGGTGCTCCAATCAGCAGTCTTAGCTGAGGTCAACTTCCGAGTTCAGGGTGGGCATCAGATGTGCTGCCACGCGTTGTTCAAGTCAGCCTAGCAACCAGCTGAGGCTCCTGACAATGTGTCGCAGAGAGCAGCCCTATCTCAATTCCTGATTCACAGAGTCTGTGAGCATAACAATACAATTGTTCAATGCTGTGAAGTTTTGGAGTCATTTGTGATATAGCCAGAGAGAAACTAAATCGATGATTCTCTTTATCTGCAGACACTTTTGTGACTTGGGCATGATCTGGGCAAAAGTTGAATGTCCCCACCTGACTTGAGATCCCACGTGCAAAGGCCCTGTGGCAGGGGGAATCTAGTTATACATGAGAGCGGAACCAGGCCAGTGTGGCTGGAACACACGGAGACAAGAGGTAGGAGAGAAGTTATCAGGGTCGACCATGAAAGGCCCTGTGGACCATGGCAAGGACTTTGGGTTTTATTCTAAGACCAAGGGGAAGCCATCAGAGGGTGCTTATCAGGGGAGTAACACAATCTGATTTGCTGTGTGGAGGAAAGGCTGTAGGGGTGAGAGAGGCGTGAAGACCAGGGAGAAGGCTACTGTAACAGTCCTAGCAAAAAGTGGTGGTGGGCCAAGGAGGTCTCATTTCAAGGGCTCAGCAGATACTCCTAGTGTCTCTCTGCCAGTCTGACAATCTTGAAAGATCTTGATGCCTCAATCAGAATGCTGTTTGAGTCAAGCATTCACCATGGGCCAACGACCTGAGGCCGTGCGGAGTTGGTCTGAAAGGAAGGTAATTAAAGAATATTAGGACTGGTGGGGGGGGGGCTGGGTGGCTCAGCCGGTTAAGTATCTGCCTTCTGCTCCGGTCATGATCTCAGGGTCCTGGGATCAAGCCCCACATCAGGTTCTCTGCTTGGCAGGGACTCTGCTTCTCCTTCTCCCTCAGTGCTCGCACTCTCTCTCAAATAAATAATCAATTAATTAAGAAAAAAACTTAAAAAAATGTAAGAAAGAACATAAGGATTGGGAAGATGCTCTGAAATTGAGCATATGGGAGAAAAAAAGTTTGCCACTCATGTTTCAGTGGCTGAAGCAAGTCAAGCGGTCACACCCAATGTCAAGAACGACCCATCCTCGTACCGCAGAATATTTGCGCTCTGACAGCCACCTCATATCTTGCAGGCCCCACAGTCTCTCCACATGGTTCTCTTGGAGCCCTTTCCTTTTGGCTTAGTACCCACAGAATGGTGCCACAGTACCCATTGTGCTGATAGGTCTCTGCCTCAGTAACTCTATTTAACTCATTCAAATTTCTGGTCCGAATTTAGATTTTCTATTTATTTTTTTATTTTATTTTTTTAAGTAGGCTCCATGCCCACATGAACTCATGACCCCGAGAACAAGGGTCAATGTTGTACCCACTGAGCCAGTCAGGTGCCCCCCATGTGATTTTATACAGCTGGAATGGGGTGATGGTTGCTGGACCAGGGTTTGCTATTTCAAAAATAAATAAATCCTTAATTATTTTGTCTATACATTTGGCATTCTCTCTTTTTTTTTTTTTTAGATTTTATTTATTTATTTGACAGAGAGATCACAAGCAGGCAGAGAGGCAGGCAGAGAGAGGAGGAAGCAGGCTCCCTGCTGAGCAGCGAGCCCGATTCAGGGCTCGATCCCAGGACTCTGAGATCATGACCTGAGCCGAAGGCAGCGGCTTAACCCACTGAGCCACCCAGGCGCCCCTGGCATTCCCTCTTTTAATGTACATTTTAAATGTATTGGGGAACACATATTCATGGTCCTGAGTTAAAACAACATGATTGGCAGTCATTTCCAAAGATGGTCATGACACCATCTCCCCGTAACTCTAACCACCCAGAGCTTCCCCCGCCCATCCCCATCTCAGTAAGTGGCACTATCCATTCACTTCCACTAAAAACTTAACTCACTCTAGATTTCTTGCTCTTACATTCCATCCACCGGCAAGTTCTGCTGGCTTTCCCTTCAAAATATATCCTGAATTGGACCTTTTCTTCCTCTACCATCACCACTCTATCCAAGTCACCACCACCTTTGCCTGGACACCTACAAAAGTCTCTTTCAAAGCATACTAAGGGGTGCCTGGCTGGCTCAGTTGGTAGAGCGTGCAACTCTTGATCTTGGGGTCATGAGTTCAAGCCTACTTAAAAAAAAAAAAGTGTGTGTGTGTGTGTGTGTGTGTAATTCTGTATCACAATGCCAAGAAAGCCACGATGTGAAGACTATATTGAAGATATGCCTTGAAGAATGGGTTTGAGGGGCGCCTGGGTGGCTCAGTGGGTTAAGCCGCTGCCTTCGGCTCAGGTCATGATCTCAGGGTCCTGGGATCGAGCCCCGCATCGGGCTCCCTGCTCAGCGGGGAGCCTGCTTCCTCCTCTCTCTCTGCCTGCCTCTCTGCCTGCTTGTGATCTCTCTCTGTCAAATAAATAAATAAAATCTTTAAAAAAAAAAAAAAAAAAAGAATGGGTTTGATTTTCACTACCAGCAAGCAATGATGGTGGACCAGTGAGGTCATGGTGGAAGTGAGGCGAAGAGACCCATGAGATGACCAGATTTCCAAATTCACCATAAAGCTAAAGTTACCTTGACAAAGTTGTACTGGCATAAAAGATAGACGGATCAGGGCTCCTGGGTTAAAGCCTCTGCCTTCGGCTCAGGTCATGATCCCAGGGTCCTGGGATCGAGTCCTGCATCGGGCTCTCTGCTAGGCAGGGAGCCTGCTTCCTGCTCCCTCTCTCTCTCTCTCCCTCTCTGCCTACTTGTGATCTCCCTCTGTCAAATAAATAAAAAATCCTTTAATAAATAAATAAATAAATAAATAAATAAAATCTTAAAAAAAAAAGAGGGGCACCTGGGTGGCTTAGTGGGTTAAGCCTCTGCCTTCGGCCCAGGTCATGATCTCAGGGTCCTGGGATCGAGCCCCGCATCAGGTTTTCTGCTTAGCAGGGAGCCTGCTTCCCCCTCTCTCCCTGCCTGCCTCTCTGCCTACTTGTGATCTCTGTCTCTCTGTCAAATAAATAAATAAAATCTTAAAAAAAAAAAAAAAGGTAGACAGATGGAGTCCAGCAGAGTCCAGAAATAGACCACACACATCCATGGTCCTTGATTTATGACAAAGGCATCAGTGCAGTTTAGGCGAAGGATGAAAGACCTCATCAATAAATGGAAGCGATCCAACGTCTACACAGGAAAGGTGAACTTGACCCCTTCCTCCCACGATTCACAAACACTAATTCAAGATGGATCACAGACCAAAATGTGAAAGGTAAAAGCATGAAGCTTTTATTTTATTTTACCTATTTGACAGAAAGAGATCACAAGCAGGCAGAGAGGCAGGCGGGGGGTGGGGGGGAAGCAGGCTCCCTGCTGAGCAGAGCCTGATACGGGGCTCGATCCCAGGACCCTGAGATCATGACCTGAGCCGAAGGCAGAGGCTTAACCCACTGAGCCACCCAGGCGCCCCAGCATAAAGCTTTTAGAATAAAACATGGGAGGAAAATCTTCATGACCCTGAGGTTGGCAAAGTATCATCTGTCTCCTATATCTTGCACCCTCTAGGACGTCATACCATCCCCATTCTCCAGATTTTTTTTTTTTAATCAATTGCAGAGTAAAGCTAATCTGGTCCGTATGCTTCAGATGATCTGAAACATACATTGTTATATACTATAAGCCAGCAGGGTCCTAGGCTGGGAGAAGGCAGTAATATTTCCTAAAGAACCTGAGGCTAGTGGCACCTGGGTGGCTCAGTGGGTTAAGCCTCTGCCTTCGGCTCAGGTCATGATCTCAGGGTCCTGGGATCGAGCCCCTCATTGGGCTCTCTGCTCAGTGGGGAGCCTGCTTCCCCCTCTCTCTCTGCCTGCCTCTCTGCCTACTTGTGATCTCTCTGCCAAATGAATAAATAAAAGCTTTAAAGAAAAAAAAAAAAAAGAACCCGAGGCTGGTTTGTCTGGTTAGAGCTGCCCCTGTTAGGAACTGAATTTTGCCTCCCAGAAGGGATTATGTTGAAGGCCTGAGCCCCAGGACCTGTCAATGCAAGTTATTCAGAAATAGGGTTTTTGAAAATGTAGTCAAGATCATTAGGGGGGCCCTAATCCAATAGGACTGTGTCCTTTTTAATTTTTTTTTTTTAAGATTTTATTTATTAGAGCAGAGCAAGAGAGAGCACAAGCAGGGGGAGTAGCAGAGGGAGAGGGAGAAGCAGACTCCCCACTGAGTGGGGAGCCCGATGTGTCTAGACACCCAGGCATGTCTAACATCACGTATCTGAGATTCATTCACGTTCTCGCAAGTTTCAATCATTCACCGTCTTTCCACAGGCTTTTGATCTGTTCCTCCATTCGATGGATACTCGGGTGATTTCCAGTTTGGGGCTATATTCTCATGAACATTGGCCCATATATCTTTGTGTAGGCATGTTATCATATCTCTTGGGAAAATACATAGGAGTGGGGTCTTCTATGAGGGCACAGAGGAGAATGGGCTTTTCTGGGGTCCCCCACCAGGCAGGGGCTGGGCTCAAAGTCTGAACGCAGGGTTGGCCCCAAATTTGGTTTCCAGATCCCAAGGGGAGGAGAGAGACCTGTCCCCCCAGGGAGTGCAGGCTCAAGACTCCCATTTGCCTATTTTCCCCCCCAGTTCAGCCACCTGCTCCATCCCTACCCTGGCTCTGGGGTCCTCACCACCAGGCTGTCTGGGGTCTGGAAGTTCCCTATCACCCACCCCAAGGTATAAACAAGACTGGAGGTTCAGAAGAGGTAACAGCCCAACAAACTGGGGATGAAAAAGGGGACGACATCAAGGCAGGTGAAGCCTCGTGCATGGCCCCCATGGGGGCAGCCATGTGATAGAGGAATGGAAGGTAATCCACCCCAGGGGGGCGGTCACAACCCACGCCAGGTGCGATTCTAAACGCTGTGCAAACATGAACTCATTCAATCCTCAGCTGACCGCGTGGAGAAGGTACTATTGCTCTTGTCCCCATTTTCAAGATGAGAAAACTAAGGCCCAGGGAGGTTAAATGGGTCACTCTAGGCCATGGAGAGTGATGGAGAGATGCGTCCACCCAGCTCGATCTGGACCGGGAGAGGAGACTCTCGGTTGCCATGGCACCAGCCCCTGTGTCATCTGTCCCTGGGTGTGTTTCCCCCAGGGAAATTCACACTCTGTAATGGGGCTGCACTCGATGATGGTGGATGGGGGATTGTCTTGGGATGTCTGGTGGAGCTGGATGCTAGGGGGGGCGACACCCTGGAGGTGCAGAGAGGGAAAATAATGGAATGGAAATCAGCGATTGGGAGCAGCAGCAGAGCGGGGTGCATGATAACATAGACTGAGGAGGGAGGGAGAGACAGGGGTGGAGGGAGAAATGGGGAGGGGCAGGGGAGGAAGAGAAAGAGAAAAATGAGTATATTCTCCAGTCTCCTCAATGTGTCCTTCTGGAGATTTTGTCTGTAAGACAAATGGATAGGGGCTCCTGGGTGGCTCAGTGGGTTAAGCAGCTGCTTTTGGCTGGGGTCGTGATCCTGCAGTTCTGGGATCAAACCCCGGGTTGGGGTCCCTGCTCGGTGGGGAGCCTGCTTCTCCCTCTCCTTCTATGCTCGCTCTCTCTCAAGTAAATAAATACAATCTTAAAAAAAAAAAAAAGAAAGAAAGGAAATTGATAATTTTGGTCATTTTTCAAATATATTCTTGGTCTTTTTCATGTGTCCACTGAGCTCATGGGACAGCAATGTGGTGCTCCCCATCTTCCTGTGTCCCCCTTCGGTCCAGCCCTGGGGTGTAGTGCAGTCCTCTCCCCGGGGCACCAGAAGGAGCAACTGGAATGTGTGAAGGGTTGGGTGACAGGTGGTGGGGAGTATAGAGGCCACGTCCTCTCCAGCGCTGGCTTCAAACATGTACCCTGTACCCAAGCCTGTGCACATCTTTCAAATCTCCCCCACTGGAAAATTCTTTAGCCACCACCCCTTGCCCCGACTCCCTCTGGAGCTGCCCTCCTCCCCTGGACACAGGAGATAGGGGAACAGAGAGTCACAAGCTCAGAGTCAGGCCAAGACGGAGATAGACAGAAGCCCCACCACACCCCTTCCTGATCTTTCCAGCGCTGATGGCGCCCTTTTACCAACAATTTTTAGCCTGATAGGAAGGTGCCCAGCTGCCCAGCTGCCTCCAGCCCCAAATTCTGAGGCAGCCACGGCAGCCACGCCACCTCCCTTTTGTTCCAGCAGCCCTGGCCTCACAAGGTTCCCCAAGCCGTTCCTCTGACCACCCTCCCGGTTCCCCACGGCTTCTGGTACTTTCTAGGAGTCATGGCCCCACCGCCGTGAAAATACCTGTCACCCAGCGCTGGAATTTTCTCTGTGCAAATGTTCGAGCTTCACCAGAGCAGAGACTGAGGCTCTGTTTTTCCAACTCTGAGGGCACAGTTCCCCTCAGATCTAGATCCCTCTTCCTGACTCTGGGCACCCAGCCCCCCCATCCTCTGTGTGCTCTCTTGCATTCATTATGGCTTTTTATTTCCTATATTTCTGGTGCTTTGACATCTGGAGGGATGGCCCTTCCCAGGGCTAGCCTATTCCAGGGGTAAAAAAGGACTTTCCCAGGAGCGTGATTTGCATGTGCAAATCAACCAATCCAGAGCCCAGACCCCCAACCACTTCCTTTATGAGCTCCTGTACTCTGGACCATGATTACTCTGCTTCATCACCGCAGGACCACATTCCAGACAACTAGGGATGGTCCCTACACCCCTGAGCCAGCTGAAATCATGCACACTAGACAATCTTAAGCCAGCTTACCCTGTCTCCTCTGTTCTTTTGCTGGGAAACCACAACAAAGGCTCTTGCTCTGGGCTCCCCTCTCCCCCTCTCGCCTCCTGACCAACAGTGGCACCTCCCCATGTGGCCATGCATGGCTTCCACACCCCCTTCTTTGGGGATCTGCGAGAATAACAAACTATCCTTTTTTTTTTTTTTTAAAGTAGGCTCCACATCCAGCATGGAGCCCAATGCAGAGCTTGAACTCACGACCCTGAGATTGAGACCTGAGCTGAGATCTAGAGTCTGCCACCAAACCGACTGAGTCACCCAGGAGCCCCAACCAAGGATCTTTTCCATGGTGGTCATTCCGATCCATTGGCTTCCCCACACCTGAATAATAATAAAACGTACATTTTACAAGATTTTGCTGCTAAGGGCTTCCTCTGTGACCTTCCTCCCAGGAATGCCCTGGGGTTCAAGGTGCCCAGCAGTCTAGGCCCCACCCTCTCCTCATGACCCACGGCCTCAAACTGACCAGAGGGGTGTAGTGGAGTCTCCAAATATGGTCCCCAATGACCATGCCTCCAAGACGCATACATCTGTGTAGCCCCCCCCTCGCATATCCCGCCGGCCCAACTTGCATTAGCCAATGGAGTGTAGTGAACGTGACACTGGACCAGTCCCAAGCTCGGTCTTTATGACACTGGCAGCTTCTGCTCCCACCTTGAGTAATGCTTGCTTTGGAGGACCCTGAGCTACTGTGTAGGGAACCCAGCTACCCTGTCGGAGAGACCACAGCCCAGCTGGCTTCAGCCTACTAGCCATTCCTGCCAAGGAGCACGTCTGAGCCATCTTGAATGGTCCAGCCCTCTTGGACCCTACGCGACTGCAGCCCTAGTCATATGATGCTGGAGAATCACCTTGCTGAACTGGTCAACCCATGAAATTGTGAGTGAGCCTTCTCTCCTGCACCCAAAAAATACAGACCACCTTCCAGACTCCCATCTAGTTGGCAGCACTAGGGGAGGGGAGAAGTAGGGAACAAAAACATCCGGGAGGTCTCTGAAGGAAGCAGCAGGCAGCTTGTTTGCTCTGGCCAGCAGCAAATGACACGTCCCGGCCCCCAACCACACAGCCATGGAGGGGATCACATGGAGGTCAGGCAGGGGAAAGTCAGGCGGTTAACATGTCAGCAGCGGTTGGGGGGCGCCCGGTGAGGATGAGAGGTGGCTCTGATTCTGTGTCTGTGGTGGGAGGGGCTCTGCCGGTTGTCCGACCCCCTCCTTTGAGAGTCTGTCTCAGTGACCTTCCCATCCCCACCAGTTCTCCATCCCTGGAAACCACAGCACCCATCACCATGGATCCGCCAGCAGGTCCCACAGCCGGGTTCCACTGGAGTCAGATAAGTCAGCAGAGAAGATGCTGGGGGCTGGGGGGCCAGAGCCTAGCAGGGGACCCCCACTCAGAGCCTCCAGCCAGTCCAAGGAGTCTGTGGGGCCCCTGGGAGAGGGGCACGAGGAGTTTGTGGGGGACGGGAGCGAGGAAGAGAAGACAGATGAGAGGTCTTCGGAATCCGGGGAGGAGGACAGCACGTCGAAGGAGCCAGGGAAGTCCAAGGGGATGGGGGGCAGCGGGTCTGCAGGAGAAGGGATGGAGTGTGAGCTTAGGAAGGTAGAGATCCGGACCCCACTTGTTTCCAGAAATCCAAGTCCCCAGCCCACTCGTCCCTAGAACCCAGGACTCCAGACCCTAACTCCTTCCTCCGGTGCTCTAGGACTTCAGAACCTCAGCCTCCTCCTCCCCCAAATCTAGGAGTTCGACTCTTACCCTCAGGCTCCACCTGATCCTCCAGGATGTCATCAATGCCCCGGTTCGGAAGCAACTGCGGATGGGCAGAAGCGGCGTGAGCCCGGGATCCCGCCCCATCCTGACCGAGACCCCTGGCCCGCTCCCGCTCACCTGCGCCCTGCGGATGGCTTCCTGCAGCTCCTCCTCCAGCGTCAGGGCCGCTGTGGGCAGTGCGGCGGGAGGAGTCGGTGCTGGAGCCGCAGCCGGAGCCGCAGCCGGAAGCGAAGCCGGAGCCGGAGCCGAGGCCGGAGCCGGAGCGGGAGTCGGACCCACAGCGGTAGCAGGGGTTTCCGGGACACGTGCAGGAGGCGGAGCGTGAGAGTTTGCGCTTGGCTTGAGCTAGAACCGCAGAGAGTTCCCATAAGCCACGCCCACCGGGAGCAACCCCACCCATTCGCAGCTGTGGCTCCACCCCCTGGTCTCCTCCGGGCTCTCCGCTCGCTGGTCGACCGCCCCCCTCCGGCATCGCCCCGTATTCTTTCATTGGGTTCTCTTTCCTTATGATCCTCCCATTTGGCTCTTAGCCACGCCCCCCGCACCTCATTGGCTATCCTTCTATCGACTTCCCGCCCCGTCCCGCTTTGTCTTCTCCTCACTGGTCCATACGCGCGTAGCCCCGCCCTCACCGAGCCCTGCCTCCGGACGGCTCCCAGAGCCTTGGGCCTGAGGCGCGGCCAGGGAGCACCCGCTGGACAGTCCTCGCGCCGCGGCTTCGGCCGCTCGCGGGGCAGGGCGCCGCTGCGCATGCGCTCCAGAAGCATCGACTTAGTCCCCGACACAGGGAGGCCCCGAAGGCGCAGCTGCTGCCGGAGCTCTGAGACCTGGGGTGGGGTGGGGGCGGAAGAGGCCTTGCTGGGAGGGCTCCGGGGCGCAGGCGGGAGCTGGGGCTGACATTTGGAAACCAGGGACTGGGCATCCAGGCTCCTGGGTCTCCGATGGGGCAGAGGCTGCGGGGTTAGACCTGTGGGTACCCACCGAGGGAGAGGGCCAGCCTGGGAAGTTATTCCCCACACTCACCGTCAGCTCCTCCAGCTTAAGGGTCTGAAGTTCCAACTTGTGTGGAGGGGGCAAGGGGCTGGGGACTCCAGGTGGGGAGGGAGTGAGGGCAGTGGGCTTCATCCTGGCGTAGTAGTCGTGAGGGGGGAAACAGAGGTTAAAGGGGGTGGAGAGAGACGGGGCATTCCAGGGTCCTCAAAGGCAGGGGCTTGTGAAGAGGAAAGAGAGGCTAATTCCTGGGGCACCTGGGTGGTTCAGTGGATTAAGCCACTGCCTTCGGCTCAGGTCGTGGTCTCGGGGTCCTGGGATCGAGCCCCACATCTGCCTCAGCATCCCTGCTGAGCGGGGAGCCTGCTTCCCCCTCTCTCTCTGCCTGACTCTCTGCCTACTTGTGATCTCTCTCTCTGTCAAATAAATAAATAAAATCTTAAAAAAAAAAAGAGAGAGAGAGAGAGAGGCTAATTCCTGTGCGTGGGCAATCTCTTGGGTTTGAGGCCAGGACTCCCAGGGAACTGAAGGAAGAGGGACTGGGAACTTGGACTTTCGAATCGTGGGGAAGAAAGGGTTTGGGGGCTGGACTCCCCTGCTCTTGGACTCTGGGTTTGAGGGAGGAGGATGGGGAGCCTGAATTTTCCCCCAGAGAACAAAACCAGGGATCATACCTGGGAGGTGGCTGCTGTGACTTTGTCCCTTCCCATAGAGGTGGTCCTAGGGGACCCAGGGCCAACCCTTTGGCCTGGGGGTTTACCCTGGACCCCTGTCTCCGCCCGGGGGGCATGTACTGGTGGTAGGTCAAGTTCCCCTTTGGCTTGGGCTCTCTCCAATGTTGGGAGATCTTGGGGGACTCCTGAAAAAGTGGGTGTGATGTCATATGCTTCAGCTCTGGCCCCACTGTCCTGCCTCAGAGAGCCATGCAAAGCATGGCGTCCGCTTGGCATCACCAGAAAGAAGCCAAGAGGGCAACGGCAAGGACAACCAATGCTAGCTAGACTCTCTGGGGTACTTCTCCTCACTCATTGGAGACTCACCTTCAGGGACCTCCAAGGGCGGTATTCTGATTCAAGAAGCAGGTCCCCAGGGCTGAAGAGGAAAGGGGTGGGGCCCTTGGGGGAGACTGGGGCTGGAGCTCGGGGAGCCAGAGTGGGGTCTGTGGCTGAGACCCAGGGATTTGGATCCAAGACCGGAGAGGCAGTGAAGGACCCGGAAAGGCCTGTAGACAGGAAGCCGGGCAGGGAGGGAGAACACTGTGTGGAAAGGAGGGCCCTGGAGGCCTCAGCCACCCCCCATCCTCTCCTCACCCCGCCAACTCCCCCCCCCCAATGTGAGAGGGAAACCCAGCATTAGGAGGTGGGTGCCCAGACTCCTGGATCTCAGGGCAGAGGTTCCAGAATTTTATATTCTCCAGAAAGGCAAGAATCATGTCCTCAGTCACTAAGGGGTGTGGTGGCTGAGGATCAACAGATTTTGGGGGTTTTGCTGGAGGAGCTGTGGGGCCAGCACTCGGGAGAAGCCGAAAGCCACATCCTGAGATTCGAGTGCATGCCAAGTGTGGGGTCTGGGATGCCTGTCCTCTCCAAAGAAACGGGATCTGGACTCATGCATATCGTCGGAGTGGGAAAAGTCATAGAGAAGGAAGCAGAGCTATGAGGGGGGTGGGGGAGCCAGGAACCTGTACTCTGGGGTCCTCGGGAAGGGACAGGATCAGACTTAGGGGTATCCCTGGTCTAGGAGCTGCGGCTCGGGAATCAGTGCCTGACATCTGGCAGCTGCACTCCCGGGCGTCCCCCCCCCCCCCCCCCGTGGTGGGCCTCCATCCATCCATCCCCTCCCTATCAGGGCCCACACTTACTTGGGTCCTGATACCGTCTGTGGATCCGAAGCTGGAGGACTATGGAGGGAGGAGGGGGTGGGAGGAGAAAGGCGGGAAGGGAGTGTCCAGGAGCCTGGGCTGGCAGGCCGTGTGAGCTGCAGTTGGCAGGACCTGCATGCCCAGCCCCCTTACACACCCCATGCAGGCGGGTGGGCCGGCAGCCTGTTCCCTCTCCCGGGCCTCCCGCCTGCTCCCTTGCTCCCTGCCAGAGCTGTTCTGGAACCAGGAGCCAGCCCTGCCCCCAGCTCCACCTGCCCCCTTCATGAGCATGTGCCCACCCCCACCCAAGGCATGATCGCCATCTTGGCAGCCCGACCTGTGGGCACCTCACCTCTTCTCGTCCATGCGCTCCCGGTTGCACAAGCCTGCTTCCTTCTGTGTAGCCCTGGGGCCTCCCCACACTCACTCCCTCTGCACACACATCTCCCTGGGCTCTAGTCTGGGACCCGAGCCACTTTGGGGCACTTGCACCCTTTGATATACTTCCTCCAGCTCACTCTGCCTTGGCACCCACCCAGCCTTACTGACACCTCTTTGCACTTTCAGGATTTGGCTTCCGGTTCTGGAGCAGGGGTCTCTCTGGGCACATTGCACGCGCACTGTCTGGCACACTCCTTGTACTTTGGGGACTGGTGTCTTTGTACCCACCCAGCATATTCATTTGCATGCTCGTATGCCCTTGGCCTACTGAGGAACTGACATCCAGTGCCACACTCCCTTGCACGCTCCCAGTCTGCATTGGGACCTAAAATACAACCTTGGCACGCTCAAGGTTTGCTACAGTGCACTGTCCCCTCAGCAACACTCCCACACTGCCCACTCCAAAGTCCCCACTCTGTGCACTCCTCTTCTTTGCATGCATGTCGATTTAAGCCCCTGCTCCTTTACAATACCTGATCTGCAAACCCGCCCCTACCCACCCACTCCTCACTGTTTACAGGAACATCGCGTTGGCCATTTGCACCCTCCTTGAGCCCCCAAAACTCAGCCCCTTTGCTTGGGCCTCCTTTATACACAAGTGACCTTTTGCCCAGAAAACACCCGCCTTGTGGGTCCCACGGCCCCCCTCCCGCCTCTCCTACCACACACATCACCCAGGAGTATTTCAGTCCCAGGACCCAGAAGACCCCTTCCCTGTATGCATAGAGAGAAGGATCTCACCAGATCTGAACTTGGAACGAATGATTTGGGAGCGCTGAGAGGAAGTCGCGAGAGTCATTGCCAAGTCTGTGATGGGGACCTGGACTGAGGGGAGGACAGGGCCCCCATGGGAGGAGGGTCAGAGTGGAGGTCAGGAGGCTGTCCCTCCATGTGAAGACAGCAGGGAAAGGGCCTTGGGGTCTTAGGGATAGGAGAGGCCTTGAGTCAGAACTTGGGGGAGGAGGGCCTGGGAGCCCGGAATCCTGGTTGAGGGCCTCAATTCCTGGAGCCTGGGGGAGGAAATACTGGGATCTATGAAGGGAGACCCTTCACCCACGGGGTGAAGGGACAGCTCAATATTCTGAAGGTACTAGAATCCAACATCCTTGATCCAGAAGGGAAAGGGACCTGGTACGTTCCTGCGGAATGGGAAGGGTCTTTGCCACCTGCGTGGGTGGGTGTCAGCCACCATGGTCTGTGAGGAAGGGACTGGGACCAGAGAGGTGACAGAAGAGTTAAGGTGGGATCCCCCCACCCCCATCCCAGGGGTTTCTCACCAGGTGAGCTCGGCGCAGCAGTGCTCTGGAGTGGGTTGAGTCCCCCGGTCTAGGCTGCAGGCCGCAGGGTCTGCCCCACCAGCCTGGGACCGCCTAGGACACCCCTTTCTAGGGCGTGCCAGAGGCCTGTGGAATGGGGCGGGGCGGGGTGGGGGAGACAGGAGACCCGCCTGGGACCCTGAGAAGGGGCGGGAGCACGGGCTGGGAGGGACTGGGGCGGGGCGAACGTCGGGGTTCCCTGGGTCGCTCCTCCTCCGCGTCCTGGGGCTGCGGGGTCGGGCGGGGCAGCGGCGGGCGGACTGACAGAAGCAGATGCCTGGAGAGGGGCGCCTGTTGAGCAGCGGGAGCAGGTGGTCGCGACCCAGGCCTGCGGGCAGGTGCCACCTGTCGCTTATTTTTTCCCTGACGCAGCAGCAGGAGTCGGATTTAGGGGAGTGGAAAGTTCAAACTGGAGCCCCGAACTCCTGGATCCGAGGGAGGAGGGGGCTGGGGACCTGGAGTCCCGGGTCTGAGGGAGAAGTTGGGTGGGGGCCCGAACTTCCGGATGTGAGGAAGGAGGGATGCCAGCACAAGGACGAGAGGTGTTGGGATTCGGCAGTGTGCTCGACAGGCAGAAATGTCCAAGTGGGGGCTGGGGACCCGGACTCCTGGGTCTGAGGGAGAAGAGGGCTTTGAGGTCGGAGGGAGAGAAGTCTGGTTCCCTCCGGCAGGACTGAGGGCCTGATATCTGGCAGATCAAGCTTAGAGCTCTGTCCTGAAATGCGTGGGAGGCCCCAGGGCTCCGGGTTTGGATTACACACAGCAGGGCAAGCTGAGGCCGAGGCTATAAATACCTCCTCGGACTCGGCAAGAACCCAGCACTCTAGTCGAGGACCCTGGTGCTCTAATCCGCAGAAAATCATCATCACCAGCGTTCCCGAGTCTTACAAGTGAGGCGTTGCCAATACCACAGATACCTTTATTGCTCCTTGCGCTCACATCCCAAGCCCATCTTCCCATTGTCCCAACCTCTACTACCCGAAAACTCAAACTCCCGGCATCCCACGCGGGGAAAGAACTACAACTCCCAGAGAGCTCTTAGCTCAGGCGGGCTCCGGGTAGTAGCAGCTGAAGAATTTTTCAAGGTTCGCGCGCTCGTTTGTTATTGGCTTTCAAGGAGGCGTGGCCACGGGAGGTCCGTGGCGGTGATTGGCCGGCAGTTCCTGCTGCTCAAGATCCCAGAGGAGGCGGCGGAGCCTGCGCAGTTCACGGTGTAGGGCGTCGTCCGTCACAGGACCCGTGAGGCGCAGGCGCGAGCTGCCCAAGGGCAGGATGAGGGGAGGATGGGAAGAGAAGCTTTCGAAGATGTCCCCTAAGAGACCGAAGAAGACGGAGTCAAACTCTGAAAATGGGCGTGGGGCAGCAGTGTTGGGGAAAGGCTGCGTCACGCCCGAAGGAAGGAAAAACTTTGAAACCCCAGCAAGTCCTAGAGCTGGATCCACGCAATCAGGACTCTCGGGAGTCCTCAAGCATCATGGGAGTTGTAGTTTCAGAGAGAGAAAGGCCACTGTTGCTCGGGAAACGGACGAGGTATTGGGTTCTTAGATGCATAAGGAAGGAAGGTCTGGGAACTTAGTTTTACGGATTCCTTAGAATGGAGGGGACTGGAACCTGAACTCCTGGGTGAGGAGGGAAGGTTGTCGGGGGAAGAGGCTGGGGCCCTGAACCCTGGGGAAAAAAGGATTTAGGGGTTGAACTTATATACCCTGGGGGAGGAGGGTGCTGGGGTCTATCACTTAAGTCTTGATGGAGGAGAGGGTTAAGGGTCCAGAATCCTGGGCCAGAAGGAGGAAGGGGCTGGCGCTATGGATTCCTGGGTCCTGAGACCAAGGGAAAAAACAACAACAACAACAAAAACGCTGACAGCTCCAGTGCCTCTGTCCCCATCTCTCCTCACCTGTGTCCACAGCATCTCGCTCTGCAGTGGGAGGGTCCCAGGCAGGTGGTGGCCCACGGCCAGGACCCAGCTGGTAGTGGCTGAGCAGATGGTGGAGCTGAGCAGGGGTCAGTGTGGGGTGGTCAGTTCGTAGGCTGCTCCATGAAGCCTGGTGGGAAGATCAGGTGAGAAATCTATGGTCATTATTGGGCAGCTGAGAAATCCTAAAATGGAAGGCCCTCCATAAAGGGCATGAATGTGGTGGGTAGATTGTGGTGTCTGTGCGATATCTTCCAGACACTGTGAGGCCAGGCTGTCAGCCAAAGTTTCAGTGGGAAAGGGCACTTTAAATAAAATGTGATTTGGGGCGCCTGAGTGGCTCAGGTCTGTTGTCTGTTCAAGCCAAGGTCCCAGGGTCCTGGGATCAAGCCCCGCATTGGGCACCTGGCTCAGGGGGGAACCTGCTTCTCCCTCTCCCTCTGCCTGCAGCTCCCCCTGCTGTGTGCTTTTGCTTCCTCTCTCTTTCTCTGTCAAATAAATAAATAAAATCTTTTTTTTTTTTTTAAGTGATTTGCTTCTGCATAGATGAGGATGTAGGTGTTGGTGGGGAGGGTGGAGAAGAACAAAATTGGCCATTAGTTTGTATTACTGAAGCTGATGACATGTACCGAAGCCTTCATTACTGTACTGTGGCTGCTTTTTGTATCTGAATATTTCTACACCCAACTGAGAGGACATCTGAATCATCACTGGGGTAAAACCCAAACGCTGGGGACCCAGATTGCCTGGGTCCAAAAATCCCAGTTTGACTACTCATTACCTTCTGGCAAGTCACTGTGCCTCACTTTCTACATCTGTCAATTGGGTGTGGGCAGGAATAGCGACTATCTAACGGGGTGGTTCCGAGGATTCAATAAGGCAAGATTGCAAAGTGCTTCGGACACTGCCTGGTGCTTATCGAATGCTCTGTTAAAGTTTGGTAAATATAAATAAATGAAATCAAGTCACTTATTCTACCTGATTCTCAGTTTCCTCGTCTGAAATGAATTGTCAGTTAATAACCTATTTCATGAGGCTTAGTCAACATTCGGTGTGAAGCGCTAGACAGTGTCTGGTGTGTCGTTTATGTTCCATGCATGACTTAACTATCACATTCCTTGGTCTCAGAGCAGACTTTCTGAATCAGCATGTCTGAGCGTGGGGGGCCTTGGAAACTAGCATTAGTAAGTCCCATGGGATTCAGATGCAGTTGGGACACTTGTGGCTGATTTCCTTCTACTGTCGATGCATCACCCACAATGTCAGAGCTGGGACCAGGGATAACACAAAGTCCAAGGGGAGATCCAAGGGTGAGCTGAAAACAGATGATGGCTGAGTGGGGTGGAGGAATCAAGAGGTCAGATCAGCAGTCACCTTGAGAAGGGAGGTGCGGGGCACGCAAAGGAGGTTCACAGCTATCGAGAGTTTCCGGAAGAATTCAGTGGCAATGTCACCCAGCCCAGCCCCCTGCAGCCAGTCCAAGACAAGGTCCAAGTTCGTTCGGATTTGGACGGCTCGGGACCATTGATAGAAAGGTCGACCTTGACCTGTGGGGAAGAGTATGAAAGGCAATGGGTGTGTGGACCTGGCCCTCCCACCTCCCAGATCCTTCCTATCCTTCAGCTTGGGATCTGGAGCTCGCTCTCCAGAGTCCCTAAACATGAGGCCGGATCCTGGGGCGTGGCGTCTGATTTGATGGGTCTCAGAGGTTCCCATGCTTTACTCCCCACCCCTTCCCCAGTCCAACCCTCACCTCGTTCCATCAGCGAGTTGAGAAGGGATGCATTGGAGAAGAAGAACAAGTAACCGAAAGTCTGAGACACAAGGTCCGGGTGCAGCTCACACTGGCTGGTCAGTTCCAGGGCCGCCTGGAACACGCCCAGGGTAGGTCTCAAGCCTGGAGGCATGGCCCCCAGGTCTGCGCCAGGCCCTGGCAGCTCTGCCCCAGCTGTGAAAGGGTTACTATCCAGGAGAGCCGGCAGGGTTGAATACAGAGTCTAAGAACACACAGAGATGAAAACAAGTGATTGGACTGCACTTCCTGGAAGTTTCAGGGTGACAGAGCTTCTGGGAATTCTAGTCCATTCTACCTGCAACACGCTAAAGGTTCTTTGTGAGCAAATCCCTACTTTCCAGACAGGCATCTAGCATTCATCAGGCCAAGGACACCTCAAGTCTTAAGAAAGCCTCCCGGAGTTTCTTGGGAATTTTAAGACCACCTCTCGTACCTCATAGGACTTGTAATTCTCAACAGAGACAGCCCAGAGTTCCCGAAGGAAAGAAAAAGAATGAAGAGTCAAGAAGTGGGGGTTGCATGGCAGTGAGCCAGTGGAAAGTGAGATCAGGCTAAGGACAGGAAATGAGGTCAGAGGCAAAGAAGAAATAAAGCTACACTTGGCAGGGATGGACAGGAGGCGAAGCGTTGGAGGAACGGGCTTCACCAACAAGGCTGCTTAAGGAACAGAAGGACTCTCCCCAAAGATCTCCTTTGCTGTTACAGATAGGGACTCAGGCCCACCAGAAGCCTGAAACCCAAGAATTCCAAGACACCATCTTAAGGTCAAGGGTGGTGGGGGACTGGGGCAAAGTCCTGCAGGACTAGCACTCCAGGGAGAAGCTCTGTGGCTCGGAAAAGAGAGTGAATTCAGAGCTGCAGGAAGTAAGTCAGCAAACACTGGAAGTGAGGCCGGATTCAGTAGGACCTTTCATTTAAATGACAGGGTCCGGCACTGTTTGAGTCCTATCATCTACCTATTGATCGATCACCTATTAAATTTACCAGTGGACTTAGAAAACAGGAGCTTAAAAAAGTGAAAATGGTGATAGAACCATAGGTAATAAAGTTAGGCTGTCAAGAGGGGATCGTTGCAGAGACAGGAAGAGAAGCCGGAAAGACAGGAAGTGATGTAGGCTCAAACAGGAAGTGGTACTAGAACAGCAAAGTGCTTGGGTGAATGGGAAGTGATGTCAGAGAAGCAGGGACTCTTACAAGGTCAAACGGGAAGTGACATAGGAGCGATCCGACATAATTCCAACCGGAAATGAGATTACGTCAGACAGGAAGCAGGGGAGGAGACCAACCTTGGTGAGGTAGTAGACAGACTGCTGGAAGGTACACATGATGACCTCGTCCAGGAGGGCCATGGCCTCATCACATAATTCCAAGTCATTGCAGAGCTGTGGGTCTGAGGACAGACCTGGGGGTGAGAGAGAGAACCGGAAGCTGACAGGCAGGAGCCCAAGTTCCCAAGCAGCAAGAATGACAGGGGGCTTGGACAGGCTTGGGCTTGGGTCAGAGCTCACCCTCCTGGTCAGCCTCCTTCTCCATCTCCAGCACCTTCTCCTGCACAAAGCTCAGCAGCTCCGTGGTGTTGGCCATCCATAGCATGAGCGGCCGCAGCTCTACGGACACAGCCTCGGGAGTCAAGGGCACCTCGGGGACTCCCTCCGGGTGGCTGGGGAAGGAGAAAAGGACCTGTGATCTTTGCCCAATCCCCACCGTAGTGTCCAAACCCCGAAATTAGACCCCGAGGTCTAATTGGGGACCAAGACCAATCCTCATTTCAGGGCTGGAAAAGTTGAGTGGTGAAGAAGAGCAAAAACCTGCACTAAGCCAGGAATGGAGTTAAAGAGCCCCCGCTGCAAACCCCGACCCCTGCATCCCTTTAGTTCCTTCTCCCCAGAACTTCTCTTACTTCTCCGGCTGACGGTCTCCAATTTCCTTAATCTTTTCCTGTAGAACAGAAAGATCAGAGTCAAGGTTGGGAGGGGGTGGGGTGGGGAAAGGCCTACGAGTTAATACCCTGGTGTTTCTAGAAGCACCTTTTTGACAGAGACTCTCCCCACTCAAATGGGCTCTAACCCTCAAGCATCAGAATGGTCTCTCCTCTTCTTACCTTTTAAAACACAAACCCTTATGATTGTGAGTGGTCTATCGCCCTCAGGTCCGCTCAAATAGTGTCTTCTCACCCCGCCCCCGCCCCCCCAACCAAAACACTTCCTTAAGCTTCTAATGAGCCCTAGCTCAGTGGGCTGGAACCCATTGGATGGAACCATGGAACTCAGTGGGAATGGAAACCCCATTCTGGATGATTTCTCCCAGGCACTTCCATCTGTAAGTCGGACAAATTTGTTCTTCCTCCCCTTCCAAGAATGGTCTGGACCGCGACTACTCAAAGCCCCCCGCCCAAGGGGCTGCCGGCCTCACCTCCCACAATGTTCTCTCCCAACTTCTCATCCAACGGGATCTCGCCCGATCTCCCAGAATGATTTCTCCCGTTATCCCACAGGTGCAAAGGTGGTATTTCACTGCCTTCTCTTCTAGCACCGTGGATGAACCCACAGCTCCCAGCATCCCCGTGAGCCCCCTTGCATAATAGCTCCCCCCCCCCCCCCCCCCCCCCGCGGAGCATCCTGGAAGGAGTGGTTTCAGCCCGCCCACAGGGCTGGAAGGTGGAGAGGAGGCAGGGCTGAAAGGAAAGAACCTGGAGCGCCCACGGTGGCGGAAGGCACTCACCCAGACAGCCTCCTTGATTAAACGGGCCAGGCGGCCCAGCAGGCGTGGGAGGTGGCCCAGCTCCAGTTCCCGGGCTGAATGCTGCACGCACAGCGCCAGCAGCGTGGCGGGCCCGAGCGGTGGCAGGTCCCCAGCGCCCGCAGCCGCAGCGCGCACAATCTCGCCCAGGAGCGCCTCTTCCTCGCGCGGCCGGAAGCGCAGCACCGGCTCGCGGCCGTCCAAGTAGGCCGCCAGCGCCTCGCCCCGCTCCTGCAGGCCCCGGCCGCAGAGGCGGCAAGAGAAGGCCCAGCCGGGGCCCGGCGGGGCGGCCCCAGGGCGGGCGGGCAGCCAGGGCGGCCGCGCCGGCCCCGAGCCTCCAGTGCGGGGGTCCTTGTACATGAAGAGGAAGTGCTCGCCCAGCCCCAGCAGATCGCCAGGGTGCAGCTCCGCCTCCCGCAGCAGGAGACACCCGTTGTGCGTGACTGGGGCACCCCGGGATGGGCGCACCATGGCCGGGGGCTCAGGGCCCGCTCGCACAGTGCAGTGCCGCGGCAGGATGTCAGGGGCATTGAGAAAGGTGTCCACATATGGGGCCGGGGACCCCCCGCGGGCCGAGGAGTTCCCGCCCCGGCCAAAGACATGCTGCTCCCGCGTCATCACATATACCACGAAGTCCTGGAGGGAAAAGGAAGATACAGGAGGGACAGCTCCAGGAGAAATGGACACTTGCAAGGAGGACCCTTTGTCACACTCAACACGCCCATCAACCACCTTCCTTAGAATGAACACTTCCAAGATCTCCTGGGATGTCAAGGACTCACCAATTACCTCCACCCAAGCATGCATGAGTGGACTTCTCAAAGGCACTTCCTGTGACAGACTGCCCCCTAACACTCATCTTGAAGACCAGCTGCTTATAAGGAAACCCTTTTCTTTATAGGGACTCTAGAATTCCCCTCCCTCAAATTGTTGATGCTTTCCAGGAAGCCTTTGTCCAGTAGACTCTCCCATCTTCTCACCTCCTCTGAATGGACCCTTACAAGGCAATCCGTTCCCACAGTATACTTGTCCCACAACATCCAGCTCAAAGAACAGGTGCTTCCAAGAATACCACACCCCACTACTAAAATGGACTATCCTATTACAAAGAATGGAACTTTCCAAGGAAATCTTTCTCTTAGGAACCCCATGACGGAGACTACCAAAGACGTTTCTCCTTCCAATAACAGCTTCTCTGAATATTTCCAAAACAAGGGATAGATATCTCTAAAGAGATTCCCCCTTCGAACAAAGGTTTTGTTCCATTTTCTCCACCCCACGAGTATGCACTCTGGGGAGACTCCCCTTTCTACAATGAACTCTCATTTTTCCCCAACCCATGCTGGACTCACTTCCAAAGAGACATAGTACTACAATGGACTTGTCTACTATCTACTCCCCTCATTCCCATGATAGAGGATTCCAAAGATGGCCACTCGTGACTACATGAGTGCGGATAAATTCCCCTCTATGAGCGATTCACCTCTTACTCCTGATCCCAAGGAAGGAAGAGTTCCAATGAAGCTTCTTTCTTAAAAAGGAATTTCTCGTGAACCTCACTCAAAAGAATGAATGCTTCCAATGTTTTCCCCTCTTCCAATAACAGACTCCCCTATACTCCCAGAACAGATCCTTCTGATTTGAGTATCTTCCCAAAATAGACCCTCCTATTCTCCAACCTTGTCTGGAGAAATAGACTGTTGTAATATATTCAAACTCCTCCCTGTAATGAACGTACCCCATCTTCTAGCCCCAACAAGGAAGAATGAATTCTTCTAAGCGAGCCCTTCTCTAAATAGTCTTCCTCATTCACTCAATTATAAAGCCAGGCCACCTAACTCGATTGATCACTCTCTATGACAGTAAAAATGGGACTAATCACTAAGTTCCACCAGTGGCCTTTCCCACTGATTCCCAGAAGCACCTGTTGAACGTGGCTTGTACCACTTGGCTGTTACCCAAAGTTGAACAACATCATGAAAATGATTCTCCCAATCATCACCTGCACAAAAGTGAGTATTTCCAATAATACATTGTGTTTCTGTTAATGAAATAATTTCCCAGTAACCCACTAATAATTTTCTACTAACTCCTAATCTTTTCTCCCCCTCTGCTTCCTAACACTCAAGCAAGTTCTATTGTCACCCAAATATATAAAATAGAAGTATGAGTATCACCTACCCCCATCAACAATAGTCAGATCGTTTTAGTGTAAACCAGCACCTTTAAAGAATGGATTAGTCCACTCCTTCCCAAAAAATGCAGGCTTATCCAGAACAAGATTCCATCCATCCATCAAATTATCTTCTTCCCAAACAAGACAGACACTTCCATTACTCCTCATCAAGAAACAGAACCTTACAAGGAGATCCCTTTTCTACAATAGACTCTCACAACCCCTCCCCAGCAAAGACAGTGCTTTCCCTCAATTTGGCATGAAATGAGCCATTGGCTACTTGTTCTTCCATCCAGATCTTTTCAGCCATCAACCCCCACCACTACCACCTTCCGCCGGCCCTCCAGGCCCCATCTCTGACAATAACATCTCCTACCCTGGAACCTTACTGGGGCATACCTGAGACTACCAAGACCCAAGGAATTCTGGGAGTTGTAATTTTGTCTCCCTGCCACGGAAGGGTAGAGCGTAGGTCTCTCCCAGTAGGATAGGCTGCGCTTACCTGGGCGTCCTGGTAGCCCTGGAGCAGCAGAAAGTAGGGACGGTTGCTGGGGGCCTGGATGAGGCACTGGGTCAACTGATCGAAGTCGCCAGGGTCTGCGGGTCCGATCTGGGCGTCCGCTGCCCCCGGGGCCATGCTAAGTGCCTGCTGCCGGCGCTCCTGCTGCCGCCGCCGCCGCCCCTGCAGGCTGAGCTCCGACACGCTGCGCCGCAGGGACAGGTTTTCCGAGCGCTCTTTGCCCCCGGACCCAGCCGGGGGCCCTGACCCCGACCCCGGGCCCGGACTGGCTAGCGCCGCCCCGCCAGACGCCGCCCGGGAGCGGTTCTTTTGTGGCCGCCACGAGGGGGCGCCCGTGCCTGCCGAGAGACGCGGAGGGATGAGGCTGAGACTGGAAAGAGGCAGATTGTAAAGAGACAAAGAATTTACAGAGAAACGAGGCGGCTTCCCACATTTAGGTTTTTGATACGCAGGTCCCCGTGCCTGGAACACACTTTCTGCCTGACTCCTACCCACCTTGCAGTTTTCAGCTCAGAAATTCATTCTTTCAACTGTTTTTTGAGGGGGAGGGGGCACCTACTACGTGCGGGGCACTGCTGCACCACACCGGGCCCAAGGAGTGAACTGATGTGTTCTCACCAGGCTGTAAAACATAGCAGGGTGGGGCCCTCACCTGTCATGTGCTCACTGCATTCCCCCACGGCCCTAAATAATGTGTGGCCCACAGTAGGCGCTCAACGAATGCTTTTGGGAGTTGGGGGGAGAGAGAGATGGTTATAATCGCCATTCTTTATTAAGCAACTACTATGTGCCAAGTCTTGTGCTAAAGCCCTGTTATACATGATCTCATCTCACCTTCGCCTAGGGTTTCGCTCAGTTTAACTGGCAAAGGATAGATTGGAATCCAAGCCAGAGTTCAAAGCTCATGCGTATAACTACTACACCACTTTATCTCTCAAAGGGAGACTCAGAAACAGAAAAGCTGTAGAAGGCTCCCTGAGCGGCCCGTGGCCCTGAGCCAGACCCCATCCCTGCCAGGCCCGGCTCCGCGTGCCCTGTTCCACCCAAGGCATCACCTCCTGTTCCAGGCCCGGCCTTCTCAGAGACCGGGCCGGCATGCAAGCATGACCTTCCTAGGCCTCTACAAACACTCTCTCTCTTCATTTCCCTTGAGCCACCCCTCAAGTCTCCCATTCACACTCTGCAGTCCACCGAGCCTAGGGCACCTGCTCCAAGGCCAGCTCCCCTGAGGCTCCGCCCTACTCTAGGCCCAGATCAAGCAGTCCATTTCTTCACTTCCCAAGTCCCTTCCCCTTATACCCTTAATCTACACGGGCCTGGTCCCTCATGAACCCCTTCAACCTATTGCTCTGAGAGTCTTCCTGCCAGAGGCCAGGCTGCCACTCAACACCTCTGTTCCGCAGGCCCCGCCCACCAGCTCTGCCAAAACCTCTGGCCTGGCCCCTCTTGCTGAGCTGGGTCTGGCCCCAGCCCCACTCTCCACGAGACCCGGTGCTATAGGTCACTCCCAGTCCTCTTCTCTCCCGCGGGTCCCGCCTCCAGCCTCCGACTCGTCGCTCCAGTCCCGCCCCGATCCTGCCCCCCCCAGACCCGCCCCCAGACCCGCCCCACCTCTCGCAGGCCCCGTCTCCATGGCAGGCCCCGCCCCAGCCCGCAAAGCCCCGCCCCCAGAATCCGGCTGGCTGGCTCACCGTCGCTGTCCGCCGCCCCGAAGGCCTCCTGCTCCAGGCGGCGCGCCTCCTCGCGGCCGCGCAGCTCGAAACGCCGCGCCCAACCCGGCCGCGCTCGCCACAGCTCCTGCACCAGCAGCGGACGCTCCGAGTCGCCCAACACGCGCAGGTGCTCCGCCCGCCAGTCGCCGCTGCCCACGCCGCCCGCCGCCGGCCGGCCCAGCGCGTCGCACAGCGCGAAGGCGTCCACGCAGCTGCTCTCGCCCGGGCTGCCGGCGGGGCTGCCCGCCAGCCCGTAGCGCTCCAGCGCCTCGGCCACCAGCTCACGTGCCGTGGAGCGCGCGGTGGCCAGCACGCTCTTGTAGTTGGCTCCCGACGCCAGCCCCGCGCCGAAGATCTTGAGGACCCCCGGGGGCGCCGTGGCGCGCGTGGCCAGCGGGGGCTCGGGGGCCACGCCGGCTGACAGCTCCGGCAGCTTCTTTTCGCTGGCCCAGCGCTGGGCGCCCCCTGGAGTCGCGGGGCCTCCCGCGCCGCCGGACCCCGTGGCCCCGGTCCCCGAGCCCCGAAAGAGCTGGGAGATGCGCTTGGCGCGACTCCCCGAGGCTCCCCCGGCCGCCTTAACCGCGCCCACTCGCCGCAACTCCACGTGCGGCGGCGGCGGGGGCAGCGGCTCGCTGCTGCGGCTTCCCGTGTCCGAAGAAGACGACCTGGGAGCCCGCCGGGGAGTGGAGAGGCGGGAGAAAGACCCAGAAAGACAGGCAGAGAAGGGAGTAGATGGTAGAGAAGGAGAGAGGTGGGCAAAGATCCAGACAGAGGGGACAGAGGCCCAGGGAGGAAGGGATGGCGGCGGTGGGGGCGGGGTGGGGGTGGCCAGAGACCCATTGAGAGGGAACAGGGAAGCAGAGAAAGGGCAACAGAAACCCAGAGAAAAAGAGGGACGGAGCCCCAGAGAGCGAAGAAGATGGGAGACAAGGTACCCACAGAAGGGTGAGAGATTGGGGCGGGGTGGGGGTAGCAACAGAGATGAGGTTGGGCAGAGGCCAGAAGCAAAGAGAGAGATAAATACATAAATAAAAAGCAAGTCCGCCAGAAGGAAATTCCAAGAAGCAGGGAAGGGAGGAGGGAAGGTGAACCAAATCCCTGTGTCCACATCCCCCTGTCCATCCAGCCTAACCCCATCTCCAGCCCCAGCACTCCCCACCCTGGGCCTGAGAGCGCTGTGGCCCACGGTCTCCTCCTGCCTGCCAGCTCACTTGCCGTTCAGGACAAGGACTGGAAGCCAATCCTTGCGGCCCCTGGCATTACCCGGCACAGAGACTGGGTCATAAACGGGGACAAATGGGAAGCAGATGGGGCAGGGGAAGGAGTCTCAAGGGGGGTGGGGTGGGAACTCACTTAACAGAGGCAGCGCTGGGCCAGCGACGTCCCAGCTTGGCCAGCTGCTTCCTGGGGGAATTGATCCACAGGCCCACGGGGAGATGGAGCTTCCCGAAACGGGGGCTTCCGCCCTCCTTCCGCTCACCAGATAGCATGGCCCTAAGGAAGGGTGGGTAAGACCCCAAATCCTGAGGCCCTGAGTGGCGGGGTAGGGACAGAGGGGGACTGGGACTCCTCAGTCATAGAGGGGGGCTGGGGCTCAGACATTCTGAGTAGAGGAGAAAGATGGGAGCCTAGACTCCTGGGTGCTGAGATGCGAGGTGGAGGAGGACTGGCTCCTGGGTCTGGATTCCTGGGACCCTGGCACTTACCCTGCGTCAGGTCCCAGCAGCACCCTGGGGCCCTGGCTCCGTTGGCCCTGTTGGTTCCTGACCCCGCTGCTCCTGTTCAGCCTTTGCCTCTGCCCCAGCTCCCAGCACTGGGTGGGGGACAGGAAAAGGCGAGAGGAAACCCGGCAGGAAGAGCGGGGAGGGGGCGTCCTGTGAGGGGACTGGGCCTGGGGGAGGAGATCTGGGTAGGGCTGGTCTTTCCCTGCTCCTTGATTCTGGAATTACACCTCAGCCGGTTGGGCCCTTCCAGGACTCCAGGAGCTGGCTTCCCGGCCCCTCTCTTAGACAGGAGACCATCCCCAGACCCAGACCTCTGGGGAAACCAAAAGTTAGGATCAGACCGGAGGAATGAGTCAGATATTGAGACAATCAGACAAATCTTTATTTGTGACTTGATGATGTGGCTTTTTCCTTTGAAATCTGTGGTGGCGTGGCAGACTCCTTCATGGTGCTCAAACAGTCCTTGATGCAATTGATCACCCTCTCAGGCCGAAAGCAAAGTATCCTGGGGGTGGGGGTCGCAAACAGCAGAACCAGATTAGGTCCTGAGTGAGGGACACCCCTCCCAGCCTCCCTATATTTGATCTAATTCTAGCAGTGATCCAAGCTTAGCCCACCTAGATAAGCCCCACCCTGTTTTCTAAGACCCATCCCCAACGGAAATACAGCTCCCAGTATTTCCCTAGCTCCCAGACCCCCTCCGGCGTTAGGAAGTTGGAAATCCCGCCCCTTGCTCCAAGCCCTGCCTTCTTCAGTGGGCGGCTCACGCGGTCGCAAAGCCGATTATCAGCACCACAAAGCCCCAGATCAGCAGTCCGATCAGACGGCCTCTCAGCATGTTCTCGGACTTCGGACACTGTGTCGATGTAGGCTGGCCGGCTGGGGGCCTCTGGAGGCTACCCGAATCCCCCGGACCTGCGGCCTCCCCAGCCTGGCTTGACGGTAGCTCTTCACTGATCCTTTCGGGCAACACTGACAGAGGAGAGGGAAGACGTCCTGGGAGGGCACGAAGGTCCCGCCCGAGCCAACGCAAGCCTGCTCCACTCCAGCCAGCCCCAGGACCCACGCCTTGCAGGAAGGAATCCAGCCCCTAAGTGCCCGAACACAGTGGTGGGAGGGCCACACCCGGGGCACGAAGCCACACCCTCGTGACCTGAAACCACACCCCTGCCGGAAGGGAATGCGGCCCAGACCACGCCCCTGAGGCTGACCGCTTTCCCCGCCGGGACCTTGAGTCCCACACTGCTGTCAACAGCCCAGCACTAACCTGTGACTCGAAAGAAGAGGACCGTGGCTGGGATGGACCGGACGGTGCCCAAACGGCAGCGGTAGACGCCTGCGTCCTCTGCGGTCACCGCGGTCTTGGTCAGGATGGGATCTTTCCCCTCGGACAGCAAGGTCTCAGAATTTTGCCCCCAAACCTAGACCCAAGCTCAAGGGGTCACAGAGGCCTGGGGAATTCAGGGTTTGGGGTTGTACAAGGGTGAGATCATCATGGGGCCTCAGCGGGGGAGATGGGAGTCCCGGGTATACTGGTCGGGACATGGGGTCCTCAGGGATCAGTAGAAACCAAACCTGGTAGGTAGGTCATGGGTCATAGGGATTGTGGGTGCAAACCTGTGGATACAGGGATCAAGGGGCTCACACAAGTCTGATGGACTTGGGGATCAAGGATTACAGGATTTAGAGGGCCCCACCCTGAAAAAGCTGTAATTGGTCAGGCCTTGAGAGAGTCGATGCCAGTTGAGCTCACAGTTCAGGATCATATCTTCCTTTTCGTGGACGAGGACTACGCGCTCTGGGGATAGGGGGTTACAGTGCGATGCTTCTTCCAAGTTCGGCGCCCTTCAACTCTCTCCCGCTTGGTCTCGGCCCCGCCTTCTCCCGTCGGCCGGCTCCAGGCTCCGCCCTCTCTAGATTCAGGTTCTCCTCTGGCTCCGCCCCTTTTGCACCGCCCCCCTCCTGCCGGCCCCAGCTCTCTCACCCCCGCAATTAGAGCTCTTTCGACAGGCGTGAACCTGCCTCTCGCAGGAATTGCACCAGATCAGACTCTGCAACATCACACCTGCAGGGGCGGGATCAACGCTGTATTCGCCCTGAGGGACGAGGCTAAAAGGAGAGGGCAGGGCCAAGGGCTGGGGCGGGGTCAGGTGCCCAATCCAGGGGAGGTCGGCCCAAGGGGAGGGGGTAGAAGGCAGCCCCGCTGGAAGAGGGATGGGACCAGGCTCGGTAAAGAGTGCAAATACAATATGACGGGCTCTCCAGTAAGCCCGCAGTGCGAAAGGACTGTGGAACCTCTCAGACGTGGAGAAGGGAGAAACATCGAGACCCAAAGAGGGAGGAGAACGGCTGGGTATTACCGGAGCGACCATGAGGGATAAGGACCAGCTCCCAAATTCGGACTCACCGCATTGGTTGGGACAAAAAACTGCCTCAGAAGAAAGAAAGAAAAAAAAAAATGATTATCAGATTGCTAAGTTAAAGGAGATGAGAGGAGGCAATGGGTTGGGGTTTGAACTCTCGTGTTTGAGGGAGGAAGGACCCAGGTGCCTGGATCCCTGGGTCCGAGGGAGGATGGAGTTGGGAGAGCCGAGGGGCGGGACTTAGAGAAGCGGGGAGGCGGGGGGGGGGGGGTGGGGGGCTGGGGACAGGGACTCTGGGACTGTTGAAAAAGGGGCTGTGGTCCCTGAGGGACTCGCGTCTTCCCTCACCCTCTTTTTGGAACTGAGCTGCAAAGCGGGCAAAGATATCTTTCTGCAGGCGTAACATCCAAAACATCTCCTTCACGAAAAGCTCACCTGGGAAGGAGCAGGGTGACACAGGCCCTCACTCAAGGCCATGCGGCTAGGAGATGACAGAGCCGGAATTTGAACCTGGGCAGTTTGGCTCACAGAGCCACTACCAGACCAGTTGTCACCAACTATCATTTCTCCGAAAGATTCTGGAGCCCCTCCCCTGGCCCCTCTGTGTATTTACCTTCTACGTTACTGTCTGTGATACGTTTCAAATCCTTCAGAAAACTCCATGATGCGTTTTCCAGTGTGGGCTCATCTGGAGGGGTGGGAGGCGGGGATGCGGGGAGGGGGAGATAGAAGTCCAGATTCCAAGCCGTACTGCCTCATTGGGTCACCTAGTGTCAGAAACTACAATACCCATGAGGCTACTGGGCAAGGATAAGACTGGTAAAGGGCTTGTCTGCCCATTGCCTTCTGGGAGTTGTAGTTTTTTTTATGTAGTTGTTTTTTTATTTTTAAGCACCAAAGTGGAGGCTGAAGTGGGAAACACAGTATTTGCCAGCCCTGGGCAAGGCCCAGAATCTGCATTCCAACCTTCTCCATTCCCGAGCCCAGTAGGCTCTGCCTCCAGCCCTGCCTTCCCTTCCCACTAAACCCTCTCCCCCCGCCCCGCCCCCGGTCCGGCACCCCGCTATCCTAGCCACAGACCCCTCCTTTCCCAGGACTCAGGATTTCTACGCTCTTCCCTGCCCTCACCGACAACCCCCATATAGGAATCCTCCTGAATTGGCAGGTTCTTGAAATCCAGCACGGCTTCTTTCACCCTTTTCATAAAGTCTCCGTGGCGCTCGGCCGGCAGGTGGTCAGGCAGGTAGGTCTTCTCCAAGGAGTCTAGCGCCTCCACGACCTTTGTAGCACACATGAGACAGGCCCGGGCAGGAAGCAGGCAGCCGGCCAGCGCCGCCACCAGGAAGGGAAGTCGCGGACCCATTGCGACCGGAGCGCTCCGGCCGCGCCGAACCCCGGGGAGGGTCTTTTTACCCCACACTTTCACGCTAAGAGGGAAGATACCCTTCCCCGAGACTAAGACCCTTAATTTGCAGGGCGCACACTTCTTGGTTAGGAAACCGAGGAGTCCGGAGACCCGATGAGCCCTAAACAGCCGCTGCCCGACCTTGACCTTGAATGCTGTGTCCTCAAATACAAGGATCCGCTGAAGAGCCGAATCCAGGCTGAGGGCTTTTAGGCAGGATGAGCAGGCCACGTCCTTCCACTCTGCTATTTTCCCACCCCTAAAATTAAGGATTTTGTTTGGGAGCGAGGGTGAGGTCGGTCCCGTGATTTGGAGAGCTTTTTGACAGGAGTCACGGTCACGGTTCGCCCCGGTCTACGAGGAATTTCCACAGCTTCCCCTTTCTAGCTTCCCACATGGGGCCCCAACTCCCCAAAAGATACTCCTAGGGAGTTTTCTCGGCCCCGCCCACAAGCCCAACGCTGAGTCTGAGAGGACCGCAATAAAGGGAGACTCCGCCTATCGTTCCATGATATCACAGAGGCGGCCGCCTTTTCAAACTAGAATTTTCCCAGCGTCTACCGAAAGGAAAGTATCTTGTTCCCTCCGGCTTCTAAAACCGAGGAAAGGACTTCTGGCTTTCAGCTTCCTCCCCTCCCTGGGCCCCCGGACCCAGGCTTCCCGCTAGGTGCACTCGGCCTTTTGCAAACCTGGCGTGGAGCCAGGAAGATGAAGAAAGGGGCCCTTTCTAGCCCTAGGACTACGACTCCCAGGAGGCCCTGGGGTCTCTCCCTGGCCAGTCCGATGGCTCTATGGGAAATGTAGTTCCCGAGTTACACACTTCACTCGCTTCCTCCTACATTTTCTCTCCCTGCCCCCTGGGGCTTGATGCCCAGGTTCCAGAGGAAAGAGGCCTAGGGCTAATACTGAGGAACTGGGGTTCTATGGGTCCTGGAAGGTGTCTCCTTTTCTGCATCATTGAAACAGGCCACCAGAAAAACAGGCACCGTGACTCACACAATTCTGAGAACAAGAGATGGCCAGATTTGAGCAGGACAATACCCCTAGATGTGAATGAGTCCCTGGCAGTTCTGAAACTTTCCTCCTACACACACACACACACACACACACACACACACACACACACGAGTCCAAAACACTGCAGGGACAGGTGTTAGCGATGTGGACTTTTAATTCATACCTCCCTCTCCCCCACCTGTGGCAGCCGAATCGGGAATGATCCCTCAAAACTCCCTTAGGAAGACTGAAAA
Organism: Lutra lutra; assembly: GCF_902655055.1. Classification (NCBI taxonomy): domain Eukaryota; kingdom Metazoa; phylum Chordata; class Mammalia; order Carnivora; family Mustelidae; genus Lutra; species Lutra lutra. Next base: position 52,124,756 of record NC_062294.1, read on the forward strand.
AGGGGTCTGCGTTCTTCTGGGTGGACAGGAGATGTGATCAGAGTTGTCTGTAATAAAGCTAGCAGGCCACCTTCACCCCCTTCCAAAAGCCTCAAGGGGTTCCTGGAATCTGAGTCCAGAATCCCATCCTCCTTGGCCAGACCCTGCATTCCTTTCTGCCTGGGTCTGAGGACAGCCTGGGTCTGAGAACTGCTGAGGGTCTGCACACCCTCCATTTGTTTCAAACCTGAAGCCAGATTTAGTGGTTCTGTGATATCAGGGGCAGACCAGGGTTGGCAAGGGGCACACCAGGGTTGGCAAGGGGCACAATGCCAGGCGCTTTCTGCAAGGCAGAAGGAAACATTCATGCTGGCTGAATTCCAGAAAATGGATTCCATCACCCCTCCCCACCCCTCACCCCTTCACCCCCCCCAACCCGCACACCCCCAGCCCAGTGGTGGTAGGGGGGATGAGGGGGCAGGGGGAGGGGAGGCAGAGGAGGAAACTTGCGTAATTGGGAGGGGCCACCTCAACTCAGACCCGCCTTGTGGGGTGCTTGTCTTTGGCAGTTTTTGAGCTTAAAGAAAAATGAAGAGTGTTCCCACATTTCTGAAAAACTTCGCTCCAGAACTGGGTACACTTCTGAAGCTGTCCCCCTCCCGCCACCTCCCACGTTTTCATCCATCTGCTCAAAAAAGAGTCTTGGTCTTTCTTTTCAGGGGCTGAGAGGTCAGACAGATTTCGGGTCGGCTCTCAGCTACACATAATCTGTCTTCTACCCATATTCCCAGCAGTGGTTGAGGCGTTAAGATTTGGATTGTACCTTCCTGAGATTCTCCTGGAATTCCAGAACCCCACCCCTCTGGAAGATCCCTGCAGGATTCTCCACAGGTACTCGAACTGGGGCTCTCTAGAATGACTCCAGAAACACAGAACGGGAGTTGGTGGGTGCTTGCTCTAGGACACCCACAAATTCCCTCAATCCTGGGGACTGGACCTCTCTTCTTAAGAAGACCAGGGGCAACATTCGAAAGGGGAGTTGCCTGGGCTTGGGTGCAGCCCTCCAGAAAGTACTCTGGATATGGGCTGGAATGAACAGGTAGGCGCTGCCTTCTAGAACTGATACGAGCCTCTCTGGGCATTGCCAACCCACAGGAAAAGATCTTCTGCTGATTCTAAAATGTCCAGACAGCTACAGAGAGCCCTCCTTTCTCTCAAAGTCTAGCCAGCTAGAACTGCTCTAGAAATGGGGTGGGGGGGGCACTGGCTGTGGGGCTCCAGTAGGTTTCCCCAGAAGCTGCCAGGTAAATGCCACCCCAAGACTGATCAGCGATTCCAGAAAGTCTCCCTGATGCTCACAGCCCCGCCAGCGACTGGAGTGCAGACAAGTCAGCATTAATGCCCACCCACTCGGGCAGGAAGGCAGCCTCTGGCTTAAAGATCTTCAGGAAGTTGGAGTCAGGCAGGGTGAAGTTGGCCAGGTAGACCGTGTCTCCACCAGCCAGGTAGGCGGCCCAGAAACCGAAGGTCCCAATGGTCATGATGGTGTGGTTACACTGCGTGAGCAGCGCAAAGTCCTTCCCCGGCGAGCCCTCCTGCCCATCGCCAGCAAAGATCACGTCCCCACGGGAGGTGTCGATGTTCTCCCGACACCAGGCCATGCCATTGCTGACAACCACAAAGACGGGGGCTTCGTGCCGGGCCCGGAACCAGTCCATAGCCTGCTGGAGGTAGGCGCGATCGCCCACAACCCCCTTCCAGCGCTGGGGCATGACTTGCAGGTAGTCTCCACGGCGCACGTGGACCCCCACGAAGGTGCGAGGGCGGTCCCCCGCGCGGCCCAAGCGGAGCTGGCTCAGGAGACCCTGGGCCTCCTGCCGTAGGTGGTCGTGCAAGGTGAACTCCCGGAGGATCTGGGCGCGGAGATGGTGGAAGAAGGTCCAGGAGCAGGGGAAGCCCGTAAGCTTCAGGAAGGCGTCCTTCAAGTGTGCGTAGTCCTCCGACATCCAATCGTGCAGCTGTAGCTCCCGCCACGGCGTGCGGCTGTCCACCTCAGCGGCGAGCACGGGCAGGCTGATGCGGAACACGGGGGCAAGCGCGGCGTGCATGGCAGGCAGGATGAACGCCTGGCGACCGTTGAGCTGGGCCAGGGCCAGCAGCGTGGCGTACTGCCCCATCTGGTTACCGAAGCGGCCATCTGGGTAGATGGTCCATATTCCTGAGAGCGAGGCAGGGGGCTTGAGACAGGGAAAGGAGGCGTTGGGCCCCATCGGCGTGCCCGACAGGCAGAAGATGGCCACAGGGGGTGTCAGCAGGTGGCGGGCCGGACACAGGGCAGTCAGGTCCAGGCCACTGTGAAAGAGGTCTTGGTGGATGTGGAGGAAGAAGACGGCTGAAAGAACACAGACTAGCAGGAAGGTCAGACAGAGCTGCCGGCGGCTGGGGGCCCACATGGCTGAACGGGAGGAGAGATGAGTTAGCAGTGGCTCAAGGGGCCCAAGGACATATGTCAAGGAGCAGAGGCCGGTCGGAAGGAGGATACTAAGGATTCAGACTCCTGGGTCCGGGGGAAGGGGGATCGGGGTCCTGGATCTGAGGGAGGAGAAGCGGGGTCTTGGAATTTCAGGGGACGGGGATGGGAAATGGTGCTTTCCAAGAGAGCAACGGTCTAGGACCCAGCGTGTCATCTCTGCATCTTGGGATCTGGCTCCCCTGGGGCCCCGGAGGCCCACTGAAGTTGGGCATTGTTCCACCAACTCTTTTCTCCGGTGTACCCGGGGCTGGGGAGAAGGGGAGGAGGTGGGCAGCCTCCACTATGGAGGTGACAGGAAGACACAAGCCAAGCAGAACAGGATTAGTCTGGAGGCCCAGACTGGAGGAAGGGATCTTGGTTCCTAAAGAAGCAGGAGTTGCAGGCGGGGTGGAGACTCCCCGGATCCTAAGGGGCTAGAGGTTGGGGGTGCGCCTCCCGGGTCCGAAGGCCCAGGTTCCTAGGTGCCAGGCTTCTGCTAGGCCCACTCACCTGAGCTTCTGGTGGATGGCAGATCCGCAGACGGCTTGGAGAGACTGCAGCGAGCCGTCCGCAAGTGCAGTCCACATCCGGCCGCCCCCGGAATCTCGAACTCCAGGTCCCAAGGCTCGGCAGCCCTCCCCTCCATGCCGCTTCCCCCGACTGGCTCCAAGGGCTCGGGGAGGAGAGGAAGGAGATGGGCGCGGTTCCGAGGCTCGCAGCCTCCGCCCCTCCAGGGCCAGGCAGGTAGGTCCTTGGCAGAGCCCCGCCCCCGTCCTGGAGCCCCAGGCTGGGGTGGGAGCCTCCGCCCCCTGCCCTCCCCAGACCCGGGGACCTGAGCCCAGCCCCTTCCTCTCCGGCCTCGGCCAGCCACAGGGCTTTCCAGGGCCCGCCTACCTGGCCCCCAGCAGCGGCATCCTTCCGTGGACGTGGACTTCTAGCGCTGAACGCGATGCTGGACCCAGGTGTTCGGGTCCATGGACTTCTCCCCCTTCTCTGGCGCGCGGGCTCACAGCCTGCCCGGGGTACCTGGATGCTCGGAGCCCGGCCACTCCCCGGACACCAGGCCCAGGCGGGGAGTAAGATCCTTTGCCCTCCGTCTGCCTCGTCCTCCCTGTGGGAGTGAGGAACCAGTTCGAGGGGCTGCTCCTGGAGCGGATGGAAAACCTCCTCCAGCTGTCAGGGTCCCAGACACGGGAGCCTCCAGCCCGTGGGTGTCCCCACGCACACCAGGCGCCGCTGATCGCCCATGTCCACACCGCACACCTCCAGATGCCAGAGCCGGGGGCCCCAGCCTCTCCTCCGGGGGGAGTGGATGGTCTGGTGCCGACAGCTCCTTTCTAGACGGGCCCCTCCTGGTGGCAGCCTCTCCCGAGCCGGGAAGGAGCTGGCAGGCAGGAGTGGAAGCCAGTTTATCCTCCCACAGTCCCAGGTTGGGATTCAAAGGCTTTGCTCTGCTGCACACCTGAAACTGTTCCCATGGTCAAGTGGCCCTACCCAGCCCCACCCTGGGCGGCCGCAGCAGGGGAGCGTGAACATTCAATAGGGATTTGACTTCACTGTCCAGAGACTTGGCCATAAATGTCTCCAGACCCAGGAGTGTGGCCCCCAGGCCTCTCCCTCCTCAGACCCTGGACTTCCAACCCCAGCCCCCTCCCCTCTTTAGCTGGAGAAGTTCAGGCCCCCAGTGCCCTCCTCGCTTAGACCCAGGTGGCCAGTCTCTGTACCTTTGGTTTCCAGGAAACTGCCCACCCCCTCGTTCCCTTTGGGCTCCTGCCTCTCAGTTCCCCCTCCAGAGCCTGGCTGGGCCACCAACGCTGAGTCAGAGATTCTCACCCTCCCCCTGCCCCAAGCTATTTTGAGAGCTCCCTTCTGGGCCTGGGGATAGCTTCTCTGGTGAAAGAAACACCAGGATTGCATCAGGGAGGAGAGAGAGAGAGACTGGGACCTTTGGTGCAGGAGGAGCGTCTGGGCTGGGGTTGGTGACGTTGAGGTCAGGATGCCTCTGTCCCTGCAGGGGACGCTTTGGTCACGTGGCATTCGCGGCCTCTCTGATGATCGAGGAACATCAGCGTGTGACCCCCAGAAACCTAGAAATTCAGGTGGCGTGCAGAAATTCTAGTTATGGGACGTAGTCTGCGTCTGTCAGTCAGGGAAGCAGATTTCCAGCCCCCTGCCCCCCAGCCCTCCCCTCCCTGAGATTCCAGGGGCCCCGTCCCCCCAGCCCCTGTCACCCAGGTCCCAGTTCTTCCGACCCCTCTCCCCCTAATTCCTCAGACTGGGAAGTCCAAGCCCCCACCTGGAAGGACCCCCCCGGATTGCATCATCCGTTCAGCCTGATCTGGCCACCGTGGAATCCTGACTCCTGCCAAGTGGGTCAAATATCATGGGTCAGGTGTGGGGAAGGTGATGGGGCGGGTCTGTCTGGATATAAATTTTGGAGCGTCTGCATCCCTTCTAGAAGACCTGGGTGTTCGGTTCAGCTGGGAATCCACGTGCGAGAGGACCCAGGTGATCAGGCTAAACAGGGATCCGTGACTCTGCTCTCCCAGACGGCCAGGATCTGGAACAGAATCTACCATTCCACTCGCTTGTCAGACCCCAGACCGCAGATCTCGCCTGAGGACGTGAGCCATTGATGGGCTGGAAGGAGGCCAGGTCTGAGCACCTGGGGCTGTGGGTCCCTGTGCTGGCCGTCCTTTTGCTGGAATGCTGCCAGGCACCCCCTATCCCTGACTCCAGCCCCCTCCTCCAATTTGGAGACCAAGTTCGACAGCTGTACCTCTACACAGATGACACTCAGGAGACGGAGGCCCACCTAGAGATCAGGGCTGATGGCACGGTGGCGGGGACTGCCCGCCAGAGCCCCGAAAGTGAGTATATAGACCAGGGGTGGTCTTCGGGAGGAGGGGCTGGAGGCCTGGACTCCCAGGTCCAAGAGAGAGGGGCCTGGGCAGAGGCCCTCTGAGTCCCTGACCACTTTCTCCCCCTCAGGTCTCTTGGAGCTGAAAGCCCTGAAGCCAGGGGTCATTCAGATCTTGGGAGTGAAAACATCCAGGTTCCTGTGCCAGAGCCCGGATGGGACACTGTACGGATCGGTGAGTTTCCAGGGTGCCCCCCCTTGTGCTCCACCCTCCCTCCTGTCATCTACACCCATCTGGGGTACCACGTCTGGCACCTGTGGCCTGGGCCAGGCTTGGTCCTGTGCTCTCCACGGGCCTGCACCACGCCAGCCCCCCTACCTGTGGGAGCTGACCTTGTCCATGTTTACAAGGAGAGGAAACTGAGGCTTACACAGGGACACGCCAGCTGCGAGTCACGAGGCCTGTGAATGACAGAGTGGCCTGAGAGGCTGAGTCTTGTGACTCAGAACCCCTGGTGGCCACATGGTCCTCTTACATGTCCCGTTCCTGCTGGGCACAGGGTCCCTCCGAGGACCCATGGCCTGTAAAGTGACCGTGACCCCTGGGAGGAAGCCAGATGCTGCTGTCTGGACTCAAGAGAGCCTCGACTGCTCCCTGGGCTGGAATAATCCTCCCTGGGAAGTGGGGTCAGGAGGTGGACTGCCCAGAGAGGAAGGAGGAGCCTGCTTCTGTTGTTTGTGTCTGGGGACCTGGACTCTGGATCTGAGGGAGGAGGGGCTCCCCCAGCTCTCTAGGAGTGTCTGGACTCCTGTATCCTGTTGGAGGGGAGCACTCTGTGGTCAGAAAGAAGAGAGAGCTGGGGGCCCCCAGACACCCAGGTCCGAGGGAGGAGGGCGCCCGCCCGGATGCCTGGGTCCTGCAGCAGGAAGATGGGAAGGGATCCCATGTCTCTGATCTCTCTTCTTGTTCCCGCAGTTCCACTTCGACCCCGTAGCCTGCAGCTTCCGGGAAGTGCTTCTGGAAGATGGGTACAACATCTACCACTCTGAGACCCTGGGCCTCCCACTGCGCCTGCCCCCCCACGACTCCCCATACCGGGACCTGGCGCCCCGGGGACCTGCCCGCTTCCTGCCCCTGCCAGGTCTGCTTCCGGCCGCCCCAGAGCCCCCCGGAATCCCCGCCCGCGAGCCTCCCGACGTGGGCTCCTCAGACCCCCTGAGCATGGTGAGGCCTTCGCAGGGTCGAAGTCCCAGCTACGCTTCCTGAAGCCGCGGGCTATTTATTACGGGGTCTCCTCTTTATTTATTGGATTATTTATCTTATTTATTTTTTAATTTTTCTTACTTGGGATAATAAAGAATCTGAGAGGAGGATCCGAGTGAGCCTGTGTGAGTGTTTGAGGGAGGATATGGGATCTGCTTCCCCGTCTCCCATCCACCCCAAGCACCCCTGCCCCCATTGTCAGGAAGCTGTGGGAAGGTCCCAGTTGCCCTCTGGGCCTCAGTTTTCTGCTCTGCTTTGGTGTCCCCAGGGACTCTGGACTATCTCTGCCCATTGACAGGAGAAGACTTGTCAACCTCCCACCCCCTCCCCAACCCACCCCCAACTTCTTGCTTGTGGTGTGGAACTATTTTTTTGAGGTACCTCAATAACAGGGAGCATTTAAACAATGACACCGCAGACCTACAGCCTCATGGGAGATGTAGTTTTCAGGATTCACTTAGCATAAGGAATGGGATGACATCTGGGTCCTCAGGGCCCAGGCAAATGCTCTTGGATCCTAGGGCCATACATAATTGGTGTGAGATGGGACTCTTGAGTCCTGAGGGATCAGAGAGCTGGATATCTGGACACCTGGGTCCCAGGAGAACAGGGGAAGAGGAATGTGGAACGCCGGTCTGAGGGCAGACTCTGGAGACTGGGAGTCCTGGTCCTCAGGAGAACACTTGAGGATCTAAATGCTTCCATCCAGGTGCTTAGGGACTCCGGAACTTAACGACTGTCACAGACCCCAGTCCCAGGGAGTTTCCTGTTCTCCCTCCCTCCCCACCATCTAGATTTCCACATTGCTCCTAGGGTTATTTCCCAGTTAGGAAGACAGGAGGACAGAGATACAGATGACCCCTTCCCGGGGCTCATGGTCAGTGCCCTTTAGGTCCCGGGTGTCTGACCGACTACCGCAGGCCCTTGGAACTTGTGGTCTTGGACCCCTCATTTTAATTCCCCTGTTCCAATGAGAGGAACATCTTCGTGGAAAAGTGGGGGGATATCAGTGCGGGTCCCGGCAGCTAGCTCATGGGAAGGAGCCAGTGCCCGGAGGAGATGAAAGTCTGTGTCTTGTGGAAGGGTGGTTTTCTGCTCTGATGGCAGAGGCTGGCTCAGGTGGGGGAGAGTGTTGTCACTGGAAGCAGGAGCCGAGATGACACAAAACTCACCGGCAGCTTCCACGGGGTGGGGTGCAAAGTGTGCTCAGTGGGGAGTTGCAAAGTGCACGAAAAGGACAGCGGGGCCTCGCCCTTGAAATTGGCAGCAACCTGGGGAGCCAGCCTGGGAAGAGATCCCAGTAGGTAAACTTATTGGTTCAGCTCTAGGGCCTGGGGGTGCCCTTTGTCAGCTCTTGGCAGGTGCTCTACGCTTGAGATGCTGTAGAAAGGACAACAGCATCAGCACTGCCTGGAACTTGCTAGAAATGCATGTTCCTGACCCCAGACCTCTTGGATCAAAAAATTCTGAGGACTAGGCAAACTCCTAGACACGGAAATCAGTTTAGTGGTTGCCGCCAACCGGCAGGAGGGTGGAAAGGGGAGCGTATGATTTTCCCCAGGGGCCGCCATACGAAGTACCACAAACTGAGTGATTTAAAACACCAGAGATGTGCTCCCTCACAGTTCTGGGGCGTAGAAGTCTGAAATCAAGGTGTTGGCAGGGACAGCCTCTCTCCCAAGTCTCTTGGGAAGAAGACTTCTTTGCTTCTTCCCAGCTTCTGGTGGTCTGCTGGCAATCCTTGGCGTCCCTTGGCTTAGAAACCTATCACCCCAATCTCCGTCTCCATATGGTCTTTTCCCCCAAGTGTCTGTGTGTGTCTGCGTCTAAATCGCCCTCTTGGGGTGCCTGGGTGGCTCAGTGGTTTAAGCCTCTGCCTTCGGCTCGGGTCATGGTCCCAGGGTCCTGGGATCGAGCCCCGCATTGGGATCTCTGCTCAGCGGGGAGCCTGCTTCCCCCCTCTCTCTGCCTGCCTCTATGCCTACTTGTGATCTCTCTCTCTCTCTCTCTCTGTCAAATAAATAAATAAATAAAATCTTTAAAAATAAGTAAATAAATCGCCCTCTTACGAGGACCCCAGTCACATCAGATGTAGGACCTAGTCCAACCCAGGATGACCTCATCTTAATCTGATTATGTCTACAAAGACCCTATTTCCAAATAAGGCCTTGTTCACGGGTTTCAGAGGAACACGAATTTCCAGGGAATGCTATTGAACTCAGTACCTACCTCGGCAGTTTCCTACTCTCATCTGGTCTTGCTCACGCGTAAATACATACAAGAGGGGTGTGCGCCAGGATAGCTCTCCTGGGCTCAGCATTCTCAAAGTTCACTCCTTGCTCTTTCCAGACAATATTTAAAAACGTAACCTCTCAGGGCACCTGGGTGGCTCAGTGGGTTAAAGCCTCTGCCTTCAGCTCGGGTCATGATCTCGGGGTCCTGGGATCAAGCCCCGTATCTGGCTCTCTGCTCGGCGATGGGGGCCTGCCTCCCCTCCCCCCGCCTGCCTCTCTGCCTACTTGTGATCTCTGTCTGTCAAATAAATAAATAAAATCTTTAAAAATAAATAAATAAAAAATAAAAACGTAACCTCTCTTGGGGCACCTGGGGGGCTCAGTCAGTGAAACGTTTGCCGTTGTTTCTGATCGTGGTCCTGGGGTCATGGGATAGAGACCCACGTCTGGCTTCCTGCTCAGTGGGGAGTCTGCTTCTTCCTCTCCCTCTGCCCCTGCTCATGTGCTCTCTCATTCACACTGTCTCTCCCAAATACATAAAATCTTTAAAATAAGTAAGTAAAAATAAAACCCCTCTTGTTGGGGTGCCTGGCTGGCTCAGTAGGAAGAGCATGTGATGCTTAATGTTTGTAGTTTTGAGCCCCATGTTAGGCATAGATATTACTTAAAAATAAAATCTTTTTTTTTTTTTAAGATTTTATTTATTTGACAGACAGAGATCACAAGTGGGTGGAGAGGCAGGCAGAGAGAGAGGAGGAAGCAGGCTCCCTGCTGAGCAGAGAGCCCTATGCAGACTTGGTCCCAGGACCCTGAGATCATGACCTGAGCCAAAGGCAGAGGCTTAACCCACTGAGCCACCCAGGTGCCCAAAAATAAAATATTTTAAAAAAGGAAAAGATACATATATATAACCTCTCAGTACATCAAGCTCTCCAAAATTGTGTAGACAGGTCAGTTTCCTCTCCCACTAGTATCTGAAGCTTTTCTCTCCTTTACTCCCAGAGTTCCAGTTTTCACAAGACTAGAGCTACTAGACTAGAGCTATCCTTTCTAAAAAGAAAGGATAATTATGTAACCCGATAGAAGTGTCCATTATTGCTATAATGACAATCATATTACAGTATGTAAATGTATCAAATGAACAGGCTATGTGCCTTGAATTTATACAATGTTTATGTCAACTATATTTCAATAATACCATTTTTTTTCCTTTTTAAAAAATTAATTTTTTTGTTAACATATAGTGTATTATTTGCCGCAGGGGTACAGGTCTGTGAATCATCAGGTTTACACACTTAATAATACTATTTTTTAAAGCATGGAGCTTTGTCCTTCCAAATGAGAGATTCTGGGGGCACCTGGATGGCTCAGTCAGTTAAGCTGTAGACTCTTTTTTTTTAAAGATTTATTTATTTATTTATTTATTTATTTGAGAGAGCGCACGAGAGAGAAAGAGAGAGCACAAGTGGGGCTGGGGGGGTGGAGATGAGGGAGAAGCAGACTCCCCGCTGAGCAGGGAGCCTGATGCGGGGCTCCATCCCAGGACCCTGGGATCATGACCTGAGCCAAAGGCAGACACTTCACTGACTGAGCCCCCCAGGCACCCAAAACATTAGACTCTTAATCTCACCTCAGGTCTTGGATCTCAGGGTTGTGAGTTCAAGCCCCATGGAAGATTAAGAAACCATGCCACCCAGCCTGAATCTAATCATGAGGAGACATCAAACATTCTCCAGTCAGGAGACCTTCTGCCCAAGAACTGGCCTTGACTCTTCCAAAAGGTCAAGGTGCAGAAAGAGGAAGAGGGAGGAAAGTCATACTAATGGACTCCAGAGGCAGTCCTTTGAGCAATCAGGTGATATCCTGGTTGTAAGACGCTTTATGAAATTTGAGTGAGTTCTGTGCATTAGATAATAGTAATTGATCCACGTGAAGTTTCCTGACTTGGATCATTGCATTGTGGTTCTTAAAAAGAATGTCCTTGTTCTTAGCAAATACACACCGCTGTATTTAGGGACAAAGGAGCGTGGTACCTCCGGTGTTTTCTCATATGCCTCTGGAAATGTAAATATATAATAATACAGAGAGAGAACAATGGGATGATAAGACAAAAGGGAGGGTGGGGACAGCAAGACCTGGAGCCTGGTAAAGCATCTGTGAAATTCTTTGCACGAGTCTGGGAACTTTTCTGTACGTTCAAAATTATATCAGGTAAAAGCTACCCCTGTGGGGGCGGGGTGGGGGGGAATCCAAGCTGTGACCCCATTGTCATCTCACCTCTTTCCAAACATCCTTCTAAATGTATGGAGAGCCTATGAGAAGACAGAAATTTCCAGATCTCCTCCCTCACAAAAGAAGACGATGATGAAGAAGGAGAAGGAGAGGGAGAGGGAGAAGGAGGAGAAGAAGAAAGAAGAAAAAGAAGGAAAGAAGGAGGGAGGGAAGGAAGGAAGCAGGGAGGGAGGAAAGAAAAGGAAGAAAAGGACAGAAGATGACAGGAAAGGTAAGAGAAAGGGAGGGAAAGGGCCAACACAGGAAACCGTGAAATCAGAGTGGAATGCCAGCTGAGCAGGAAGGAGCTTTCTGGAACCTTCAGACACTGTGACAGGGATGTCTATGAAGAGGAAGCTCCATGGCCAGAATTTCAGTGAAAGCCTGATGTTTAATAAAAATCCCACCAATGGAGGGGCCTGGGTGGCTCAATGGGTTAAGCCTCTGCCTTCGGCTCAGGTCATGATCCCAGGGTCCTGGGATCGAGCCCCGCTTTGGGCTCCCTGCTTGGAGGGGAGCCTGCTTCTCCCTCTGCCCCTCCCCTTGCTCATGCTCGTTCTTTCTCAAATAATAAATAATCTTGAAATAAAAGGAAATCCCACTGACCTACCTCCAATGAAACATTACTCAGCCTTAAAAAGGAAGAACATTGGGACACAGGCTGCATGGCAGAGGAAGCCTGAAGCCATTTATGCCAAAGGCCACGAGCTGGGGGAAAGAGGATGGTGTGGAGTTGCCCACTGGATGGGCACAGAGTCTCAGTTTGGGAAGTGAAAAAGTTCTGGAGGAGGAGTCCTGCCTGGGTGTCTCAGTGGTTGGGCGCCTCCCTTCAGCTCGGGTCCTGGTCCCTGGGTCCTGGGATCGAGTCCCATGTCAGGCTCTCCACTCATCAGGGAGTCGCCCTCTCCCTCTTCCTCTGCCCCTCCACGTGTTCGTTCTCTCTCTCACCCTCTCTCTCTCGCTCTCAAATAATTAAAGTTTAAAAGAAAGAAAGAAAAAGTTCTGGGGGAACAGATGGCGGTCACAGTGGACCTCAGCGTGAATGCTCTTAACGCCACCGATCTGTGCACGTATGAACAGTTAAAATGGCAGGTGTCTTGCTATGTGTCTCTCACCACAGTAAAAATGAAGTCTCAGGGTGCCCGGCTGGCTCAGTTGGAAGAGCACGTGACTCTCGATCTCAGGGTCATGAGTTCCAGCTCCACGCTGGGTGTAAAGATTTCCTCAAACAAACAAATAAGTAAATGGACAAAATTAAAATAAAAAATAATCACCCCCCCCCCAAAATAATCACCCAGTGGCTCTAGGAGGACCTCCAGGAGCTTTTCCTATTTCTGCTTGGGCTCTGGATGGCAGAGAAATGATTCTCTACTGAATTTTAAAATTTATTTAATTAATTAATTAAAACTAACTAATCAATTGATTAAATTTAAAAAATTAGTAGAGAATCATTTCCCCGCCATCCAGAGCCCAAGTATTAATTAATTTAGTAATTTGAGGGGCGCCTGGGTGGCTCAGTGGGTTAAAGCCTCTGCCTTCGGCTCAGGTCATGATCCCAGGGTCCTGGGATCGAGCTCCACATCGGGCTCTCTGCTCACTAGGGGGCCTGCTTCCTCCTCTCTCTCTGCCTGCCTCTCTGCCTACTTGTGATCTCTGTCTGTCAAATGAATAAATAAAATCTTTTTTTTTTTTTAAAGTAGTTCCTTCCCTGGATTTTTTTTTTTTTAAGATTTTCTTTATTTATTTGACAGAGAGCACAGGTAGGCAGAGAGGCAGAGGGGGAAGCAGGCTCCCTGCTGAGCGGAGAGCCTGATGTGGGGCTCGATCCCAGGACCCTGGGATCATGAGCTGAAGGCAGAGGCTTTAACCCACTGAGCCACCCAGGTGCCCCCTCCACTGAACGCTGAGTGACCACCCAACCAGTCTCATGTGGAATGGGCTGGAAATCAAGCTGGGTGGTTGAGGCACTGACAAGCTGAGAAATCAATGGTGTAGCGGTTGGGCTGGTGATGTCCCTAGGTCTCCCGCCAAAGCAAAGAGAAAGCTTCTCTAGAGAGACATCACCCAACTCAGATTGAACAGAGGAAGGCTTGAGTGAGCTCATCATGCAAAGTCACAAAACACAGGAGGGAACTAGGCACATAGCTGGTAAGCCAGTGAGGACATTGTCCCACCCCGTCCCACCCCTTCCCACCCTGCAATAAAATTTTTTTTTTAAGATTTTATTTTTAGGGGCGCCTGGGTGGCTCAGTGGGTTAAGCCTCTGCCCTTGGCTCAGGTCATGATCCCAGGATTCTGGAATCAAGCCCCGCATTGGGCTCTCTGCTCAGTGGGAAGCCTGCTCCCCCCACTCTCTCTGCCTGCCTCTCTGCCTGCTTGTGATCTCTCTCTCTCTGTCAAGTAAATACATAAAATCTTAAAAAAAAAAAAAAAAGATTTTCTTTTTAAGTTGTCTCTGTACCCAATGTGGGGCTCAAACTCCCAACTCAGCAATCAAGAGTGGAAGGCTCCACTGCCAGAGCCCCCCCAGGTGCCCCACCCTGCAGTAAGGTCAGATTATAAAGCTGATAGGAAAAAAAAAAAAAAACGGTTCTTTGAAATCTTTTTTAATTGTGATCAAATATACACAACATAACAATCATGGACTTAACCATTTTTAAGTCTACAGTTTAGCAGTCTTTTTTTTTAGATTTTTTTTTTTTAATTTGACACAGAGAGAGATCACAAGTAGGCAGAGAGGCAGGCAGAAGAGAGAGGAGGAAGCAGGTTCCCTGCTGAGTAGAGACCCCCCCCCTCACCCCCGATGTGGGGCTCGATCCCAGAACCCTGAGATCATGACCTGAGCCAAAGGCAGAGACTTAACCCAATGAGCCACCCAGGCGCCCCTACAGTTTAGCAGTCTTGAATGACTCATGTCATGGGGCAGCCAGTTTCCAGAACTTTTTTCATCCTGTAAAATTCAACCTCTGTACCCATTGAACAACTCCCCACTCCCTCCTTCCTCTAGCTCCCCACCACCACCATCTGCTTCCTGCTTCTATGAATTTTACTACTTCAGATAAGTTAGTGGAATCATAGAGTATTTCTCTGTGTGTGAATGTCTTACTTCACCCTGCACAATGTTTCCAAAGTTCATCCAAAGTGGTGTACAATGTATCAACATACCCTTCAAGGTTACCTAGTATCCACTGTACTGACAAACCACATTTTCGTTTCCTGTGTACCCATCCATGGACATCTGGGCTGCTTTCACCTTTTGGCCATTGGGGGAAAGGCTGCAATGAACACATATGCACAAATAGCTCTTCAAAAACCATGGTTTCCTTCTTTGGGGGATACACTCAGCATTGTATTGCTCGATCATATAGTAACCCCATTTTTATAATCTTTTGAGGAGCTGTCATGGTTAGTTCTATAGGTCAACTTGACCTGACGGAAGGGATACCGAGAGACGGCAAAACATGATGTCTGGGTGTGTCCGTGAGGGTGTTTCTGGAAGAGATTAGCATTGGAATCAGCAGACCCATCAATATGAGTGGACATCATAGAAAGCTGTAGAGATACGCACTAATCCCTAATCACATATATGATTTGCAAATATTTTCTTTTATCCCATGGGTTGACTCTGTTGACTGTCTCCTTTGATGAACAAAGGTTGTCCATTTGGTTACAGCCCCATTCTTCTATTATTACCCTTGCTGCCTGTATTTTTGTTGTAATATCCAGGAAATCATTGCCAAATCCAATGTCATGACACCCCACCCCCACCCCCAGCCCTGCCATGTTGTCTTCTATGAGCTTTATAGTTTGGGTCTTTACGTTTAGGTCGCAGATTTAATGAGAGTTAATTTTTGCATCCGGCGTTAGGTAAGGATCCAACTTCATTCTTTGGCGTGCTGACATGCAGTTTCCCCAGCATCATTTGCTGAGAAGACTGTGGTGAGGTCTTTTAATGTCACAAAAGCTTTTATGGATGGATACAAATATTCACAACTATTTGTTTCTCTGGTAATGATTAACGAATTTTTAAGCAATCCACTTTCCTCTAAACATTAGCTGACGACATCTACAGCTAAAAATAGCAAGCTGTGCATTTCACAATTTTAGATTTTTCCAAACATTTGAACATTGCAAACATAAATCAATGAACTTCATCTCAGATTCCCTTAAGCGAGTGAAGTGCCTTGAAGAGAAGACAAACAGTAATACAAGCTTGATCGTATTTTTTGCAAATCAAATATACAAGATTTTTTTAAAGATTTTATTTATTTATTTGACAGAGAGAGATCAGAAGTAGACAGAGAGGCAGGCAGAGAGAGAGGGAGGGAAGCAGGCTCCCTGCCGAGCAGAGAGCCCGAAGCGGGACTCGATCCCAGGACCCTGAGATCATGACCCGAGCCAAAGGCAGCAGCTTAACCCACTGAGCCACCCAGGCGCCCCTCAAATATACAAGATTTTTCTAAATGACTTAAATATCTCAAGCACAGACAGACAGACAGGAGTATAGTGATCAGCATATCAATTTCTTTCTTTTAAAGATTTTATTTATTTATTTGACACAGAGAGAGACAGCAAGAGAAGGAACAGAATCCAAGGGACTGGGAGAAGGAGAAGCAAGCTTCCCGGCCGAGCAGGGCGCCTGATGTTGGACTCGATCCCAGGATCCTGGGACCATGACCTGAGCCAAAGGCAGATGCTTAACAACTGAGCCACCCAGGTGCCCCAGCAAATCAATTTCTTTACATTCAACTGGTTACAAGGGTGCCAGTGTCCTGGATATAAATCTGTTTCTTCAGTACCTCTCTTCTGATCAGGATTTTGACTTCACAGTTTTGATACTTCTTACTTGTGATGTTTCCTACCTTATAGGTAGGCTTCATTCACCAAGGAGCTGAAGTTGAAGAAATTGATTTTGGGGGGTGCCCAGGTGACTCTTGGTTTCGGTATGGGTCATGATCTCAGGGTCTCAGGTCACGATCTCAAGGTCATGAGATAGAGCGCAGAGTCAGGCTTCACACTCAGCGGGCGGTCTGCTTGAGGCTCTCTCCCTCTCCGCCCCCCCCTCCCTGGCCCAGGTTCTCTCTCTCAATTAAGTATGTGATTTAACAGGGGCACCTGCATGGCTCAGTTGGTTGAGTGTCTGCCTTCTGCTCGGGTCATGATCTTGGGGTCCTGTGATAGAGTCCCTGCATCAGTGGGGAGTCTGCTTCTCCCTCTCCCTCCCACTCCCCCTGCTTGTGCTCTCTCTTTCTCTGTCAAATAAATGAATAAAATCTTTAAAAAAATAAAAATAAATATTATTTTATTACTTTGTCAGAAAATCCCTGAAAGATAAAAGCAACGTTATATCCCCATTTCGCAGATTAGGAGACTGAGGCACATATGGCTCATACTTGGCTGCTATAATTAAAAGATGCGGGCACCTGGCTGGCTCAGTCGGTTGAGCATGTGACTCTTGATCTCAAGGTTGTGAGTTTGAACCCCACCTTGGGTCCACATGGAGTTGGCTGAAAAATAAAATCTTAAAAAAAAAAAAAAAAGATGTAACTCAATACAGCTTTATCAGAAAACAAAAGATTTGAAGCTCCAGATGAAAACGATATAGTGTGAGGGGAGTCTGCTGACTCCAATTCTTCTAGAGGTGTTTCCAAATCCCAGCACGGTGGTGGTGGGGGGGGAATTCCCCCCCCCCCCACAACACCAAGCAGTCCCTGCTGGTGTCCATGAACTCAACTCCATTCCGACACTCTCTACACAGAGGCAGCCTCGGATTCCACAAGTTCAGACGGCCCCCAACCCCCCCCTCCAGACATCAGTCTGCCTAAACCTCAGGCTGTGCATCTGACCCACCCGCCATAGATTGGTGGTTCCAACCACCGTCTCTGTGATGCTTTTAATTGGCTAGGCTGGTTCAGGGAAACACTTACTTGTGTTTAGCTGCTTATGAAAGGATATGATAAAGAAAGTGAATCAACAGCCAGATGCAGAGATACACAGGGTGAGGTCTGGGAAAAAACAGGGAAGCCTCTGTGCCCGCTGGAGTCCGCCCCGCTCTCCCAGACCTCTGGGCTCAGTAGCCCAGAACTCTCCAGACCCCAGGCCTTTCCGGTTCTTATGGAGACTTGTTTGCAGAGTCACGGAGGACTAAGTCATTGGGCATTGTCTGATTCAGTCTCGCCTGCGGTTGGGGAAGTGGAGGTGGGAATGAGAGCTCCACCCTGTCGTTCACAAGGCCAGTCCTCCTGGTGACCAGCTGCATCTTTGGCTGGAATCCCAAAGTCACCTTCGTGAATAACGAGACAGCCCTGGAGCGCCTGGGGCACTCAGTCTGGTGGAACATCTGACTCTTGATTTCGGTTCAGGTCTTGATCTCAGGGTACTGGGATCTGGCCCCGACATCAGGCTCCAAGCTGGGCATGGAGCCTGCTTAGGCTTCTCTCTCTGCCTAGAAGGGACACGATTCCCCATTCATGAAGGGTCTCTCTCTCTCTCTCAAAACAGAAACAAAAACAAAAAACAAGACAGTCCTTTCACCTGTAGGGCTCTGAAGCATTTGCAGGAACTGCATGAAGACTAAATACGGGGGCGCCTGGGTGGCTCAGTGGGTTAAGCCGCTGCCTTCGGCTCAGGTCATGATCCCAGGTCCTGGGTTCGAGCCCCACATCGGGCTTTCTGCTCAGCAGGGAGCCTGCTTCCTCCTCTCTCTCTGCCTGCCTCTCTGCTTACTTGTGATTTCTCTCTGTCAAATAAATAAATAAAAATCTTTAAAAAAATAAAAAAAAATAAAAAAAAAAGACTAAATACGGCTGAGAAATACGTATTTTGGTCATCCGAATGACAAAATACATATTTCTCATAAATCATTGTATTTCAGGGAGATTGATACAGAAGAACAATCAGTATCAAATTGTACCCTATTGAAGTCAACGGACTTTAAAGATTTTTTAAAAGATTTTATTTATTTATTTGACAGACAGATCACAAGTAGGCAGAGAGGCAGGCAGAGAGAGGGGGAAGCAGGCTCTCCGCTGAGCAGAGAGCCCAAAGTGGGGCTCCATCCCAGAACCCTGAGATCATGACCTGAGCTGAAGGCAGATGCTCAACCCACTGAGCCACCCAGGCGCCCCTAAAGGTTTTATTTTTAAGTGATCTCCACACCCAACGTGGAGCTCAAACCTACAACCCCTGAGATCAAGGGTGGCACGATCCGCTGACAGAGCCAGCCAGGTGCCCCAAAGTCAATGGACTTTAAAAGTAAACAAAGTATCCTCTCAGTAGCCAAGCAAAATGTTTAAGTTTTTTAAGAAGAGAAACAAAGGGATGCTTGGGTGTCTCAGTCAGTTAAGCATCAGCTTTTGGCTCAGGTCGTGATCCTAGGGTCCTGAGTTCCATAACTGGCTCCCCGCTCGGCAGGAAGCCTGCTTCACCCTCTGCCCGCTGCTCCCCCTGCTTGTGCGTTCGCTCTCCTGCTGTCTCTCTCTGTCTCTGACAAATAAATAAATAAATAAAGTCTTTTAAAAAATAAAGATCAGGGGCGCCTGGGTGGCTCAGTGGGTTAAAGCCTCTGCCTTCAGCTCAGGTCATGATCCCAGGGTCCTGGGATGGAGCCCAACACGAGGCTCTCTGTTCAGCAGTGAGCCTGCTTCCCCCCTCCTCTCTCTCTGCCTGCCTCTCTGCCTACATGTGATTTCTATCTGTCAAATAAATAAATGAAATCTTTAAAAAAAGAAAGATAAAAAACTTTTGCACAGCAAAGGAAACAGTCAACAACACCAAAAGACAACTGACAGAATGGGAGAGGATATTTGCAAATGACATATCAGATACAGGACTAGTATCCAAAATCTATAAAGAACTTATCAAACTCAACACCCAAAGAACAAATAATCCAATCAAGAAATGGGCAGAGGACATGAACAGACATTTCTGCAAAGAAGACATCCAGATGGCCAACAGACACATGAAAAAGTGCTCCATATCACTCGGCATAGGAAAATACAAATCAAAACCACAATGAGATATCACCTCACACCAGTCAGAATGGCTAAAATTAACAAGTCAGGAAACATCAGATGCTGGCGAGGATGCAGAGAAAGGGGAACTCTCCTACACTGTTGGTGGGAATGCCACCTGGGACAGCCACTCTGGAAAACAGTATGGAGGTTCCTCAAAAGGTTGAAAATAGAGCTACCCTACGACCCAGCAATTGCACTACTGGGTATTTACCCTAAAGATATAAATGTAGTGATTTGGGGCACATGGCCCCCAGTGTTTATAGCAGCAATGTCCACAATAGCCAAACTATGGAAAGAACCTAGATGTCCCATCGACAGATGAATGGATAAAGAAGATGTGGTACACACACACACACACACACACACACACACACACACACACAATGGAATATTATGCAGCCATCAAAAATGAAATCTTGCCATTTGCAATGACATGGATGGAACTAGAGGATATTACACTAAGTGAAACAAGTCAATCAGAGAAAGGCAATTATCATATGATCTTGCTGATATGAGGAATTTGAGAAACACGGCAGAGGTTCGTAGGGGAAGGGAGGAAAAAAATGAAATGGGATGAAACCAGAGAGGGAGACAAATCATAAGAGACTCTTAATCTCAGGAAACAAACTGAGGGTTGCTGGAGTGGAGGTTGCTGGTGGGAGGGATGGGGTGGTTGGGTGAAGGACATTGGGGAGGGTATGTGCTATGGTGAGCGCTGTGAATTGTGTAAGACTGATGAATCACAGACCTGTACGCCTGAAACAAATAATACATTAAATGTTAATTAAAAAAATAAAGAACTATACTACTTTAAGGAAAAGACTACAGACATGCTCATATATAAATATAGACATAAAGCTATGATATATATATGTCCATAGTATATGATGTGATATATATATATGTAGATACTACTTAAAATGAAATCTTTTAAATTAATTAATTAATTAATTAAATTTTTAAAAAGATTTTATTTATTTATTTGACAGAGAGAGATCACAAGTAGACAGAGAGGCAAGCAGAGAGAGAAAGGAGGAAGCAGGCTCCCTGCTGAGCAGAGAGCCCGATGCGGGACTCGATCCCAGGACCCTGAGATCATGACCTGAGCCGAAGGCAGCGGCTTAACCCACTGAGCCACCCAGGCGCCCAATTAATTTATTTTTTAAGATTTTATTTATTTGACAGACAGAGATCACAAGGAGGCAGAGAGAGAGGAGGAAGCAGGCTTCCCACCAAGCAGAGAGCCCGATGCGGGGCTTGATCCCAGGACCCTGGGATCATGACCCAAGGTGAAGACAGAGGCTTTAACCCACTGAGCCACCCAGGCGCCCCCTTAAAATGAAATCTTAAGAATAATAATTTTTCTTAACTTTGAAACAATCACAAACGTATAGAAATTCTGGAAGTACAGTACAAACAAGAATTATTTTCCAGAACTTTCTGAGTGTAAGGTACTAACTAAAAAAGTGTAGAATCGGTCACTCCTCATGACCCCCATGTAGCTCTTTCTGCCCCCAGGTCCTGTTCCCGTGCTTTAATAAAAACATCTCTTTTTTTTTTTTTTAAGATTTTATTTATTTATTTGACAGAAAGAAATCACAAGTAAGCAGAGAGGCAGGCAGAGAGAGAGGAGGAAGCAGGCTCCCTGCTGAGCAGAAAGCCCGACGCGGGGCTCGAACCCAGGACCTGGGATCATGACCTGAGCCGAAGGCAGTGGCTTAACCCACTGAGCCACCCAGGCGCCCCAAAAACATCTCTTTTTTTGCACCAAAAACGTCTCGAGAATTCTTTTCCTTCCTTTTTAACTTTAATTTACTAGGTTTTTTTTTTCCTTTCAATTTTTATTTAAGTAATCTCCGCACGCAATGTGGGGCTGGAACTCACGACCCCAAAATCAAGAGTCCCACGCTCCATCTACTGAGCCGGTCAGGTGCCCCTGGAGAATTCTTTCTTGACCGTTCCCTCCTTGCCCCGCAAGACATCATCTGTTTTCCTTAATAGACTTCTTCGATCAGGGTGTCTGGCTGGCTCAGTCCGGGGAGCGGGCGACTCTCGATCTCAGGGTTGTAGGTTTGAGCCCCACACTGGGTGCAGTCCTCACTTAAAAAAAAGCAAAATCTTAGGGGCACCTGGGTGGCTCAGTGGGTTAAACCTCTGCCTTCGGCTCAGGTCATGATTTCAGGGTCCTGAGATTGAGCCCCGCATCGGGCTCTCTGCTCCGTGGGGAGCCTGCTTCCCCCTCTCTCTGCCTGCCTGTGATCTCTGTCTCTCTGTCAAATAAATAAATAAAATAAAATAAAATAAAAAGCAAAACCTTAAAAAAAAAAGAAATAGACTTCTTTGATCAATTCCCTTATCTGTTACACCTCCCCTCCTGTGCCCCCCCAAACCCTTGCCACCTACCTTGGGCTTCTGCTTCCATTCCAGGGGGCCACCCCGGCTCCCAGCAAAAACCCTTTGGGTGCTCCCCACTATACTGAGCCCTCCCCAACCCACTAAGGTCAAGACAGCCCATTCTGAGCCATTGTTCCTGCATAAACTGACCTTGTCTGCTCCACCCAAGGGCCTTAGAACTATTTGTTCAAAAAGAAACAAAAGAAGAAAGAAGACTTTTGATTCCATTCCCCATGTTTAAATGCATCAGTTTTCTTTCTTTTTTTTTTTTTAAAGATTTTATTTATTTATTTGACAGACAGAGATCACAAGTAGGCAGAGAAGCAGGCAGAGAGAAAGAGGAGGAAGCAGGCTCCCTGCTGAGCAGAGACCCTCCCCCCCCCAGGACCCTGGGATCATGGCTGAAAGGGTCCGTAGACAAAAGGACGAGACTGATACAAAGCAAAAGTTAAGCAGGGCTTTATTTCGCGCCAAGCATCGAGAATCAAACTGACCGGCCAGGGCCGTCTCTTGCAAAAAGGCGACCCCTCCCAGCCTCACAGACTAACTTTTATAGAGCAAAGACCATGTGGTCGGGCCTGGCCACACACAGGTGACCAATTGAATTTTACAATTCACCCTATAGTAGTTATTTGAACTAGCCTATCACTCTGGTCAGAATTGGAGCCCAAAAGGCAGGGCCCACAATTTTGGGTGGTTAGGGAGGTGCTTTCCTGATTGGATGTCTTCACCTGGCTTGGCTCATCCTTGGCGGGTAGGGAGGTAATACGTGCCTTTTCCTTGATTGGACGTTTCCACGGGGCCGGACACGTCCTTGTATCTGTACTCCGTTATCGGGGGCTATTTGACCGTATTTTACCAGTTCTGTTTTTAAGCGCTTTCCTCTTGGGGGGAAGGGGCAGGTTCAATCTGAGTTTACTACATAAACAACAAAATGGCTCGTTCTGGCTAAGTAGGCCCTTACAATGACCTGAGCCGCAGACAGAGGCTTTAACCCACTGAGCCACCCCTAAATGCATCAGTTTTCTCTTATGGCTTCATAATTCAGGATTATGAGTCACAGTGTAAAGGCTTTCCTCATACTCAGGTTAGAAAGGAACTTTCCAACGTTCGCTTCCCTTTCTTTCATGCTTGCGTGTTTAACATTGAACTCTTTGAGTCATTTGGAGTCTATTCAGTGAATTGTTTTTTCCATTCTTTCCTTCTATTGGGTTGATAGGGTTTTCTTTGTTCCTTTAAAAAAAAAAATATTTTATTTACTTATTTGAGAGAGAGACAACAGAGGTAGCCAGAGAGAGCACGAGCAGGGAGGAGAGGGAGAAGCAGGAGCGGGGAGCCTGACACGGGGCTCGAGCCCATGACCCTGAGACCATAACCTGAGCCAAAATCAAGCGTCCAATGCTTAACTGCCTGAGCCACCCAGGAGCCCCTGTCCCTGTAGTAGATAAAACAATGTTACCCACCGAGGCAGATAAATCCTGAAATATCCACGGATGAAACAACTGAGTTTTATTTCTCATTCTGGTAAAGTGAGTGCGCAGGGTGGCCAGGGATCGTCCTGGGGACCGAACCCCCACTCTGAGATCACGAGTCTCAGGCTGCACCGACTGAGCCAGCCAGGCGCCCTTCAGGGCTGTGAATTAATACAACCAGCGCAGAGTGGCTGGTCTGATCAGTATGTTTCATCAGCTTTTCTCATAAAAGCTCCAAACTGGAGCTTACCCTGTGATCCTGGGATTTATAGTAAGAAATATATACGTTGGTCTTCATTCCTTCCTAAGCGTTTAGAGTTTCCTAAGTGCTTTAGGGTGATCAAGGTCTCTTGATAGTCCTTTTTTATTTTTCAAGGATCTTATTTATTGGGGCGCCTGAGTGGCTCAGTGGGTTGAAGCCTCTGCCTTCGGCTCAGGTCATGATCCCAGGTCCTGGGATCGAGCCCCACACGAGGCTCTCTGTTCAGCAGTGAGCCTGCTTCCCCCCACCTCTCTCTCTGCCTGCCTCTCTGCCTACTTGTGATCTCTGTCTGTCAAATAAATAAATAAAATCTTTTAAAAAAAAAAGGATCTTATTTATTTATTTGCCAGAGAGAGAGAGAGAGAGAGAGAGCGCGCACAAGCACGGGGAGCAGC
The DNA here is from genome assembly GCF_902655055.1 of Lutra lutra. NCBI lineage: Eukaryota > Metazoa > Chordata > Mammalia > Carnivora > Mustelidae > Lutra > Lutra lutra. The sequence goes on from NC_062294.1 coordinate 52,148,414, forward strand.
AGCAGAGAGAGAGAAGCAGGGTCCCCACTGAGCAAGGAGCCCGATGTGGGACTCGATCCCAATACCCTGGAATCATGACCTGAACTAAATGAAGACACTTAAGCAACCAAGCCTCCTGGTGTTCCTAACAAACCCTTTTCAACCACATTTGAGTTTAAACGCTGACTTTGGAAAGCACCTAAGTGTGGGGGCTGGTTGTCTAACCAATCCTGTGGCTAGAGGGTTAAAAGTTTCAGTCCCACCCCCCACCCCCACCCCCAGACCACAGGGAAGGGGAGAGCAATTGGAGGTTGAGTTCATCACCAATGGCCAGTGATTTAATCAGTCGTGCCTGTGTACTGAAGTGGTCGTAAAACCCAACAGGGTGGGATTCAGGGAGCTCCCAGGTGGATGAGCTGCTGGAAATTTGGGGACAGTGGCACTGCCGGAGAGAACGTGGCAGCTGCGTGCCCCTTCCCCAGGCCTCATCTGGCCGATCCTGGGTTATATCCTTTTATAATAAACCAGTCATCTAGTAAGGGACGTTTCTCTGGGTTCTGTGAACCACTCTAGCAAGTCAGTCCAACCCAAGGTAGGGGTTGTGGGAAGCCCTGATTTGTAGCTCCGGGGTCAGAAACTGTAATTGGAACTGGGATCTGAAGTAGGGGCGCTACCAGCAGGCTTGCAGGACCCAACCCTTACCCTGTAGGACAGCGTTACGGGAAAGAAATCCTGTTTTCTTTCTTTCTCCTCTCATACCTGGCTGGTAGGGGTGTGATCTCATGCATCCCATCTGCCCCGTTGGTCTGACCGTCAAAATGCACCAGAATCCCATGACTCTTTGCTTCTGCCACAGTAACCTCCTTGGTCTTGCAACCTCCCCCCCCCAGCCCGCCCCCGCCCACGGGGACTGCTCTGAGTCCTCCCAACTGAAAGCTTCCCGCATCCATCCTCTACTCCCTCAGTCTGTTCTCCAGACGGCCGCCAAAGGGCGCCCGTTCCCACCTAAGGAAGGTCAAGTTCCTTTCCTGCTGGGAACCTTTTCGTAGCTCCAGGCTCATTCCTAGAAAAGCCTCAGGGCCAACGGGCTTAGAAGTAGCTGGCCCCTTCTCTGTCTGCCCTCACAACGCCACTGTCTACCCTTGGCTCGCTGACTCTGTGCTGGCCACACCTGCCTTACAGTTCCTGGAACACTAAGGGCACTTTCTAGTCTCAGTGCGCTTGTACTGCTGTTTTCTCTGCACCCAATGCTCTTCCCCCGGACACCCACGTGGCTCACCCCTCACCTGCTTCAGCGGGCTGCTCCAGTTCCACCTGCCACGGGCAATTAAATGACATTAGGGAATCGGTGTTGCTTTTTTTTTTTTAAAAGATCTTATTTATTTATTTGACAGAGATCACAAGGAGGCAGAGAGGCAGGCAGAGAGAGAGGGGAAGCAGGCTCCCTGCCGAGCAGAGAGCCCGATACAGGGCTTGATCCCAGGACCCCGAGATCATGACCTGAGCTGAAGGCAGAGTCTTAACCCACTGAGCCACGCAGGTGCCTCGGGAATTGTTATTTTCATTATGCGTGGCCAAGTGATTTATAGTAGAGAAAAAACAGCTTCACTGTTGGAAGACACAATGGAAGACACAAAGTGAAGAGGGGAGGGGTGAAGATGTCTGAAACGAACTCGAAGAACTCGAAGGAACCTGGGTGGTGCAGTCGGTTAAGGGCCCTGGCACTTGATTTCCGCTGGGGTCCTGCTCTCAGGGTCATGGAATCCATCCCCCAGTCAGGCTCTCTCAGCAGGGAGTAAGTTCTCCTCCCTCTGCCCCTCCCCTCTCCCTTCACCTTGTGCTCCTGCGCGCTCTTTCTCGCTCTAAAATAAATAAATGAATAATTGAATAAATAGATACAATCTTTTTTTTTAAACATTTTATTTATTTATTTGACAGAGGGAGATCCCAAGTAGGCAGAGAGGCAGGCAGAGAGAGAGGAGGAAGCAGGCTCTCCACGGAGCAGAGAGCCCGATGCGGGGCTCCATCCCAGGACCCTGGGATCATGACCCGAGCTGAAGGCAGAGGCTTTAACCCACTGAGCCACCCAGGCGCCCTAGATACAATCTTTAAAAAATAAAAAATTTGGGTTGCCTGGGTGGCTCAGTCGGTTAAACGTCTGTCTTGGGCTCCAGTGGTGAACCCAGAGTCCTGGGATTGAGCCCTACTTCCGGCTCCCTGCTCAGCGGGGAGCCTGCTTCCCCCTCTGCCCGCTGCCTCCTCCCCACTGATCATGCTCTGTCTCCCCCTCTCTTTCAAATAAATGCATAAAATCTTAACAACAGGGCGCCTGGGTGGCTCAGTGGGTTAAGCCACTGCCTTCGGCTCAGGTCATGATCTCAGCGTCCTGGGATCGAGTCCCGCGTCGGGCTCTCTGCTCAACAGGGAGCCTGCTTCCCTCTCTCTCTCTCTCTGCCTGCCTCTCTGTCTACTTGTGATCTCTCTCTGTCAAATAAATAAATAAAATCTTTAAAAAAAAAATCTTAACAACAACAACAAAAAAAAAGTGGATTGGTTGTGGCCAAGGGCCCCTTCCTTTAGGGGACAGCAGGGGGCCTCAGGAGGGCTGATGAGGAGATTTGCAAATGGTTTAAGATGCCATTCCTGAAAGGGGCTGAACCCTTACCTAGATTGGGTATCAGTCTCTGGTGACGTGGGGCTGGCCTTTGCACTAGTTACTCCCTGATGGACCTCATGTCTGTTTTCAAACAGTTTCGTATTTGGTTTTTAACAGTCTAGGGACAGCTTTCTCCAGCTACCAGCCCTAGCGTGACCCGGTAGCCTTAGGGGCAGTGTGCGAGCGACATCAAGGCCGCCAGACCCCAGCTTCCTTCCGGCAGTGACACCTGGGCCGAGCCTTGTGGCCACTGGGACGCTGCCAGCCTCCTTTTCGGCTTTGAGGGTGGGACCCATTCTGGTCACTGAGGTGTGGGAGGTACGTCTTGGGAATCTCGGTGTTGAATTGCCCCCAGAAAGGCAAGGGCATTGCCAAGAAACTGACCGATGTCCCTGGATGGTTGAGCTGCTGATTTAACAGAGCCGGGACCTATGTTCTTGCCTCCTCTTTACCGTTATTCTGCACTATTCAGGCCATGAAAGATCAGAAAAGATGCAAAAGGGGCGCGTGGGTGGGGCCTCAGTGTGTGAAGCACCGGACTCCTGATCTCCGCTCGGTCCCGATCTCAGGGTTGTGTGATCGATCCCCATGTAGGGTGCCAGCCTCAAGGAGACGTCTGCTCAGAAATTCTCTCTCCTTCTCTGCTCCCCCACCGCTCTCACGTGCTCTCTCTCCAAAATAAATAAATCTTTTTTAAAAAGAAAGGAAGAAAGAAAAGACATAGGACCTTCCCCACCTAGGAAGAGGGTAAGCAGCCAGGTGGAGAACGGAAATGTGGGATCTCAGATTGGATCTAGATCACCGGTTGGTTGTAACGGGATATAACCCGGGAACGCGCAGACGATGAGACGCAGAGGACCAGGCCTAGGGAAGGGCGAAGAACTTCCAAGGCCTCTCCAGGTCCCCGTCCCCCCAAAAGTCCTGTAAGAAAGAAGCCGCAACAGGAGCAGATCTGTTGTTTATTTTAACATTTAACCAAGTCTCGCATGAGCTTGCTAAGTACCAAGCATCGCTCATGGACTTTTTGGTCCTGAGACCTCTTGACCTTCCTCAAAAGCCATGAGGACCACCCCCCCACCCCCGCCTCAACCAAGGGGCCTTAATGTGGGTCACATCTACCCATATTTACAGAATTAGAAATCGCAACGATTAGCCAAATAGGTATTCATTAATTCATTTAAAAAATAACAATCCTTAACTAATGACAAGTTATGTTTACTTCGCAGGGACTCCGTCTCTATTGGAGGGCTTCTGGTTTTGTTAACCTCATAATAATGGCTATTTACGCTGTCCTTTCCCTTCAGATGCAAATCTATGATAAAAATCTAGCCTATGGGGGCACCTGGGTGGTTCAGTGGGTTGGGGCCTCTGCCTTCGGCTCAGGTCAGGATCTCAGGGTCCTGGGATCAAGCCCCGCATCGGGCTCTCTGCTCAGTGGGGAGCCTGCTTCCTCCTCTCTCTCTCTCTGCCTGCCTCTCTGCCTACTTGTGATCTCTGTCTGTCAAATAAATAAATAAAATATTTTTAAAAAATAAAAATAAAATCTGGCCTACCCTTTTGGGGCCCAGTTACTGCCCAGGAATTCAACTGGCTACCAGAGTCAGGGATTCTCCTTGGGTATAATTAGCTCTGGCCATTGGGACAGGTAGCAAAGAAGCAAAGAATCTTTGACTGCAGGTCACAAAGCAAAACAAAACAAAAACTCTACAAAATATGAAAAAACCCAAAAGCAAACCACAACCTGACAAAGGTGGCTTAAACCAGTTTTTTTTTGTTTTTTTGTTTTTTTTTTTGACAGAGAGAGATCACAGATAGGCAGAGAGGCAGGCAGAGAAAGAGGAAGGGAAGCAGGCACCCCACTGAGCAGAGAGCCCGAAGCGGGTATCGATCCCAGGACCATGGGATCATGACCTGAACCAAAGGCAGAGGCTTCAACCCACTGAGCCACCCAGGCACCCTTAAACCAGTTTTGTTTAATTTTTACTTCTTTTTTTTTAAAAGCAAAACAATCTAGAAATCAGGTGTTTTTTTTTTTTAAGGTTTATTTATTTATTTGTCAGAGAGAGAGTGGGTGAGAGCACGAACAGGGGGAGCAGCGGGCAGAGGGAGAAGCAGGTTCCCCGCTGATCAAGGAGCCTGGGATCTTGACCTGAGCCGAAGGCAGACCCTTAACCAACTGAGCCACCCAGACATCCCTAGAAATCAGGCATAATGGTTGGAGAACCTGACATCTCTGTGTTTGGCATTCAGTGTGTGGCCAGTGTCACTTTTGGGTGTGAAATGGCTGCGGCCACTCCAAGCATCACAATTCCAGATAATCGCAGCCAAAGGGAGGGAAGAAAAGAAAACGTTGTCTTCTTTCAGAATTTCTTTTATGGAGGGAATAAAGCTTTCCCAGAGGCAACCACACAAATATCCCCATAGTGTGCATGACCTTCTCTTGAAAAATCACTGACAAAAGGAGATGAGAGGGGATGACAATGGTGATCCACTAATTGGAATTTTGTCCCAGAGCTGATAACTAACTGTTGGACAGACTGTGCCTGTCCTAGTCCCACGTGGGTCACAAAGGGAGTCAGAGGGGGGTCAGAGATAGCGACCAGCCCAAGGTCACACACCAAGCAGATAACGGAGGCACGTTGGTCTCTACACCTGCAATCGAATGGATATGCCCGTGATGTGGGATGCAAAGGCAAAAGAAACATTCAATTTCCTTACCACTTATAGCCCATTGACAAGTCCTTGAAACAGGAAGAGTGACATTCCTCTAGGAACTCAGCTGCCTCCATGTTAATACTTTGCTAAGGGCAAAAGGCCATCTTACGTTAACATTATTCATCCTGACCCCCCAGGATCCTGTCAATCTATTTTAACATACAAAAATTTCTTTGGAAACTTCCCTTATCTCTACCTGCCCCTCCCCCAAGATGTATGTTGACTGTCGTCCCCCAGGCATAGGGCCCACTGATATACATCCAGGGTCTCATGACTGAGGTTTTATTAGACAGTAATAAATGACCTTCTCTTAACAATAGTTATCCCCCTCAGGGTCTTGGAAACCTTGCTTCCAAAATTTCTTAGAGACTTACTTTATCCCCAACCCCCTCCCAACTTGGAAGTATATAACAGGCCACTCCTCATGACCCCAGTACAGCTTTCTGCCCACAGATCCTATCCCCTTGCTGAAATGAAATCAGCTTTTTGGGGGCGCCTGGGTGGCTCAGTGGGTTAAAGCCTCTGCCTTCGGCTCGGTCATGATCCCAGGGTCCTGGGATCCAGCCCCGCATCGGGCTCTCTGCTCTGTGGGGAGCCTGCTTCCTCCTCTCTCTCTCTCTCTCTGCCTACTTGTGATCTCTGTCAAATAAATAAATAAAATCTTTTAAAAAGAAAAAAAAAAGTGTATGTGTGTAAGAGCCAAGGTTGGGACACAAGGCATGCCACAGGGAGGGAGCGGGGACTAGGTTTTACAGCTTTCTGATGTTCACCCTCAGCCACGGGTAAAGCATCCTGCCTCACTCCTCACCCACCAGGGCCCACTATCTGCAGTATTGGCCGTGGGGGCTGGGACGTCCTGGGAAAAGAGTGAGCAGAGGCAGCTTTGGGTGGACAAGGACCCTTTGGGGGCCTGACTGGTTGCAGAGAGACGGCTAGGTAGGGCAAGTGTCCGGGCAGGAGAAGACAAGAACTGGGTTGAAGCGGGGCTGAGAGGACACAGAGGAGGAGACAGGGCAGAGCTGGGGACAGGAGGACTGGTTTTTTTGTTTGTTTGTTTGTTTGTTTTTGTTTTTAGATTTTATTTATTTGAAAGACAGAGATACAGAGAGTGGGAACACAAGCAGAGGAAGTGGGAGAGGGCGAAGCAGGCTTCCCACCAAGCAGGGAGCTGGCGCGGGATCGATCCCAGGACCCCAGGATCATGACCTGAGCCAAAGGCAGAGAAGCTTAACGACTGAGCCATCCAGGTGCCGGAGGACAGGACTTGAGTGTGATGGACTTTGGGGAGAAAGGGGTACAGCCGGGAGGCAGGGATTTGGCCTAGTGACTGGATGTCCAGTGGGGCTTTCCCAAAGATGGGAAAGTAGAGGAGGCGTGGGTTGGTGGGGGCAAGAGGCTAGACTCAGGGTGTGAGGAGGTGCGAAAATCTCCCACATCAGAGAACCCGCCAGGTCACTGGGGGCCCGGATTGCCGGGTCTTTGAAAAAAAGAAGGCCCAGAACAAGGATTGCCGATGAAAACCCTAGAGCGTTTGAGTTGCATCATTGAGAAAACAGTTAATGTCTTGTTCTTTGGCATTTATTTCAAAATTGCAGCAAAAGGAAAAAAAAAAAAATCAAGCAGCACCGGGAGATCCGGCCTGAGAACGGAGAGATGCGAAGTCGAGTTGGGTCAGGTCAAAGTGTATCCTTGACCCGACAACACGGAGCAGCGGGAAGCCCAAATCCCCCAAGATCTGAGAGGCGGGGCTAGGGGCCTAGACGCCTGGGTCCGACCCTTATGGCTTTGGGAGTGTCGACCATGTGGGGGCGCCAGAGACCCAGGCGTCCCGGCAGCCCCCGGCCTTTTATTTCATATTGCACTTCAGGTGAGTCATTGGTAGGGAGGGGAGGGCCCGTGGAGGACTAGATGCCGCGGGGGTGGGGGGTGGATCCGGGGAGAGGTAGGGCTGAGTCTCTAGCGTCACACTGGCAGCATCCAGTCGTGGGCTCCTGCTCCGTACTGCGGGACAACAGAAGCGAGGTGTCAGAGCAGTTACACTGCAACTCCCAGCAAGCCCGGCGGCGTCCCAGGCTGAACGGTTGCGGATGTGCGCCCCGGGACCTCATGGGAAATGTAGTCCACTTCCCGCAAGCCGGCCTACAGCCGTAGGGAAGGGGAACCATGGCCGAGGGGGCACAGAGGCTTAAGGGAGATGGAGTTCTGCAAAAATTACTGGAAGGCCTGAAAGGCTTTCGGTGGAAAAGGAGTCGTTTTCGGCTGAGATGTCCCGGAGAGTGAGGAGAGGTGTTGTTCTAGGTCCCGATGCGCAGGACATCAGAGAACCTCACAGGAAAGGCAGTTCTAGGTCGAGTGCCAGGAAAGGAGCCCACAGGTTCTCACAAAAGATATACCTCGGCCGAGATGTATGGAAACACCTCCAGAGGCTGATGAGAGGTAATACTCCTGGGCCACAGAGGGGCACGAGGGTCCAGGGACTTGCGGAAGGAAATTTCTCAGGCCAAAGGGAAAGCCCAGGGTTCCACGGGCTCCCCGCGGGGCTTCCGGCCCGAACTCCCACGGGTCGCTGGGAGGGGTCCCCACCGCAAGGACACGCATGAGCCACAGAGGCGGAGGGAGGGGGGTTCCTCGAGTCACCATTTAGAGGCTCCCAGGAAAGGAAGAGTGACTCGGTCTGGGGCCCAGAGGCCCACGGCAGGGGCCTTTATTGGCTCTTGGGACTGCGGGGCAGCAGGGCTCCCAGTCCAAAGGCTCCTGGGACGGCAACTTCCCGGGGAGCAAACATCCAGCCCACGTCCTAGCCGGTGCATCTCACCTGGATGGCCTTCAGCTCCTTCAGGAAGCGGAGGATAAGCTCAGGCCCGTTTTCCATGGTGGGAATGTGCAAGTGCTGGAGAAGACCGTGCCGTGAGGACCGGGAAACCCCTCTTCTTCCCTCCCGTTTCCGAGGGCAGCCCCACCTCACCTTGCCTTGGTACAGGATTTGGTGCACAGGGCAGACCTGGCAAGCGGTGCCAGAGCCAAAGACTTCCCGGACCCGCCCCTCCTCCAGCGCCCGCGACAAGTCCTTCATGGTGATCTTCCGCTCTGCCACCCGGAACTCACCCTGCCGGGCGATACCCGTGAACCCAGGACCGGCCCCCGCCGCAGAGCCCTGCCTCGTCCTCCCAGGGCACGGGGACAAAGACACCGGAGGAGACAGACACCGAGAGAGAAGCGGGGGCAGAGACGTGCTGATGGGGTGTCACAGCCCCCTCTGGAGCCTCCTGAAGTTCTGCGCCCGCCCCTCCCCCCACCCCCGGCAGTAGCCCATCATTCCAGCCACCCACGGACACAGCGCCCTCACCCAAGTCCTAGCCAGGTCCAGCAGACTCTGTCTGACGACTCCGGGCAGGATGACGCCGTCCAGTGGGGGGGTGACCAGTTCCAGCACTGGGGCAAGTTCAAGGGCTGGAGGGTTACCTCATGCCCTCAGGCACACCCGCCCATCTTCTTTGAGGCCACCCAAACCCACCCACCCCCCCACCCCCCATTCCCCACAGCAGGCTAGGAGTTATGACAGACCCACTTCCGGTGGGGGGGGATGTCACGGAAGGGCTCACCCCCATCCTCGTGGGTCCAGTAGATGAAGATGTTCATGGTGCCCACCTCGGTGAGCTGGTGGTCAGGCCCATAGAGCCAGAGCACCTGTTCACAGCCCCTCTTTTTCGCCTCCAGCTGCACCAACACGGTGGGCCCGTAATTCCTGGCAGAGAGCAGCGTGGTTGACCAGGAAACGGCTCCTCCCTCAGACACACTTGAAGGCTCACTCCCCATCACAGTGAGCAGTGTCCCAGCCATTTCCATCACAGCGCCGGTGGCTCTGGGTACTGGGGCGCCCTCTAGCCTGGGAGCCCCTGGAAGGCAGGGCCCGCACCTGATTCATCTGCGTCCCCAGCTTCGCTGGGCACAGGGTCTGGCCCTGGGAGCCTCACAAGGGAGGTGTGGAAAGGACCCGTATGAAGCTTCCAGCTGGGGCCACACTCGGTATCCCCAACACACCGTCACCCCACCTCCTGCCTGGATCACCTGGGGGGGGTACCCTCCCTGCCCTGCTGAACCAAGGTCCCTGGCTTTCCACAGGAAGCCCCCACAGAGCATGGAGGTCACTGGAGGCCCAGGGGACTAGGAGAGCTGCGTGTGGGGGTGGGGAGGGCGGGGCGCTGGCCGAGCCTTGGCGCTCAAGACACCGATGAGCTAAGAATAAACTTCATTCCTGAAGGCTTCCCGGGAGGCCAATCAGGGTTTCTCCACTGACTTTTACCCTCCCCCGGCCAAATTCTGAGCCAACGTGTCCACAGCGCTTAGCACAGCCTCCCCTGGCACTCCCGCCACAGTGCCAACAGCATCCCATTCCCAAGGGCAAGCAGAGCTGTCCCCAGCCATGTGAAACGAGACAGAAAGGGCAACTGACATCCAAAGACAGTTCCACACCCGAAGCACGACAGCCAGTGTCTCGGATGTCCAGCATCCTGGACACGAAGGGTTGGGGGAGGGACTGCTGCAGGGACTACTTACCCCCCAAGCTTGTAGTCACCCACCCCACCCGTCCAGGCCCGGATGAAGGTTGGGTCGGCCAGGAGGGAGACAGGATCCACGGCGTCTCCGGGGAAGTATGCGCCCACGGGGCAGAGAATGACAAACAGGAGCGCTTGCGAGGAGCAGGTGACACCTAGCGAGGGCTGCGGTGGGCGGAAGGTGGCATCAGGGACCCAGGAGTCCAGGCCCCACCCCAAACCCCCCAGTCAGGGAGTCCAGCCCACCTCATTTCCGATGAGCACAGGCCGGATGTAGAGGCTGGTATCCTTGCCCTCAGGGACCCAGTCCTTGTCCACTTCCACCAGCCTGCGGATACACTCGAGCAACTCGACCTTATCAAAACTCTGGGCAAGATCCCCACGAGTCAGCACTCTCCTCCACCCTTACCCCCCCCCCCACCAACCTGCTCCCCTGGGGCCAGCCAGGGCCCCTCACCGGCAGGCAGAGGCGCAGGGCCGAGCGCAGCATCCGATCCATGTTGAGCCAGGGGCGGAAGAGGCGCACGCGCTTGTCGCTGCCTTTGAACGCCTTCATGCCCTCGAAGAGCTGCGGGGACGGGCGGGTGGGGGGCAGAGCTCAAACCCCACCTCAGGGAACCCCCGAGCCACATGGAGAGATCCCGAAACAGGGCCTGATACACAAGGACTCAGACACAGATGCAGAGACAGACGCGAGGAGAGATCAACCCGCTGAGCTCAGAGAGGAAGAGGAGGAGGCAGAGACAGACAGAGGGACAGAGAGAGACCAGAAGACAGGAGACACACCCCCAGAGGTGCCGAAGAATCACCCTGCTTAAATCCCTTCCGTGTTACTGGTCCGATTTCTCCGGAACAGTGATGGCATGCAAGTTCTGTTTTTTGTTTTTGTTTTTTTCCTTTTAAATACTTTAATTAATTAATTAATTAATTTTAAAGATTTTATTTATTTATTTGACAGACAGAAATCACAAGTAGGCAGAGAGGCAGGCAGAGAGAGAGGGGGAAGCAGGCTCCCTGCTGAGCAGAATGCCGGCGCCTGCGGGGCTTGATCCCAGGACTCTGGGATCATGGCCTGAGCCGAAGGCAGAGGCAAGTTCTGTTTCTAAAGAATCCTGGGGCATCTGGGTGGCTCAGCCGGTTAGGCATCTGCCTTTGACTCAGGTCATGTTCCCAGGGTCCTGGGAACAAGCCCTACCTCTGGCTCCTTGCTCAATGGGGACCCTGTTTCTCTCTCTGCCTGTGGCTCCCCCTGCTTGTGCTCTCTCTCTTTCTTGCTGACAAATAAATAAAAATCTTTAAAATAAAAAAATTAAAGATTCCTTGCATTCTTGAGAAGCACTGGACTTGCTATGGGTGAAATACTGAAAAGTCCAGGGTTTGCTTCAAAATCTTAGAGAAAGGGGGGGCACGAAGATGGGAGTCCAGATGGGGACCCACAGGCGCTGGCTGATGAAGCAGGGTGGTGGTGGGGGGCTTATATATCATTCTATTTTTATGTTTGAAATTTCCCATAATAAAAACTTTAAAAAAAAATTTTTTTAAGTCATCTCTACAGCCTTTGTGGGGTTCCAACTGATGACTCCTGAGATCAAGAGTCACATTCTCCAATGCCTGAGCCAGCCAGGTGCCCCAAAATATTTGTAAAAGTAACAACAACAACAATAAAAAATCCCACGAAGTTGATCTGCACCCCCAGCCTGTCGTTGACCTTGGCCTTGGAGGCCTCACAGGATCTGGCCCCTCTTATCTCAGCCTTCTGAGCTGACACTGCAAACCGGTTACTAAGGCTGAAACACGTTCATCCAAATTCTTGTCAGCACAGAAGCTGCCTCAGGAAGACTCTGCTTCCAGCCATAGCTTTGAGTCATCACCTGAATGCCTTCTAGATATCTTCCCTCAAAGGCCCCTCAGCTAGTCCGGCAAAGCCGATCTCCAGAGGAGTCCTCAGAGGGGGACAGCCCCATGGCCTAACTGGTCACCTTGGCCACACCTCTGGGCACCATGCTCAGCCCTCCATTCCTGCTCTTTTCCAGCCTGCCAGACCCTTCCTTCCGTCCCTCCCCCGGCTCTGGCCCCAGCTCGGGCTTCCTGGCCTCCAGCTCTCCCCTCCAGCCCATCCTCCAATCAGCCTAAGGGGTGTCACTACAGCCAGAGCCAACCTGTTCCATGCCTCCTCAGGGTCCTCCATGGCTCCCAGCGCCCTCAAAGAGGCTGCCCTCCTGACAAGGTGCCAGCCTTCAGCCCCTCTGAGGCCCCTGATGGCATCCTCAGCCTCCCCTATTGCGTTCAATCCCCCAATTCCCCCCAAACGCCAGGCTCTCCTTTGTACCGTGTCTTTGTACTGGTGGCTCCCTCTCCCGCTGACACCCTACACTTTCTTTGCTGAAAGAGACCCTACTTCCTTTCAAGTTAGAGGTGGGATCGGTGCCTGTTCTGGCTCCCACGATGCCTCAGGGGCCTCCCTCAGGGCACAACTGCCTGGGGCTGTAACCCGAACATGGGGTTTTTGAGGGGAAGAACTGGGTCTGCTCTTCTTGGGGACCCTGGCATCACACTGCAGGGGGCCTGGAACACAAGAGACCTCAGGGAACACATCTTGAGCAAGAAGAAACACACAAAGTGTGTGCACGCCCAGGGAAAAATGGACTCAGCGAGAGACACGGCAAGGGGGAAGAGATGCAGAGAGACGGGGAGGGAGGTTGGGGCCATGCCTGCATCGAGTAGTGGAGGCCGGAGCAGGCGGGGTGCAGCATGAGGTTCTGGAAGGGCTGGATACGGGGCTGGCTCCAGCCCTTCTCCTCCTTCCATTCTACCACCAGCATGTGGTCAGTGAATATCTTCCCAAACACCAGGGGCTTGCTGGGGTCAGGCTTCTGGTGAGGCTCCTGTGTCATTTCCAGCTGCAGGTCTGCAGCCTGAGAAAAGACGGGGACCCAAGTATCCTGAAATCCGGTCGCAACTTCAAAGTGAAAAACTACAACTACCATGAACCTCTGGGGCTAAGATCCAAAGACAGAAAAAAACCTGTAGCCCCAGAGGCTTCTGGGACATACCCTATCACATCTCTCCCACAGCCTTACAGCGGACTAGTAGGACCCCATTGCCAAACACCTTCACCTTTGGACCCTGGACCCTTTTGGAGATGCCCAAATCCAGCTGCCCACCCCTTCCTCAAACCTAAGAGTCCTGACCCCCTACCCCCTTCCCCCCTCAGGCCCAGCAGTCCTGGCCCCAGTCCCACCTTGAGATCCAAAAGTACATTCCCCTCCATTCACCTTGAAGTTGGATGAGGCATATCTTCTGGGGCCACACAGAAGCCAAGAGGCAGGGAGGAGTTTTCGGGCCCAAATCTGGGGATGGGGACAAAAGTAAGAAAAGCAGCGAGGCCAGGAAAGGTAGAGAAAGCAGGGGACCCTGGGCCAGCTTTGCTGCCATGCACTTGGGAGGCCCCTCTGCCCTGGTCTGTCCAAGGCCCAGTGCATTCTACATGGACCATGTGTTCCTGGACAAGTCCACTCCCCTGTCAGATCAGCACCTTGTGGGAGGAAGTCTGAAGGAGGCCAAGCCCCCTCCCTGTCCTCACAAGGACAATTCCTAGCAAGGGCTGAATCAGCTCCTGTCACCTCCCAGCCAGGACAAAGTCAAACACAGGCACCTCCCACCCCTGGGAACTTTGGCCCCAGCCCTGAGATCAGCTCAGACAGAAGACAGTGAGGCACCGTGCACAGGTAAGTGAAGGCCTCCCCGGGGGACACAAATTCTGATAAGAATTAGAAAAGTGAGGAATGTAGAGGCCATATTTCCCCAGAACCCAGAAGCTGGGCCCCTGTTCCCCTCCTCCCTCAGACCTAGGAGTCCAGACCTCTGACCTCCTCCTCCCTCAGACCCAGGAACCCAGGACCCCAGCCCTTCTTCCCTCAGATTCAGGAGATCAGTCCCCGGTCCCACCTTTCTCAGACCCAGAATGCCAGGCCACCAGACCCCTCGTCCCTCAGACCCTGCTGTCCAGACCTCTGGCCTCCTCCTCCCTCAGACCTAGGAGTCCAGACCTCTGGCCTCCTCCTCCCTCAGACCCAGGAGTCCAGGCCCCCAGCCCTTCTTCCCTCAGACCCAGGAGATCAATCCCCAGTCCCTCCTCTCTCAGACCAGGAGTCCAGGCCCCCAGCCCCTTCTGTCTCAGATCCAGGAGTCCAAGTCCTTATTCTTTCAGGATATTAGACCAACTGGGCTCAGATTACCTAAGCTCCCAGCCCCATACCTTGGACACCAGTGCCTCCAATTCCCTTCAGATCCCAGGGCTGAGAGGCAGCCCCATGGACCTGGGGTGTGATCCTAGTCATCAACAAAGACCCTGCTCAGACAAACATCTGTGGCCTGCCTGAGACAAACAAGGGAGAGCCAGTCTGTCTGTCCATGAGGGTGGCCTCTCCCCAGTATTCTTTGACCTCACAACACCTCTTTCCCAGCCCGGCAGGAAAGCAGCTGGGTCCTGAGGCTGGTGCAGACAGAACAGCCCAGCCATTTCCTGCCCTGTGAGCTGGGTGAGCAGACACCAGTCTTGAGAACCAACATGAATGGCAGCCGTCACCGGTCAGTAGGTGAGTCATGGGCCAATGCGGTCTGTGGAGCGTGAAGTCTGAGGTGTGGTTCCCCATCGTGCAGGGCCCAAGGGCTTCTGGGCCGATGAGAGTGTGGGTCCGCGGCATGGCCTCTAGGTGGCGCCATGTAGCACACGCAACTCTGGCGGTAAGACCCAGAGCACGAAGGATAGACACCCAAGGCAGAGACAGCCAGTATCTGGGCAGGAGAGCAACACTCAGGAGAAGCCAGAATGGAAAAAAATAAAATAAATAAAAGGGAGGGAAAAGCAAGAATGAGAAAACAAATAGACATAGAAATAGAAAACACAGCCGAGGCGGGTGCGTAGGTGACTCAGTTGGAAGAGCAGGTGACTCTTGATCTCAAGGTCCTGAGTTCGAGCCCCCGGGTTGGGTGGAGCGATTACTTAAATATAAAATAAAATAAAATTTAAAAAAAGGGGAAACAAAACTGAGAACAGAAATCAAGAACACAAGATGCCGGGGCACCTGGGTGGCTCAGTGGGTTGAGCCTCTGCCTTCAGCTCAGGTCATGATCTCAGGAGCCTGGGATCGAGCCCTGCATCGGGCTCTCTGCTCAGCAGGGAGCCTGCTTCCCCTTCTCCCTCTGCCTGCCTCTCTGCCTACTTGTGATCTCTCTGTCAAATAAATGAATAAAATCTTAAAAAAAAAAAAAAAAAAAGAACACAAGATGCCAAAACAGATATGATCATAAAGAGAGATTGCTACAAGAGACAGATTGGGAGACAAACTCAGGTTAAGTCAAGTCTGGAGAAATCTAGACAAATGCCAAGGGTGAGATACAGAGAGGCTGAGGGAGGAGAAAGTAAATAGACAAAGACCAGCCTTCAGGAGAGAGCACAAAGTGAAAGGAGACCCAGAGAAAGGAGGAAAAACAAAGAGACAGAGTGATGCCAACACCTGGAAAGAAACTGACTCAGGGATGCCTAGAGACAGAGTATATCCAAGAGGTAGAGAAGGGAGAGGCAGAAAAACACACCCACAGGGCAGAGAGAAGGAGCCGGGCAGTGCCCAGGTTGACAATCAGCAATGGCCACCACACACTTGGGAGGTCCCTCTGGCCATCAAGACCCTCTTGTCCTGGAAGAAGCTGACTCTATCCTTCCAGGACATTTCTGTAGGGGCGGGGGGGGGGTGTCTCACCTCAGCTCAGGGAAAGGGCTCTACTATCTGACACCCCAAGCCATGGGAATTGGGTCCAGGGGATGGTAGACGGGCTACTGGGACAAAGAGTGTGAAAAGATTGGGCTGAATTTAAAAAAAAAAAAAAAGATTGGGCTGAATTTAAAAACAAGGAAGGGGAGAGGGAGGGGGACAGGCACAAAGTAGGGCTCTGCAACGTGATGGAGCCTCCTGGGGTCTCATTACAGCCTAGGACTGTCCCCAGCACAATCCAGGGGTGTCCTCTCAGCAGGGATGTGACCATCAGAGCCCAGCACTGTCTTTGCATAGCTCAGGACTGTGCCCCCATCACAGCCCAGGAAGGGCCCCCTTGGTAATGCAGTGCTATCCTTTGTCTCAGCCAGGGAATGTCCCTATTACAGCCCCAAACGGTCCCAGTCAAAGCCCCAAACTGTCCTCATCACGGCCCAGGACCGATCCCATCACAAGTAGATCTGTCCCATAATAGCCCAGGACTCTCCCATCGCAGACCAAGACTGCCTCACAGCAGCTCAAGACTCCACCAAACTGCCCCGGACTCTCCCACCGCAGCCCAGGAGTGGCACCATCAGAGCCCAGATTGTCCAGGGATAGCCCAGCGTCAGTCACCCCAAAACTCAGAACAGTAACAATGGGCCCTGCTCTCGATCTAGCTGGGGCAGGAGTCCCGGGGCGGGGCAGGGGCAGAACAGGAGGCGAACACCCCTTTTCCTAGTGTGATGGTGCCGCCGGGCACGGCTGTAAAGATCCCTTCTGCGAGCTGTCAGCGTCTCCTTCCTCGCGGAGAAACTGTGCTGTAAAACCCCACTCTCCAAAACTCTGCGGGTCGACCTCTTCGGGGTCAGAAGGGACCGGGAGGACCCGTCTCTGGGACAGCGGGAAGCTGGAAGGCTGATGCGCAGCTCTGGAGGCGAGCTTGCAGGGACAGTCCGCATACATCTTAACTTCTAGTTCAAGAGAACGGGGCCGTGGCTCCAACTCCCAGTCCAGACCCGCGATCCGCGCCTTCATCCTGCGCGCACCCCCAGAAGTTCGGGGCGTCTTATCCCGGCGCCCCCACAGGCTGGCGGTTACCCCCTCCTTAACCCCCACCCGCCCCAGCCCGGGGCCTGTCCCATTACTGTACCCTCTTCCGTGTTTCCCTCGCATTTCCCGCTGGTGGCCCCGTCCCATCAACTACCTCCCTCCACCTCCCTCGCCCTTAAAGCCTCGTGCTCCTCTCCAAAAGACCCCCTCCTTCTCGGCGCTCCGCAGCGGAACCCGAGCGCCGGGGGCGCGAAGCCGGACGGGGCCCGGAGCTAGTGGTCCACCCGGAAGTGGGCCTCCCCCACCTCCCCACCCCCTCTCCCGTTTGCCCGGTCCGGGGCCGCGAACCCACCTGTCCCAGTGCGGCTGCGGCCATGGTCGGTGCGGCGGGTAACTGTGCTCGCCCGGGGCGCGGCCCGGGAGAAAGACGTTCCGGCCCCGCCCCGCTCACGCCCCCTCCCGCTGGAGGGCTGCTTGTCCTACGCGGCAAGCGGGTCGGGCCGCCCCAATTATAGGGCGCGGGTGGGGAGCTGGGCCCTGCCAGAGGGCGCATGCGCTGGAATCTGCGGGGCTAGGGGAGTAGGTGGACATGCACCCTCCTCTCAACTCCCACCCAGATTCTGTTCCCGCCACACGATCGCTGTGCAAGACAGTGCATGAAGGTTTTTTTTGTTTGTTTGTTTTAAATGCATTTTAATAGGTACTGTCACGGAACCCTAACGAGGATAAGCAGCCTGAGGTAAGAGCTAAAAGACCAAGAACTGGAAAGTCTGCGTGTCTCCATCCCTTGGTGATAAGGCAGAGAGTGCTTTGCTGTAAGTGTAGTGGCGGGCGCATATAGCATGCAAATGAAAAGGAAAAGGACCCTGGAAAAAGGCCTCTGAAAAGGGTGGCACGTAGGGATGGATGAAGGGGTCTCAATCACCCCCCCCCCCCCCAGTTGGAATATAGTTTTTCCTTCCAAGGAGAAAATGTCTGTGTATTCTTTATAACTTTTTAAGAGATCCAACACAGGGGCGCCTGGGTGGCTCAGTGGGTTAGGCCGCTGCCTTCAGCTCAGGTCATGATCCCAGGGTCCTGGGATCGAGCCCCGCATTGGGCTCTCTGCTCAGCGGGGAGCCTGCTTCCTCCTCTCTCTCTGCCTGCCTCTCTGCCTGCTTGTGATCTCTCTGTCAAATAAATAAATAAAATCTTAAAAAAAAAAAGAGAGAGATCCAACACACATGGGGCAGCTGGGTGCCTCAGTCCGTTAGGCGTCAGACTCTTAGTTTCCACTCAGGTCATGATCTCAAGGTCCTGAGATCGAGTCCCACACAGCGCAGAGTCAGCTTGTGATTCTCTGCCTTTCCTTCTCCCTCCCCCTCTGCCCCTCTTCCACGCTCACATATTCATTCTCTCTAGAATGAATAAATACCTGAAATAAATAGGGATGCCTGGGTGGCTCAATCGGTTAAGGCTCTGGCTCTTGATTTCAGCTCAGGTCATGCTATCAGGATCAAGAGATAGAGCCCGTCGCTGGCTCTTTGCTCAGCGCAGAGTCCGCTTGTCTCTCTCCCTCTCCCTCCCCTCTTCCCTCCACCCCAAATAAATAAATAAATAAATAAACAAATATCATTTTTAGAAAAGATACAACACACATGGTTCCAGTCCCATCAGTGAGACCCTAAAAATTTTAATCTACCAACGCATGAGTGAGCCTCTAAGGACAGCCCCTAGAGCTCCTAGAGTAGGTTTAGCTGGTTATGCCCCCTTGTGAATGTCTCCCCAATGACAGAACCCCCAGGGGCAGAGTTAGCTAATTACAGCTCATCAGGATCCTTCGAATCCCTAGCAATTCAAACCTGCATCAGTGCCCCCTATACCGAACTCCTCGGTCACTGTGGCCCCAAAACCTCCTGAGGTCAGGATTCCCCCAACTCCTGCATCCGGATTACAAAAACCAAAATCTTGTTCCTGTTGGGTCCTCAAACTCCAATTCCTGGGCCACTGTGCCTGCATAATTCTACTCTGGGATATTCTGCCCCGAATTCTGTCCCCGGCTCACTGTCACCCAGCCCTAACACCACAGGCCTTGGCAAATTGCCAGCCTTCCCACACAACGTCTCACCCAGTTTGGTTTCCTATGCCCCAGTCTTCCTCTCCCACCACCCCGCCTGGAGCCCGAGGGGCGTGGCAGCCACGACCGCACCCACCCCCGCCTCAGCCAATCAGCGGTTGCCGCACACCCTCCGAAGTGGCCAATCCGCAGCAGTCATGCGGCCCCACCCCCCCACCCCCCCACCCCCCACAGGGGAGATTCAATCCAAACTGGGCCCGGCGCCCCTGAGGGAATCCAGGGTACGCTCTTCCCTAACTGGGGAGTCCACGCCCCATGTTTCCTCCTCCCACAAACCCAGGAGTCCAGGATCCCAGCCCCTCCTCCCTCTGACCAAGGACTCTCAACCCTTGTGGCTGCTTCCCGCAGAACTTCTGGAGCCCGCCATCCTCCTATTCCACAGCCAGCGAGCTCATAACGCCATTCCCTTAAGGACCTAGAATAACGAGGAGGCCCTTTTGTTTCACCTCCACTATTATCTCCTAATAGGGTTTAATTTATTCTCCCCTGCGGGCCATTGTATTAGCTAGGGTAAAGCCGACCGGCAGTACCTCCCCAGGAGCCTGCTGCAAGGCCTGCCGGGAGTTGTAGTCCCTCGGGTCGAGGCTACGCGTGGAAACACCTGGGACGGGGAGCGCAGACGCCGTCCTTGAGTGGCAGAACTCGAAGGTAGAAAAAATTGTCGTGATGCCCTCCTCCTCCTGGCTACAAACTGGTTTTACGGGAACTCGCGGGGTGGTTTGGCACATTGGTAAGTGGAGTTAATGTCTAGAGTTGGGGTCTGTAGATGGTAGAAGCTGAAATCTGGGATACTGAGTTTGGGGTGGGAGTCCTAATCAGGAAGGCCCGGGTGGAAATTTGGGAAATCAGGAAGGGATGGTGGGGGGCTCCACGGGGGTTCCCGGAATGGCCTTGCGCCCATACCCCAGCTCTGCACCCCCAGTCACAAACAGCTCAATCCCAGTGCAGAAATTGGCTTCCGAGGCCAGGAACACAGCAGCGGCTGCCACGTCGGCTGGCTGGCCCATGCGGCCCAGGGGCTGGGGAGAGACCGGAGGCAAGGAGAACACGTGAAGCACCTGGCCTGGCTGCCTTGCCCTAACTCACTCCCACAGCACCTAGACCGGGCCCCCACCCCTACCTGGGCCAGGGTGCCCTCTCGGATTGTGGCGGCAGGGTCAGGCGTGAAGGCTGCCAGCTCCTCCCACAGTGGGGTCCAGATGTTTCCTGGAGAAATGCTGAGGGAAAGGAGAAGAGGGTGTCAGGGATGGGTGCCACCAGTGTGGCCTCTCGGGCTCACTTGCCTTCTCTGCCCAGCTAGAGCTGCTCACCAGTTGACCCGGACGCCATATTGACTCTCATCCAGGGCCAAGGCTTTGGTCATGGCTGTTACTGCCCCCTGTGGAAGATGATTTGGAGGGAAAGTTCAGTCCAGGGAAGAGAAGTTTTCTCCTGTTCTCTCCTCCAGCCAGCGGGTGTCAAGTTGGGGCATGAGAACAGAGTGGTCATGCCTCGGAGCTGAGGTAACTGGAGGGCCCGGCAGGGAGTGAAGGAAGGGGCAGGGTACCTTCGTGGCCACATAAGGAACCGCCTGGACCTGGCCAATGGCCCCCACCAGACTGGAGATGTTGATAACGTTCCCCCGGCTCTTCCGCAGGTGGGGGAGGGCAAGCTGGGGAGACAGAAGGCAACGTCAGCCACGCGGCCCCTTGGTTCCACCAGCCACACCAAAACACATCCTGATGCCTGGGTCAATGGCCACTGCCCTGGTATGCTCACTAGCGGATCGCAGTGCCTTGTGGGGAAGGCATTCTAGAACTCCAGAGAGGGCCTTCACCGGTTTGCCCCAGGGTCTCCAGGTCTGGTTAAGGAGTCCCTCCATGTCTGGAAGGCATTTTTCTCCATGTCTCCTCTCCTATCTCCCTCCCTCCCCTTTGTGTCCCTGACCCTCTCCCCCACCTCCCTCCCCACCCCACCCCAGCCTGACCCCCTTTCTCTAGGTCTCTGTCTCCCGCCTCTAGGTCTTTGTATGTTACTCGAACTCGTGTCCAGATCAAGACAGGAAAATGCAAGATGGCTGCATATTTTGCAAAAATGGGAGGAAGCTCTTTTATCCATAAGGGGAAGATAGTCTCTCTGAACTTTAGGGAGAACTCTGTGGTCAGAACATGATGTGGGAAACCTTCAGGAAATGCACCCATTTTTACCAGCTTCTCCCCTGCAACTCTCTGGCTCCCCAGAGGTCCCTAAACTAATTCTTTCTCCCTCTCCTCCCTTCCTCTGTCTCTCAGCTCTTTCACTACACATGACCTTGAATAAATTAAAATCCTATCCTTCCCCTCGCTTTCTTTTGACAGCTGAGCTGGCCGGTCAAGACCTGTTCCTGCCACTAAACATTAATGAATGCAAGCAGGCTCCCCTGGGGGTTCCCAGAGTGGGAATCGAAATTCCCTCCCTCTCTGGGTCACCCCACCAGCAATTTTAAACTTTCTCTGCTCCCTTCAAAAACAGCCTTCACCTTTTCTGAGGACCGTGTCTTCAAACATACCCTGCGTGTCCCAACCTCAGGGCCTTTGCACTTGTGGTTCCCTCTGTCTGGAGTACTTTTGCTCTGATACACATGGGACTCTCCTTGAGTGGCCAGCCACTCCAGTCTGCCCAGCACTGAAGGGCTCCTGGGGCCATGGGATATTCCTGGGACAGTCCTGGGTAAACCGAGTTCCTCAACAATTCCAAATCTCGTTCAGATGTCACCTTCTCAATGAGGCCAACCCTGACATCCTATTTATTAATTTAAAGATTTATTTATTTAAGAGAGAGAGAGAGCACAGAGGGAGAAGCAGACTCCCCGCTGAGCGGAGAGTCTGATGTGGGGCTCTATCCCAGCACCCTGAGATCCTGACCTGAGCAGACACGTTTAACTGACTGAGCCACCCAGGTGCCCCTGAATTTATCTATTATGTGCCTGGCCCTGTTGTCAGCTCTTCACATAGATTAGCTCATTTAATCCTCAGGACAATCCTAGAAGGGACAGTCCATAGCTCCTTTTTCCAGGTGAGGAGACTGAACAGGTGACCGAGGCTCTGAGGGTCATGGGACAACTGTCAGAGCCGGTATTTCCACCCCACAGTGAGCAGAGACCAAAACCCACAACCACAAAAAGAATTTCTAACAATCTAAGTCTTAAGAACTTTAAGATAGGGGCGCCTGGGTGGCTCAGTGGGTTAAAGCCTCTGCTTTCAGCTCCGGTCATGATCCCAGGGTCCTGGGATTGAGCCCCACATCAGGCTCTCTGCTCAGCGGGGAGCCTGCTTCCTCCTCTCTCTCTGCCTGCTTGTGATCGGTGTCTGTCAAATAAATAAATAAAATCTTTAAAAAACAAAAAAAAAGAACTTTAAGATAATATGAGCACGAGTGCCATCATTATGTGGGCACTAGGGGGGTTGACTCCTCCAACCTCTCCCGGGGGACCTGACTCCCTCCCATCCCCCCCCCCCCACCTCCATTCCTTTCTCTCCTCTCCCTTATTGACCTTGGAACCCTCCTCCCTCAGCCTGGGCCTTGTCCCTCCCCTCCCCACCCCCAGGTACTGCCCCTGCCTTTTCTTTCCTTTTTTTTTTTTTTTTTTAAGATTTTATTTATTTTTTTGACAGAGAGAGACACATTGAGAAAGGGAACAGAAGCAGGGGGAGTGGGAGAGGGAGAAGCAAGGAGCCCGATGCGGAGCTTGATCCCAGGATGCTGGGATCATGACCTAAGCCGAAGGCAGATGCTTAATGACTGGGCCACCCAGGCACCCCTGCCTTTTCTTTCCTAAACCTTCTCCTTGCCCAGCCTTATAACTTCCTCCCCACCCCCATCCTGCAACCGTGAGGTCCCTAAGGACTGCACAGGCTGCGTGATGTGGGTCATGCGCCACCCTTCTCCTAGCACTGGGCACACAGCTAGCACTGAATAAATATTTGTCCCACACTCCCTGCTGTCCTTTTCTCAACCCTCCCACTCATGTTCTTTGGCCCATTGCCCAACCCCCACCTCCAAGGTCACCTAGCACCTCCGAGTAGCCACATCAAGGATGCGCTGGAATCTTACTGGCCCGCCCTTCCCTTCTCTCCCTCCCTCCCTTCGGACACCTGACTGTCCCCGGGAGCCTGCAGCCTTGTTCTGGCCTGACTCCATTTCTCCTAAATGTTGGGGTTCCTGGGTCTGCTTCTCTCCAAGATCTGCCAGGAGAGCCCCTGCTTTGCTGGTTTCCCATCAGCGTATGCTAAGTCTCCCTTAGAACCACCTTCTGGAGCTCCCTGCCACCTTTGGGTCCCTCCATCTCTGAAGTCTCCAGGGCAAAACTCACTCCGTTGTCTCCTCCTAGAATCTGCCTTTCTTCCTGATTTCCAGCCTCAGACCTGGGGTCCACTCACATCTAGCTTCTCAAACCAGAGAGGTGAGAGCCTTCTAGAGCCTCCCTCTCCCTAAGTTCTCATCCGATCCCTCACATCAAGCCCTGGCCATTGTGCCTTCTAAGGATCTAAGGACCTGCAGAATTTCTACAATTGTCTCCCTCTCATTCATTCAACAAACATTAACGGAGCACCTCGTATGTGCCAGGTACTGTGGTACATCAACAGGGATACCAGAGGAAACAAGACCAAAACTTCTGTCCTCACAGAGCCCAAGATCTGGGGAGGAAGCAGCAATAAACAAATAAAAGAGTGTAATGGAATGTGCTAGAGTGTGGTCAGGGAAAGTAGAGCAAGATGAGGGGAATGGGAGTGTTGGGCTGGGTGCAGCTGCAAACCCAGATAGGAACTGTGGGAGGTCTTGAAGAAGCCTGGGCCTGGGCCAGGCAGAAGGAACAGCATGTGCAAAGCCCTGAGGCAAGACAGAGCTGGTGCGCTTGGCACAACAAGGTCACGGTGGTGGGAGGAGAGATCAGAGGAGGAACCAGGGCCAGACTATATGAGGCTCTGAAGGCCACCACTTTTTACTTGCACAAATGCCAGTCTCCTAATACTGGTTTTCCCACTCCCACACTCTGTCTTCTGATTTGTTCTGCAGACAAGAGCCAGAGTGATTTTTTTTTTTTTTTAAGTAATCTCTACCCCGACATGGGGCTCGAACTCACGACCCTGGGATCAAGAATCGGGTGCCCTACTGACTGAGACAGCCGGGCGCCCCTTGAGTGATCCCTTAACATTAATGATCTGTTTGCATTTCTTAAAAGATTTTATTTATTTATTTTGAAAGAAAGCAAGCTAAAGAGAGAGGGGATGCATACGTGTGTGGGGGGAGGGGCAGAGAGAATCCCAAGCGAACTCCACACCGAGTGCAGAGCCCAACAGCGGCTTCAAACTCATGACTGTGAGATCATGACCGGAGCCCAAACCAAGAGTCAGAAGCTCAACCAACTGAGCCACCCAGGCGCCCCACAATCTGTTAGTATTGATGGCATCACATCGCTTCCTTGCTCAAATACCTTCCATGGCTCCCTATTGCACTTGAGAGAAAGACAAGACACTTCAGCATGGCCCTTGGGTCCCCATATGATCTGCTCCCCCAAAGTCTTCCTCACCAGACCCTTGGCTTGCACGACTCAGCCTCTCCACAGTGCCCAGCTCTCTGGAGGCCAGGCCTTCGCATCAGCTGTTCCCTCTGCCAGGAACACTTGTACCTCAGGTGTAGCCACATCAAGGACCCCTTTGGACTACTGTACGTCTGGCTCTCCTCCCCCATTCTCCCAGCCTGGAGAGCCACCCCCCCACCTTACCCCACTCTCTAGTCAATGCTGCTCATTGTTCACTTCCACTGGGAAGCCCACCCTGAAATTACTTAAAAATAAAATCTCAGTGGGGCGCCTGGGTGGCTCAGTGGGTTAAAGCCTCTGCCTTCAGCTCAGGTCATGGTCCCAGGGTCCTGGGATTGAGCCCCGTGTCAGGCTCTCTGCTTGGTGGGGAGCCTGCTTCCTCCTCTCTCTCAGCCTGCCTCTCTGCCTTCTTGTGATCTCTATCTGTCAAATAAATAAATAAAATTTAAAAAAAATAAAATAAAATCTCGGGCGCCTGGGTGGCTCAGTCAGTTGCGCATCTGCCTTGGGCTCAGGTCATGATCCCGGGGTCCTGGGATCGAGTCCTGCATCAGGCTCCCTCTCTCCCTGCTCCCTCTCTCTCCCAAATAAATGAATAAAATCTTTTTTAAAAAAAGAATTCTAGGGGCGCCTGGGTGGCTCAGTGGGTTGGGCCTCTGCCTTCGGCTCAGGTCATGATCCCGGGGTCCTGGGATCGAGCCCCGCATCGGGCTCTCCGCTCCGCGGGGAGCCTGCCTCCCCTCCTCTCTCTCTGCCTGCCTCTCTGCCTACTTGTGATCTCTCTCTGTCAGATAAATAAATAAAATTTAAAAAAAATAAAAATAAAAAAATAAAAAAAGAATTCTAATAATCTGAATAAGAAGGACTCTGGATTACCCAAGACCACGGTGTCAATGTTAATCTTACTGTGACTGCGTGAGAGAATGTTCTCGTTTTTAGGAAATATTCCCCAGATTTGGGGACCTTAGGACACCTTAGGAGACATGAATGGACGCCTGCAATTTACCGTCAAACCAAGAGGCAGAAAAATAAAGCAAACAGAGTAAAATATTAGCAACGAGGAGTCTGGGTATACAGGCGTTCTCCGTACTATTCCGACAAGATTTTATGAGTCTTAAACTATGTCAGTAATTATAAGTAAATATTTAAATCCATTGGTAGTATTTGTGAAGTTCCTACTGATGAAATTATAGGATGTCTCGGTAGGAGGTGGCAGGAGGCAATGGATAAAACAATTTAATAAAACACTTCTAATTGCTAAGCTAGAGGTGTGGAATGGGAGATAAGCCTCTCTTATTCTTAAAACACACCTGGGTGATTACAGTCCCCAGGACCTTTGCACAGTCTTTTTTGGGTAAGTGAAATACTCTATGGCCTAGTTCTCCACTTCCCTTCCTCCCACTCAGGATTCAGCTTAAAGCTCACCCTGTCCCTTCTACTTCTGCCAAGTTTCATCTGCCCCATGTATATTTCTGTGAGCTTGACCTGAGTGGGGTAGATTGCTGGAAACAGAATGGGGCAAAGTTCACGATAAGCCATAAGAATGTGCAGATAGTCGGGCGCCTGGGTGGCTCAGTGGGTTAGGCTGCTGCCTTCGGCTCAGGTCATGATCTCAGGGTCCTGGGATCGAGTCCCGCATTGGGCTCTCTGCTCAGCAGGGGGCCTGCTTCCCTCTCTCTCTCTGCCTGCCTCTCTGTCTACTTGTGATCCCTCTCTGTCAAATAAATAAATAAAATCTTAAAAAAAAAAAAAGAATGTGCAGATAGTAAACTATGCCAGGCATGTTCTAAAGGCTTTATGGGTATTTTACCCTCACACAATTCTCAGAAGCAACCCAGTGAATGAGATGCCATGATTAGCTTCATTTTTCACAGGAGAAAACCGAGATGTAGCAAATAAATAAATAAAATCTTTAAAAAAAATTTTTTTTAATTCGCGTGTCTTCTTTATTTTTTAAATTTTTTTAAAGATTTTATTTATTTATTTGACAGAGAGAGATCACAAGGAGGCAGGGGCGGGGGAAGCAGGCTCCCTGCTGAGCAGAGAGCCCGATGAGGGTCTCAATTCCAGGACCCTGAGATCATGACCTAAGCCGAAGGCAGAGGCTTAACCCACTGAGCCACCCAGGTGCCCCTCGTATGTCTTTTTTAAATAAAGATTTTATTTACTTGACAGAAAGAGACACAGCGAGAGAAGGAACACAAGCAGGGGGAGTGGGAGAGGGAGAAGCAGGCTTCTAGCCGACCAGGGAACCCAATATGGGGTTCGATCCCAGGACTCTGGGATCATGACCTGAGCTGAAGGCAGACGCTTAATGACTGACGACCCAGGTGCCCCAATAAATAAAATATTTTAAGAAAAATAAAAAATAAATAATGGGCACTGAAATATTATATATATAATTACGTATATAATATATAATTAGATATATACCCTCTTTGTGGGCTGTGGTATATGTCTTACCGTATAGAGGTGAACACAAGTGAGGGCTAGGAGTGAGGGTTCATGGGTTGAACAAGGGCACTCAAATGCCCAGAAACATTTCACCTGGAACTCTGGTGAGACCTCAAAAACAGTGCCTGAGGAGCACCTGGGTGTCTCAGTGGATTAAAGCCTCTGCCTTTGGCTCAGGCCATGATCTCCAGGTCCTGGGATCGAGCCCCACATCAGGCTCTCTGCTGGGTGGGGAGCCTGCTTCCCCCCTTCTCTCTGCCTGCCTCTCTGCCTACTTGTGATCATCTCTCTGTAAAACCAATAAATAAAATCTTAAAAACAAACAAACAAAAAAAAAACAGTGTCTGAGCTTCCTCACACTGGTGACCACCTCCCCCCGCCCGGCTGGCCCACTCCTGGGGCTCCTCCCTTCTCTGTCTACAACGTCTTTTCCGATCTACCCTAGCTTCAGGCTGGTGAGCTCCCAACTGATGACTCCAGGCCTCTCCCCTCACCCCAGACCCAAGAATACCAAGGGGACGGGCTAAGCACCCCACCCCCACCCTCATCCCCACCCAAAGGGCATCCCTGTGGCAATGGATGGCAACTCAGTGCCATGGCCAGTTGCTGGCAGTAGGGGTGGGAGACCAATAAACCAAAACCTCCACTCCATTCTTTCTCGAGTCCACTCCCCCACGTCTAGTCTACAAGGAAATCCCGACGATTCTACCTTCAAAATGAATCGGGAATCGGAACGCTCCCCTACAAATCCACAGCCACCGGCCTGGTCGGATTCAAATGACCTCCTGCCTGGACCACTCTGGGGCCACTGCCTCCGACCTCGCCCCCGCCTATTCCCAACGCAGCCGCCGTAGGGCTCCGGTTCCCACTAATGGCCGCTCACTCCGTGGGCTTTAGGTTCAAGTGCCAAAGCACTGTGTGGTGGATAAAGCCAGATAGGATCTAGACCCTTTCGTCCTCATTATGCTCTCACCTTACCCCGCTCCCCCTTGCCCTGCTTCAGTCGCGCTGGCCTCTCGCTGTTCCTCCTCTGCTTGGAGCAGTCCCACCCCAGGGCCTTTGCACAGGCTGTTCTCTGCTGGATCACTCGGCCTCACCCATATCCTTGACTCAAGGATACCTACACCTAACTCAGTTAAGTGACTGCCTTTGGCTCAGGTCATGACCCCAGAGTCCTAGGGTTGAGCCCCGCATCAGACCCCCCTGCTCAGCCAGGAGCCTGGTTCTCCCTCTCCCTCTGCCTGCTGCTCTGCCTACTTGTGCTCTCTCAAATAACTAAATAAAATCCTTTTATTTTTTTTATTTTTTTTTTTTATTTTTTTTTAAAGATTTTATTTATTTATTTGACAGAGAGAAATCACAAGTAGGCAGAGAGGCACGCAGAGAGAGAGAGAAAGGAAAGCAGGCTCCCCACTGAGCAGAGAGCCCGACGCGGGACTCGATCCCAGGACCCTGAGATCATGACCTGAGCCGAAGGCAGCAGCTTAACCCACTGAGCCACCCAGGCGCCCTAAAATCCTTTTAAAAAATGATGAAAACAAAAATAAAATACTCCAGCAAAAAGAAAGAAAAAGAACAGGAAAGGAAAGCAAAGTAAAGCAGGAAAACAGTAAGAGGTCCACGGGAAGAATGACAGAATGTTGCTAACGGTTGCTGGGTGATAGGTGTGTGGAGTTTGGTCCACAATCTCTCTGCTTTTGAGTATGCTTGCCAAATGTCAAACTAGTGGGTGCCTGGGTGGCTCAGTGGGTTAAGTGTCTGCCTTTGGCTCAGGTCATGATCTCGGGGTCCTGGGATCAAGGCCCCTCATCGGGCTCTCTGCTCAGCGGGAAGCCTGCTTCCTCCTCTCTGCCTGCCTCTCTGCCTACTTGTGGTCTCTGTCTGTCAAATAAATAAATAAAATCTTTTTTTTTAAATGTCAAAATAAAAAGTTTCGTAGGGGTGCCTGGATGGCTGAGTCGGTTCAGTGTCCCACTGTCTCAACTCAGGCAGGTCTC
Organism: Lutra lutra; assembly: GCF_902655055.1. Classification (NCBI taxonomy): domain Eukaryota; kingdom Metazoa; phylum Chordata; class Mammalia; order Carnivora; family Mustelidae; genus Lutra; species Lutra lutra. The sequence continues at coordinate 52,177,253 of NC_062294.1, forward strand.
GATCTCAGGGTTGTGAGTTCAGGCCTCACACTGGGCTCCACAGGGGGCAAGGAGCCCACTTTAAAAAAAAAAAAAAAGAAAGAAAGAAAGAAAAGGGGGCACCTGGGTGGCTCAGTGGGTTAAGCCTCTGCCTTCGGCTCTGGTTGTGATCTCGGGGTCCTGGGATCGAGTCCCACCTCGGGCTCCCTGTTCAGCGGGGAGCCTTCTTCCCCCTCCCCCTCTGCCTGTCTCTCTGCCTACTTGTGATCACTCTCTCTCTCTGTCAAATAAATAAATAAAATCTTAAAAAAAAAAGTTTTCTAAAAGAGTCTTTACACTTGCCCATCACTCTTCCGGCCAGCATTTATCACTCCCTGACATTATATTCTATTTACCTACTCACTGCCTGTCCCCCACTACCAGCCTGTCGGCTGCCCAGGAACAAGGATGTTTGTCCTCTGCTGGGTGCACACGGTGGGTACTTAGCATAATTGTTGAATGAATTAAAATGTGCTGTGATGAAAATAAACAGGGTGTTACAGAGAACAGATATGCACGTGCATGCACACTGGTGCTACAGAAGCAAGGATGGTTGGGAAGGAGAGGCCCTTAAGCAAGAGACCTTTATGGGGTTTAGAGGGCAAGATGGGAGAGGCAAAAAAGCTCTTCATTCCCCAGAGCTCTTCACAGGGTGGCAGAGCTGTTAATGCCTATCACGGACTCCCTGCCTCAACACTTCGTCCCTGTTCCTAACATCCCCCAACACTACCAGCACAGCACTCTGGAATGTTCTGGAAGGTTCCTAAGGGGTCTGGGTCAAGTAGCCACATGGTTAAGCTTTGGCTGGATGTAGGGATTTGCCCGCACCTACTTGCTACAAAGGATGGAGTCCTTTTGGAGTCAGGTCAAACCAAGGCAGAGGAAAACGTCTGCTCTGAGAAAAAATGCATCTGAGAATCTCATCATCAGGAGGCCCCCTGGCCTGGCAGCCAGGGCTGCGGTCCTCACCTTGGTCAAGGTGTACGTCCCCAGCAGGTTCAGCTCCAGCAGCTGCCTGAAGCCCTGGGCAGAGGTCTCCTCGGGCCACTGCGGAGGTGGGTCTGAGGGTGGGGGTCAGAGAGGTGGAGAGAATGAGGGAGTGACACAGAGAACAGGGAAGAAATAGGGATATGGCGAGGAAGGGGCATCAGCGGAGGGCAGGGGACAGACAAGAGGGTCAGGGATCCTGAAAAGGAAGGGAGGTTGCATAACAGTGAATTTAAAAGCCGCCTCAGGCCAGAAGGCCTGGGTTCCGATATGAGCCCCTGCTACTTCCTGGCTGTGTGACTCTGGGCAAGTCACTTTGCCTCTCTGTGCCTCAGCCTCCCTATCTACAGAAGGAGGATGACACTTTGTTCTCAGGCTTAGAAGTTTCCCAAATCTGGGGGCACCTGAGTGACCCAGTGGGTACAGCACTTGATCTCAGCTCTTGATCTCAGAGTTGTGAGTTCAAGCCCTATGTTGGGCATGGAGTCTACTTTAAAAAAAAAAAAGAAAAAAGGAAATTTCCCAAGTCAGCGCACCTGGCTGTCTAGGTCGGTGGAACAAGTGGCTCTTGACCTTGGGGTCATGAGTTCAAGCCCCCACGTCGGATGTAGAGATTACTTAAAAATAAAATCTTATACTCTATGTTGGCTAACTGAATTTAAATTAAAAAGATAAAAAACAAATAAAATCTTGAAAGGATATTCTTTTCATGAGTCCGTATGTGTGCCTGACACTTAGTCCCATAACGTATTTATAAAATAAATAGGAGGAATTGCGGGGAGGGGTTAGGGTTAGAGGGACAGAAAAATCAATGTTCAGAAGAAAAGGAGCTGGGAAGATAGAAGACAAGGGGAGGAAGAGAACAAGATGGCGACCAGAAAGTTGAGAGAATCCTGGATTGTTCTTTTCCAGGGACCCAGAGCTTGTGTCCTGGCTTCCTCAGGGAGCTGTTCAAACATCTTCAGAGAATCCGCCCTGGAACCTCTGTTGAAAACAGCCCCTGGGCTCCTGGGTGGCTCAGTGGGTTAAAGCCTCTGCCTTTGGCTCAGGTCATGATCCCAGAGTCCTGGGACCAAGCCCCGCATCAGGCTCTCTGCTCAGCAGGGAGCCTGCTTCCCCCTCTCTCTCTGCCGGCCTCTCTGCCTACTTGTGATCTCTGTCTGTCAAATAAATAAATAAAAATCTTTAAAAAAAAAAAAAAAGAAGAAAGAAAGAAAGAAAAAGAAAATAGCCCCTGCCATTTTCTAGACCCTAATCTTTTTTTTTTTTTTTTAAAGTAAGCTCTACGCCCAACGTGGGGCTCAAAATTACAACCCTGAGTTCAAGAGTCGCAGCTTCCCCCGACTGAGCCAGCCAGGCAGGCTGACTTTATTTTTATTCATAGCCTTTATCACCCCGACATACTCGTATATACAGCCGATCCTGTTATTCAAGGCGTTACGCTCTATAAAATTCCAATGACAATGAATTAGTGATCATTCATCCACTGCTCCCAAGGGAAATAGGACCTATTATGTAATAAGATGTAAATGTTATGGACCAAATGCGTCCCCCGCGCCCCCCAGATTCATATACTGAAATCCTAACCTTCGATGTGATGGCATTTGGAGGGGAGGTCTACGGGGGGATTTTCAAGTCCTAAGGATGGACCCCCTTAGAAAAGAAACCCCAGAGATCCCCTTGTCCTTTCCACGCTGTGAGGATACAGCAAGAAGCAGGGCCTCCCCAGACATGAATTTGCTGACCTCTCCTCCAAAGCTGTGAGAGATCGACCTTTGTTGTTTAAGCCCTCCCCATCTGTGGCACTTCTGTTCTAGAACCCCTAAGACACTATATATATGTTTGTACGCAGACACCGTATATACATAAACTTAATAGATATTTGCAAATCAGATTAGAGCCTTAAATCCTCAAAACAACTCCTACCAGGACACTCTGTTTATTTATTTTGCAAACAAGGAAACAAGGATCAGAGGTGTTAAGCCATTAGCTGGAGGCTGCCAGAGTTGGGATGTTAAATCATCCAGATGGCCCCAGGGCAGTTCCATCCACTGAAACTAGCAGGCGGCAGGGGTAGGCCTGGTCTGGGAACAGGTGCTCAGGCCACTAGGACTTTTCTCACCACTCTCCATGCAAATCTGCAAATCCTTTGGAGGCAGTGAGGACTGAGGCCGGGGTTACAAAAAAAAAAATTGTGAGTGTGAGTTGGTGATTTCACGAATACGGAAACCACAAATGGGGAAACTTAACTGTATCCTTTCTTGTCTATTTCCTTCCTCGAGTGTGTGAATCCCAAGAAAGCAAGAATGTTTTTGTCTGTTTCGTTCACTGCCTACTCCCCCATCCCCAGGAAAGTACTTGGGACATAGTAAGCGCTCAGTAAATATCTCTTGAATGTACACAGAGAGAAAGGATGAACTAGTATTCGCCATCTTTTTCACCTCTACAGCAATTTAAAGAGGAAAATGCAGCCCAGAGAGGTTGAGCCACTTGCTTAAAGTTGCCCAGCCAATAAGCAGAGGGAGGGTAATAGAAGAGGGTATCTCTTTGATCACCGCTTTGCTGTGTGACCTCAGTGTGAACTCATCTCTCTGAGCCCTGGTTTACCAGCAGGAGAGATTCTTAGGAAGGGTAGTCATTAACCTGATGGCATTCTCCCTTCCAAGTCACCACACTAAGACCCATAAACTTTCATGCATAAGGATAACTTCATAGTCATCAGCAACAAGAAGGGCCATCCACGTCACCGCATGGATAAGCTAATTGAGACCACAAGATTTCTGGACGCTGTTTGCCCAAGATGGTTCTGGTAATTACGAGGCTGAGTAGTTCACCTTATTCAATGCTCACAACTCTGCAATGATGATGATCGTTACCATCATTCCCATTCTAGAAATACAGGAACTGAAGCATGGAGAGGAGAGGGCACGGGTCTGGAGGCACCCGGCAGGGAAGGAACAGAGCCAGGACGTCGTAAGCCCAGGAGCTGGGGAATCCCAAAGCTGTACTGTCCCATCCAAAGGGACAGAGAAAGGGATGGGGAAGATGAAGGGGAAACTGAGATGGGGGGAGGAAGGGATGGGAAGCCGGGTTGAAAGCAGTGGAGAATGGCCTGTGGGCCTCACAACTCACGGTAGCCAGCATTGTTGACCACACAATCCAAGCGGCCAAAACGGCGGACGGTCTCAGAAATGAGTGTCTGGGGACAAAGATGTCTTGTAAGTGAGCAGTGCCAGGCACCCAGCCTGGACTCCCAAAAGCAAGGTGGGGAGGGGGAAGCTGGATCACAGCTGAGAGGGGACTCCCCCAAATCACCAAGCATGGCAGGAGAAGAGGAGACAGGAAGCCAGGGTTGCCAGAGACCAGAGGGCTGGTTATATTCACACAGCAGAGAGCTCAGCGAGGTCGGGGTGGGGGATGGAGGGCGCACATCAGACATTGACTGAAGGGAAGGGTTAGACACCCAGAGGCAGGAGAGGAAAACTCTTCCGGAAGGAGGTCCACTGTGACGAGTTTTTTTGTTGCAGACTGTGACAGGCGTGACAAGAGCCCTGAAGTAGGGAGAGATAAAGAAGAACTTTCCCAGGAGACCCAGAACCTGGCCAGCAGGGAAACCTTGGAAATGAGGCTGAGCCTAAACCTTTGGGACGAGACAGGGATGAAAATAGCTCACCCTCACATCTTCCTCCCGAGTCACATCACAGAGGAGAAAGACAGTTCCAGCAAGCTCCTGCTCCAGGGCCCGGCCCCCTGACTCTGCAGGCAGGAAAGGGCTGGAGGCCTGGACGCCTGGGTCTGAGGGAGGAGGGGGCTGGGGGCTGGGATTCCCGGGTCTGAGGGAGGAGCGGGGTGGGGGTATGGACTCCCGGGTCTGAGGGAGGAGAGGGGTTAAGGGCCAGGACTCTTGGGTCTGAGGAAAGAGGGGCTAGGGGTCTGGACTCCTGGGTCTGAGGGAGGAGGGGGTTGGGGGTGAGGACTGAGGGACACTCACCATCTTTGTCACAGATAACTACTTGGGCCCCGCTTTGCACTGAGAATGGAAGAAAAGGTTAGCACCCCCTGCACAGACTCTGGCAAAGGCCTCTGCTGCCCTCTTGTGGCCACCTGGAGTGGGGGGCCCATCTCCCCGAACGTTCCCCTCGTGACCCCAAAGTCTCATGATGATCTTCTAGAGCAAAGGGCAGAAAAGTTGACACATATTCTCCCTGGCCACTCCAGGTGCATGCTGGGGTTCCTGAGCCCCCCATCCCTGGTTCCAGAATAAACCCCAAACCCGCAAACGCCATTCCCCAACCACCCACTTTGTAGGTATAATAACTGAGACCCAGAGAAAGGGAATAACCATTTTTGGAGACCCGCCAAAGCTCAGGCCCCAGGCTTATACTGCCTACCCTTTCATTAGCATCGTAAATTGGGTTTTAATAAGAACCGTGGCTCCAGTACTGAAGATCCCACGCCCACTAGTTCCCAGGGTCCCTCGTCTGCTAGGCTCCACTGTTCCTGAGCAGCCAGACCCCTACTCACCGAAGGCTCTCACGATCCCGGCTCCGATGCCGCGCCCGCCCCCTGTCACAACCACCACCTTCCCGGCATAACGCGTTCCCGTTGCCATTCTGCTTCGGTCTGTCTTTCCTGTCGCTCTTCTGTGCTTCTTCCCACCTCCAAAGTCGGGTGAGGCCGTGGAGCAGAACCATTAAATAGGGGCTGGTCCGCGAAGCCCGGCCCTGGGAGGGCGTTGCCAGGAAGGCCCCAAGCCTGGCAACTTGGCCCCGGCCCCCTCCGCCCTCAGACCCAGGAGTCCGGCTCCTCCCCACCCATCCCCCTCCTTCCTCAAAGTCAGGATTTACGGCGTCCAGCCCCCTCCTCCCTCACACCCAGGAATCCAGGCCCCAGCTCTCCATGTCAGACCTACAGGTTCCAGACCCTCAGGACGCAGGAGTCCACGACTCCAGCTCTGCCCCGAAGAGACCCCGCGTCACAACCCCAAACAGACAGAGAGAAAGCTATTGACTAAAAGTTCAAAGTTTTAATCCGAATTTGGACAAGTGTTGGGAAAAACCAAACTTTGGCCATAGAAACGTCTCCCTCTCCCGGCTACCGAGGGGACCAGGCCACGCCTCCAGGCGCCCTGAGTGGCTCCAGATCGCGGGGCGGTACCTCCGGGCCACGCCCTCACACTCCGATTGGCTGCGGCGCGCCGGCGGGTCAGAAGCTGGACTGCAGCAGCGTGACTCGCAGAGGCCACGCCCCCTCCTCTTGTGTCAGGGCGGGAGGGGCGGTCCCGGATTCCCACGTGGGCTCCCAGGAGGCGGGGCCTGCGCCGCTCCCACTACCTCCGCGGGACAACCCCGCGGAGCGGGAATTAGCCACTGGAGATCTGGGGGGCGAGGTCACCTGGGGGCTGGGGTCTGACGGAGGCGGTGGCGCAGGGGGAAGAGGCTCTCCTCGGGAGTCCAAGTTTCCACCTGGATGGCACGAGTGGGTAGTGAGAATGGCAAACTTTGGGACACAGGAGTCCGGACCCCCAGGGCCTTTCCCCTCAGACCCGGGAGTCGAGCCCCCAGTCCCTTCCTCTCTCAGACCACAAGTCTGGCCCCACCCCCACCCCCAGACTCAGGAGTCCCAAACCCGTTGTCCCCTCCTGCCTGGGATCTGGAACTCCCAAACCTTCTAGGGCGTTCTCCCCATACTGACTTAGGATCCCAGCAGCTCTCAGAACCCTCCTGACCAGAACCAAGGATTCCAGGCTCTCGCTCCCTCTTCCCCCAAACCCAGGAATCCAAGGTCCCCAACCCCTTTTCACCTGTCATCATTCTGTGCCACTGCGACGCCTCAGTAGCCAGAGCTTGAGAGAGGCTGAGGACTCTCTCCCGGTGCCCTTCGGCTGTCGGCAAATAAGGGGTGGTATTCCTGGGACTAGGGAACAAAAAGATTTGGGGGACATCTACAAGGAGCCAGTTCCACTGTGCCGCGCGTGTCCTTCTGGGAATTGTAGTCCCTAGCCCGTGTCCCTAAAAGACTTTAAACAGGCCGTGGCCCTCAAAAAACCTGTGTGGGTCGTGGGATTTGTAGTCTAGCCCTCCCTAAATTTCATCCGCTTTCCTGACACAGGAGCAGGAGTTTGATCCCGACCCAGAGAAACTGCAATTCTCACGCGGATCTGTGAGCTTTCTGATGCCCCAGGAAGTCAAGCATCTCTAAAAGGTTTTGCAGTCTGTACTTTAGTACTCAAAAGGCAGCAATAATAATGCTTTCCCTTTGGCAACTTGATTTCCTCCTTCTTGCCTCTCGGTTCTTTACCTGCTCCAGGATCCAGAGCTTCTGAGCCATTTGGGGGCTCCTGAGAGTCCCTGGACTGGCTGCAAAGGAATTGGGGCATTAAAATTCCTCCTCACCGGGAAGTTCCCATGTTCTCATTTTGAGGGTGAAATGAGGGGGGCTCTGAGAGGGAGTGAAATTGCCTCAGAGACAATGTTTAACTTTACATGCATTCCTGGAAAACAGCAAGCATTAAGAAAATCCGCGCCCGCCACCCCCCAACACAGATCCCTTTGCCTTCTGGGAAATGGCTTACCACAGAACCTCTCTTCCTTTGTATGACCTCCACAGGACTGACAGATGACCACCCCCTAATTTACCTACGACAAGGCCAGGAAAGGGTCCTCCAAATTCACAATTTTGGGCTCATAAAGAATTAGCTGAACTGTTTGTCCCCTTCAAACTAACTAGACACAGAGATAAACATTCGGTGTTCAACCGAGATGTCTCCCGATTACAAAATAATCCCAGCTGTAAAATCACCCCACCTATGACTTGTCTAATTACTCCCTAGAAAAGTCTCAGATGAAACCATGGGCCGAGACATTCATCTTCAGATCTGGAATGCTCTCCCCATTGTGACAGGATGAATATAATCATTGCTCATTGTTTTCCCCTTTGATAACACATAGTAACCAAAAAAAAAAAAAAAAGTGGGACCCACAGTCCTGAACTGTGACCCCCGTCCTGAAGGAAAAACATTGGTGATGTGAAGAGGTCTCTGCCTCCCCCACCTGCACCCCCCTAGGGGAGCCATCAGCAGCACAGGGACATATTGGGGTGAACCTCGAATCCCAGCTCTGGGAAAAGAGGGAGGGAAATGCCCATTTTACAGACGGGAAAACTGAGGCTCACACTAGGCACGGAGGACCCACTACCACCCCACCGCCCCACGTTGCACCCTCTGTTCCCTTCACCCTTGGTTCTGTGTCAGGCTGGCGTCTGGCAGGGGACAGCGTCCTTCCCAGAGTGAGAAGCCTGGGGGAGGCTGGGCGAGGGAGAGGCCGTCCAAACTCCTGGTTTCGGCGTATTCTCTCCATCTGCTCCTGAGCGCTCATCCGAGGCCGGGCGAGGGGAGCCTGGGGAGATGAGAAACACTTTGAGGCCCCAACTTTGGGGATCCTCTTTCTCTCTCCCCTGAACCACTCAGCCTCTAGTCCTGTCCTTTCCATCCCTAGACTCAGAGGGATCTTTAGGCAGCCAGAGCTGAGGTGTCCTCCCAGGTCTCCAAGCACTCTCAGGACAAAGGTGTTTGAGGCCCTCCCTGCCTCTCTGGCCTCATTTTCAGCAGCTGCCCTGCTCGGATCCAAAGCCACAGCCTAACAAACACCCAAAGGTCCTGGACATTCTCAGCTTCCTCACCCTGGTAGTCAGGAGCCGGGCTGTCAACTCTCAGTTCCTGGTGATGAAAAACAACTCTGAGTCAGCTTAGACCCAACAGAAGGAGGAATGACAGGCATTCACTAAATTGTTAGGAGGATCCTTTTGGATTGGTCTTCAAAAGGGCTTTTCTGAGCTCTCTTTCTCTCACTCCTGAAACCAGATGGATGACACACACAGGGACAGTGCCATAACGCCATGTGGTAAGTCAAGTGGGGTGGCCACAAGCCAAGGACCTTCCAGAAGCTAGGACGGAGGCCTGAAACAGATGCTTCCCCAGCACCTTTCAGAGCGAGCCTGGCCTCACTGACACCTGAACCATGGCCCTCTAGACTTAAGGACTTCAAATGTGGGAGGACAGAGATAAATCAAAGAAGAAGGAGGAGGAAAAAAATACTCAAATGAAACCAGAACTCTGGAGAGAATCCCAAGGGTGTGGCTGGCCACCCTGTTTGCTGAGAGATTAGGCATGTGATGTGCGGATCTGGGAAATCAGCTCAGCGGAAATGCCACCAGCCTGAACTAAAGGGGAAAAGGCTGGGGACGAAATGCAGGAAGGCTGTCATTCAGGCAAGAACCAGGCGGACAGACCTCTTCGGCCGCAGACGTGTCATCCTTCAGGAAAGGGGGGCCATGTGGACACAGACACATACAGTGGGAATGCCAGAGGCCACCTGGAGTTCTCTTGCAACTAGCCAAGATGCCTGGGAACAGACCCCTTCCCACGTGCCTTCCCCAAGGGCATGCTTTTGGACTTCAACAAACAAAACCAGAGGGAAGAGAACCCTTAGCTACAGCCTCTAACTAGAGGATTCTAGGGAGCCGCCTTGGATCAGCTGCCTAGCGGAGGGCCAAACGCTGCTGTTACTCTGGTTCGCCCTGATCGGGGCCATTGCGAGTCACAGGTCCACCTGCTGTAAAAATGATGGCCCCAAGCCGGCCATCACCAAATTCCAAGGTTCACACACGGACTTGTTTTAGACATAGCCCACGTAGGCAGAAAACTGTAGCCATTTACAGCCTGCCTGCTCTGAGGACTCCAGGAAACAGTGTCCCACGTCTGCGAGCCACAGATAAGATAAACTCGCAGCTCTTAAAAAACCCCAAGTGGCTGCTGCCCTTAGGAGCTCTCTGACATGGAGACCCACCCTTGAAGCTTCTGGGCTGCTGCCTCCAGGCAGTGACCCCTGCCCCAGTGTGGACCAAAAACAGCCCGCGGGTGTTCCTTCTTCCACCTCCCCAGTCATATCACTGTCCTTGCTCAGCTCCGAAATCCTTGGAACTCACAACAGACACCACCCCAGAGCTGTAAACAGCCACAGTCCCCAGAACCACATGACTGGTTCAGCCTTATTCAAAGCAGCCCCGACTGTCCCCATCCTGGACACATCCCTTTGAGAATCACACAGTGCCTCTCCTCCTCGGAAACGACGGACGGACTGTTTTGTATCTGCGATAATAAAGGAAGCACCAGACATGCTTTAAAAAACGTTCAATCAAGAGGTGCCTGGGCAGGGATGCCTGGGTGGCTCAGCTGGTTAAGCGGCTGCCTTCGGCTCAGGTCATGATCCCAGCGTCCTGGGATCGAGTCCCACATCTGGCTCCGTGCTCTGCAGGGAGGCTGCTTCTCCCTCTGCCACTCTGTCTGCCTGTGTGCTCTTGCTCGGTCTCTCTCTCTCTCTCTCACAAATAAATAAATAAAATCTTAAAAAAAAAAAAAGGTGCCTTGGGGGCTCGGTCATGATCCCAGGGTCCTAGGATCGAGCCCCGCGTCAGGCTTCCTGCTCAGTGGAGAGTCTGCTTCTCCCTCTCTCTCTGCCCCTCCTCCCCCCACTCGTGTTCTCTATTGCTGGCTCTGCTCTCTCTCCCAAATAAATAAATAATCTTAAAAAAAAATCTATAAAAATAAAATAAAATAAAATGTAATAAAATGACCCTGCAAGTGAAACGTGCGGGACCTCCTGTCCCAAAGTCCTCAAGCAAAGATCTGGGGTCTGGTGAGAAGATGATCCCCAGCCTTGTTATTTCTACCCACAGTGGTCAGGTGTATATAAGAAGCCCATGCTGGACCTGGCAGTGACTTAGTGACCCGCCAGGTGGGCATTCATTACTCTGACAGTCAGAGATTCAAGAGGATGACCCCTTGATGATGTTGAGGACATTGGGGACACAGGGAAGCAACTTCCCATGGAAGAAAAGGTGAAATGAGTGATCATTTGTTGGGGAGCAAAAATTTCTGTGCCCATCAAGGGTCCTTCCAGCCAGACCAAGCATCGAATTGACAAAGGATAGTATTAAGCGGAGAAATTCCAGTTTAATAGCGTGTGCAAGGGGAATCCACACGGACTTGGAAATTCTAAAGCTGGACGGGCAAAATGAGGTTATGTGTGTCCTTCTGAACCAAGAAGGGGTTGGGGGTATCTGGGACTTCAGCGGGGAAGGAAAGCACTTCATAGGGTGATTAAAAGGGGAGATGTTGGGGTACTTGGGTGGCTCATGGGGTTAAGCCTTTGCCTTTGGCTCAGGTCATGATCTCAGAGTCCTGGGATTGAGCCCTGCATCGGGCTCTCTGCTCAGTGGGGAGCCTGCTTCCCCCCTCTTCTCTGCTTGCCTCTCTGCCTACTTGTGATCTCTCACTCTCTTTGTCAAATAAATAAATAAAATATTTTTTAAAAAAGAGGAGATGTTTAGGAATTAGATGGTTTGCCCTGGGGGCACCTGGGTGGCTCAGTCGTTGGCATCTGCCTTCGGCCCAGGACATGATCCCAGGGTCCTGGAATGGAGTCCTGCATCAGGCTCCCTGCAGGGGAGGCCTGCTTCCCCTCTCCCACTCCCCCTGTTTGTGTTCCCTCTTTCCCTGTGTTTCTCTCTGTCAAATAAATAACTAAAATCTAAAAAAAAAAAAGAAAAGAAAAGAAATAAAAAGTGCATGGGGCGCCTGGGTGGCTCAGTGGGTTAAAGCCTCTGCCTTCAGCTCAGGTCATGATCTCAGGGTCCTGGGATCGAGCCCCGTGTTGGGCTCTCTGCTCAGCGGGGAGCCTGCTTCCCTCTCTCTCTCTCTGCCTGCCTCTCTGCCTACTTGTGATCTCTCTCTCTCTGTCAAATAAATAAAATCTTTGAAAAAAAAAAGAAATAAAAAGTGCATATTCATAATGGGTTTTTATTCCACTCTGACCCAATCGATTATTTAGTTGTTCATTGCTCTATTTTTAAAAACCACAAATTTAAATTGAGACGTTATTTATAAACTGAATCCCATTTAAGTACGAATCATCATATGTATAGCTAGAGGAATGTAATGTGTCTGATTAAGGGCTCTGTGCCAGACACCGCTAGACGTCTTATATAATACACAGTATGTGAATCCTATTACCAGTCTAGAATTGGCAAATCCTTTGCCTAATCATATTTTTTTATTTATTTGAGAGAGAGAGAGCGTGTGCACAGCGTGCACAAGCAGGTGGGGGCGAGAGAAGGAGAAGCAGGCTCCCCTATGAGCAGGGAGCCTGACTTGGGGCTCGAGCCCAGGACCCTGGGATCATGACCTGAGTCAAAGGCAGACACTTAATGGACTGAGTCAGCCAGGTGTCCCCAGAATCTGCAAATTTTTGAATTTTGAATTAAATCTGGTTCCCAGGGTTTTGGATACATTTTGAAGAGCGGTGTAACTAGAATCTACCTCCCTCTCAACATATCCAGTTCTTCTAACCTAGTGGGAATAACCGTTATTTTCCATCTGGACTGTCCTCACCGGGTCTCCTGCCTCACTCAGTGCTCACCCCACAGCTTGTTCCCCGCATGGCCGGCAGAGGGCGCCAGCTCCCGCTGGCGTTCAGAACCCTCCTTGGGGCCCACCTTGAACCACAGTCCCAGCACCGTCCAACCCCAATACCCATCTCTTCTCTTCTCTCCACCACTCTCCCCCTCGCTCCCATACTCGGTTCTAGCCATTCTTTCTAGCGGCTCCGGCAACACGGCAAGCCCATTCCCCCACCCCCCCAACTCACAACCACCCTCCACCCCCCCACATCCCCCCAGAACCTCTTCAAAGGCTGTTCCTTTGCCTGCAACGCCTTTCCACCCAAAGCTCGCTCCCTCACCTCCTTCGGGCGGCTGCACAAATGTCACTGGTCCAGACCAAGCCATTTACAATTGCACCCCTTCCTCTGCCATCCCAAACCTCCTCACCATGTTCGCGTTGTTTTTACTTCTTTAGCACTCATGACGTAAAAATAGTGTAGAGAAATTTGATTATTATGTGCCTCTTCCCGCTAGAATGACAGATTCATGAGGGAAGGATTTTTTTTTTTCTCCTTTGTTCACATTTGTGCCCTCAGCGCCTGGACAGCTCTATGCAAGAGAATTTTCTGGAGGGTGGCAATGTTCTGTATCTGCTGTGTCCAGCAGGATAGCCACTGGCCACGGAGGGGGGGGCACTAAGCACCTGAAATGCAGTGAGTGCGAGTGATTTTTAAATTTTATTTCATTTTAATTTAAATAGTCCCATGTGGCTATTGTCTACCTTATTGGACAACCATGACAAGATATATATAGAGATATATAGATATAGATATAGATATATTTTAAAGATTGATTGATTTGAGAGAGAGAGATAGAGCATGAGCAGGAGGGTCAGAGGGACAGGAAGAGAGAATCTCAAGCTGACTCTGAGCTGAGCCCAGAGCCTGACTCGGGGCGCAATCCCACAACCCTGAGATCATGACCTAAGCCAAAACCAAGAATGGGATGCTCACCAACTGAGCCACCCCGGCGACCCCAGCCATGAGGACATTTAATAAATATTTGTCAAATGAATGAACGAAGTCCTTATCACATGTAAGCACTATTTTCTTCTTCTTCTTCTTTTTTAAAGATTTTATTTATTTGAGGGGCGCCTGGGTGGCTCAGCGGGTTAAAGCCTCTGCCTTCGGCTCAGGTCATGATCCCAGGGTCCTGGGATCGAGCCCTACATCGGGCTCTCTGCTCAGCGGGGAGCCTGCTTCCTCCCTCTCTCTCTCTCTCTGCCTGCCTCTCTGCCTACTTGTAATCTCTGTCAAATAAATAAATAAAATCTTTAAAAAAAAAAAAAGATTTTATTTATTTGAGAGAGACATAGGGAGAGAAAGCAGGAGCAGGGGAGGGAGAAGGGGAGAGAGAGGGTCAGAAGCAGGGCTAGATTCCAGGAACCTGGGATCAGGACCTGAGCCCAAGGTAGCTGCTTAACTGACTGAGCCACCCAGGTGTCCCTAAGCACTATTTTCAACCTTAGCTTGAAGTCTAGTTTGAATCCTTACATCAGTTCTAGGCAGGGGTGGGCGGGGGTTGGGGGGTGGGGGGAATTACTGCCAGGAGCTCCATTTTGCAGATGGGCACACACGGGCGGAGAGGTTTCATAACCGACCCCAAGTCACGCAGCTTACAAGTGGTAGAAAAAAAATTCAATCCCAGCACTCAACAAATCTCTCCCTACCCTGGGGTGTGATCTCTGAGCATCTTTCTCGCAGCTGTCCCCCACCCCCAGTGGGTGGCAGTCAGGTTAAAGGGTTAAAGATGGGCGTGAGGATGCGGGGATGGACCCCCCCCCCTACCTTGGTTCCTGCCTGTGGGGAAGCTGGGCGGCGACTCTCGGGGCTGGAAGCCCGGGAGACCCTCGGTGATCCAAGACCTGAGAGGGCAGAATGGGACTTGGTGAGGCCAGGGAATGCCCAGCAAGTCCCATCCAGCCCGGGATGCTCACCTGAGCGAGGGCTGGAGAGGTCTCTGTCGCCCCCGGGGGGCCGCCCCCAGTCAGCCTCAGGGGACCGGGTTGAGCTCAGTTCCAAGGACTCAGGCAGGCTCTGGAGGGGTCAGGAGAGGAGAATAATACTTATCATCATCATTCTTACTAGTTGTCAGGCACTCAGCAATGGAGACACAGCATGAATAGGAATCTGACTGAAAACCGGTCTGGTTTCAAATCTCAGCTCTGGCATTTGAGCTGTGTGACCCTGGGCCAGTTACTTTACCTCTCTGGGCCAGCCATGTTTCATCTTTGCTATGCAGATTGAGTCCATACATGTAAGGCACTTAGAACAGCACCTGACACGTGGTGAGGCATTGTAAGCACAGGTTATGCAATGATCGTGCAGCTGGAGCTGTGATAAGTCCTTTACCTGCATTATTTCATTAACTCTCCTCCATAAACCTACAAAGTGGCCATTATTATCCCTACTTAGTAGACGGGGAAGCCAAGGCTCCAAGAACAAAGTCGACGAGTGCTATCACAAAGATGGCAGAGCTGGGATCTGAACCAGGGTCTCTCGGATGCATGATCTGAGGGTCAAGGCACACAGCCACTCTAAGCCAGCTCAGACAACAGTGGGTCTTGCGTGCTGAGGGCCTACTCCATGTCTGATACTTTCTAATCATCATCTCTCCTTTTTACAGAACCCTACAAGTTGGGGGTTATGATCAGCAGTGTCTCGTAAATGCTGAGTAAATGTCTCTCTGGGAGAGAACAGCCCCAATTTGTAGCAATCGCCAATCTCTGTGGTGCGAATACCGCCACCATGGTCAGTTTCAAGCAACCAACAGGATATCACTGAACACGGTGTTGAGAGGAGATGTGCCCAAGTGGCTCTTAGGAGGTGTTGGGAGCTGGCTGGAGCACACCACTGGGCTACGATCACAATCTAACAAGATAAAGAAACAAATGCTTCTGGAGCTTACGACGCTTGCCTGTGGTTGGTTAGCTGAGAGAAAGAAAGGGAGAGAGAAGAAGGTGGCGTGGGTGAGGAGTCAGGCCAGGGCAGATAAGACAGGAAGCTGGGGGTGGGGAGAGAGGCTTTTGAGTCTCACCTCCCTCTCTGATGACTCCTCCGCTTGGAGGGCGGGGGATGGGGAGTCAGGTTCTGTGTTGGGGGGTGGCTTCTGGGGGCCCCCCAGACCTGCCAGCGTGTCTTCCACCATCCATAGCTGTTGTTGAGCTGATGCTCTGTCCTGGGGGGAGAAGGAAAGGAATCTGTTACTCAAAGGTGGGAGAATGCCAGGAGGGTTAGAATTGGGTCTGAAATCAGTGAGGCTTTATTTATTTATTTATTTATTTATTTATTTAAGATGTTATTTCTTTTTTTTTTTTAAGACTTTATTTATTTATTTTGACAGAGAGAGAGAGATCACAAGTAGGCAGAGAGGCAGGCAGAGAGAGGGGGGGAAGCAAGCTCCCTGCCGAGCAGAGAGCCTGATGTGGGGCTCGATCCCAGGACCCTGGGATCATGACCTGAGCTGAAGGCAGAGGCTTAATCCACTGAGCCACCCAGGCGCCCCAAGATGTTATTTCTTTATTAGAGAGAGTAAGAGAGCAAGTGCACAAGGGGTGGTGGGTGGTAGGCAGGGGAAGAAGGAGAACCAGGTTCCCCGTAGAGCAGGGAGCCCAACACAGGGCTCCATCCCAGGACCCAGAGATCATGACCCCAGTCAAAGGCAGATGCTTAACGGACTAAGTCACCCAGGTGTCCCTGCGAGGCTCTATTTATGGAGTCATAAATGGATTATGTATGCATGGGGAGAGATCAAGACCTCTCAGGACATGAGATCAAGAGTCAGACACTTAATCAGCTAAGCCACCCAGGCACCCCTAGAAATCAACATTTAGTGGGCATCTGGGTGGCACCGTTGGTTAAGCGTCTGACTCTTGGTTTTAGTTCAGATCCTGATCTCAGCGTCATGAGATTGAGCCCCGAATCTGGGGCTCTGGGCTCAGCCCAGAGTCTGCTTCAGATTCCCTTTCCTTCTCCCTCTGCCCCTCCCCCCTCTAAAATAAACAAATAAATCTTGAAAAAAAGAAGTCAACATTTTAAACTAAAGATAGATGATTCAGAAACTCAATTATTCATCTTAGATTGAAGAAGTCGGGGAGAGGGGCGCCTGGAGCATGTGACTCTTGATCTCTGGGTTGTGGGTTCCAGCCCCACCATGGGTTTTGAGATGACTTAAAAATAAAATCTTTGGGTGCCTGGGTGGCTCAGTGGGTTAAAGCCTCTGCCTTCGGCTCAGGTCATGATCCCAGGGTCCTGGGATCAAGCCCCACATCGGGATCTCTGCTCGGTGGAGAGCCTGCTTCCTCCGCGCTCTCTCTCTGCCTGCCTCTCAGCCTACTTGTGATTTCTGTCTGTCAAATAAATAAATAAAATCTTTAAAAATATATAAATAAATAAAATATTTTTTTTTTTTTAAAGTGGGCCTTAGGCTAAGCAAGGGGACTTATACTTCAGAAGTGGAGCTTGAACCAAGGGATTGGATTTAGAACTAGAAATTCCAGAGGATAAATATAACAACAAAAGTCAGGACGCAGGATGGGGGCAGGGCTGAGGCGTGGAGCTGCGAACTGAAGGACCGGGCTCCAAAATTAGAGGAGAGAATTTAGAACCAGAGGGGAAAGTGGTTCCGAACCTGAGGCAGGTGTTAAAATAAAGGGCAGGATTTGAAGCACAGTAAGGGGCTAGAATGAAAGGAAAGGACAGTGGGGAGGAGCTTCAAAAGAAGTGGGAGGAGCTTTAATGCCCTGAAGGGTTTCCAGGGCAAGATGGTGGAGAGGGTGGAGTTTGCGGGGGACATACCTGGGGGGAACCAAGGTGCAGCAGGTACTCCAGGGTCTCCCTCAAGGTGCCCAGCTCCTGTTCCAAGCTGCTGTATGCGTCCCAAACGCGCTCCCGCTCCTCGGGTCCCAAAAAGGGGAGACACAGGGTTAGTATGCCCACCCATCAGATCCTTCCCCACTCCATTTTTTTCCCAGTTGACGAGGAGGAAGAGAAGCCTGGTCCCTGGGGCGTCTATGGACTACAACTCCCAAGAGCGTCTTCGCCCAGACTATTAGACTCCCAGAGTCTCTATGGAACGTGCCATTCCAATGATCCGCTAGTATTGACAAGTAACAGATTTCCCTAAATTCTCTGCTTACTTCTGGACTACGCTAGAGTGGTAGACTCTACAGATCCAGTAAGTTCTTGTAAGAGTCACGATCATAAGCCCCAAGTGCCCCTGGGAAGCCTCACCATCATCGCGATCATCATCATGATCATCATCATGGCCGCTAACAGTGATGAGGCACTTAACCACGTGCCAGCCACTATTCTCAACTCTCGTTTAATTCACGCGGGGTAAGTATTATTAATGTCTCCATTTTACAGGTAATAATTATAGCTAACATTTCTTACCCTATTAAGTATTCATATATTTATATGATTTATATTTATATGTAAATATATATTTATATATATTAAATATATATTTATAAGAGAAATACATGAAATGTATATGTGTTAAATATGCATTTATTATTTTGTGTATAAATATATGTATTTATGAAATTCTTGCAATGACTCCATGAAGTAAATACTATATTTATCACTTCAAGTTTACATAAGAGGCATCTAAGGCCCAGAGAGGTTAAGTAACTTCTCTAAGGTGACACAGCTACCATGAGTAGGAAGTAGGAGCTGAGATTCAAAGCGAGGAAGCGCACCTCAAATTCACCCTCTCAGACCGTCAAATTCACCTTCTCAAACCGCTAAATTAGGTCTGCTGTTTCTTGGCTGCTTGCCTCTCACCCTCTAAGACTGTCAAGATGACTGATTTAAAACTTAGGGAGGGGAGGCGGAGGAGGGGAGGGGAGGGGAGGGGGAGGAGGGAAGAAGCAGGGGAGGGGGAGGGGAGGATAGGGAAGAGAGGAGGGGAGGGGGAGAAGAGGGAGGGCGCGTGGGCAGTTGGGTCAGTGAAGCGCTCTAATCTTGAAATCAGCTCAGGTCACAATCTCAGGGTTGTGAGATGGAGCCCGGGGTCCAGTTCCATGATCGATGTGGAGCCTGCTTAAGATTCTCTCTCTCCCTCTCCCTCTGCCCCTCACCCCGCAAAAAAGAAAATTGGAGGGGATTTCTCCAGAAAACCTTGCAGTAGAATTTTCAAGAACAACCTTCCCATGAGCCTCTGCGGGAGTGCACACCCCTTCCCAGATGCTCACCTGAGTCAGGTGACAGAGAGTAGCCCTCACACTGACCAGCCGGTCCTGCAGGAGGCGCTGGCGCCCCCACGCCCTCCCTGGAGCCGCAGCCTCTCTGGCTGTTTGGCCCAGTTGCTGCCTGGTCAACTCCAAGGCTGCTTCCAGCTGCTCCTGCACCGAGAGGGAAGGTGGTTGGACTTCTGAATCCACATTTGGCCCCAGCAAGAGAGAAAAGGTGTCCTCCCAAATCCCTGGGCATGTTGGAGAGCAGGAGGGGAAAGGCAGGTGGAGAAGCCAAGTGTCCCTCCCCATCTCAGAGCCTCACACCTTCTCCTCCTGCCTCTGGTCTATCTCCTCCCGCAGCATCCTCAGGAGCCGGTCCTGCCCACACAATTTGGTCAACAGAGTCTGGAGAAAGGAGAACAGGAGCAGCTTATGGACCAGATCTGGCTCTTCCCGGTCCTCCCCGCCACACCCCACCCCATCTAAAGCATTCTCCCCCTTAGCCTGAGTACTTGGAAGGGTTTACACCACAGAGAACTTACATCTGTCTCCAAGCTTTGGTGAAAAGTTGAGTCCAGCGGGGGACCCGGCTGAGGAAAAGGAGAAAAGGCAGGGGTCACATAGACAGTCTTTATTGTAGCTCAGTGCTCAGTCAAGCCCTGTTTCTCAAGCCCTGCTTCTATTGGCAGATCCCCCCACCCTTCTTCTTATTAGCTTTTTTTTTTTTTTTTTTTTCCTTTCTGGGCTCAACCTGGGGCTTCAACTCACGGCCCTAAGATAGAGACCTAAGCTGAGATCAAGAGTCGGACTGAGCCCGACTGAGTTTAACTGACTGAGCCCCCCAGGCATCCCCTTATTAGCTTTTTTTTTTTTTTTTTCCCTTATTAGCTTTGTTCCAAGCTTCAGCAAACCTCGGTAGACCACCTGTCAAATTCCTGGCCTTAGGAAGATCCAATGACTCTGTTACCAAAAAGCTTCAGCAATGTTATAATTGGTGGAGAACATTTAGACATTTCTTTTACAACTGAAAATAAAATAAGGATGCTCGCTACTACTGTTACAGTTTAACACTGTTTTAGAGATCTTGACCTATGCTATAAGAAAAGAAAAAGGAAACAAATAGAAGTATTAGGATGGGAATGATATGCTTATCGACCCAGAGAAACCAACGAAATCAAAGAGTGATTAGAGTAAGAGAATTCGGGGTGCCTGGCTGGCTCAGTCAGTGAAGCATGTGCCTCTTGTTTTGGGGGTCTTGAGTTCGAGCCCCATGCTGGGTGTAGAGATTACTTAAAAATTTAAAAAAAAAAAAGAATAAGAGAATTCGGCAAGAGTGCCAGGTGAAAGATGAGTTTCCAAACATCAATAGTCTATCTCTACACCATCCATAGCTAGAAGATATAATTTGTAAAAAAGAAGATACCATTCAAATAGCTATAAAAACTATCAGGAATTTAGGAGTTACCTTAACTAAGAGTATACAAGAGCTCTATGGAAAACAAAATTTAAAACTGAAATAAATACCTAGAAAATGATATCAGTGAATGGAGAGATATTCTATATGTATGCTACCCAGTTTGTGGCAGTCCGAGGAAACTAATGGAAGCATCGGTCAAGGGACCTTAAAATATCCAGTCTTCTCTAGGCACACTAGTCCAGGAGATGACATTCTCCATAGCCAAGAAAGCAAGGAAGGGGGCTCTGGCAGATTCGAGGCGCCAAGGACACCTACCAATAAAACCATGGAAGCCCGTGTCCCGGGAGCTCTCGGGGGTAGTTGGAGATATGTGGAGGAGCCAGAGGGGGCCTGGAAGGAATAACAAAATAGAGATGTTTCGAAATTTGCATGTTTTAGTAACAGATATTACAGTGCATCCAGAATTCTGCATCCAGAATTGGTGTGACTTAGGAGAGTCTCTGAGGTTCAGAACGGGCCCCTGCAACTTCCTCAACTACCTGTTCTCCAGCTTTGTGCCACTGCAGGGACACATGGGATGATAATAAATGGAGAAACCTGGCAAAACTGCCCCAAGTGTCCATAAAAGTTGCAGTCTACTTTCAGTCTCACATTTGTGGTTAACTGTGGATATTCTGGGCCTACAATTCCATCTTGGAAAGATAAACTGGAGACACAAGACAGGTGCAATCCCCACTACCTCTCCTGGCATTGTCCAGGACAGTATTCTGGACTACAATCCCCATAATACATGAGGTGTAATGGCCAGAAGCTGGCTTGAAAAGACTGCCCTGAGAACTGATGGGAGATGAAGTCCCCTTTCCCTCATATCTGAAGCCAGCTGTGATTATGTTGAACCACAATTCCCATGATGCCAAGGGGGCCATGGCCAGCAGACCAGCCTGGAAAGACAGACCATGCCCATCTGCTCACCTGTGTTCTGGCCTCCTGACTCCAGTGCTGGGGACTCCTGGGGGGCCTTCCTCCCCCAGACTCAGAGGAGGGTCCTCGCCGGGGAGTAGGGGGCCTGGAGAGTGTCTGGCGCTGAGGACCCCAATCCAGGGGAGGCCGGACATCGATGCGACTCAGAGGGGTATGGGGTCTGGCAAGAGGTGCTATGTCACCAGAGGATGGAGGGGGTCTGCGCACAGGAGCAGAACGGGGCCGAGGAAGGCTCAGAGGGGAGGGAGGGCGAGAGAGGGGTGTGAATAGGCTGTTGGGCAGAGAGAATCGGGAAACTGGGTGAACTAGAGCCTCCTCAGCCCACTACCCACCCAGTCAGCTTCATGTACATGTCCCCTTTCAGTGTCTCACTGTCCCTCTAGAGTAGAACCCCTCTCTATTAGCCTGATCCTGAATAATTTCCTCCTTTGAGGCATCTCCTCCTTAGACTACCCCCTATGGGTTCTGACCCACAAGAACTCCAGCAACTCGCATCCACTCAAGGAAGAGAGCACTAAGCCACGCCCCGAATCAGCCACAGTCCCCTCCCTTCTCTTAGACCACGCCCCCAATATAGCTCTTCCTCTGACGCTGTGGCCTGTGGAACCTTCTTGTCCCAGACTCCCTCAACTCACTCTGGGCTCCTGGTCCTCCGGATCTGAGGTCCAGATTGGAGGTCGGCTGTGGGGCTGGGAGTGAGCAGCCCAGGTCGTCCACGAAGTCTGGAGAGCCGAGACACCTCTGGTGACTCTAAGCCGTGTCTCTCTTCCCCTCTGCTCACCTCTGGGGGACCACCAGGGCCGCCAGGACCCTCTCCAGGCTGGGGACGTGGGGGTGACCTGGGTCGACCACTAACGAGTGTGCACAGAAAAAGACATCGCTCCTTTGTACCTCGTAACAGCTCATATTCCCATCTCACAGATGAGCACACGGGAACCCACACAGAATAAAGGGTAAATGGTGCACTATAAATCATTGTTCCCTCTTTGCAGATGGGAAAACTGAGGCCCCAAGTGTGGAAATGACTAGTGCAGGGCTACAAGGTCCTCTGGGGTCACTGAGCCCAAAGTCCCAGACTATGAGTCTCTAGACTGAAACTTCGGAAAGGAGGATGGGGTTTGAAAAAAGCCTTTCTTTTTATATTTGATCGTTACTTAAGTAGCAGCCTTGGGGGTGGAGACTTTTTTTTTAAATATTTTATTTATTTATTTGACAGACAGAGACCACAAGTAGGCAGAGAGGCAGGCAGAGAGAGAGGAAGAAGCAGGCTCCCTGCAGAGCAGAGAGCCCGATGTGGGGCTTGAGCCCAAGACCCCCGGGACCATGACCTGAGCCGAAGGCAGAGGCTTTAACCCACTGAGCCACCCAGGCGCCCGACTTTTTTGTTTGTTTGTTTGTTTGTTTAAGATTTTATTTATTTATTTGACAGAGGGCGAGAGATCATAAGTAGGCAGAGAAGCAGAGGGGGAGGGGCGGGAAGGGTCTCCTCAGCAGGGAGCCCAGTGCGGAGCCTGGGATCAGAACCCGAGCAACGGAAGGTAGAGGCTTAAGCCACTGAGCAACCCGGACGCGAGGCGGGGTGGGGGGGGTGGTGGTGGGAGTGGTGGGACGGGGGAGACGCGGACGACACGGACGGGGACTTCTGAGGGAGCCAATCAAAGAGTATGGAATATTGATGAAGGGAAGGGCTGGACAAAAATGGTGGGCGGAGCTTAATAAAGAAAGACTTTTTGCCGAAGTTCCCTGTAGTTGGGACTTGAAGGGCAGGAGCTCCTTAGCTAGAAGACGCGTGATTGGACGTTGAAGAGGCAGGACCTAAAGGGGAGGGGCTGGGGCTAATTAGATGGACTCGGATTAGAAGTGCAGGTCAGGCGCGTGGCCAGGAACTATACTCACAAGTCGTCCCCCTCCGCTCTCGAGGCCCGGCCCAGCGCCCTCAGCCAGCCCCGCAGGTCCTCCAGAGTGTCCGCGGCCAGAACATAGGTCCTCATTCCTGGGTGCTCGGCCTGCGGGGGGAGAGAGAACTGGGGATCTGGACGCCGAGCCCTCTAAAAAGGAGGATGCCATGGACCCTGGTCAAGGCTGTTTTATCTCCAATAATGGATGTTCCCATGGCTGTCCCCATGGCCTAGTGCCTTAGTGCCCACGGGGGATGGACGGACTCACGGTGAAGGTGAATCGCCGCCCTCGGGGAGCTCCTGGCCCATCCGGCCTGATGCTGTAGCTAGGGAGCAGGACGCTGCCCAGGACGCTCTCCTCGCGGCTGTCTGCAAAAGAAGGGCTGGGATCAGGCAACACACAAGACGCTAAGGGAAAAAGGGGGGGGGGGCGTCCACCCTGTGCCAGCCGGGGCACTGACCCTTGTAATAGAAGAGGCAGTGGCCGGAGAGGACGAACCAGCGGCGTTTCCAGAGCCGGAGCCCGGAGCTGTCCTGGGGAAACAGCCGGAGGCGAGGTCTGAGTAGAGGGGCAGTGGGGAGAGGAGTGGAAGTGAAGACAGTGACACCCGGGGACAGATAAACCCAGAAAGAGGAGAGGAACAGACACGTGTTTGCTGCAACAGAGTGAGCCGGAGAGCTGGAAACCAGAGTGTACAGGGGTTGGTTGAACTCACAAGGATTCTGGACACAGTCAGACCTGAGTTGGGCTCCTGGCTCTGCCCCCTCAAACTATGCCATTAGACCAGTCATTTCCTGGCTAGGACACTTGTGTTTTCTCATCTGTCAATTGGGGATTGAGAAGTTACCAGAAGGCTGGAACACGCAACTGTACAGCCCGTGCACCAGAACTTTAAATACTCAGACTTTTGATTGGATTATTCTGGAGTCTGAGACACAGAGGCCCGGAAGGTGGCACTGGGACCCATAATCTTAATCCTGCGTCTCCTATCTCCTCTGCCAAAACTACTCCATCTCCAACCTTGTGCCTCTCTTCTCGTCAGTCTATTCCCTCCGTAGTCAGTAGGATCTTTTTCAATTATGTCAGATGGTGGGAGTCCCCTGCTCAAAACAGAGCCTCCCATCACACTCAGAATAAATCTCGAATTCCTTCCCCTCTTTTACTGGCTTGCAGGGAGTCTCAAATCTGGGTCTGCACAAAAATCACCAGGGGAGCTTGCTAAAATACAGTTTCCCGGGTCCTACCCTCAGAGTTTCTGAGTCCATAGATCTAGGGTGGGTGGGAGCTGACAGTCGGCATTTCCAGCAAGTTCCTAGCAGGGACATGTTGCGAACCACTGCCCTGCCATCCCTCCTGTCTCGACCTTTGGCTGGCTCCAAACACCAAGCTTTAGGCTAAGCCTTTTGCTCTCAGATTCCCTCCATCCCCCAGTTCTTAGCATGGTGGGCTCCTTCTTGTCTGTTCGTTCTCAGCTCAAATGTCATCTCGGAGACGCCTTCCCCGACCAAGAGTCAAAGGGCACCCTCATCCCTCTGCCACTTTTGTGCGTATCCTCCTGTGTTATTTCTTCAGAGCAATTCCAACAATTCCTAGAATCGAAATAGGCTACTGTCGTACCTGTCCCTGCCCCACCCCCTCTTGAATGTACGATAGATACTAGTTTGTCTTATCTGGTCTTGGCACATTACGGATACTCAGGAAGTGCTCGCGGAATGAACGGGTGCATGGAACAAGGACAGGAAAAGGAGAGAAGCCACATCAGAAAAAACGAAAGGCATTTGGAGAGTGGGAAGGAGAGAAACAGTGGACAGCCAGGGGCCCGGCCTCTAGCGTCACTCGGTGTCCCTTCCCTTCTCATGCTCACTCCACCTGCTTATGAAGCCAGCCTCGGATGTGCACTGGGAGGTTGGGATCTCTTCGGAGAGCATTGCCTCTTTTCCCAAAGGCATGCACCTTGCTTACTGCCCGGGGAGGCTTCTGAGGAGAGAAGGAGGACAGAGATGAATGGGGCCTCGGATGGGCTTGGGGAGGCGGTGCTGGGGGCGGGGCAGGCAACCTGAGGCCCTCGCTTGGCTGCCCTTAGACACCAAGCCAAGGAGGGAAGTGAGTTTTGAGATCAGAACTGGATATTCATGGTACAGAGCTGTTAGTCTGAATGGGTAGCTGGAGGTGTTTGGGGGAAAGGAAGAAGCTACTAGTTGAAAGGGGAGGGACGGGATTCAAGGGTCTACTGCCAAGGAGAGGATGCTGTTGGCCACCAGAGCCGGAAGTGTAGTACAGTCTTTGGGATCAGAATTGGAAATACTGGGGCGCCTGGGTGGTTCAGTGGGTTAAGCCTCTGCCTTTGGCTCAGGTCATGATCTCAGGGTCCTGGAATCGAGCCCCGTATCAGGCTCTCTGCTTGGCGGGGAGCCTGCTTCCTCCTCTCTCTCTGCCTGCCTCTCTGCCTACTTGTGATCTCTGTCTGTCAAATAAATAAATACATAAAATCTTAAAAAAAAAAAAAAAAAGAATTGGAACTACTGGGAGGTGCCCCTATAACCAGGAAAGATTTCCATGCCACGTTCTGAGTGCTGGATGGGTCAGCTGAGGAGGATGCCTCCGTGCCAAGGAGTGACATCCCTAGCAACCATGTCCAAGGCAGAGAGATGACTCCCAACCCCTCCCCCCCCCAACAGATGGAGCCCCTGTCCCGTCCATGCAGGCATCTCAGGCGTCCACAGCCAGAGTCCCACAGGACTTCCTAGGGGATGGCGCTGACCAAGGTTGGGATCAAATCTCTAGATTCTGAACTGGGGAAACTGGAAATGAGTAGAGGGTGGCAGAGGACAAGGAAATGAGTGTTGTCACTGAACTTTGGGTGACAATTTGTGACGCCAGTATCTCGGGCCTCTTAGAGACTTATCATCAGAGAAAGGTCTTTCCTTATCAGATTTCACAACTGGGTAGGATGGTTAGAGGTAAGACAGGGAGTGAGTTCTCAGTCCCAGTCAAGGGTAGCCACAGGCTGAGTTCCCGGGGGGAGCCTCGTGGCTGGGGAGTAGCCCTATCTTAGCAACTGGAATGCCCTGGGACTGTTACTCTGGTTGAATTGGGAAAATCCAAGGGGTGGGGACAGCTGGGAGTGCCTCTGAATTCCTAGCTGGGACTGATGGGCAGTTTGGGACCTTACTGGGTGTGGCTGAGCCCATCGCTAAGGATCCCAACCCCTGGGGCTGGGAAACAGGAGGATGGGGCAGCCCAGTGCCCCGCCCTCCTCCCCAACCCCTCCAAGAAGCTCGAACCTTGGTGCTCAGGCTGCCCAGCGAGGAGATGGTGGAAGCGCTGCTGGCCAGGCTGAGGCTGCTCCGAGGTCTGCCCTCCTCCATCAAGGGCTTGGGGAGAGAAAGAAAGGGACTGTGTGCCTGTCTCTGCAGCTGACCCGGCTGGGGACAGAGACGGGGTCAGGGGCTCGCAGGTCGGAGGAGGCTGAGGAGAAAGAGCCCGTTGTCTGGGGACTGGGGGGCTGGGGGAGGCCCAGGCCGGGGACTGCATACCGAGCGCGATGCCAAGAGAGGTGGGCGGCGCTGGCAGCTGCGGGAAGGGGCAGCTGTCTGCAGCCCAAGACAGAGAATAGGGGCTCCTTTATTCTTGCCCCCTGCACTCTAGCCAGGAATTTGACCCTCTCTGTGCTCAGGGAGCCCCCATTCTCTGCCTCTTCCCAGCGGCCCCCAGCTACCTGTCTCCCGCCCGCCCACACACACCCTGCCAGCCATCCCTGCCAAACTCGGGGTTGCCAGGAATGTACACCCAGGCAGTCCCTCCCAGGCCAGCCAGGGAACTTACCAGCTCTGGGGTCCCAAGGACGGGGCAAGAAGGCCGTGTGAGTGCTGGAGCCCCCAGCTATGGTGTCCCTCCTTTTCTGGCTGGGGGGGGGGGCGGGGGCTACCTCTCAGACCTGTCTCCCTTCTCACCTGCTCACTCACACGTTTTTTGCTTTTTGTCTCTCCTCTCTTCTGGTCACTCTTCCTTCTTTCAGAGCGTCTCTGTCTCCGGCCTCACCTTGCCTCTCCGTGTCTAATCGGTCTCCTCCAGTCTCTCACTCATTCTCTCCCCCGCCCCCTCCACCCTGGACTTTCTCTTCCAGTCTTTCTGTTTCTGTTCCAGATCTTTTTCCCTCGGACTTTCAGAGTCTCTCTTCCTCAGGTTTCCATCTCGTTCTCTCCCCCTCTCTCTCCCTCACCCTCAAACTCTTCCTCTTTCTCTATCTCTCTCTCTGTCCCACCGACGCTGTTTCCTCCTCTCCCTCAGATTCCCCTTCTGTCTTCCTCCCCTCTCCGTTTCTCTTTCCTCCCTGCTGGTCGGCCAGCCAGCCGCCCACGCTGCGGTCTCCCCTTCCAATCCCAGCTGACCCCGCCCCTCCTGGCCTCCCCCCCAACTTCCAAGCCTGACCCCTGGTTCAGCTGCCCCCACCACCGATGGGAGGGGCAGGGGCCCCCTGACTCCTGGGTCCTTGCTGGACTGGGATTCCTGTTTGAAGAGGAGGAGCTGGGCCCCGACAACTCTGGGGTCCGGGTCACTGGCACCCTGAGGGAGGTAGCCAGGATCCTGGAACTAAAGGGGGCTCAGACTTCTGGGTCCCTGAAAAACTGTGAGCCTGGAGTCAGGACTCCTGAGTGGTTAGTGGAGCCGGGCATCTGGAAATGTGTTTTTGAGCCAGTGGATCCAGGTTTTCCAAGGAAGAGGGAGTGACCCTGAATTCCTGGATCATAGCGAGGGCAGAGTTAGGAGGCCATGGTCAAACATCTACCTGGGATCCAGGTGAGAATTGTGTTCTGGACTGAGGATGCCGCCGTCCAGAGGGAGACATGGTCCCTGGGCATATCCCGAGGAGCAAAATCATGGTAAAGGGGACGGGCCAGGGAATTGGGAGTGTGTCCCTGGGCCTGGTAAGTTTCCGTGGATTCTGCCCAGCCAGGATTTCAATTTGTGTATGAGCTTGCATTTTTTTTCTTTTTAAAAAGATATGTATGTATGTATGTATGTATGTATGTATGTATGTATGTATTTGACAGAGAGAGAGCGCGCACAAGCAGGGGAACAACAGTGGGAGACGGAGACGCAGGCTCTCCGCGCAGCAGGAAGCCTGACACAGGGCTCGATTCCAGGACCCCGGGATCATGACGTGGGCCAAAGCAGACGCTCAGCCAACGGAGCCTCCAGGCGCCCCTGTGTACGAGCTTTTGTATATGTCTCAAGTGGGTGAAACTTGTGCTTGAGTCCAGGAAAGGGAGTCTGAGTTTTTGGTTTCCAATGCACTCACCCAATATTTGTTGAGCACCTACTATGTGCTGGGCACTGAGGGGAAAAAAATTAGTGAGCAAAGCCAAGTGCCTGCCTTCAGGGTGCTTACATTCTTGTTCTCCTTTGCAATCCATCTAGACTCTGCTGTGGCCACTTCTTTGGGCACATGGCATTCCCAAGCCTCAGTTTCTCATCCGTGAAAATGGAATGTGAAAAAACAATGCTCTGCCCCACCAGGAAGGGAGCGGACCGGTAGTGACGGTGGGAGACTCTAGCCTGTGGCCTGCTTTTTAAATCCGGGCGGGAAGCCGGTTTCCCACCCGGAAAGGAGCTGGGAGAGCGCCCAGGCGGCGGAGGCAGTGCCCGCGTTTGATTGACAAGCTCGCTTATTTCGGGGCGTGGCCGCGTTCGGAAACGCCGCGGTGTCGTCACACAAAACCCTCGAATCTCCGCGAGAATTCCGACCTCACTTTCCCTTCCCCACCCCAACGCCCAGACGCCTGGGTTTCGAAACCCCGCCTCCCCTCGTGACGTCATCACACGCGGCCGCGTTGGCCTATAAAAGCCGTGCGGGGCGTCAGTTCCCGACCTCGCTGTGGATCACACCCGCCTACGACTGGAGCCCCGTATCCCTTCGTTGCGACAGTGCTCGCCCCCGCAGGTGATAACCTGAATCCCCGAGCCCGGCACCGGAGGGCGAGATGAACGCGCTGGCCTCCCGAGTCGTCCAGATCTGCGATCGCTGGTGGCAACACGAACCGGCCCTCCTGCCCCCAGGGTGAGGTGCAGCCCCGAGTCGGTGAGTGAGGGGTCCGAACGCCTGGTACCGCCCCCCCCCCCACACCGGCAGTTGGGGGCTGGGGATCAGACTCCTGGTCAGTGAAGAGGGAGTTTGCATTTCTGGGTACCGAGACAGGAGGGTTTGAGGCCGGGACCCCGGGGTCCTGAGGAACGAGGGCCTGGGAGCCCAGACTCCTATGTCTGGGATGAGGTGGGACAAGGACGCACTCCAGGGAGAAGGAAAGAGAAGAAATTGGGATCCTGGAGGCCTGAACCTGGCGAGAGGAGGGTTCTGGAAGCCGGACTCATGAGTCCCCGGTGGAATGGATGGAACCCTGCGGAGGTCTTAACTTTTGAGTCTCAGAGGGAGGAGAGCCTGATCTGTCGATCCTCAGGAGGATGAGAGAGCCAGGGACTAGGACCTTGTCCCCAAGGGGTCCAAGTAGAGGACCTGTATTCTCAGTTCTGGGGACTGGGACTTCTGGGTCTGAGAGAAGAGGCTAGGGGGCTGGCTCAGACTCCTAGGTATGGAGAGAAGAGAGGTGGGAACCACTGGGCCTCTGCTGGAGAGGGGAGTGGCAGGGATCAGCAAGGAATGTGGGACAGGAATCTCTTGTTGCTATTTGTGTTACTATTTCCGTTGCTATGACTCACAGTCATCCCTTGATGCTCTCCCCTACATGGCTTCTAAACTCTATTTCCTTTTGTTTATTTCCAGCCCAGACAGATGGCCCCAGGCCAAGTGCCCCATCATTGTGCCTCCTGGAGGGAAACCTACCCCTTTTTCCTCCTGTCCCCACTGATGGGCCTTCTCAGCAGGGCCTGGAGCCACCTGAGGGGCCCAGGACCTCCAGAACCCTGGCTGTTGGAAGCAGTAACCGAAGCCGATCAGGGAGAAACTGGCCTGGGGGGAGAAGCCAAGACATTTCCGGCCACCTGCCATTCCCTCTGGGTCAGACACTTTCAAGGGGAGACTGGAGACAGTGGAGCAGCTGAGGAGGATGGAGAAGCATTTTGGGAGGCCTGCCATGATTTAAAAGCCAACCGTCCTCCTCTTAAAGCCTGGGAACTTTCAGAAGATGATGACGAAGAGTGTGGTGGGGACCAAGCAGCCAGTGTCCCTAAAGAGCAAGGAGGTGAATTTAGAAATGGCCAGCCTGCTCCCCTGTTCCCCAGCCATCTAAGAACCCTGCAAGAACCTCGTGGAGAGGAGCCATCTGTGGAAGGAGGAGCTGCTGAAGATGAAATGGTCACGTTCTTCTCTTTTTCTCCATCACTCTGGGAGTGTGGTCCAGGGGAGGAGGAGGAAGAAGAAGCTGTACACAAAGAAGCTGCCAGAACACCTACTGCCCCTTTATCTCTGGGATCCAAGCCCAAAGCTCAGGTGTACTGTGCTGGAGAGGAAGGGGTTCAAGACAAAGAGGAAGAAAGAACAGAGAACAGAGAAGTCAGAAAGAGCCGTGTTTCCCCCTCATCTTCAGGCTTTCACCCCTGGGCCTGGGAGTGGTGTTCAGGAGAGGACACAGAGGAAGAAGATGAGGACAGTGATACAGGACCAGCTGAGGAGGAGGGAGAAGCTGAGGATCCCTGTTCCATCCCATCCACAAGTGCCCTCGTGAAGGCCTGGGTGTATCGACCAGGAGAGGACACAGAGGAGGAAGATGAAGACAGTGATATGGGACCAGCTGAGGAGGAGGGAGAAGCTGAGGATCCCTGTTCCATCCCATCCACAAGTGCCCTCGTGAGGGCCTGGGTGTATCGACCAGGAGAGGACACAGAGGAGGAAGATGAAGACAGTGATACAGGACCAGCTGAGGAGGAGGGAGAAGCTGAGGGTCCCTGTTCCATCCCATCCACAAGTGCCCTCGTGAGGGCCTGGGTGTATCGACCAGGAGAGGACACAGAGGAGGAAGATGAAGACAGTGATACAGGACCAGCTGAGGAGGAGGGAGAAGCTGAGGGTCCCTGTTCCATCCCATCCACAAGTGCCCTCGTGAGGGCCTGGGTGTATCGACCAGGAGAGGACACAGAGGAGGAAGATGAAGACAGTGATACGGGACCAGCTGAGGAGGAGGGAGAAGCTGAGGCCACAGATACGTTCTCAAGGGCCTGGGTATATAGACCAGAAGAGGACACAGAGCAGGAAGAGGATTCAGAAGCAGCTCACTCTGAGCCAAGTCCCTCCCTTCAAGCTCAGAGCGCCCTCCACAGGGGCTGGATATACCGGCCTAGAGAGGAGGACACGGGGGCAGGGGCAGTTGCTGAGGAGCGGGGAGAAGCTGAGCCCTGCCCCTTCCGAGTGGCCATCTATTTACCTGGAGAGAAGCTGCCACCTCCGTGGGCTCGTCCTCAGCTGCCCCTCCGACTGCGGAGGCGACTCAAGCCCATAGAAACCCCCACCCGGCATCCAGACCCTGAGACGCCCCTACAGTCGCGAAAGGTGGGTACTGAGGGCTCAGTTTCTCGAGTCTTAGGGAGGAGCTGGAACTCCTGGGCCTGGGGCGGGGGGTAGGAGGGCTGGATGCCTCAACTTCTGGGTCCCCCGCGTGTTGCAGACGGTTGCGTGTGAACTCCGTTGGGAGGGCTGCATTCACTGTAATGCAATCCTTTGCAAGAGGCTGGGGCCCCATGGGAAGGGGGAGCAGCTGTGGCTCAGGTCAGCTCCTGGCAACAGCTTCCGCCTGCAGTGAGTCACGTGGAGAATCCCGTGGGCCCCTGACTAGCGAGTGACTCAGACAACAAGCATTTTTGCGTCACTCATTTTTGTTTGGGTTCTCTCTCCCCCTCCCCCACCCCCGCCGCGGACACGCGTCTGTGCTGCTCCATCTCCAGGTTCGCTTCTCTGAGAAGGTCTCTGTCCATCTCCTGGCTGTCTGGGCAGGACCGGCCCAGGCCGCCCGCCGGGGACCCTGGGAGCAGCTCGCCCGGGATCGCAGTCGCTTCGCCCGGCGGATTGCCCAGGCCCAGGAGCAGCTGGGCCCCTGTCTCACCCCTGCCGCCCGGGCCAGGGCCTGGGCCCGCTGTGGGAATCCTACTTCCCTTCTGGCCGCCACACCTGCTGTCCCCCAGATCTCACCACTGTCCTCCATCCAGGCCACACCCTTGAGCCAAGTTGGGGCATCTCCCCCCACTCCTGTGTCCCCATCTCCTTGCCTGGACCTCAGTGGGAGGCGTGGCTAAGATCACGGAGTTCTGTGTTTCTACTAGTTATTTATTTTTGTGTGTCGTTTTATGATAAGAAATAAAACTTGCTGATTTGTAACAAGCAATGTCACCGTCACTGTGTGTACTAACCTGACAATAATCCACTACCCCGGGGATAAAGGCTTGTACGTCAATAGAGGACAAACTCTTATTTCCCAACATCCCTCAAATTTGCCTCTTCTTGTCCTAAGCTTCTTTTGAACTAAGGGCTGGTGGGTCTTTTTTTCTTTTCTTTTACTTATTAGAGAAGGGAGGTCAGAGGGAAAAGCAGACTCCCTATGGAGCTGGGAGCCTGATGTGGGACTCGATCCCAGGATTTCAGGATCATGACCTGAGCTGAAGGCAGTCGCTTAACCAACTGAGCCAGCAAGGTGCCCCAGGTCTTTTTTTTCTTTGGTATTGACCTAAATTTTATTAAACTTTCGACAGGTATCTCCCCAAGGGGACTGGGGGCTGGAATCCCTGATCTGTAGAAAAGGGTTCAATTCCAGTTTTCTGTGCCTCCCTTGAAAATACTTGTCCTCCCGCTGGCCTTTAAGTGCTGGCTGCTTGATGATTTCAGCAGTCCAATTTCACCTTCTTAAAGCCCTGTTCCATACTCTTCTTACCTATACAACTTGACTAACAATAGCACATGCCTTATAGGACTGTAAGAACCCCAAAGGAGTTCATATTTATTTATTTGCATTTTTAATAGGTTTTATTTTTAAGTAACCCCCACACCCAGCGTGAAGCTTGAACTCACAACCCTGAGATCAAGATTCCCAACGTTCTCCAACTGAGCCATCCAGGCATCCCAAGTTCATATTTAAAACAATGTTCGCCGAATAATAAATGTTAGGTAAGTGTAGCTAATCTTGTAATCATTCTCTCTCACCCATGCATGTCTTCAGTGACCCATGCCTGTCTTCAATGACCCATCCAAGTTCACGTCTCCAACTCAGAAGTCTTTTCTGACCCCATGAGATCTGTCCAGCAGCTGAAAGGCTCAAATACCTTGCCCCTCTCCAGTGGTTCCCCAGGCTCTGGCCACACTAGTCTCCTTTCATTTTCCCAAACCGATCGAGCCCCCTTTTCACCGTATGACCTTTGTATGAGCTGTGCCTACTCCCTGATGTTCCCGCCCCGACCCCTCTGGCCCTAGTTGCTCGTGATTTTTCAGACGTGGTGTGAAAATCACTTTTTTATAGATACCTTGATGTGACCCAGCTGACTTGTGCCTCCACACGCTTTTCTCCTTTGTAGCAAAGGAGCATTTTGATTTTTTGTTGCTGTTTAAGGCGCATCTCCCATGACCGTGAGTCCAGTGAAAGCACAGGACTGGCACGCAGGCAGAGTAGGATGTGTTGGTTATGAGTAAGGTAGTGCAAAAGGAGGCACGCGGGGGCCCTTCCTCCAAATGAGCAGGCACAGAAGCTGGTGAGGGCATGACATTTCATTGCATTACTCACATGCCAGCTTGCCATCGAAACTGGACAAGCAGATGGCAAAGGCTTGGAGCGGGCAAAGTGGGAAGCGGAAATCCATGGTGAACGTGTCTGGGGCCACGCGGCCGAACTGGAGCACCAGGTAGTCGGCTGAGGAGGGAGTCAGGAACTAAGGAAACCTAGCCCCACTCCTCAACTTCCTTATGCGGGTCTCTGAACTTCGAGATTACCACTTCTCAGAGGCTGTGCGACGCTCCCGCTAAGCCCAGAAACCCTGAGGGCCGTTTAAACTGCAGTTCCCAAGAGGCTTTGCAATAACGCGGACTCTGCCCTGCCTAGAAAAACGCTCAAGGGCTGATGGGGGAAGTAGTTCTCGTCTACTCATCCCTCGCCCTTCCCGCCCTGGCCCAGGTAAACCGGTTCCTAGGAGCTCACGGTCAACCGGATGCACGATCTGGAAGTTCTTGACCGAGGCCCGAGTGACTCGGCCGTGAAAATTGAGTACGTAGGCGCCGCTCTCGTCGCTCCACGACGGGGCTTTGTTTTGCAGCAGGACCAGCCCCTGACGGGCCCCCCGTTGGAGGCGACTCAGTAGCGACTCCTGTTCCTAGAAGATAAAGCAGGGGGCGTGGTTAAGCTACCACCACTGAACTTTTTTTCTTGGGATGCAGATTTTGCGTCCCTAATCTCTCTTCCTTGAGAAACACGGAAATCTGACAAACGCCCTCTGGCTTCACATATGACCACCTGCAAGCCATGGGCCCCCTTCTCCCTTAGGACCTAGGGCAGATCTCCCAGGCCTTCCTCCCCGATTGACCCAGAAATTCCCAACCTTAACCAACTCACGTTTTGAGGTTGGACACTGATTCTCTGGTTCTGGGCATCGATTTCTGGAATGATCACAGTCATTTTCCGGGGCCCTCGGAATCCCAAGACGTTGGTCTCCTGGAGGTATTTTGCTCCGGTTGGTCTGGCTCTTTCTCTCTCCCCACCGTCCTGCTTCATTCTCTCTTGTCTCCCAGACACTCACATAACACACAGCCCCCAGCTCCTCTCTGATCCGAGCGGTCTCCGGGATGAAATTCTTCCTTTCAGGATTCACCCCATTGTCAAAGATGGTGAACTTGGTGCCCAAGACATTAGATCTGCCCCAGGAGGGGAGTGGTCAGAGTAAAAATAATTACTGTTTTGCTGTACATTAAGTGCTTTCCCACATCGTGTCATCAACTCTTCCCATTAACCCTCTAGTTGGCACTTGGGTTCCGTGCTCCATGCATCTACAGTCCCAGCCCCTTCTGTTTCTTTGATGAGCCATGATTCTTAGTCTCCTGCCTTTTAGGCGCCTTCTTCCCCCTAAAATACAAGAATACTGCACACCACAGCCCTGCTCTATGGGAATTAGGAGTCCCACCCTCTTGCCACTCAATAAGTCAAACGTCTTAAACGTCAACCTCTGCTCCAAATCCCTTAGTTTTCTTATTTCCACCCCTGCTGGGGCTACCGCCTAAGATATACACAGCCCATCAATCTGTAAGAGGAAAGGTCCTAGAACAGGTGGAACTTGTGTTTGGTGGCCCGATTGTCCTCTCTCCCCCAACCCTCCCGGCACCCCCCGAGCCCTCCTGCCGCCTGTTTCCACACATATCAGGGCTCTGCCTACCTGACTTTGCCCACAAAGTTGTCCCCATCCCGAGACAGGTCTGTGGGGTCCAGGGAAATGAGGTAATTCGAGGTTTTGCTCCTTTTTCTCTTGCGCCCAGCCAGGAGGAAGTGCTGTGGGTAGGAAGATTGGCCCATCAGAATCAGTTTCTATTATCTGGCTAGGGTTAGGGGTCCAAGATTAAAAAAAAAAAAAAAAAAACGTGTCCCCAAGGCAGAGGAGAGGGTAATAGAGCAAAAAGTATCTCGAGCCTTGCTCTGGAAGATGTGGTTCTCACTGAAGGAAGTCATCAGCTGGGTCCAGAAGGGGAGCTTCACATCTTAATACCCCCCTCATTCCTTCCGCCACTGGGTCCTGGGTCAGGGCTGAGCCCTGGCAGCGTTGAGCCTAACTGTGGCAGGCTGGGTGGCTTTGGAGACTAGGAAGGAGCCTCCAGCGGGACTTTGGTAGGCATTTCATCAGGCAAACGCAGGTCTAGCGCTACTGATTAGGGGGAAACCCTCCCTTTGGAAGACTGCCTTGAGGAGAGGCCGCCAAGCCGCTGCGGAGGGGGAAACTGACCAGTTGAGAGGGGCAAACTGGCCAGTTGAGAGGGGCAAACTAGCCAGTTGAGAGGGGCAAACTGGCCAGTCGAGAGGGGCAAACTAGCCAGTTGAGAGGGGCGTGTTTGGCTCTAGACTAGGCAATCCGCGAGGGGAGGGGCTTGGTTCCTAGGGGGTGGGACTTATCCCAGGATTGGGGAGGGGCCTGATAGATTAGAAGGTTCAGCGAGAGGCCGAATTTGGACAAACGCAATGGGTCCAACACTTCGAGAGGGTGTGTAAGGGGTAAGGTTTTAGACTCTCAGACGGCGTGGCCTGACTTTGAGAAAGGTGGGCCCATCTCAAGAGTGGACGAGGCTTAGTTACGGGCTTGGTTAGGGCCTATGCTACCGCGAAAGCAGCCTAGTTCGGAGAACGGCAGGGTTTGGCGTTGGCGTTCAAAAGTCCTTGCTCAGTGTCATCATTGAGCAAGACCGCGATTCGTGGAAGTCTTGACCTCCCTCAGAATGGGGCGGGACTTGCCCCTGGGAGGTGGGGCTTGCTGGAGAGGAGGCCAGACCGCACCTTCCGGCCGTCGGCCGCCTCCAGGTAGAGATAGTAGAAAGGGAACATGCCCTTGTCTACGCCGCGCTTGTCGCGGCTGATGCGACACTGCATCGTGCGGCCGCGCAGCGCCGGCCGCAGTACATAAGCTTCCATGTCCTCTCCCAGCCGAGGGCCCGGCGCGCGGAGAGGCGCGCGGGGCGAGCTGCCCACATCACTGCTTCCCGCGCCGACCTCGCCTTCCGGGGTCTCGGACACCTCTTCGGCTGCCGGTGGGGAAGTCCTTACTGTAGACTCCGACTCCTCTTTCTTCCCTTCCAGGTCTTCGCCCTAGTCCACGCGCCATATTAAAATTGAGGCATGGTTCAGACCCGCCTCCACCGCAGCCTTACCAACTGCTGATTGGCCATGCCGGCGCAGGGTTACGCCCTCTCCCAACCATGTTTTCTGCCTATTGGTCAAACGTCTTAGCTACGTGCTGATTGGCCAGCACCTTCAAGGGGCCCACCCAGCCAAGCCTTCATCATCTGTTCATTGGTCACCACTAATAGCGACCCTCTGGAGCCACGCCCGCCCCATCTACAGATGGGAGAATCTCTTTTTTTTTTTTTTTTTTTTTTTATTTATCAGAGAGAGAGAGAGGAAGAGAGAGCGAGCACAGGCATACAGAGTGGCAGGCAGAGGCAGAGGGAGAAGCAGGCTCCCTGCCGAGCAAGGAGCCCGATGTGGGACTCGATCCCAGGACTCTGGGATCATGACCTGAGCCGAAGGCAGCTGCTTAACCAACTGAGCCACCCAGGCGTCCCCAGAGAATCTCTTTGAAAGCAGTCTGTTCAGCTAAAACCAGTGTTGTTTCGGTCTAGATAACATCTAACATGGCTCAGATCTCTGCAGCTGAAACTGTCTTACTCACTCAGAGTGAGTGCCAACTGGCCCTTCTCCAAAGCTCGCTGCCTTTCGGTGGGCTGGATTTTGATGTATGCTTACATCAATTTAAATCCTCCAGATTGACTTCATAAACGGTGCACACCCAGAGACACTGGTAGCCCAATCATAACAGGTTCCACCCACCAGCAAAAAGGGCCTCTGATTGGGCTGCAGAGTTTTAGAACCACCCTCTCTCGAGCTTGAGGCTAGCCCTCCGCTTACATCCTGATTGGCTGTGCCACCTCCTACCTTGTTGGAGGCCAAGTCTCCCCGTCCCAGGTCAGCATCCATCCCGGGGTTTGGTTGAGGAATGGGGGCCTCGTATTCATCTCCAACATCCTGGGGTTCACTCTCTTCCTCCGCACTGGCCCCTAAGGGGTGGAAAAAGCCAGAAAAAAAGACTGGTTCAGGGCACCTGGGTCCCAGGAGCTTAGGACCAGGTCACCAGTGCTGCTGGAAAAGGCCAGATATCCTGGGTTCCTGGCCTCTCCATATTACTCATGCCAGATCCTCCAGCTCCCCCATGTGCACGGTGTCTACACTGACTGAGAAGTCTCTCCCCTGGGTCTAAGGACAGGGGTGGGGTTAGAGTCCTCCCTTTACCTTGTCCCAAAGAGCTCATCCGAGAGATTGGCAACTAAAATGGGAGGGAGGAACGGGGTTTGGGGTGATAATCAAGGGCCCTGTTATTGAATCTCTGGTCATGTCATGAGAATAGAAGGAATTGTCATACAAGAAATAACAGTAACGAAGTACTGATGATGCTACAACATAGAGGGACATTAAAAACATGCTAATCAAAAGCAGTCAATCATGAAAGATCATATACTATGTTATTCTATTTCAAAGAAATGTCCAAACTGAGCGGGGGATGGGGTAACTGGGTGATGAGCATTAAGGAGGACACATGATGTGATGAGTACTGGGTGTTATACACAACTGATGAATTATTGAACTCTACATCTGAAACTAATAATGTACCATATATTGGCCAATTGAACTTAAATTTTGAAAAAAATAAATGAAGTGTCCAGAATAGGCAAATCTAAAGAGACAGTAAGTTAGTGGTTGCCTAGGGCTGGGAGAAATGAGATGTGGAGGGGAGGGTGTTGGGGGGGGGGGTGGCGTCACTGCTAAAAGGTACAGGGTTTCCTTTGGGATAATGATAATGTTCTTTTTTTTTTTTAAGATTTTATTTATTTATTTGACAGAGAGATCATAAGCAGGCAGAGAGGCAGGCAGAGAGAGAGGAGGAAGCAGGCTCCCTGCTGAGCAGAGAGCCTGATGTGGGGCTCGATCCCAGGACCCTGAGATCATGACCTGAGCCGAAGGCAGCGGCTTAACCCACTGAGCCACCCAGGCGCCGGATAATGATAATGTTCTAAACTTGATTGTGGTGATGGTTGCTTGTCTCTGTAAATATACTAGAAATCATGGAATTGTAAGCTTGAAATGAGTAAATTGTATGATATGTGAAATATATTTCAATAAAACTGTTACAAGAGGGGCGCCTGGATGGCTCAGTCGTTAAGCGGCTGCCTTCAGCTCAGGTCATTGTCTCGGGGTCCTGGGATCAAGCCCTGCATTGGGCTCCCTGCTCAGCGGGAAGCCTGCTTTTCCCTCTCCCTCTGATTGTGTTCCCTCCCTCACTGTGTGCTTCTCTCTCTGTGTATCAAATAAATAAAATCTTTAAAAAACAAAACTGTTACAAGAAAGGGGGCCATATGGACCAGGGAACCGGATTCCACCCAGCGTCCCCGAAATTACCAGGTCGTTGGTGGGCTGGCCAACCCCTGCGTCGAGTCCCTGGAGGCTCTTTATAAGGAGGTGGAGAAGTGGGGACATCCTCCACGGAAACTTCCTCCAACTCTGGATCGGAACTGTCTGGCAGCCAGGAGAAGGAAAGGGACTAGAGATCAGGATTTCAGGAGGTTGGGGAGGTGGAAAAGGGGCCTGGAGATTGAGATTCCTGAGTGTTGGAGAAGGAGTAGTTTCAGGATCTGGATTCCTCGGTGTGAGGGATGACAGGGCCCCTGGGGTCCTGGACTCCTGGCTTCTTTGGAGAGCAAGGATTGAGATTCCAGACTCCTGGATTCTGGTGTGAGTGTAGTTCTAGGGTATAGGCGGCCCAAGGACTCGAGATTACCTCCTTCTGTCGGCGATGCCAGTGGGCCACGCTCACCGCTGCCATCTCCACCGCAGCTCACGATGCCCAGGGCACTGTGGACACCAGAGCGCAGGTGTGCCTCTGGCACGTTTTCCTGGAGGAAAGGGTTCCCAAGGCCTGGGAGAAGGTGCAGCGAGGCCCATTAACACTATGTACAAATTCCAGTCCTCTGCGAAGAGCCGCTCTCTCAATGACTCCCAGACCGCCCTGAGCGACTCCCTGCGTGACCGCCCAAACCCCGGAGACCCAAGCAGAACGCAAAGTCCATCCTAAGGCTCAAGCAAGCACATCCCTGCGGCTAACTCCGTGCCTGCACGATCGCACACGCAGCTCTCGGTCTCTCCAGGACCTGTCTTGAAATGATCCAGGCCTCGGCCCCCACGCGACCCCGGGGCTTTGTTAATTCCAGCCTCCACTCTCCGGAATTGAGTCCCTGCCTTTCTGCCTTTTCCAGGGCTGCCCCCTCCCCCGCCCGGATACAGCCCCGGCTCTCGCGCCCCACCCTCTAGTTGCACCGGGCTCCGCCCCCGCGCTCTCCTTGCTCCGCCCCTGAGCTCTCCCGGGTCCTGCTCCCCGGTGCCCGAGGGCCCGGTACGGGTCTCATCAGGACTCCGCTTGGACCCTCCCCTCTCGGCCCTTGGGGCCCGGTCCCAAACTCCCGCAGACCCCTCCCTCTGGGCCTAGGCTCCTGCCCGACACTAGAACTTTTCCTCACCGCTGTCACCCGCGAGGCGCTCCTCCCGTCGCCATGGTCGCCGGGGCCACAGGGAAGCGTCGGGATTGGCCTGAACCATGAGGGGCTCTTGGCGCTTCCGCCGCTGCTTCTTCTCAAAGAGCCGTCTCTGCCGAGTGTAAAACGGGGGTGTGGGGACCAGGAACAGAACGGGAAGACGGGGCGAAGGAGGGCCTGGGGTAAGGGGAGGCATGCCTGGAGGGGAGTCCTGGAGTCCAGGCTCTCAGTCCCTCATCTCCTATTTCCTTGGATCCAGGAGTCCTGGCACCCCGTCAGGTCCCCCAGGACCTAGAAGTCCTGCGCTCCAGAACCCTTGTTCCTTAGAAATGTTGCATTCTCATCACCAAGGTCTGCTTCTTTAGGATCTCCAATTCCTATTTTCTCATTTCCCAGTTGCAGACTTGAGGCTCGGAGAGAGCCAAGGAGGGCCAGGAGTCCCAGAACAAGTCCTGGGGTGGTGCTCCTGGAAGCTTTGGAAGACCGAAGGGTGGGGGTGCGGGATGGGGGGCTTGGGGGGTGTCAGGACTCCTTGGCATAGTACCTGTTGTTCCAGCTTCTGCAGCCTCATGGCGATGAGCTCATCCCCCAGCACCCTGAGAGAGGTGCAGGCTCATGGTGATAACAAGCAGGGCACCCCAGCTGCCCCAAAGCCCCTCCTTCCCTTCCTTCTTGCCCAACTTCGGGTTCTGAGCACTCATGAGGTCACAGAAGGAGCAGAACCTCAGTCTGTCCCACCAGTTCTGAAACTCTTTTTCCCCAGCACTGGCCTGTCTAGAATGTAGGATGCAGGAGTCCAGACCCCCAGCCCCTTACTGCAAGGCTGACGGTGCTGAACTTGCAAACATGGTCATAAAGCCATGAAGTGAGTGTGGGCATAATCAAACCTTAAGCCCCTCCTGCACCCCCATTTCGATCCTTGCCCATCCTGTTGCCCCCACTCACTCTTTCTTCCATGTGTCATTCTCCTGAGACATTCTGGAGAAGCAAGAATGAAGAATCAGGACACAGACCCAAGATCCCAGTGGACTCCACCCTCCAACACCTGATCTTAAGCTTTAAAATTTTCTCCTGGACCCAAGCAGCCTGAATTCTAGCACCTCCTCCATCAGGGATCCAGCAGCCTGTTTCCAGCTTTCATGACTTCGATGGGCCCAGGAATCCAGTTCTCTCTCCCTCCAAATAGCTAACTCTCCTTTATGCAGGCATGGGAACTTAGGACTCTTGGCCCCAAACACTCGACCCCTGTTGACCCCAGGTGGCCAGCACCCACCTGCCTGGGATGGGGCAGCTCATCTCCTTGTGCCTGCGGAGGCTTTTCACATTCACACTTTGGTACCTTGCCTCTCTGGCCAATTTCTAAACATACCTAACTCTCTCTTTAGCTGGGGACCTAATCTCTGGGTCTCTGGGAATTAAGCAGGCAAAGAAAGAGGGCTCAGAGGGAGGGGGGGATTCCCACTGGGACCTGCCCTTATCCCCTCCCTCCTGGCCCCTCACACTCCACTTCCAACAAAGCAATGACCCTTGACCTCCACTACAGCTAGGCAACCCTGCTCCGGGGTTCTGAAATGGAAGGGAGTGGAAGGTGTTCCTTAAAGGGACCCAAGAGAGCCGGCATCTCTGGGTAGCTCTACTACACACACACGTGTGTGTGTGTGTGTGTGCGCACAACACGCGCATGTGTATATATGCACACACGTATGTGTACATGCATGTGTACACACGTATGTGTATACGCATATATACATGTATACGTATATGTATATACATGTGTATATGGGGTATACATGTATGTGTCTTATATTGGATGTACATGGCTTATTATTAGATATATATATCTCCATCTATCTCATATATTATATGTTAGAAATTTATAAGATGACTTGTGCCAATTGCTACCGATCTGTAACTCGCAGCCACTTCTTGTGGAAAAATAGATGCGGAAAACCACAACTGCCAGTAGGCGGAGGCAGGCGCCTCCCGGCCAGCGGAAGTGGCCTCATTTTCCCCTGCCTGCAGGGAATTGTAGTTCTCTTCGAAAGCCTCCACTCTCCTTTCGCCTGAAAGGCAGGAAATGAGGCGTCAAGAGTTAGAGCTTCCGAGAAGGGAGGCGAGGCTTTCGAGAACAGACTAGCGACTTCGGCAAGGGGCGGGCCGCTAGACAGGGACCTGGGGACCTGGAGCCAACGCGGACCAATCAGACCTCTGAGGGCGGGTCCTCTGCGGGAAAGTGGGCGGGGCCTCGGGGGGAAATCACCGGAACGCGCCGGAGGTCTCAGCCCGGGAAAACGCCCTCTGCGCGGAAGGAAAGGTGAGGGGTTGGGGGGGGTCCTAGATTGGGTCCTGGGGAGGAGCGGGAGAAGGGGACCAGAGGGCTGGAAAACTGGGTCCCGGGGGGATGGACTGGGCACCAGTATTTCTAGATCCTGGCGGAGAGGGAGGCTGGGGGCCTGGACCTTTGGTTCTGGGGAAAAGGGGTTGAGATCTCGGATTCCTGAGTCTGAGCGAAGAGACTGGGTGCTGGGAGCCAGGACTTCTGGGTCTCAGGAAGGAAGAGCTGGAGGTGCGGAATCCTGTGTCTCCGGAAACGAGACGCTTTGAGTCTTGACTCTTAGAAAGGGGATGGGGGCTGGAGGCTGGAGGCCCAGACTCCTGGGTCCATGGGAGTCCTGTCTGACTTGGGACAGACATTATCCACCTTTCTGCCCCCCACAGGCCACGCCACCATGACTTCCTCTGGGCCCCGCGCAGCCCTCCTTCTCCTGTTGCCACCGCTGCTGCTGCTGCGCGCTGTCCTGGCCTTGCCCCTGGAGCGGGGGACGCCCAAGCAGGAGAGCCCTGCGACCGAGAGCCCCGTGAGTGGCCCTGCCCTGCTCTCCAGCCAGGTGTTTGCAAGTGGTACTACAATCCCGCGGATCCGCGTCGCCCCTGGGTGGATACTTCCCCCACGGCCGCGGCTCGGAGTTTGCCTGCCATTCTTTGCCGTCCCGGGGCTTTGACGTGGTGAAAAACTCGGGGCGAGTGTACGTGTGTATGTGCAAGTGTAAGTCCCTGCTCTGAGGCGTGGGGGAGATGAGGTCAGATTTTAAGTGACAAATCTGCATTACCCCCCTATGTTTTAAGCGCCACCCCCAAGAAGGAATCCGAAAAAAGAACTACATTTCCCAGTAGCACCTAGGGCAGGTGGAGTTCCTTAACTGGGGTGTGCTGGCTTTCTGGAGATCGTGGGAGTTGTTAAAGCTATGAAGGTAGTCCCCACATGTGTTTATCAGATGCTGTGAAATCTTTGGCCTTAGGGAATTTGAGACTCCCAAGGCCCAGGTGCTGATTTCTGGCCTGACTTCTCCTACAGCCTTCATCAGTAAGGGGCATGTCACTGTCTCTGGAAGGGATGGTTCCATGCTCCTGTGTGGCGGTCCCACCTTGTGAGCTAGGCCTGTGCTTGGTGACATATTGGCAGGTGCAGAAGTCACTTCTAAGTCCCTTTCCCTTCATTCATCCCACACATATTTCTTTTTTTTTTTTTAAGATTTTTTTATTTTATTTATTTATTTGACAGAGAGAAATCACAAGTAGGCAGAGAGGCAAGCAGAGAGAGAGGAGGAAGCAGGCTCCCCGCCGAGCGGAAAGCCCGATGTGGGGCTTGAACCCAGGACCTGGGATCATGACCTGAGCCGAAGGCAGCGGCTTAACCCACTGAGCCACCCAGGCGCCCCCATCCCACACATTTCTTGAGAGTGGACACCAGGGTGATGGTCAGAGAGGAAGGATTGTGAGCTGAAATGCAAAATGCAAGGAAGGGCATTCCAGGCAGGGGGAACAGCCTGGGCCAAAACGGTGTGGTGTGGAGAGCAGAGTGAGTAGAGAGACATGGAGGTGGCCAGTGGGACTGGAGCAGAATGGGGAGGGGGCAGGTCACGTGGGGCCTCAATGGGGGCTCCCACCCTTACTTCACAGGTGAGGCTGAGGCACAAGAGGGTTTAAGTAACTTGCCCAAGGACTGAGGTTTCTAGGTATAGCAAATAAAAACACAAGACACGCAGTTAAAATTGAATTTCAGACAAGCATGAATAATGTTGCGTATAAGTAAACTCTTGCAGTATATTTATAAGTTATTTGTTGTTTATCAGAAATTTAAAGTGAACTAGGCATTCTAGCTGTCCTAACAAGGTCACCTAGCTAGTAATTGGCAGCCAGCCCGTTGGCTAAACAAAAATGTCCACATCTTGGGGCACCTGGCTGGCTTAGTCTGTAGGGCATATGA
The DNA here is from genome assembly GCF_902655055.1 of Lutra lutra. Lineage (NCBI taxonomy): Eukaryota > Metazoa > Chordata > Mammalia > Carnivora > Mustelidae > Lutra > Lutra lutra. The sequence continues at coordinate 52,221,762 of NC_062294.1, forward strand.
CTCTTGATCTCGGGGTTCTGAATTCGAGTCCCACACTGTGGTGTAGAGATTACTAAAAATAGAATAGAATAGAACAAAACCGATAAATTAACTTTAAAAAAATGATGTCAACACCTTAATTCCCAGAATCTGTGACTATCTTACGTTACAGGGCAAAAGAGTGTTTGCAGGTGTGATTGAGACAAGGCTCTTGAGATGGAAGGAAAAGTTAGCCTGTGTTATCCAGGTGGGCCCAACGTAAACACAAGTGTTCTCTATAAGAGGGAAGCAGGAAGGTCAAAGTCAGAGGTGATAGGATGACGTAAGCAGAGGTCACAGTGACGCAGAGTCATGTGGCAAGGAGCACAGGCAACCTCAAGCAGCTGGAAAAGGCAAGGAAACAGATTCTCCCTTAAGGCTTCCAGAATGAACTCAGCCCTGTCCTGTTCTGGGCTTCTGACCTTCAGAACGCTAAGGGAATACATTTGGGTTGCTGTCAGCCAGTGGGAAGTCGGTATACCCACAGGGGCCTGGCTGAGCCATCAGGTTATCCAGCTCCTACCACATGCTCGCTACTTACGAAATGATAGCAGTAATAGATCGAGCATCGTGCCAGGCCCTTCATCTCGTGTACTTTTCACCATGGCGCTGAGAAGCAGGGAATTTATTGCCTATTTTATTTTATTTTTTATGATTTTATTTATTTGTCACAGGAAGAGAGAGACTCAGAGAGAGAGAGAGAGCACTAGCAGGGGGAGCTGCAGGCAGAGGGAGAAGCAGGCTTCCCGCTGAGCAAGGAGCCTGATGCAGGATTCCATCCCAGGACCCCAGGATCAGGACTCCAGCCGAAGGCAGATGCTTAACGGGCCAAGCCACCCAGGCATGCCACCCATCTACACACGCCAGTCTGGGTCCAGGAACATAGGGATTTTTGTCTGTCTTGGTCACTTGCTGAGTCCCCTGGCAGAGCACCTAGTGCGCGGTAGGAGCGCGGGGATTGCCTGATGAACGATGGGTGAGGGTATGTTTCACGGCTCGCCAGCAAATACTGGTGTGTCCACCCTGAGCACCCACTCCGTGTGCGGTGTCGGGCTGGGTGTCTGTCTCCCCGTGTGATGTCTACTTTGTCTCCACCAATGGCCTGGGAGGAGACAAGTGCTGAGGCCCAGGGGATCAGCCTGGTCTTATGGAGCAGCTGGGGATCAGAACCGGGGCCACCTGGCTCTAGAAGCTTTGTTCCATGGGGCAGGCTTGCCTCTTGCTCCCAGCACGGGGCCTCGGGGTCCTTCAGCCGGCGCCCAGGGATGTGGGCCCTGGCTCCTAGGCTCAGGGAGAACGGGGGGTGGGGGCTGGGCGCTATGTTCATCCCTGTCCCCTCAGGACACCGGCCTGTACTACCATCGGTACCTCCAGGAAGTCATCAACGTGCTGGAGACGGACGGGCATTTCCGAGAGAAGCTGCAGGCTGCGAATGCCGAGGACATTAAGGTGTGGTGGGGCGCGGACCAGGTGGGCGGGAACGATGGGTGCATGCTCGGAGGACCAGCCTGTTGCTCTACCCTTCCATGCTGTGTGACCGCCCCGCGGCGTGCCTCAGTTTCCCCATCTGCAAAGCGGGCGCGCTAGCCGAGTCTGCATTACAGGGTTCAGCTTAGGATCACCAGAGGTGAGATGCTCCAAGAATGGAGACACACAGGGTGGCGGTCCTCGCACCTGCCGTGCACGTGCAGGTCCCCCGAGGGCCAGGCTAGTGTGTCCTGCTCAGGAAGAATTCAAGACAGAGGAGATGCAGTTGCGGCTCGCCTCCCCTCTAGCTCATGTTGGACCTCCAGAGGGGCCGAGATAGTCGTCATTTTATGAAGGGGGACATGGAGGCCCTCGTGGCAGTGTTTGTCATCCCTATAGGCTCTGTGTCCCCGCAGGGCTGGCTGATGGCGGCCTCCCCCTCCACAAGGAGATGGGGCTGACTGGCCCCCTTTCCTCCTCCCCGCCCCACCGCACACAGACCCCCACCCCGTTCAGGTGCGTGTGGGCATGCCCCACCTAGAGGGGCCTCCTTGAGTCTCTAAACGCCTTGGTCCCAGAGAGGACCCAGGTGGCCCTGCTCCCCCAAAGCCTCCCAGCATTTCTGGGGCTCCCATGTCTCCCCATCTACCTGGCCACCAGTGAAGGACCAGCAGAGCCAGAGACCCTAGAGGCTCAACCCCTCCCACTGCCCAGTCGGGATAACCTCAGGGGCAGCCGTCCCCAAACCCTGCCAGGGTTCAAGGTCATATCAGTGGGAAATGACCTTGGAAACAGAAGGGCCAGTGAAGCAGGCAGGGTGTGGAGATCGACAGTGCCCAGGCACAGTGTACAATCCCAGCCCCTTCTCATGTGCTCCAGGCTGAACAGCCGCACACTCTGGGCCCTGGTGTCTTTCTCAGAAACCGGGGGGCCTGATGCAACACTTTCTGGGATGTGAGAGGTGTGGGTTGGCAAAGATCCCTGCCTCAGGGCTTGCTCTGGCACATTGTGAGGCCACGGTGATGTCAGTCATCATCCTTGGTAGTGGCAGTAATGTCCGCTCGAGCAGGAAAAGAATGTGGGGAGACACGACACCAACCTGGGATCCAGTGGCTTCTGCGCCTCAGTTTACCCACCTGTAAAATGGGGCTGTGGGCAGGATTAGAGGACAGATCCGGGGAGTCCAGCACAGGGCTTGGCCCAGAGTAGATGCTTGACTGGTTGGGGTGAATGGGGCTGTCTCCATGGTCACCGTGTCCTGTTGCCTCTCAAGGGCCATGGGACCTGTGGGCTGGGGAGCCCTGGTGTGAGTCTCAAGTGACCGAAAAAGCAGCCTGAGTGATGACAGATAGCAGAGGGCCCTGGGCGGGCCTCAGGAGGGCACAGTCCCCCATGACAAGTGAGAGAGGACTTCTGGAGCAGGGGTGCCCCTTGCCCAAGTGAAGTTTGAAGTCTGAGTGGGGATGTCCGTGTTGTAGAAGTTGTTGCGGGGTGTGTGTGTTTGTATAGGGGGGTGAAGGTGTGGCATTTCAGACAGCGGGAACTGTGTGTATAAACAAAGCATCTGGTACCTTCCGCTGTCTCCCCGTGGTTCATGATCACTGCCACAAAGACAGGGGCGATGGGGCTGGAGAGGTGGATGCGTGCGGGGTCCCGGGTACCGGCCACAGGGATTCTGTCCTGGGGGCCCTGGGGAGCCGTGGGGGCTGTGAGCAGGAGAGGGGTGGGGTCAGCTCTGAGCAACAAACAGAATCTGAAGTGACAGGAGGGGCAGCCCAGGGAAGGCACCCCAGGGAGGGGGGCGGGGAGTTGCCGGGAGGATCTTTCCAAGGGAGAGGCCGTGTGCTTTGAGTGTCTAAGGGCAGTGAGGATCTGCTTAGGCCTAGAAAGGGGATGGCAAGAGAGAATCCTAGGCAGAGGGACCAACTAGCATGTGCAAAGCCCAGGAGGGGGGAAAGAGCCTTGAGCGTGGAGGCTGATGCCCAGTTACTGCTGCTGGAACCAAGTGTGATTTGATGGATGGCGGGACTCGGGGCTCCTGAGGTGGGCAGAGCCTCAGACGCTAGGCTGCAGGGCTGGACCTGGTCTCGGAGGCTTGGGGAGCCGGTGGGCCAAGGATCTGTAAGCTTTCCAGGCTTCACAAAGCTGGTAGAAGGTTCCAGGGAGGGCAGAGAAAGGATGAGGCTGCCCCGTGCGCCCCCTCCAGGGCCCCCAGCCTGACCAGTGTCCTCTCCACCCGGGCAGAGTGGGAAGCTGAGCCGGGAGCTGGACTTTGTCAGCCACCATGTCCGCACCAAGCTGGACGAGCTCAAGAGGCAGGAGGTATCTCGGCTACGGATGCTACTCAAGGCCAAGATGGACGCGGAGCAGGAGCCCAGTAAGCAGGGGTGGGTGGGGTGGGACGGCCTCCCTCCTAGGGACTCACCACCCCCCCCCACCCCACCCCTGTCCACCACCTAAGATGTGCATAGAAGATCGACCGAGTTTTCTTTCTAGAACAATCTACCGTTAACATGACTGGTTGGTGGTTTGTTTTTTGCTTCTCCGTTTCATTTTTTACATTTTTATTTTTAAAAACCATTTTCATTTAAAATATTGATATAGGGGTGCCTGCGTGGCTCATTCGGTTAAGCGTCTGGATTTGCCTGTTCTTGGACACTCCAGATAAATGGAGCCCTACCGTCTGTGACCTTTTGTGTCTGGATCCTTTCACTTCTAATGTTTTCAAGGTTCATCCAAAATGTAACGTGTGTCAGCAACTTCCTTTTTAGGGCCAAGTACTATTCCAGTGTACAGATAGACCCCATTGGGTTTATCGACTCATCGGTTGATGGATATCTGGGTTGTCTGTACCCTTTGGCTACTATGGACCATGGTGGTATATATATTTTCTAATTTCTAAAAAAAATTTTTAAAGATTTATTTATTAGAGGCAGAGAGAGAACGAGCCATGGGGAGGGGTAGAGGGAGATGGGGAGAGAAGCAGACTCCCCGCTGAGCAGGGAGCCCAATGTGGGACTCAATCCCAGGACCGGAGATCATGACTTGAGCTGAAGGCAGATGCTGAACCGACTGAGCCACCCAGGCGCCCCCCCCATGGTGGGGGGGCCACACTTCCTGTGGCTCTGTGGTACAGTCTGGTATGGGGCGTGACCACATGTAAGGACACGCCCCCTTTCTTGAGATGGACCCATGGCTCGCCTTTTATCTCTGGACATCCTGTGAGGCTCCCGTGTTATGGAAGGGGGCGCTGAGCCTTGGTGGGTGGTGTTGACCGTCAGTAGGGAGCTGGGCTTTGTTTTCATTTCTTTCTTATTTTCCTTTTTTTTTTTTTAAAGATTTTATTTATTTATTTGACAGAGAGAGATCACAAGTAGGCAGAGAGGCAGGCAGAGAGAGAGAGAGGAGGAAGCAGGCTCCCAGCCCAGCAGAGAGCCCAATGTGGGACTCGATCCCAGGACCCTGAGATCATGACCTGAGCCGAAGGCAGAGGCTTAACCCACTGAGCCACCCAGGCGCCCCTCTTTTTTTTTTTTTTTTTTTTTTTTTTAATGTTTTGTTTGAAAGAGAGAAAGCATTAGTAGGGGGAGGGGCAGAGGGAAGGAGAAGGAGATCCGCTTTGAGCACAGAGCCCAATGCGGGGCTTGATCCCAGGACCCCGAGACCATGACCCGAGCCAAAGTCAGACACGCCTGTTTTCACGACTACCTGATTCCACTGGTCCATTGACGAACCGTGTCTCCGGTTGTACTGTGCGCCGGGCACCAGGTGGGTGCTGGAGCTCCACGGTGACTGGACGGCCTTCATAGGCACCCACGGCTGTCTGCTGATATAATTATTACAGCTGCAGAGTTGACCACTTCACCCATCCATTGCTGTCGCCTGGGTCCTGCTTGGATCACTGCAGTCGCCTCTTCCCTGGGCTCCCTGGTGCCTCCCCTGCTTTGGGTCCTAGTCCCTGCCCCCGCCCCCCTTCAGCAGCCAGGGGGATCCTGTAGCCGTTTCCTATGGCCACTGCAGCAAATCACCACAAATTCAGGGGTTAAACAACACACACCAATTCCCTTACAGTTGGGAGATCAGAATCGGAATTTTTCAGTTTCACCCAGCAAAAATCAGTGCGTCCGCGCAGCCGCACTCCTTCCGGAGACCCTAGGGGCAGCCTGTCTTTTCTGGCTGCTGGAATCGCATTCCTTGGCAGGTGGCCTCTTCCTCCGTCCTCACAGCTAGTATGTAGCCTTTGTGTTCAGTGCGCACGTGGCCTTCCCCGTCTGCCTCCCTCTTTTTTTTTTTAAGGTTTATTTATTGGAGAGAGCGCGCATGCGCATGCTTGGGAGCATGAGCGGTGGGGAGGGGCAGAAGACGGGAATAAGACTGTGCTGAGCATGGAACCCAATGCCAGGCTCGATCTCATGACTCTGAGATCATGACCTGAGCCGAAATTTCAAGAGTCGGAGGCTTAACCCGCTGAGCCACCCGGGCACCCCTGCCTCCCTCTTAGAGGGACCCTTATGGTTTGCATTGGATCTCCTGGGTAATCCGAGATCACCTCCCCATCTCCAGATTCTTAATTTAATCACCTGCAAAGGCCCTTTTGCCACCTGAGGTCCCCTAGTCATGGGTTCCAGGGTTTAGGATGTGGGCGTCTTGGGGGCGGTGACGCAGCCCATCGCAGCATCCAGTCCACATCCTGTCCCTCCTCTTCTTAGGACCCACCCCGGCTCCCCAGGGGTCAGCAGGCCCAAGTCCACCGTCCTCACGGCTGCTCTGCCTACCCAACCCTCCCTTTACAGGTGCCCTCTCCTGTCAGCATTTTTAATAACGCTGCTGGGCAACGGGTGTCTGTCACCTCTGGACCTTGACCCTGGCACTTCCCTCTGCCTGGGATGTTCTCAGGGCTCTTTGCACTGCTGGCCAAGTTTCTGTCTCAGCTCCTACCCTGATGGGGCTGCCCAAGGGAGGTTCTGTTGGTTGCTGTCCCTGGGGTCGCTGGGGTCACGTGTGTTGGTCCTCTGTCTCCAGCTGGGTGTTAGGGGCAAGGGGAGCCCACGCTGCTGCTGTCTGCTTCCCATGGCGGCCCCAGGGCCAGGCACCACGTCTGGCCCAGGGGTAGGGGCTCAGCCCCCATTAGTGGCATGAATAATGCACCATGAAATTTGATCTGTGTCTGTGTCCTGAGAGCCTGTCCCTCCTCTGGGCTCACCCTGGGCAGAGACGGCCCCATGGTAACACAGGACCCCAGCGTCCTGGCCTTCCTGCGCGTGTACAGCTCTGTCCCTCCCCAGAACCGGAGCCACTGGAGGGCCGGCCTGGGTCTGATTCACATGTCCCCCTGCCCCTCACAGGCTGGCTTTAGCACCAGAGATCTATTGTCTCACAGCCAGGGAGGCCGGAAGTCCCAGCTCAGGTTGTGGCAGGATCAGTTTCTTCTGCTGGGAATCAGTTCTGGGTCTCTCTTTGGCTTGGAGATGGCCAGCTTCTGCCTCATGTTTTCCCTATAGCATCCAAATTTTTTTCCCTATTAGAAGGAAACAGGTCCTCTTGGATTTGGGTCTACCCCGAGACCTCGTTTTAACTTGGTCATCTCTGGGAAGACCCTCTCTGCCAATAAGGTCACATTTGGAAGGTCTGGGGGTTAGGACCCCAACAAATGGGTTTTGGGGCACATAATTCAGCCTGTAACAGGACTTGTGCTCTGGAGCCCGGCGATGGGTTCTATATTCTCTCTGCCACTCCCTAGATGATGGTGACCCAGACAAGTCCCTGACCCTCTCTGGGCCTCAGTTTTCACATCTGTAAAATGGGATCATCGTAGAACCTTTGTCTTAAGATTTTTGTGAGAAATAAATGCTCTAGAGATGCCTGGATGGCTCAGTCGGTTAAGCTTCTGCCTTCGGGTCAGGTCATGATCCCAGGGTCCTGGGACTGAGCCCTGCATTGGGCCCCCTGCTCAGCAAAGGAGTTTGCTGCTCCCTCTGCCTGCCATTCCTCCTGCTTGTGCACACGCGCTCGCTCACTCTCTCTTTCTTTCTGACAAATACAATTTTTAAAAAAATGCATTAAAGAGGGGTGCCTCGGTGGCTCAGAGGGTTAAGCCTCTGCCTTCAGCTCAGCTTATGGTCCCAGGGTCCTGGGATTGAGCCCCTCGTCAGGCTCTCCACTCAGCAGGGAGCCTGCTTCTTCCTCTCTCTCTGCCTGATGTTTGTGATCTCTCTCTCTCTCTGTCAAATAAATAAATAAAATATTTTAAAAATGCATTAAATATATTTAATGTGTTTAAAGCAGAGCCTGGCATATAGTGAGTACTCAATACATGTTAATTATTATTATGGTTATTGTTTTAAGCATCAGAGTCAGCTGTGGTGTCGCCTCCTCCAGGAAGCCCTCCCTGATTGCCCCAGCTTCATTCAGGACATCCTCTGGGCTTTCCCAATACCTGCTGTGACCTCCTTCAGAGCAGATCTAGCCCAGGGTAGGGATTTTGAAAGAAGGAACATTCTGTGCACTTTTTTTTTTAAAGTAACTTCTCCCTCATCCAGATGTACAGGTGGATCACCTGAGCCTCCTGAAGCAGTTTGAACATCTGGACCCTCAGAATCAGCACACCTTCGAGGCCCGGGACCTGGAGCTGCTGATCCAGACGGTAGTGTGGGGGGGTGGGGGGTGGGGGGGGCCTCCGGGCAGTGGACTGAAGGAGGCTTCGTGGAGGGGGAGAAGGGAACGGAGCCTGGGACGTGTGCCCCATCACCCTGGTGTTCTCCGAGGTCAGTGGCTGCAAAGGCCAGGCAGTCCCCGGAAGCCTCCCCAGATTCTCTCTGGGAGAGCAAGGTGTAGGCAGAATGAGCTGGGCTCCATGCAAACCATTTCAGATCATTCCTCGGCTTTGTCCTTCCCCATATGACTTGGGTGGGGGCAGGGGAGGCAGAATCATGTGGCTGCCCCCCCAGAGATGTCTCACCCTTCACATCGCAATCAGCGGAACCTCTGGCTGCGTGACCTTGTGGCGAAAGAGATTTTGCAGAGGGGATTAAGAGGAGGGTCCCGAGCAGGTGAGATTACCCTGGGTTATCCTGGTGGGCCCTCCGTGTCCTCACAGAGGGAGGTGTGACTACCTTTGGATGTGGCAGTGTGAAGCAGAACGTGCTCAGTTGCTGGCTTTGCAGACAGGGGAAGGAGCCGCCAGCGTGGAAGGTAGTTCTAGAAAGGAAAAGTCTGTAGAAGGAGCATGGCTCGGCCTCCACTGTAATTTGAGCTCCGTGAAACTATTTTCACATCTCTGGCCTCCATAATACGAGATGATCAATGTGTGTTGTTTTCTCTCTCTCTCCTTTTTTCCTTTAAGTAGGCTCCACACCCAATGTGGGGCTTGAACTCACAACCTTGAGATCAAGAGTCATGTGCCTGACAGACTGAGCCATCCAGGCGCCCCTGAATGTGTGTTGTTTTACACCATTTACATTTACACCAAGTGTACGATTATAGCAGCCATGGGAGCTAATAGAGCCCTTATCTGAGAAGCGGAATCTCCAGCCCAGCCTCATGGGGACGGCCAAGGGCGGCGGGGCTGGGGAGTGCAAGGCTGTGCCCAGACTTGACCCTGCCTCTCCCCTGCTTGCATTCCTTCCGCGGGTCCCCAGCGCCTCCAGGACAAACCCGGAGCGCCCCGTTTCTGGCCTCCTGGAGCTCCATCTAGTGGCCTTGAAGATAATAGCCGTCAATTGAGTATTCCTGGCATTGGGCTCAGTCCCTGAGGAATGTTTTTGCCAGTCACTTCCAGAATAGTCCAGAAACTGTCCGCTTTTCTCCAGCCCCACCGTCCTTCTCCTAGCTTCAGCTCGCACCATCTCTCATAGCTGCTTCTTCAGTGGGCTCCCTGCTTTACCTTCCGAGCTCACCAGGACTTTTCAACTTAGCACTCTTGACGTTTGGAGCTGGATAATTCTTTGTTGTGGGGGAGGTTTGTGCATTGTAGGACGTTTAGCCGCATTCCCTGCTCTCTACCCACTCGATGCCTGTAGACCTATCCTTGTTGTGAGAACCTGTTCCCCACAAAACAGCTCTGTTCGTTTCTTATACCGCCCTATAACAAATTACCACAAACCTAGTAGCTTCAGACACCTTGAAATTATCGCACGGTGTAACAATTTACCACAGACTCAGTGGCTTAACACAACAAATGTGGGGCGCCTGGCAGGTTCAGTCAGTAGAACGCTTGACTCTTGATCTCGGGGTGGTGAGTTCGAGGCCCATGTTGGGTGTGGAGGTTACTTAAAAAATAAAATTTTTTTGAGTTAAAAAAATAAAAAATAGAATTGTATTCTCTCACAGTTCTGGAGGCCAGAAGTCCAAAATCAGTATCCCTGAGCCCAAACCAAGGCTTTGGCAGAGCTGTACTCTCTTTGGAAGCCATAGGGAAGGGGCGCCTGGGTGGCTCAGTCGTAAAGCATCTGCCTGCAGCTCAGGTCATGATCCCAGAGTCCTGGGATCGAGCCCCACGTCGGGCTCCCTGCTCAGCGGGAAGCCTGCTTTTCCCTTTCCCACTCTCCCTGCATCTGTTCCCTCTCTTGCTTTGTCTCTCTCTCTCTCAAATAAATAAAATCTTCAAAACAAAAGAAGAAGCAGCAGCAGCAGCTATAGGGAAAAACCCACTCCTTGCCTCTTCCGGCCTCTGGAGGCTGCCAGCATTCTGCAACTTGTAGACCCATCATTCCAGCCTCAGCTTCCATGGCGTTCTCCCCATGTCTCTCTGTATCTTCTCTGTGTCCCTCTTTTTCTTTTTTTGTTTAAGACTTTATTTATGTATTTATTTGAGAGTGAGAGAGAGAGCATGAGGGAGGATCAGAGGGAGAAGCAGACCCTCCACTGAGCTGAGAGCCCAACACGGAGCTCGATCCCAGGACCCCAGGATCGTGACCTGAGCCAAAAGCAGACGTTTAACCAACGAGCCACCCTGGAGCCCCTCTCCGTAGCCTTCTTATAAAGACACCACTCATTTGGATTTAACGAAGATCCTATTTCCAAATAAGTTCACATTTCAGCATTCTGGGTGAACAGTAATTTTGAAGGGGATACTCTTCAACCCAGTGTCATATTGTTCATTCCAAATTACAGAGGAGGAAACTGAGGCACAGAGAGGCTAAGTAACTTGCCCAAAATCACACAGTCTAGTGGGATTTGTTCACACAGCAGAGCCTGGATTAGAACCCTGGGCAAAGTAATTAGGGACCCAGGGTTCTTTATCACCTATCACTTATTTCTCTGAGATCCTTTTTTTTTTTTTTTTTTAAAGATTTTATTTCTTTATTTGACAGACAGAGATCACAAGTAGGCAGAGAGGCAGGCAGAGAGAGGGAGGGAAGCAGGCTCCCTGATGAGCAGAGAGCCCCACGTGGGGCTCAATCCCAGAACCCTGGGATCATGACCCGAGCTGAAGGCAGAGGCTTTAACCCACTGAGCCACCCAGGCGCCCCTGAGATCCTTATTTTATTTTTAAGTCATCTCTATACCCAATGTGGGGCTTGAACTCAAAACCCTGCGATCAAGAGTCACATGCTCTACCCACTGAGCCAGCCAGGTGCCCCTATTCCTCCAAGATCTTGAGATTGTGAAGGACTTGAAAGAAGTGGGTTAATATTGTTGCTGGGTAGGGGCGCTTGGCTGGCTCCGTTGGAAGAGCCTGGGGCCCTTGATCTCACAGGGTCATGAGTTCAAGCCCCATGTTGGGTGTAGAGATTACTTAAATAAATAAACTTCAAAAAAAAAAAAGTTGTTGCTCTGTGTTTTGAACAGATAGGCTGTGTTACGGGACAAGAGTGGGTTGTAGAGATCAAGAAGTGAACTCAGGGGGCACCTGGGTGGCTCAGTTGGTTAGGCAACAGCATTTGGTTCGGGTCATGATCCCGGGGTCCTGGAATAGAGGCCCGCATCGGGATCCCCCTGCTCTCTGGGGAGCCTGCTTCTCCCTCTCCCTCTGTCTGCCACTCCCCCTGCTTGTGCTCTCTCTGTCTCTCTCTGTCAAATAAATAAATAAAATCTTAAAAAAAAAAAAAAAAAAGTGAGCTCGGGACATGGAACCCAGGACTGAGTGGAGATTGGGGTGGCCTTTGACCAGGTTCAGGGCTGAGGGCCTGGAATTTGGAGGTTGAAATTAGGGCCTAGGTGTGACCGTCTGCCTCTCTCCAGGCCACCCGGGACCTCGCCCAGTACGACGCAGCCCATCATGAAGAGTTCAAACGCTATGAGATGCTGAAGGAACACGAGAGACGCCGTTATCTGGAGTCACTGGGAGAGGAGCAGCGAAAGGAGGCAGAGAGAAAGCTGGAAGAACAACAACGCCGGCACCGAGAGCACCCCAAAGTCAATGTACCTGTAAGAACCCCCATTTGTGGCTACCCCACACCAAGTCCAACTCTCCAGTCACCGCAAGATGAGAAAGTAGCCAAAGAACTACAATTCCCAGCAGACACTGAGGCCAGAAGGCCCTTTAAATATGCTGAGCCACCCCCAGGAGCTGCTGGGAGTTGTAGTTTTTCTTGCTCGAGGGGCATGACGTTCGAGGGCTGGGAGGGACTCAGACTTCTTGCTCATGAGCCCCTGGCTCTCCCCTCCACAGGGCAGCCAAGCCCAGTTGAAGGAGGTGTGGGAGGAGCTGGATGGATTGGACCCCAACAGGTTTAACCCCAAGACCTTCTTCATACTTCATGGTAAGGTGGGGAGGAGCCCCAAGACCCAGGCTAAACCCTGAGGCTCTGACCTTTCTGGGGCCTGAATTCTAACAAGAAGTGTCCCCATCACAGTGAGGCTTAGGCAGGCCAAAGAGATCTGAGCCTGTCCCTCCTGTTGGTCTAGAAGGCTCCACCCTTCCGCATTGCTAGAACCTACCAGTGAAGAGCTAGGTCTCCTTTCAGGGATACACTAGACTCCTCGGTTCTCAGGACTGGCTGATATCCGCTAACTGAGCCATCCAGGCTTGGCTAGGCTGGGCCCGCCTCCCACAGCAGCCCAGGAGCCCTGTTGCCAAATAAACAGGCCTCCAGGGACTGGAAAGCTACCTTTTTCATGGTGGTTCAGACACACGTCTTCCTTCATTCTCCTCCTCTGAAGGAACCTAACCCAGGATTGCCAGGACCCCCTCAGATGTGCCTATCCCAGAAGCTGCCTGCAGTCTGCGGAGCTTAGCTGGGCCTGGCTCATTGATTCAGCAGACATTTCCCCCAGCTCCCTCTGAGACCAAACTTCATGGAGAGTCTGTGGATCCCGCTGTGAAGGGAACAGAGCTCCCCGCTCTCACACAGCCAGTGATCAGGCAGACTGATAACGCTGTATTTCGGTGAATCTAAAAAAAACCAGGGAGTACAAGATGTTCTAGAATTTTTACACAAGCCGCCCGTTAAACTCACACACCACCAATGCCAAGATGCCTCCTGATCTTGGGGGTGGGGGTGGGGGGGATGACAGTCAAGGAAGGGGATTTGATAATAGCGCCCCGAGGAGTGCTAAGAGATGAGTAACGTGGCAAAGACGACAGGAGGGTTACGGGCGGAAAGTGTATTGTACCCACCAGCCCCCATGTGGCTGTTAAGTTCTTGAAACACACCAAGGAACTGAATTCTCTAGTTTTGAGACATGAATTTTTTTTTTTTTAATTTGTAACTGTGGTGAAATACACTTAACCATGAAATGTCCCATCTTCAGCCCTTTTGAAGTGGACAGTTCAGGAAGGCTAAGGACACCCACATTGTTGTTCAGCCAAAGTCCAGAATTATTCTTCATCCTTTCCAAAGGAAAACTCTTTGGTCAATCAATGACTCCCCGCTACTCCTCCCCAACCAGCCCCTGGCCACCTCTCTTCTGGGTGCTGTCTCTGTGAATTCTAGCTATTTCACATGAGTGGACTCATACAGAATTTGTCTTGTTTGGGACTGACTCTGTCTGCCTTAAGGGCTGACAGAATCCAGCTGTGTGGAGGATAGGCTATATGGCGGGATGGCCAAAGCCTGGAGAAGGCTGGACATGCTGGTGGCTTCGCCATGGGAAGTAGGGAAGAGCTGTTGGATTGTGGGTTTATCTTGACGGGGAAGCTGGTAGGACTCGCGGATGGACTGGATGAGGATTATGAGCTAACAAATAGGGTCAGGGGCGACTCTGAGGTACTTGGTGGGAGCAGCCATATTTGGCAGGGAAGATTGGGAACTAGGTCTGTTCGAGTTAAACTGCAGATGTCTGTCAGACACTTATGTGGCCAGGAGAGTTGACAGTTGGATATTCAGGTGTAGAGGCACTGGTAGATGAGGGACTGCAGGGATCCATCTGAAGAGGGGCTGGCCAGTCACAGTCTTTATGTAATGATCCAAATGTTCCGTGCTATCCAATATGGCAGCCACCAGCTACATGTGGCTGTTGAATGCTTGACCGGTAATAAGTGGGGTGAGACACTGGGATTTTTTTTTTTTTTTTAGATTTTTATTTTATTATTTTTTAGAGCAGGAGCAGGGTGAAGGGCAGAGGGAGAAGCAGACTCCCTGCAGAGCAGGGGGCCTGATGTGGGACTCTATCCCTCGCAGGATCATGACCTGAGCCGAACTGTTGAACAGTTGCTTAACCCACTGAGCCATCCATACGCCCCCCCTGGGATTTTTTATCTTAATCGATTTAAATTTAAATGGCCAGTGTGGCTGGTGGCTACCATGTTGGATTCCAGGATCAGATGGCCTGAGCCCTGGGGCCCACCAATAGGTAGCATTCAGGAGGAGGATGGAGCCACAGGAACCAATGAAGGAGAATGAGGGGTATTTGGGAGGAGAAAATGATGTTCTGGAAGCCAAGGGCAGAAAGTCAAGTAAAATGCCCTTTGGCGGGACCCCCCGGGTAGCTTGGTCGGTGAAGCATGTAACTCTGGATCTCGGGGTTCTAAGTTTGAGGCCCACACTCACTGTAGAGACTACTTAAGAAGAAAACGTTTAAAAAAAAGTTAAACATTGGATTTGTGAGGTCAGGGTTTCCGGCCTCCTCTGAAGGACCAGTGTGGGTGCTGATCTGAGCGAGCGAGGGGTGGGGACGGGGGGACAGCAAGTGTGGCCCATGCGGCTGAGAAACCTGGAGCCTCAGAGCCATACAAGCTGGGTGGCAGGTGGAGAGATTCCTGTGGCCTGGGTCTCTGTGGGACGGAGGCCTCTGACACCCCTGGCTCCTGGGCAAAGGGCTTGATCCTGTGCCTAGATCACCAGGGGTTAGGGATCAAGTAGTCCTGCGTGACGACCGTCCCAAGAGTGGTCCTGGCGAAGCCCACCTTCATTTATTCCCTTCTTGGGACCCTGGTTGGTAGGGATCTGGCTGTCCTAGCAACAGGCCAATGGTGTACTGAAGCCTGAAGGGTATCATTGAATTGTTGGAGACCCAAGGATACCTGTCCTCTCATAACAGAGCCCACATCAGCCCCCAATTCTTTCTCTAGTCCACCCTGTACTCAGTCCCCCCAAGATACCCTATTGTCTCCCCCTCAGATATCAACAGTGATGGGGTCCTGGATGAACAGGAGCTGGAGGCCCTCTTCACCAAGGAGGTGAGCGAGCATTTCGGAAACCACGGGTGCAGAGGATGCCCACATTGGCCACGTGTCCCCTCGGGTCCCCCTGGATGGGAACTCAAGAGAAACTTCAACTCCCAGCAGCCCCTGGGACAGAAGGAGGCTACCAGGAGTGTCAGGGTGCCCCTGAGGACTTCTGGGAGTTGAAGTTGCGTGTTCTGTGTGTGTAAGGAGACGGAGTAGCCTAGGTGAGAGGTCGCCCTGGACCCGTCAATGTGTCCTTCCTCTCCCTTGACCCTGCTGCAGCTGGAGAAGGTGTATGACCCGAAGAACGAAGAAGATGACATGCGGGAGATGGAGGAGGAGCGGCTTCGCATGAGGGAGCACGTGATGAAGAACGTGAGAGGGGGGACAGGGGTCATGGGGAGGGTGGGGGCTGGGGTGGAGTGAGGCCCAGCTCTGTCGCTTACCCTGGCTCCCCAGGTGGACACCAACCAGGACCGTCTCGTGACCCTGGAGGAGTTCCTCGCATCCACCCAGAGGAAGGAGTTTGGGGACACCGGGGAGGGCTGGGAGGTGAGACCATGGAAGATTCTCTGAGTCCTGAATGCCTCTCTCCCTCCAGCCCGAAGCCTTCTTTCAGAGTCTCTGGACACTTCTTTGACCCTTTGGGTCTCTGTCCCCCTACCCTGGCTCTCTGCCTCCCTCTGTCTCTGGGTTCAGTCTCCATCCCCCTCTGGGTCTCTCTTCTCCCCTTTCTCTGGGTCTTTATCACCCTCAGCTTCCACACAGAGCTCTTCCGCCCTCACACGTGACCCAGGCCTCCTCTGTTAGCGGCGCCCTCCCCAGCGCGGGTGGGCTAAGGCTCACGGCACCCCGCTGAGACCCCTGTCCCCACCTCACAGACAGTGGAGATGCACCCTGCCTACACGGAGGACGAACTAAGGCGTTTTGAGGAGGAGTTGGCCGCCCGGGAGGCAGAGCTGAATGCCAAGGCGCAGCGCCTCAGCCAGGAGACAGAGGCCCTGGGGCGCTCTCAGGGCCGCCTGGAGGCCCAGAAGAGAGAGTTGCAGCAGGTGACTGGCCAGGGAGGCTGGCCGCATCCTCTAAGTCCCTGGTGGCCTCTGTCCTTGTATATTCAGAAGCTGGGAAGGCCTGTGGCCACCATGTTCATCACTACCAGACTCTCAGGTGGTGACCGCCATCTTTAGTAAGGGCGGATGTCCCCATCCCTGACCCCTCTGTGGCTGCCATGTTGGATAAGGGCAGTGGGGGCTCTATGCAAGAAAGTGGGAGGGAGGAAGACCAAAGACAGAGTGGGAGGCTAGACTCAGCAAGGGTTCAGTGAAGGCTTCCTGGTCCCGAGGTATGACCCAAGCCATGACAGGGGAGGGAAAACTGGATCTTCTTACTGTTAAGCCCAACTCTCAGAGAGAGAGAAAAATGCCGAGGCCCATAGGGAAGGGATGGGTTCAGGACCACTTAGCAAGTTGCGATGGAGACTCCGTATCATCCCCTCTTGCCTGCGTAACTCCCCCACTCGCTACAGGCCGTTCTGCAAATGGAACAAAGAAAACAGCAGCAGCAAGGCCAGAACAGCCCAGCCCCTGGCCCCGAGGGACAGCTCCAGTTCCACCCGGACACAGGTGCTCTGGGTCCCTGGGCACCCCGGGGGCGGGGAGGGTGCTGGCGGCCACTCCGGGTCCGAGGGAGGAAGAAGCTGGGATGCCTACTGCTACCATTGCCTCCCTGCATTTCCAGACGATGCACCTGTCCCAGCTCCAGCGGGTGACCAGAAGGATGGAGACCCTTTAGAAAAGAAGGTTCCCGATCAGCCCCCACAGCTGCCCCAGTTGGACACCCAACACCTGTGATCCTCCTGGGAGCCCCCCCCCCCCCAACACACACATACACGTACTCTGAGTTCCTATGGAGGCAGTTGGTGGGAGGGGGCTGTGGAGTCGACATCAACCTCTCTGGGGGGCCAGCGACTTGTGTGGCCGCCTGGGGGAGGGGAGGGCCAGGTGGCTCTTCACACGTTGCTCCTTGAGCCCTACATCTGCCCCTCAGCTTCCATAGCCTCCCAGTCTGTGCTCCCTTCTTTCCGAGATCCCCAAGTCTAGTTGGACCCTCACTGCCTACCTAACTTAGGGAAGTCCTCTCCCTCCCGAGAAGGGTTGGCCTTGTGCCCGCCTTCCCGAGATGGTTTGGCCTCAGCTGCCCAGATCATGGCTACCCTGGTATCCTGCCTCTGTCCCCACTGCTGCCGGAATTCTGCCTGCTGCCCGGCTGATGAGGGTTTTTTTTTTTGGGGGGGGGGGGTCTCTCGAGAGAAACATTGATGTCCAAGGACGGTGTCTTCCCCATGGCTGGCTGCGAGGGGCAGCAGAGTCATCAGCACAGCTGACTAGTGCTGACCCCAGGAACCCAGGCTCTCCCTGACCCCTGGCTTCCAGCTGCCTGGCTCCTCACCCTTTCCCCACACAGCCCCAGAGGGGTCCTGGAGCCAACCCAGCCCCAGGATCAGGTTCCAGCCCCTCAGCCCATGGAGGAGGCCCTGCCCCACTTTCTGGCCTTTTCTCACATGGCTCCAAGTTCTCTGTATTCCAGTTCCATTCAAATACACTTTCTGGAACACTTTTCATGCCTCTTTGTCTTTGGATATACCGTTCCCTCTGAAACCTCATCCTCAGTTCCCCTGCTAAAGTGCTCCTCATTCTGTAAAATTCAGTTCAAGCATAATAGCTGAGAGGCTTCATCCTGGCAACTTTCTGTCTTCTGATAAGTCCACCGTGTGTGTGTGTGTGTGTGTGTGTGTGTGTGTGTGCACACGCGCGCACAAGCGCACACACCCTTCAGCAGGATCCCAGCAACAAGGATAGAAAGGTTTAGTATAGAATAAGTATTATCTCCCAACACAAGACATCCTAGGGTAGGGTGATTCCAGGGAACCTCTTCCTCCCGTAACCTAGTTCTGCTGTGGCCCCAGAGTGGCTGCAGCTGCTCCGGATATCACATCTGCACCAACAGCTGATGAAGGAAATCAGCAGAGGCGACAAATCAGAGCCTCCTCCTACCCCTGCATGCCAGCGCCTATTTGCCAACACACCACTGGGAATAGCGTAGGTCCAGTTTGGTACCCACAAAGAGGACGAAGTGTAAAGGAGGCTCAAATGATAAAAGTTATCTGAGGAGACACAAAGCCCCTGGGCACCAAGGGCAGGCAGATCTGCTGAGAGGTGTCCTGTGTGGCTCTGGCAGAGCCCAAGCCAGTGGCCTGGAGCCAGCTGGTGGGCCTCCTCGAGGAGGCAGCAGTGCAGGGAGGGGCCGGAGGCACATACTTTCCACCCTCCCTTGCCCCACCAGGCAGCTGGAATGGACAGCGACCCTGGGCCAGGTATTGGCAGCCTGTGGGCCAGGGACCCTTCTTTACTTTCAGAGGCCCTCTGGGGCTGCAGGCAAGGGCCTCTAGCAGCATGGAGTAAGGCCTCAAGGGAAGGTCACGGTCAAGTATGATCGCAAGGAGCTACAACCGGGAGGCGTGGACCCAGAGCAGCTCACCCCCAGAAAGAGGAAATTGTGGCTCTGGAGACTGATGTGGAGAGATGGGTCAAAGAGCTGCGGGGTGACAGTTACAAACCCACTGAGGCCTTTGTCTCTGGCCTGCTGGTAAGATCCCAGACTTGCAGAAGCCTGAACACACCCCAGAAGTAAGGGTTTTCACTGCCATTGTGGGGACTTTTTTTTTTTTCCTGTTACTGAACTGATGGGACTTTAAAAAAATTATCTGAGAGGCTCATTAACAACGCAAATTCCCAGATCCTGAAATATCCAAGGGAGGGTTCTGGAAAGTTACACGACCTGCTGTGCGTCCCGGCTTGAACCCCAGCAATGACCACAAACAGCAGCCACAGCCACTCGGCTTCTGGAAGACTGGGAGCTGAGCCTCACTAAGCCAATCTGGAAAATGGGCATTAAATGGTAGAGTTCTTTGAAGGATCCAATAATAATACACATGAACAGCATGGCTCCTGGGTTGAAATTTGAGATCAGCAAGCAGTAATTTATTATATGATCACATTTACGCAATTAGTGTCCCCGGGCACCTGTCGGAGGTTGAAGGAGGTCCCCCATTCCAGCTACCCAGGACCCTTTTGTGTCAGGCTTCCTTACTCTCTCTCCATCAGTAGACTCTAAGTTCCAAAGGAGCCAGGAGAGGGAGGCTCACGGCTGTCAAGTTCGTGGCCCCATACAGCAGCATCTATGGCTAGCATACATGGTCAAGAACCAGGTCATCTCTGCCCCAAAGACCCCTCCGCCCCACCACTGTCTCCCTGCCTGGCCTTTTGTTCTAGTCTTAAATCAACAGGATTATTTTGACTATTTATGTATATTCGGAAAATGATTTCTTGGTTGCTACTATTGGTGGTCATTTCTTACAGCAGCAGCGAGACATTAATGCACAGCAGCGAACATTTCCGTAGCACTTGGAACATGGCAGGTGCCCTGCCGAGCACATTATATGATCTCAGTAACAGCCCATTTCATCTTCACATAAACACTGTGAGGCAATCACCGTCACCAACTCCATTCTACAGATGAAGCGAATAAGAGAAGCTAAGTGGGACGCCTGGGTGGCTCAGTTGGTTGGGCAGCTGCCTTCGGCTCAGGTCATGATCCCAGCGTCCTGGGATCGAGTCCCACATGGGGCTCCTTGTTTGGCGGGGAGCCTGCTTCTCCCTCTGCCTCTGCCTGCCATTCTGTCTGCCTGTGCTCGCTCGCTCTCCTCTCTCTCTGACAAATAAATAAAATCTTTGAAAAAAAAGAGAGAGAGAGAGAAGCTAAGTCACTTGCCAAAAAGCCCACAGCTGGTAAATGGCCAGGCTGGGACTGGAACCCTGGTCCACTGGATCCAGTTCATGCGAAGTTCTTTTTGGCACTGAATCTGTGCTGAAGATTTTCTGGTGAATGAGTTAATTGGGGGTGCCTGGGTGACTCAATCAGTAGAGCGTGGGACACTTGATCTCAGGGCCACAAGTCCAAGGCCCAAGTAGAGTGTAGCGCTTAATTTGAAACAAAAAAAAAATTTTTTTTAAGATTTTATTTATTTATTTGACAGAGATAGACATAGCAAGAGAGGAAACACAAGCAGGAAGAGTGGGAGAGGGAGAAGCAGGCTCCCTGCTGAGCAGAGAGTCGGATGTGGGGCTTGATCCCAGGACCCTGGAATCATGACCTGAGCTGAAGGCAGGAGCTTAACAACTGAGCCACCCAGGCGCCCTCCCCCCCAAAAAAATTTTTTTAACCGGCTAATGAGTGCACACTCTGCTCCCTGCCTGGCATCCTGTCCACTCATCCGTTCTGTGGTTGTGACCTTTAATTTCCTAAGGGTTTTTCTAACACTTGGATATGACTCTATTGATCAAAACGCTGCTGTCTTCACCTTCACACTCTATCACCCACACAGGAGCTCCTCGACCCTGCCCAAGTGGTCCAGTTGATCCCTCTAGGTTTATCTTTCACATTCTCCCCCACTCCCAATCTGGGTTCCAGACTCTGACTTCTTTTCTTTTTTTAAGTAAGCTCTGTGCCCGAACTTGGAGCTCGAACTCAAGACCCTGGCAGTTCAAGTGAAAAATCTGTTTCCTTGCTTTTCCAGCTTCTGCTGGCATCTGCATTCCTGGCCTAATGACCCCTTCCTCCAGCTTCAAAGCCAGCAGCACAGAATTTTCAAATCCCCTGCCCTGTTTGGAGGTCCCTCTGCCCGGGTTGAGTTTCCTGCCTTCCTCTCCTAAGGTCTTCTATAATTGCAACGAGTCCACCACAGAATCCGGGCAAAGCTCCCCATCTCAGGAGCCTTCACAGTGATACCTGCAAAGTCCGTTTTATTAGGTCAGGTCGCATGGTCACAGATTCTGGTGATTACAGCAGGGACATCTTTGGGAGGGGGTGATTACTGTGCCTGTCACAGGTTGTGTCTCTTTCGCCCACTAGAGGGCGGCAGAGAGCAAAGCGAGGTTGTCCCAGGACATCAACCAGCCCACGACCAAGTCAAGAGTAAAAATGTTTGCTCAGTGAATATGTGAGTCATGCCGGTTAGATCTTTGTTGTCTCCTGCTGAAAAACCTTCCACGTCTTCTCCAAACCGTTGCTGACCCCTCCCCAGCCCCATCTTCCATCCCACTGACCCAACCATGCTGGCCTGTTCTGGGTTCTCAGAACACAACGAAGCACTGAGAGCCCATATGAGAGCAGAGAAAGCATCTGTCTCATTTCTGATGTGTCCTAGGGACCTAGAGCAAATTAGATGCTCAGCAAATATCCGTGTTCTGTCTGGGAGGACAAGCTGTGGAATGACCCCAGAGGTCTCTCTGGAATTCCTGGCTAGAAACTGGCTGGCACAGGTCTTCCCCTTTTGCCATGATTTCAACGTCCTCCAAGGTCTGCCCACAGTGTTTCCTGCAAGTTCTGGGAAGTGCTGGTGCCCAAGCTTAGATCTTTGCCATGCTTCCAGCACCATTGTCTTGCTTGTCTCCACAAAGAGAGTAAGAGCTAGGAAGCAGGGGTGTTTCTCGGTTACAGACCCTCCAGTGTGGCCACTTGAGCCCAGTCAGGTAGCCCTTGCCAGCAGACATCAAGAGAATATATATTCACTGATGTTCTACCTCTAAATTCTACATTGTCTCATGCCCTTTGTTAATCCCTTGGCTCTCACTCCAGGTCCCAGAGAGGCTATCATCTGCTTGCCGGTGGTCCACCCCTAGTTCCTTATCAGACCTTCAGCACAAAGGATTCTTGTCCCAGGGCAGTGATCTTCCTAACTTGATTACGAATTAAACACAGCCGTCACAGTTCAGTGTTTGTACTGTACCCTACTGAAAGTTTATGTTTTTGAGATTCAGTGTATACATAGTGTGGAGTTAGTTCACCCATTTTTCTTGCTGTGTGGTACCCTGTTGTTAGAATTTGCCACCGTTTGCTCATGGGTTTTTCTACTGATGGCTCTTCCCAATTTTGAGCTATCACGGCCAATGTTGCAATAATACACATGCCCTCCCAGGTACACATCGGACAGTTTCTCAAGGGTATGTGTCTTCTGCCCACAGTGGAAATTGCTGGATCACAAGGCACCCTCCTTTTCTCCTTTACCGGATATTGCAAAATGATTCCTCTGGGTACAGGGACTCGCTGCCAACAATTTTAAGTCGTAACATTTCATCCTGAAACTGTTTAAGAACTTACAAAAATAGTACAGAGAGCTCCCCCTTGTGCCCTACAAGTAGCTTCCCCCCACCCTGCAACCCACCCTGCGATGATATCTTAGGTAAATATAGTGCATTGTCAAAGCCAGAAACTGACATTGCTACATTGTTTAATCAGCTGGTTTGTTTGTTTGTTTGTTTGTTTGTTTGTTTTCTTTTTTAAGATTTTATTTATTTGAGAGAGAGCACAAGCTAGGGGGCAGGTAGGGGCAGAGGGAGAGGGAGAAGTAGACTCTCTCGCTGAGCAGGGAGCCCGATGTTGGACCCTCAGATCATGACCTGAGCCATAAGCAGTCACTTAACCGACTGAGCCACACAGGAGCCCCTGAAACTCAGACCTTAATTGAATGTCTACAAGGAAAGAGAAGTGCACAGATTTGCCGTGGATGAAGTTGGCCAGCCCTTTGCCAATTGACTTAGAGAATAATCATTTGATATATTTTACATTATAGACTCTGGAGCTCAGTTAATCCTCTTCAACAGGTAGATGCCATTGTGACTTCAGTTCGAACGGGAAGGTGAAGCTCTGATAGGGAAACCCTTTGCGCAAAGCAGTACAGCCAGGCAGTGGCAAGGAGGGGCTGGGACCAGTCAACCTGGCACCTGGGCTCTTAAGAAGCGAACAGACTGGTTTCTAAGACTTAACGGTCTTTGGAAACAGCCAGTTTGCACGTCTTCACATCCTGGCTGCGAGACTTCCAAAGAACGACCATGGCTTTCTGGGATTGTTTCTCTTTCTGTAAACAGCGAGCGACAGAACCCAGTTCGCAGATCTGTGGTGAGAAATTGGAAGGGAGGAAACTAAACCACGGAGCTGGGGGCCTGGCCACGACAGGCGTTCTAGAAATATTAGTAATGTTTATATTTGCTATTACTATCTTGCCCTCCCCCCTGGCAATTCCTAAGGGTGCCCGGCTTTTGGAGCGAAAGAGTTAGGGGAAGGAGGAAGGGCGCCAGCTCCGAAGGTGACAAGGGAGGAAGCCTCCCCACCCACTCCTGCAGGGCCTGGCTGGCGTGTGGGTAGAGCGTGCAACGCTTGTTGTCGGTGGGGACTTCAACCCCAATGTTGCCCGTAGAGAGGCAAAAGGAAAAAAAATTTCACACGGTTAGAAGTCTCCACCGGCGACTCAGGGAGAATTTCTGGTCCCACCCCCTCATAAAGCAGAGCCAATGGTGCGCTGCTAGATTTAAATAACCTTCTCCTTTGCGTCCGGACTGGAGGGGTGCGCAGGCCTAGTGGCCAATGAGAAGTGGCGCAGGTGCAAGAGGCGGAGAAATGACCACGCCCCCGGATGGGCGGGGCACCAGGTTTTTAATTTCTAGGCGCAGGTGGCAAGACCTTGGGACCCCAGGTTTTGGCGATGGCGGTGCGCTGGGGCATCGTGTCAGTCGGTTTTATCTCCTGCGACTTCACGACCGTGCTGCGTACGCTGCCTCGCTCCGAGCACCAGGTCCACCCTCTCTCTGGAATCCTCTGGAAGAGCAGGCCTGGGAACCGGGACTCCTGGGTCGGAGGGAGGAGGGAGGAGGGAGCCAGGGTGCCCTACTCCTTTCTCCCTACTTCTGTCCCGTGAACTCGACTTTCGTCAAGTTCGGGAGGGGTTTGTTCTGAACTACTGCGAAGAAAACAAATTTAGGTATTAGGGGATTTAATCATCGCTTGCGCCAGATCTCTCTTTTCCAGGACCCGTATCCAGCCCCCGTCACGTCCTCCCCCGGGACCCCTTCTCTTCGCATCCTGGGGGACGTAATTTTTCTTATCCCGGGCCCTTCTCCATCAACCTCCCTCCCATCCACCTGCCGCAACCTCCCAAGTCTGACCCTAGCGTCCTTCCAGGTGGTGGCGGTAGCAGCCCGAGACCTGAGCCGGGCGAAGGAGTTTTCGAGGAAACATGACGTCCGCAAGGCCTATGGGTCCTATGAGGAGCTGGCCAAAGACCCGAATGTGGGTGAGTGACACATGCAGCCGAAGCCACCAGGGCGCTGGTTCTAGGCTGCCCCGTAGGATAAACAAGGCTCCGCGGGATGGCCCAAACCCTGTGTGCTTCGGCAGGGGCTGTGGCTGGGGAGACAGAACTGTAGGAACGAGTTGGGTCTGCGATTAACAGTCTAGCAAGAAATTGCGTTTGTTAACAAGGTGTCCGTGGTTTGGAAGGGGCCTGAATTTGTGAGCCTCTTAAGACTTTTTTTTTTTCTTTTTAAGATTTTTATTTATTTATTTATTTTATTCATTCACTCATTCATTTGAGAGAGAAAGGGCGTAGCAGAGCTCAAGCAGGGTGAGCTGCAGAGGGAAAGGGAGAAGCAGGCTCCCCACTGAGCGGGGAACCCCATACTGGCTCGATCCCAGAACCCAGGGATCATGACCTGAGCCGAAGGCAGACGCTTAACCAACTGGGCCACCCAGGCACCCCAGGCACCCCTGTTCGGGCTTTTTTTTTTTTTTTTTTTTTAGATTTTATTTATTTATTTATTTATTACAAGATTTTATTTATTCATTTGACAGAGATCACAAGCAGGCAGAGAGGCAGGCACGGGGGGGTGGGGGGTGTCGGAGAAGCAGGCTCCCCGCCGAGCAGAGAGCCCAATGCGGGGCTCAATCCCAGGACCCTGGGATCATGACCCAAGCGGAAGGCAGAGGCTTTAACACACTGAGCCACTCAGGAGCCCCCGATTTTATTTATTTATTTATTTATTATAATGATTATTTATAATATATAATTATATATAATTTATAATAATATAATAATTATATAATTATAATATATTATATAATAATTATATAATTATAATTATAAATTATAATATATAATATATAATTATAATTATATATTATATTATAATTATGCTATAATTATAATATAATAATTTATAATATAATTGTATAATAATATAATTTTTATAGTTATTGTTTATTGTTTATTTATTTATAATATCTGTAAAGACAGATATTACAAGTAAGCAGAGAAGGGTGGTGTGGGAAGCAGACTCCCCGCTGAGCAGAGAGCCCTATGTGGGGCTCGATCCCAGGACCCTGGTATCATGACCTGAGCTGAAGGCAGAGGCTTTAACCCACTGAGCCACCCGGGCGCCCCTGTTCTGGCTTTAAGTAAGCTGTGTGGCCTGGGCTCCTGTGTTCTGGAGTGGCCTGGATGGGGGGGGGCAGGACGTAAAGCTGGACAGCAACCTGACTGGAGTTAGGCTGCGGGAACTGGCATTTTCCTCTTCTGCTTGCCCTTCTCAGTTTCCTCATTTGTAAAACAGGCGAAATAATAGTATCTGCCTCTTGGTGGTATCATGACAAATGACTTCATGATCATTTTGGAAGGTTGGAAATAATCTGAAGAAAATGAGTTATAGGAGAGAATGGTTAGCTCCTTCCTAATGGGACACAAGGCTTGACCCCTAGGGTGGGACTGACCGTCCTTGGTTGGTGGGACCCCAGTTCCTAGCTTGTTGGGGGCGGGGCCTCGACATTAGGGACAGGTCCAGGATGTCTGGGGTGGCCAGGGCTCCTAATGTCTCTCCCTCCTTCCTTCCAATCCAGAGGTGGCCTACATCAGCACCCAGCAGGTCCAGCACAAGACCGCAGTGTTGCTATGCCTGGCAGTGGGCAAGGCCATTCTGTGCGAGAAGCCCATGGGCACGACCTCTGCGGTTGCCGAAGCCCAATCCTGAGACCTCTTTCTCATGGAGGTGAGGGTGAAGGGGACATTCCAACCTCCAACAGAGTGCTTCTTGCCATTACTAAACATGGCTGCCAGTGGACTTTTTTGGAGGAACACAACAGAAGGGTTTGTCAAGAACAAAGATGGCGGCAAAGGGAACTATTGTTGGTGTATTTTCCAGAATGTAGTTGATCTGGGCCATGAACTCTACTAGCAACATCTGTCAGGAGTGAGAGCCCTTGCTTAGCAAACTTCAGCCCCCTGAGCGGTATTTTGTCAGCTTTTTAGAGAAAAAGTGGCACAGAACAGCAATAGGCTGAGTTTGGGGGGATTTCCAAGGATATTGATCAGAAGGACCAGGGCACCTCTACCTTACCAACTCTCAAGGTCAACCTGTCTTTGCTTTTGCCCTTATCAGACATGGCTACCTCTATGGGACCTTTGACAGTTTGCAGAGTGCCAGTAATTAAAATGTTTGCCCAATGGCACTAGATAGCACCAGCAGTTAAGATGGCTACCAAATGACCTTTAGGAGCTATTTTCACATTAAGGAGTATCCTGGTTCTTAGATGCTGCCTTGCCATAGGTTCTGCCAATAGTGGCAACAGCTGCCTCTTACTTCCCCATGTCCTAGCTAGCTGTCTTGTGCCCAGTACTGCTCCCAGTCTGCAAAGTTCTCTATGCACAGGGAGGAGATAGTCCAGATTTACTCTGGTTCCTTGGTGCTTCTGGTTCTCACTGTGCCTCGGCAGTGCCAAAGTGCTGAATTTATTGCTTCCTTGTTTTTATTGGCTCCAGTTGTGTTTCAGATCCAACCCTAGGAACTCTGCATTCGTAATGGGTTAAGACACAGACTCAGTTTTCAATGAGCTCAAGGTCGGCCATGGTCACAGAAAGGGGCTATCGCGATGCCCAGTTGCACAGACTTTTGTAGATACAGCACCAGGCAGTAGAATCCAGAGGCATCAGCCCAGCGTGGGGGATAGTCAAGGAAGTTTCCCGCGGGTAGAAACTGACCCAAGCCATAAAGGAAAAGTACAGTGCCCAGGTAAACGGGCCAGAGAGGGAAAGCAGAGTTAAGACTTCCAGAAAATAAGAGTGGGCAGATTTCATGTCTTTAGTTGAACTTGACCTTGGACAGGCTTTAGAGTAAGAGGAGACTCTAGATTCCATCTCACCGGTTCCTAGCTCTGTGATCTTGGGTGGGGCAAGTAATTTGAGACAGGGCCAACTCTAGGAGTGGGAAAGCTGCCTCTGGGACCACGTGGAGGGTGGTCTGGAGTGGGGAGACCCTGTGTATTCGGTTGCCAGGGCTGCGATAACAAAGTACCACCACAGACTGGGGGACTTCAACAACAGAGACTTATTTTCTCCTACTTCTGGAAGCTAGAAGTCCGCAATCAAGGTGCTGGTTTCTCCTAAGGCCTCCGTCCTCGGCTTGGAGATTGCTCTCCTCTCCCTGTGTCTCAGGTGGTCCTTCCTCAGTGTCAGTGCCTGCCACAATGACTTCATTTTAACCTAATTACCTCTTTAAAGACCCCATCTCCACACTGGGAGATCCTGGGGTTGGGCGGAGGGGAACCGGTTAGGACCTCACCCTGAATTTGGTGGCGACACAACTGAGCCCATAACTACTGGGAGACTGGAGGAATGGTCCAACTAGAAAGGACAAGGCCAGAGTTGGGGCCCTGGGAATGGAGAGGAGAGGAGAGGGGCAGAGAGACTCAGGGACAGGACACAACCTGGGGACTGATGAGGGCTGTGGAAGGGAGAGGGAGGGCTCTTGAGAAGACAGTGGGGAGCAGCGGGGAGTCCCTCATGCTGGGGCTCCAGAAGGGAGAGGAACTGGTTGGTTAACTCATGGGTTCTGACGTCTTTCCTTCCTTTTCCATTGTCCTGCTTTCTCCCCTCTGTGGTGTGCAGGGCATCTAGACGTGCTTCTTTCCTGCTATAGAAGCTCTAAGGTCGGCCGTGTCGGGGGATCTCCAGGTGGCTCGGGCAGAATTTGGGAAGGACCTCACCGGCATACCCCAGATCATAGACAAGGCCCAGGCTGGCGGTGCCCTGTTGGACTTTGGTATCTACTGTGTCCAGTTCATCTCCATGGTCTTTGGTGGGCAGAAGCCCCGAGAAGATTTCAGCCATGGCAGGCTCTATGAAACAGGTACGGTCTATCCTGGACTGTATGAGCACGATAAGGATATCCTCCCTCACTGGGAGCACTGAACTAGGGATGAGCCTCCTAGCCCCTAAGAATCAGGTTAGACAGCTATAGGAACTTCCTACCCAAAGTCAAAGAGCATCAGAGTGGAGAGTGTGGGCAGGCTCTGTCCTGGGATTTGCTGTATGGTTTTAGCCAAGGCACTTAATGTCTCTGAAGCCTAGTTACTGGTAAGATGTCAATAATAAGGTGGTCAGAAGGGAACCGGGCTGGCTCAGTCAGTAGAGCATGTGCACTCTTGATCTTGGGGTTGAAAGTTCGAGCCCCATGTTGGGAGTAAAGAGAGACAAAGAAAGAAAGGGGAACTGAGGTTGTCATAAAGTTAATGAAGTCAGTCTCTCTTTTTTTTTTCATCTGGCAAGTGTGCCTCATTCACATGGTGGGCTCAGTTTCAAGTCCAGTAAAAAGCAGGCCCCAGTATGCAAGCTTTTTTCTTTTAAGATTTTATTCATTCATTTGACAAAGGGAGAGATCACAAGCAAGCAGAGCAGGAGGGAGAGGGAGAAGCAGGTTTTCTGCTGAGCAGGGAGCCCAGTGAGGGACCTGATATCAGGACCCTGGGGTCATGACCTGAGGCGAAGGCAGATGCCTAACTGACTGAGCCACCCAGGTGCACCCCCCTTTTTTTCAGCATACATTGATTTTGGTAACAGCTTTACTGAGATATAATTCACATACCGTACAGTGTATTTATTCAAAGTGTACAATCCCATGGCCTGGAATTATTCTCCCATCTCCCATACCCCTGAGCCCTCCACAGCCACACTCATCTCTTCTCTGGCTCTGGGGATTTGCCAGACATGAGACTCTTCACGCAAGTGGCATTCGACAATATGCAGCCTTTTGGGTCTGCTTTCACTTAGCATATGTGTTTTTTTGTGATTGTTGTTGTTTTTAAAAATTTTTAAATATTTATTTATTTTGGGGGGGAGGGAGAGAGCATGTGTTGTGGGGGGAGGAGCAGAGGGAAAGGAAGAGGGAGAGAAGCCGATTCCCTGCTGAGTAGGGAGCCTGACTTCGGGTTCGATTTCAGGATCCTGGGATCGCGACCTGTGCCAAAACCAAGAGTCCAACACACAACCGGCTGAGCCAGGTGCCCAGCACGTGTGTTTTTAGTGCCTCATTCTTTTTTCACTGCTGTGTTAGAGACAAGGTCTCCTTTTTTTTTTTTAATTTTATTTATTTATTTGACAGAGACAGAGAGGCGGGCAGTGTGTGTGTGGGTGGGTGGGGGAAGCAGGCTCCCCACCGAGCAGAGAGCCCGATGTGGGGCTCGATCCCAGAACCCCGAGATCATAACCCGAGCCGAAGGCAGAGGCCTAACCCACTGAGCCACTCAGGTGCCCCTCCTTTTTTTTTTTTTTTAAGATTTTATTTATTTATTTGTCAGAGAGAGAGCGAGAGCACAAGCGGGCAGAGTGGCAAGGAGAGGCAGGGAGAGAAGCACGCTCCCCGCAGAGCAAGGAGCCTGATATGGGACTCGATCCCAGGATCCTGGGATCGTGACCCAAGCTGAAGGTAGCGGCCCAACCCACTGAACCACTCAGGAGCCCCCCCCCCCTCCTTTTTTAAGATTTTATTTATTTGACAGAGAGACACAATGAGAGAGAGAACATAAGCAGGGGGAGTGAGAGAGGAAGAAGCAGACTTCCCGCCAAGCAGGGAGCCAGATGCAGGGCTCAATCCCAGGACCCCGGGATCATAATCTGAGCCAAAAGACAGACGCCCAATGACTGAGCCACCTAGGTGCCCCAGTGTTCCATAGGTGGGATTTGAGACCAGGCCTTCTGTCCTGTGCCTTCCCCAGGTGTGGACGACATGGTCACCATGCTCCTCCAGTACCCAGGAGAGCTCCACGCCAGCTTTACCTGCAGCATCTGTGCTCCGCTCTCTAACACGGCCTCAGTGAGCGGCACCAAGGTCATGGCCCAGGTGAGGTGCGACTGACCGAGCTGGGAACCAGGGCCCCTCCAAACAGGAGTGGGCCAGTTGTGGTTGCCGGACCCGGCTAGGGGCTGCATCAGCCTTTCCCCCAGCATTGCTAAGGAATCCATCCTCGACCACCAGGCCATGGGATGGGTTTGGACCTCTAGGCTCCTTCCTGAAGGTGAATTTCCTGGCCTGTCAAAAATCCTTGAGCCTGAGGAGAAACCAGTTCTTATCAACCATGCTTAGAGGGCCGATGTGGCCTGTGGAATTGCTTCCAGGATTGGGTCCAGGCATTACCAAAGATCGGCCTCATTGGGCTTCCTGGGGCTCTGTGGCTAGAAAGAAATCCTGTTCTTAGCAGAAGAATTTGGACCTTGCCTGGGCACATCTCTGTCTCCAGTTTGGCCTAGACTTGGTAATGGGAATATTGTTGGCTTCCGGGGGCTCTAGGGCCAAAAAATCAAGTCTCCTAGTAAATAAGAAGATGCTGGGGGCGCCTGGGTGGCTCAGTGGGTTAAGCCACTGCCTTCGGCTCAGGTCATGATCTCAGGGTCCTGGGATCGAGCCCTGCATCGGGCTCTCTGCTCAGCAGGGAGCCTGCTTCCTCCTCTCTCTCTGCCTGCCTCTCTGCCTACTCGTGATCTCTCTCTGTCAAATAAATAAATAAAATCTTTAAAAAAAAAATAAGAAGATGCTGGATTGTCTAAGTCTCCTCCTTGCAAAGGAGATTCACACACATGTAGAGATAAGCCGTCCTCGAGGCCTAAGCATCTGGTTAGAGAGGGGTTTGCCCCTGGGGAGGTGAATGGACAGTTTTCTATTGTGACAGTTCTGTGGCTGAGAAGCAAATCCCCAGCATTGGGGAAGAGGGGGACAAGCCTTCTTCCTACCAGCTCCCAGTCACCAGGTGTGAGAGGGGGGCCCCCCGAATATCCTTAAGCTGGAGCCCACGGTAGCCACCCCTTCTCTCCCCACCAGGTCCTCGAGCCCTACTGGTGCCCAGCAGAGCTGGTGGTGAAGGGAGAGCGTAAGGAGTTCCCGCTGCCCCCAACCCCAGGCAAGGAACTCAATTTTCCAAATGGAGCGGGCATGGTTTATGAGGCCAAGCATGTCCGGGAGTGCTTGCGAAAGGGCAAGGATGTGAAGGATGGGTGAGAGGGTGGCAGGGTGGAGGGGCAAACCTGGTAGGAAAAGCGGGCTGCTCCCTAACCCTCAGCTTATCTAAGTAGCTGTCTAGAACTACAATTCCCAGGATCCCCTGGAGCATCCATCTGCCAGCACCATGTATGACTGTGCCTCACAGGATTCAGGGAATGGTAGTTCTTTTGATCTTAAAGGTGTGAGTCAGAAGGGGTCCCTAACTGTACTCTCCCCCAGGTCTGAAGGAAAGTCCTGTGATGCCCCTGGCGGAAAGTGAACTCCTGGCTGACATCCTTGAAGAAGTGAGGAAGGCCACTGGAGTCACCTTCCCCTAAGACAAACGCTGATGTGTGCCATGAATAAAAAAGGCGTGGCTCCCACAGAGATTGTGGCAATGGTGGTTTGGTGGAAGCTGGAGCAAAGAGGTTGCCAGAAGGGTCACTAGAGAATAAATTGGTAGAAGGATGTGGGGAAGGGGAGAAAGACAGGGTCAGAACCACATTTTTTTTAAAAGATTTTATTTATTTATTTGAGAGAGAGAGAGCAACAGGCAGAGGGAGAAGCAGGCTCCCCGCTGAGCAGAGAGCCTGATGTGGGACCCAATCCCAGGACCCTGGGATCATGACCTGAGCTGAAGGCGGAAGCTTAACCGACTGAGCCACCCAGGTATCCCAAGACCACATTTTTCACAAGCTCTTAGAGCAGACCCCTGTGGGCAGAGCTTGTTTTGCCTACCATACCCTTTGTGACCTGGGCAAGGATTCGCCTGTGGGTAGGAGGTGTGTCCCTAAATGTACTTTCCTGCAGCCTCTCCCTGCCCCTGTCTCCTCCTCAGTAAAGAAAAGACAGTACTGACCACCCTCTGGTGAGGGTTAAATGAGATGGTATATGAACAGCCCCTGGGGGCAGGGTAGATTCTCAACAAATGTTAACCGATGGCCCTTCGCTTTGAGGTCATGCTTTTTCCAAGACAGTGTCTAGAAACTCCAGGCCTCCATTATGGTACAAAAAGTCATTTTAAGGGGAGAGAAGGGATTTCCCTTTCATTTCTTTCTTTTTATTTTTTTAAGAACATGAGAGAGAGCACAAGCAGGGAGGAAGCAGGAGAGGGAGAGGCAGGGTCCCTGCTCAGTATGGGGGTTGATAGCCCAGGACCCCAGGATCATGACCTGAGCCAAAGACAGATGCTTAATCGACTGAGCCACCCAGGCGTCCCTTGCCTTCAGTTTCAGTGGCCTTATTGGCAAAGCCTGGGTCATAGGCCCCTCTATGTAGCAGGTTTAGGATGTCTTTCCCACTAAAATTACAAGCAGTTGGCCGGGGGCTATGTGTGGGTGGCTGATCAGCCAATTAGGGTTAACTCTGTGCTCTAAGCAAGGTCTAACTTTCCTATTTTTCTGTAATAGTTTGTGTAAGTTCGGTGATGTTGCAGTAACAACGCCCAGATCTCAACTTAGCAAACAGGTGTATGTCTCGCTGGTGTTATGTATTAGCTGAGGGTTCTGGTCTGTATACGTCTGGTATCTAGGCTAACAGAGCCACTAGCATCTGGAGTCCTGCCAGTCACTGTGGTCAAGGAAAGAAAGTTCTGGAGGCTTTGGTACCAAAACTTAAATGCCCTAACACATAAACAACATACGTAATCTCTTGTAATTCATTGGCAAAAGCTAGTCACACGACCTTGACGAGCCAGAGAGAGCCCAGGAAGTCCAACTCTACCAGGCTCTAGAAGATGGAGATGGATACATTGGATTTACACTAGCAATTCCAACTTGGAGCAAATAAGAGAGATCAGACATCAATCGAATGAGTTTTCTATTATTTTCTATTCCAAGTCCCCTTAAACATTGTTCAGCTATCACTACACTGGTTTCAGCCCTCTGCTTGCTTGGTTTCCATCTTTTGTGTGGCAAACATGGCTAACATCACTGTAATCATTCACTTAAATGATGGGAAAGTATTCGAAGGACCTACGGCTGCTCAGCTAAAGACTACATTTCCCAGGATCCCTTGCAACTAGGTCTTGCCACATGGGTAGGTGCTGGCCAATGGGATGTATGCAGCGTCTGAGTTACGGCCTTTTTTAAGCAAAGAGGATGGTCTCCCTTTCAACCTCTCCCTGATACTGGAGTAGAGATGTGTTGTTGGGCATTGGTGTGTCAGTCTTACACCATGAGACAGAAGTCACGTTTGCGGATGGTGGAGCCACAAGCTAGAGAGCTAGAAGAAAGACACGACAATGGAAGCGGTCAGGTCCTGAGGGCTGCAGCGGGAGCTGGCAAGCCGGAGACCCAGGGGAACTGATGTTTAGTTCCAGTCTCAAGTCCAAAGGCTGGAGTACCAGGTGCACGTCTCCTCAGGAGGCCTGCAGCTTGAGATGCAAGAAGAACTGATGTTTCCGCGTGAGCCCAAAGGCAGGAGGAAGGCTGGTGTCCCAGTTCAGAGGCAGTCAGGCAGAAAGCATTCTTTCTTACTCTGAGGAGGGTCTGCCTTTTGGTTCTAGTCAGGCCTTCCCCTGACTGAATGGGCTCACCCAAAAGAAGGAACTTTTAGTTTGCTTTACGAAGTCACCAATGTAAATGTTAATGTCACCCAAAATACCCTCACAGAAACACCCAGAAAATAGAAGGCCAGATTCCTGGATATTCTGTGGCCCAGCCAAGCTGACATAGAAAGTTAAACACACACTCCCTGACCTTGGAACTTCCCTCCCTATGTTCATATCACATGGGATGGCATCTTCTTGGACTTCCCATGACAGGTCAATAAGCTTCATTGATGTTTAAGTCACTGTCACATTAGCCTTTCCTAAAGCTGAATTAGTGGGCTGCCTTGCATTTTCCTGAGATCTCTCCTGTCCCACTCACTTCCCCTCTCGTTGGAGTTCCTCTCGTTCCTCTTCCCTTGAAACTGAGTGTGCTCATGACTCAGCCATAGTCACTGCAACATGGCAGAAAGTCAACCCCCATGACTTGTGCAGTTGTCAGGAAAGGCCATGCAACGTCTTCCTTGCGAGCTGAAATACTCTTGAAACCTTCAGCCATAATGCCCGAAACCCAGACATCCTGAAGGCACCAAGCCACAACAAAGCCCGAACTAACCCACACAGAAACGATCGGAAAGCCTGGAGACTCTGTGAGGAAGGAGATTCTCAGCCAGTGGGTTCCGACCGCCACGGACTCTACTGTTCCAGCCCCACTGCTGCCTGACTAAAAACACTGAGCGGCCCCAAGCTGGAACTACCCAGCTAAGCCTTTCCTGATTCCATCACCCACGGGCTATGCAAGATAATAAGATGATTCCTGTGGTCTGAAGCTGCGAAGCTCTGGGATGATTTGTTATGCAGCAGTAGCTGACCGGAACACCTGATACCACAGCTTTTAGAACATGAGAGATGGATTCATTTTCAGTACGTCGAAGCAAAACAGAATCCCCAAATCCTACCTAGTATTGCCCACCCTGCAAAATTTCCTAGGTCATCCCCCAGGGCCCACTGCTTCTGAATAACTTTGCACCCACAAATAAAGGGCTCCTCATCTCCCGGTGCTGGTTTCTATGGTGGCTTTCAGTGACCTCTACTTCCTGGTCTTCATGTCCTTGTGTCTCCCCTTTCCTGTGGGTGTGCTGGATCTAGTGATCTGCTAAAGGCCAGGGGGGTTGGGATGTCCCTTCTGAGACTAAGTGATAATAGACGGACGTCAGCCCTCCTTACACTCCTGTTTGCTCACTGTGATGCCGTGTTGTGAGCTTCCCTATGAAGAGGTCCCACGACAAGGAAGTAAGGATAGCCTGTGGCCAGCAGCCAGCAAGGAATGGAGGCCACAGTCCAACCTATCTCCAGGAACTGAGTCTTCCCAATAACCATGGAAGCATGGTTGGAAATGGGGGTGCCTGGGTGGCTTAATTGGTTGGGCATCTGCCTTTGGCTCGGATCATGATCCCGAGACTCTGGAATTGAGCCCCACATTAGGCTCCCTGCTCAGAGGGGAGTCTGTTTCTGCTTCTCCTTCTCCCACTCCCCTTGCTCATGTTCTCTCTCTCTCTCTCTCTCAAATAAGTCCATACAATCTTAAAAAAAAAAAAAAAACATGGTTGGAAATGGATCCTTCCCCAGCTGAAACTTTGGATGAGACCAGAACCCCAGCTGACCCCTTTTTGATAGCCTTGGGAGAGAATGTGAAGCAGGGGCCCCAGGGAAGCCACACCCAGATTCTACCTATCACTTAAATCTTGTAATATAAGTCTATAACTTTAAAATATCTGTACATTATATTTTTCTTTGTTAGAAGAGTCTTAAAATACCAGTTTCTCTCCTCTTTGGATGTACTGTAAATAGCAGATTCTATTAGCTTCATTGTCCTTTTTTGTTTTATTAATTTATTTGAGAGAAAGCAGGGGTGGGAGAGGCAGAAGGAAAGGCAGACACCCCGCTGAGCAGAGAGCCCCCACCCAGGGCTCAATCCCAGGACCCCAGAATAATGACCCAAGCCAAAGGCAGATGCTTAAACGACTGAACCACCCAGGTGCCCCAGCTTCATTGTCTTATAATAATGTGTAAGAGAGGGGCACCTGGGTGGCTTGGTCAGTTAAGCAGCTAACTCTTAGTTTCAGCTCAGGTCATGATATCAGGGTTCTAGGATGGAGCCCTGTGTTGGATTCCCTGCTCCATGGAGCATCTGCTTGAAGATTCTCCCTCTCCCTCCCTCTGCCCATGCTATTTCTCTCTCCCCTTCTCTCTGAAATAAATAAATAAATATTTTTTATAAACATGTAAGAGATTTTTCATTACCAGGGAGCCATGCGAGGGCTGCGAGCAGGGGAAGGCCATGGACAGCTCTGGGTATATAGTAAGTCTGTGGGGGGGGGATGGACTAGAGGGGAGGGACTGGAGGCTGGGAGGACATGGAAGAGGCTGGGACCTATGAGTGGGGCTGAGTAAGAAAGCTCTTGTCTAAATGACACAGCTGTCAAGCCGGACACCTGAGAGCACCCATGAGAACTCCTGTGCAACTCTAGAAAGTTCAGCTCCTTCTTTGGGCCTCAGTTTCCTCATCTGTAAATAGGCCTTTATTGTCTGAGATGACTTAGTCATCTATCGCTGTGAAATGAATCGCTCCCAAACGTTCAGGCTTAAAACAGCAATAAATATTATCTCACACAATTTCTGGAGGTTGGAAATCCACACGTGGCTTGGCTGGGTGCTTCAGGTTCAGTGTCTCTCGTGAGGTCGCAATCAGGACACTGGTAAGGGGAGAGAAGGGAACAGAACACTGGCTGAGCGCAAAGCAGAAGCCAACACCCTGTAACCACCCCCCACCCCCCCACCCCTCCCACCCACCACTACCCCCCACCCCCTACCCCTCACCACCCCCCACTCCCCTGCCCCCCCACCCCCACCCCCGCCATGGGACAAGTGTGACACTCTTCCAGGAATCTCCCAACTATCTTAATGTTAACGCCTTGTTAGAGGGGAAAACAACCTGAACTTGACAATGGCAAAGCCTCAGGTATCTGGTAGGTCCTCTTTAGCATATGAAAGTTCTTTTGAAAACTCCTTTTTTCCTACCTCCCCCTCCCAACTTGTAGGTTTATAACGGGCCACTCCTTGTGACTCTAGTGGAGCACTTTCTCCCCAGGGGTCTTCTCCCCTTGCTGGTGACCTTTTTGCACCAAAGATGTCTGAAGAACTCTTTCTGGGCCATCGGCTTCAAACCCTAACCCTAAGGTCTTGCTAACAACATCTGGTGACCAGGAAGGGACTTTGAACCTTTTTTTCATCTGGACTCTGAGCTTCAGTGCAAACTTGGTGAGTACTTTCTCTCCTCTTCCTTCAATCTCATTTCAGGGGCCTTTCAAGGAATACGGTCTTACTGGAACGTTTCCCTGTCAGTTGCTCAGGTCGCTATCCTCTAGCCTGAGGCTTCTGTACGGGGAGGAGAAAGTCTGCCTTTTCACTGGAAGTTAGTACCCTGGCCGGCATGGTAATAAGACCCAGAAACTTGATGCCCTCTCGTCATTCCTGTCCTTAATACAAAGTCATCTGTCTTGGGCATGGGACAGCCACCTGAGTCATCAGGACAGCTGCCAGTGTTAAGATGCCCATGTGAGGTTTCCTCCTGACTGATCTAATGCGATCCCCCCCATGTCCCTGGTCCAGCGGCTTCTGGCCGAGCAACGGCCACTGGAATCCTGCCGAAACCAGTACCCGATGGAATTAAAACCCAACCAGGGACCATTTCCTAGAGAAGTTGGTTGAAAGGACAGCATATGTTGGAATGTCGCTTAGACCATGGTGGATGTCCGTCTTTACTGTTTTCCGTCAACGTTCTCTACTAACTATTTAAAACTACTAAATTGGGTCTTTTCCCCTTGTAAAACTTGTCTCGTATTTTCCATGGGTTAAAATGGCCGGGCAGTACGCAGCCTCCAGGGATGTATGATAACACGGCACGGGTGTTTGGGTCCCTTGACCAGGCACCCATCAGCAGCCTGGGACGCCGGCATCCCTCCTATGGGCCTTTTAGGGCAGAATGCCTTCATGGGAAGGCCAGATTGCGATTAATAGTGATGTCTTGCTTGAGGGACGCCTCAGGTCGCTTTTGACACACACGGGAACTTCTGACATAACCCTGCATGGGACGCTATCTAGGAGTGGGGGTGGTGGGGCTGTGATAATGGACATTTTTTACTTTTCTGGAAGCATGGTCTCTGTACGCTTCTCCTTTGGTTCCCAAGAACTTTCCCTTGGGGTGTCTTCAACCCACTGGAAACAATTCAGACTGCAAAACTGAGGAAAGGACGGAGCTCCTGTAACACCGCATAGCCTCAGTGGGGTCTGTCAGAGAGATCTCTTTTGTAGGAAATAGGGCAGAACGGGTCGGCTAGTAAACTCCCTCCTGACATATCGGGTGATAATTAT
The DNA here is from genome assembly GCF_902655055.1 of Lutra lutra. Taxonomy (NCBI): domain Eukaryota; kingdom Metazoa; phylum Chordata; class Mammalia; order Carnivora; family Mustelidae; genus Lutra; species Lutra lutra. The sequence continues at coordinate 52,259,911 of NC_062294.1, forward strand.
CTAAAGAAACCTCCTCCAAATAAACCCAGGCTGCTGGAGGGAGAGTGGGAGAGGGAGGAGTAGGCTCCCCTCTGAGCAAGGAGCCCGATGTGGGGCTCAGTGTGGGGCTCCATCCCAGGACCCGAGCTGAAGGCAGATGCTTAAAAACTGAGCCACCCAGGCGTCCCCGGGTTGCTGGAGGGAAACGCAGACCCTCCCTAGCAAAGGGGACCCTGACTCTCCTCCTCTCTGTTCCTCCTAACAGATGTGGGGGCTTCTCCCTCACTCATTTCCCGGGTTAATGGGGATAACTGGAGCCAGCTGTGTTTAGTCTCCGTCGGGCGGGGACTTCAAGGAATATTCCCAGGCATCTGCTGAAACTCCCTTCATTTTGGGAAATTCCCTGTGTTCTCTGGCCGGACATGGACTACCTGTTCCCATCTTGTTGGCAGCGAAACATGGTGTCTGCTTCTCTGTTGGAGCTGAGGAGCTCTAGGACAGGGGACACTTTTCTCTCTGTCTTCTGCCAGCACTTTGCCTCTTCTCCCCCTGTTTCTGTACCACCTTGGGTGCGGCCTGTAAACCTGGCTTCTAGACCATCCTCGATGCTTCCAGAACTGTTGGCTCCTCCTCTTACCCTCACTGTCCAGGAGTGAGAAGAGCACCTCTTGGACTTAACACGGCCTAGTCCAGATTTCCCCACCCATGTCTCAGCTAAAAACTGACAACGGGGAGGATAATTCAGTATTTAAACTAAGTTAAGTTGGTTGTTTTAATTAAGATAGACATGTCTTGGGGCACCTCGGTGGCTCGGTGGGTTAAGCCTCTGCCTTCGGCTCAGGTCATGATCCCAGGGTCCTGGGATGGAGCCCCGAATCAGGCTCTCTGCTCAGCGGGGAGCGTGCCCCCCCACCGGCCTCTCTGCCTGCTTGTGATCTCTGTCAAATACATACATAAAATCTTTAAAAAAAACCAAAAAGATAGACAATGTCTCTTTCAAGTTACCAGCAGTAAACGTGAAACTCTTACTTTGTCAAGGCCTACTGAAGGTCAAAGAAACGCGTGTTATCTCTGTTGCCAGTTGTTAGTAAAAAGATGACTTGAAATGATGATGAATTGTCTGTCTCATCATAGTTTTCATGGTTAATTGCTACAATATATTTCAAAGGCTTTGGTATCCTGAAACTTGAAAGTTTTGCTTGGATGATAAATGGGATGAAATTCTTTGGACATCTGGGTCTTTTCCAAATCAGATAAAGGCCTAAATCATTGATACCTGGATATAGGTTTTGTGCTTTTGACTTCTTACGGCAAAGAAACTAAGGATGTTTAAATCTGTTGGTAAAAACGTTTTGTGCTTAATTTTGCCATCCAAAGAACACTGTTTTAACAGGTCACAACTGGTTACTACTTGGTCATCATTGGGGAGTACTGTGTTTGTAAGAGTGCAAAATTCTGCTAAGTGTGATTAAGACTTATGGAAATAAGGGAAACAACTCTAGAAAAGTAGAAGATATGTAAGAAAGATATAAGGAATGGGAATGCATTTTTGTCGATGGTAAAAGAAGGTACTTTTGTCCTAAATGAGACTGGTTGTTTGGAAAGAAATGACTTGGGACAAAATCTGATTGCAAAGGAAAGTTGTAGGACATTTAGGAAGAGAAAACTTCAGAATAGAATTTTAGGTGTGGTCAGGACAGACTAAGATTGAAATGAATGGATTTTTTTTAAAAGATTTTATTTATTTATTTGACAGACAGAGATTACAAGTAGGCAGAGAGGGAGGCAGAGAGAGAGAGAGGAGGAAGCAGGCTCCCTGCTGAGTAGAGAGCTCCATGCAGGGCTCGATCCCAGGACCCTGGGATCATGACCTGAGCCGAAGGCAGAGGCTTTAACCCACTGAGCCACCCAGGCGCCCCTTGAAATGAATGGATTTTAAAAGTACACTGGTATAACACTGAAAAGTCTGCTTTCTCTCGGTTCAAACAGTTTTTCTCCAATTGTTGGTCCGCTCTTGATTAAGAAAATGTAAATAGTTATTTCCTTTTTGCCCGCCCAGAAAAACACAGTTTCTGTGTTTCGACTTTATCAGATCTTTAACATCCTGAATCCCATTTAGGCATGTGCTTTAAAAGTTTCTGAGGGTTTTGTTTAAAGATTTTATTTATTTCAGGCAGAGAGAAAGAGAGCGAGGGCAAGGGAGAGGGGCAGAGAAACAGGCTCTCCACCGGGCAGGGCCCCATCCCAGGACTCTGGGATCACGAGGCAGACACTCAACCGACTGAGCCTCCCAGGTGCCCCACAAAGTTTCTAAGGTTTTAGCAAACATCCCCAAGATTTAAATCATGAACAAAGTCTTGTTGACTGATGAGGCTTATTTGTGTGATATGTTACCTTCTGGCTCTGGTTATTGAAGTGTTACGTGTCTGAATAACTTGAGTTTCCTTGTCAGTCGTATCATAGTGAACTCTCGTATCAGAATCATTAACACTGTCCATTTTGGGGTCTTTTTGTTTTGTTTTTGGTTTTTTGTCATTTGTAATTGTTCTTACTATCTTGCAAAATGAGTTTCATCTTCAAGGAGGTTCATACAAAAGACTTGTAGGACAATACAGGCATTTAGTATCTTTAAGATCAGAACTGAAATGAGTAAGAATTTCCAGAACTAACTAAAAGCTGCATTCAAACTGAACAAGAATCAGTAACATGGGACTAAGTGAACTAAAAAGATGATTATAATTCTGTGGCTCTTGTCTGAAACATTGCTGGTTTTCTAATGTTCACTCTTCCAGATTAAGAATTCTTTTTCTTAAGATAGCTGTGACTCATAAAAACGTGATAAAGTATTCATTTGTGAACAGATCTCTACCTGTACCCTCTAAGATTCAAAAGGTCTCAGTAAGTATTCTTTCTTCCATGGCAGTCATAGTCATTTGTGTAAGTTCTGTAACAATCTGTTCTCCTTGTAAGAGGACACTTGGAAACATTGGTTATTTTACCAAGACTTTGGCTGGAATGTTGTATTTGAGAAGGACATCCATAGACTCCGGTAGGACCAGACAGCTTAAAGGAACTAAGTTGACTTTGTGAAAGGTGGAGCCATAAAGCCCCTTAGAAACATTGGCCTGGTACCTTGCTTACAGAGTTCCCAGCAGCCCAAATGTCACTTCCTGGCAGGTGCAGGACCCTCAGGACACCTTGGGGACCTCGTGAAGAGGAATTCATCCAAATCTACAGATACTGCCAACATGCCTGATGATAAGCGCTTGGCTTGGCTTCTGGGTCTGGAGAGGCTACTAAAAGTTCGACCTAGAGATTCCTTACAAAAAATTCCAGCAGGGGCACCTGGGTGGCTCAGTGGTTAAGCCTCTGCCTTCGGCTCAGGTCATGATCCCCGGGTTCTGGGATTGAGCACCAGTTTGGGCTCTCTGCTTGGTGGGGAGCCTGCTTCCCCCTCTCTCTCTCTGCCTGCCTCTCTGCCTACTTGTGAGCTCTCTCTCTGTCAAATAAATAAATAAAATATATTTTTTAAAAGTTCCAGGGCGCCTGGGTGGCTCAGTGGGTTAAGCCGCTGCCTTCGGCTCAGGTCATGATCTCAGAGTCCTGGGATCGAGTCCCGCATCGGGCTCTCTGCTCAGCAGGGAGCCTGCTTCCTCCTGTCTCTCTGCCTGCCTCTCTGCCTGCTTGTGATCTCTCTCTGTCAAATAAATAAATTTTAAAAAAAATCGTAAAAAAAAAAAAAAGTTCCAGCAAAGCAGATGCTAAAAGATCTATATGATCACTCACTGTTCTTGCTGAGCGTATGTAAATAATTAGGCCAAGTTTGTTAAAATAGGACTCGTTTTGCAAACAAATTTGTCCTTATTCGGCTATCTCTGGAAATGAGGGTTATTTTAGAGAAAGGAATTATGTTTAAATAACCCACTTTGTGGATGTTAAATTCTAGACCTTGACTGTCTTCAAATGTTTGTCATTTACCTAAGCTAGACAGCTTGAGGGAAACTTCAGAGAAAAGCACAAGAGCTCGTTTAGACAATCTTCCTGCTTTTTCTTCTGTGGGGATAATAACAGGCCCTCATGGGCATACGATTACTTAAACAACTGGAGAATGGGATAGATTCCCCAACAACTGTACAACTCAGCTATCACTTTGACCAGTTCCACATGGCTGGGAAGACAAAAATCCTTTCCTAGAAGCCAGAGCATGCCCCACTTCATGGGGTTAACTGTGGACTTACTGGAGATAATGGATGACCCCACTTTCTTTATGATCGGATTGCATAATGTGCTTGGGAATGCCCTTATCTCTTAGTTAGGTCTTCCCCCACTTGCCAGTGATTCCTTGTAATTAGGATATTAACACTTTACCCCAAAGAGGTCTTCTTGTTTCATCCCTCACCGTCAAAGCAAAGGCGTTAGCCAAGTACATACAAAAGAGCCCCAAAGCTCACTATGGGACAGTCCCTGACTGTAATGACTTCACATCAGGCCCAGAGTGTCTTTGAAACCAAAGGCCACCAATGGATGATGGAGGCAGACTTACGCTTTTTTTTTTTTTTAAGATTTTATTTATTTGACACAAGAGAGAGATCACAAGCAGGCAGAGAGGCAGGCAGAGAGAGAGAGAGAGAGAGAGAGAGAGAGAGAGAGAAGCAGTCTCCCTGCCAAGCAGAGAGCCCGATGCGGGGCTCGATCCCAGGACCCTGAGATCATGACCTGAGCCAAAGGCAGAGGCTTTAAGCCACTGAGCCACCCAGGCACCCCCCAGACTTATGCTTTATATAGATCCCCTGAAATAACCCTTGACCTGTCAGACTTTAAACCCAGCTACCCATGCTCGGACCTGACCATCGTCCTTCTGTAGAGCGTAACTGTTAAGAGGTTATTGATCTTGCTGATGGTAGTCAGCCAGATTTTAAAGATGCCCACATTGAAAAGACAGATGACCATTGGTTTACTGATGTCAGTAGTCTTATGGAAAAGAGACTAAGAAAAGCTGCGTATGTGTGGTGCTCACTTTATGGTTCTGGGGTATGTGTGGTGCTTTGTGATTGACAAAGCCTTAAAAATTAATATTGATACTGACTCCAGATGTGCTTTCCTAGTCCTACATGTCCATGGAGCAGTTTGGAAGAAAGGGGGGTTATTGTCAAGCTGTAACTCCCCAATCAAATAGGGGTTGGAAATTATTACTCTTCTTAAGGCTGTACACACCTACCTAAGGAGATAGCTGTAATTCACCGCAAAGGACATCAAAGGATATGACCTTAGGAACAAATGGAAAGGAATACAGGGTTTTACGCCAGGCCACTGATGTGGGTAAAAAGGCCTTAGAGGTGAGAGAAACTTTGAAAAGAAAAACTGTCCCTATATTTGGACTTCCTTCATCCGTACAAAGTAACAGCGGACTGCCTTTTATTATACATTCAAAAGATGGCTCTCCAGGGGCGCCTGGGTGGCTCAGTGGGTTGGGCCGCTGCCTTCGGCTCAGGTCATGATCCCAGGTCCTGGGTTCGAGCCCCGCATCGGGCTTTCTGCTCAGCGGGGAGCCTGCTTCCTCCTCTCTCTCTGCCTGCCTCTCTGCTTACTTGTGATTTCTCTCTGTCAAATAAATAAATAAAATCTTTAAAAAAAAAAAAAAAGATGGCTCTCCAAAACTCAGCAGTCCTAGATACCTTGGCTGTAGTTACAGAAACCCAGAACTACAGGACTGTCTTCTAACAGGACCCAGTGGCTCTGCGGCCCTAACTTGTGTCCATAGCTTTCCCCAAGCTAGACAGGCCACTGTACTCTGGGTTTTGCCTGGATGCACAGACACATTATTAAAACCATCACCAACCCAGCCAACCTTGCAAATATAAAACAATGGCGGACACGGTTTGTATTACGTTAGTATAATGACCGAGCAGCCATCTTTGTTCCCTCTTTGAGACCTGAAGATGTTGCTTGGTTCATGGAAGCTCTTAAGTACACAGGAAAGGCCCTGAATGATCCCCACGATAGGATTTGTCTGCTACACACTGAGATGACACAAATGTGTAAAGCTAGTTCTGCAAAATAGGACAGCATTAGATGTTTCAACTGTTACACAAGGTGAAACTTGGGCTAGCATAAAAATAGAATGCTGTGGGGGCGCCTGGGTGGCTCAGTGGGTTAATGCCTCTGCTTTCAGCTCAGGTTGTGATGCCCGAGTCCTGGGATCAAGCTGCTTCCCCCTCTCTCTCTGCCTCTCTGCCTACTTGTGATCTCTGTCTGTCAAATAAATAAATAAAATCTTTTAAAAAAATAGAATGCTGTGTATTCAGTCCGGATTACCACAAAATACTTCTGGGTTTCTCCCTGATGTAAATACTAAAATTGGCACTTTAAATAATCCTCTCTTTCCTTTAATGATTTCTTAAATACCCGGACTGGGAAGGATTTTTGTCAACTACCAAAGAACTCTTATTTGAGCATCTTTTTTTTTTTAATTTTAAAGATTTTTATTTATTTAACAGAGATTACAAGTAGGCAGAGAGGCAGGCAGAGAGACGGGGGTGGGGGGTGGGAAGCAGGCCCCCTGCTGAGCAGAGAGCCCGATGTGGGAGCTCAATCCCAGGACCCTGGGATCATGACCTTAGCCAAAGGCAGAGGCTTTAGCCCACTAAGCCACCCAGGAGCTTGAGCATCTTTTTCTTTTTGTTTCACTAACCACGTTTTGCCATTTTCTCCCATGTCTTCCCACTGGGTGTTGACTGCTTTGCTGCCATAACGTCACGTCAACAGATGAGCCTTTCCACTTGGGAAGATCCCTTGAGCAGTTTCCCCTGGACTCAGCTGCCTCTGCCTTTCGCAGCTCCCCTATACAATTCCCCAGCTGACCAGTATTGACGCATAGGGAGGGACTTCTCTAGGCCCCTATTCAGCAGGAAGAAATCACAGAAGATGAGACCTTCCACCTTCAACAACCTTAAAGATTGAAGGATCAAAATTTTCAGGGGGGAAATGATGAGGGAACAGAAGGCTGGCTGAAGGCAAAGCAGAAGTTCGCACCACGCGATCCCATCCTGCTCCTGGGTGGGCCCTGGGTGACACTCTTCCAGGAATCTCCCAGCTATCTTTCTTCTTTTTTTTTTTAAAGTAACATATAATGTGTTATTTGCCCCACGGGTACAGGTCTGCAAATCATCAGGCTTACACATTTCACAGCACTCACCTTATCACATACCCTCCCCAGTGTCCATAACCCCATCACCCTCTCCCTACCTCCCTCCCCCCAGCAACCCTCAGTTTTGTTGTTGTTGTTGTTATTTTGTTTTGTTTTGTTTTGTTTTTGTGAGATTAAGAGTCTCTTGTGGTTTTTCTTTCTCCTGATCCCATCTTGGTTCATTTTTTCCTTCCTTACCCCCCCCCCCCACAGCCACCCACCTGCCTCTCAAATTCCTCCTATCAGAGAGATTATATGATAATTGTCTTTCTGTGATTGACTTATTTCGCTCAGCACAATACCCTCTAGTTCCACCCACGTAGTTGCAAGTGGAAAGATTTCAGTTCTTTTGATGGCTGCATAGTATTCAATTGTATATATATACCACATCCTCTTTATCCATTCATCTGTTGATGGACATCTAGGTTCTTTCCATAGTTTGGCTCTTGTGGACATTGCTGCTATGAACATTCAGGTGCACGTGTCCCTTTGGATCACTACATTTGTATCTTTAGGGTAAATTCTGAGCAGTGTGATTGCTGGGTTGTAGGGTAGCTCTATTTTCAGCTTTTTGAGGAAACTCCGAGCTGTTTTCCAGAGTGGTTGCACCAGCTTGCATTCCCACCAACAGTGTAGGAGGGTTCCCCTTTCTCCGCTTCCTCCCCAACATCTGTCGTTTCCTGACTGGTTAATTTTAACCATTCTGACTGCTGTGAGGTGGGATCTCACTGTGATTTTGATTTGTATTTCCCAGATGCCGAGAGATGCAGGAATCTCCCAACTATCTTAACGTTACTACCTTGCTAGAGGGAAACACAACCTCAACTTGACAGTGGCAAGGCCTCCAGTATCTTGTAGGTCCTCTTTAGCATATGAAAGTTCCTTTGAAACCTTCGTTTTTCCTTACCTTCACCCCCAACTTGTAGGCCGTCTTCTGACTCTGGTGCAGCTCTTTCTGTCCACTGGGTCCTGACCCTATGCTTTATTTATTTATTTTTTAAAAGATTTTATTTATTTATTTGACAGAGATCACAAGTAGGCAGAGAGAGGGGAAGGGAAGCAGGCTCCCCACTGAGCAGAGAGCCCTATGCAGGGCTTGATCCCAGGACCCTGGGATCATGACCTGAGCTAAAGGCAGAGGCCTTAACCCACTGAGCCACCCAGGTGCCCCTCTGTGCTTTAATAAAATCTTTTTTTTTTTTTTTTGCATCTCAAGAATTCTTTGTTGCCCCACCCTAACATCTTTCCTACATCAGGGGGTGTTGTTATCTGAAGGCTTGAGTGGAGCTGGAGGTTTTGCTTACGAAGTGGTCCACTCACATGGTTGAAGGTCTTGGTGCTTCACCACATGTGTTTCTCTGGAAGATGACTGCTTGAGCATCCTTACAACACAGGCTGGCATCCTCCAAAGCCAGCGATCACAAGGTGCCTGAGTGGCTCAGTCATTGAGCGTCTGCTTTTACGGCTCAGGTCATGATGCCAAGGTGCTGGGGTCGAGCCCCTATCAGGCTCCCTGATCCACGGGAAGCCTGATTCTCGCACTAACACTCCCCCTGCTTGTGTTCCCTCTCTGTCAGGTAAAATCTTTAAAAAATAATAATAATTTAGTCATCTGAAAGAGAGCACGACAGAAGTTGCAGTAACTTTTATGACCTAACTTTGGAAGTCACACTCTGTTATTTCCACAATATCATACTGATCACGTTGCTCAGCCCTATTCAGTGTGGGAGGGGACCGAACGGGGCATGAATACTTGGGGAGTAAAATCATCGGGTGCCATTTTGGAGGTGGGCTTCAAAGTTCCAGTGCAGCATCTTCGTTGTTACTTCAGAACTAAGAAGTTTTCTCCCCACTACTCATTGGTTGTACTGTTTAGTGGTCTGTAGCTACTTTAAAAGCCCTCTCTAGTTAAGGCAAAGGGAAGGCTAACTTACTGGGCTGGAATAATAGGCACAGATAACGCTAGCTTCAAATAGGAAACACTATTTCCTCCAAGGATATGCTGTCTTTCAGGAGACTTTGTTCCCTAAAATCATAAAGTATTGAAATTTTTATCAGTAAAAATGAAACATCCCACTTTTCCCTGTAGTCCCTTGAAACAAAATAGCAGCCTAGATTTCCAGTCTAGGTGCAGAGCTTCACATAAAGGGTTTCTGGACCCAATACTCCACATCTGGATTGACCTTGTAGTTTCCAGGGGGTAGAAGACCCTGGTTCCACTTCACAGTCTGTGCCTGATGTTGACCCTGCCTTGAGCCCATCATTTAGTTGTCACCTAAGTTCTACCCTTCTGGCAAGTCCTATAATAACTCTACCATTTCCTTTGTCAAGATGCTCCATGATTTCTCTCCGTGTGATCTCCATCATCACAGTGGGTCAGTAAACTTGACTTTGTCAGGCTGTGTTCTGGTGGTGGTGGTAGGCTGATGTATTAGGATTCTTAATGATCTTACTGCTACGGCTCCCACCCACTTTAGGACCTAGATACCTTCTCTTATATGCTCCACCGTTCATTATCTGACCCCAGTCTATTTTCTAATCTTGGGTTTTTTCTTCTTTCTCAAAGGAGATACAATTTCCATGTGGTAAAGTGCACATTTCGTATGTGCAGCTCCATGAATTTTCAGCATGTTTACCCAAGTAATCATCACCTAGATCAAGATAAAAGCTCATTTCAGGTCCCCCCAGGTGCCTGACTTGGGGTCCTTCCCCTTTCATACCCTTCCAGTCCCTCTGCACAGATTAGTTTTGCCACTTTTTGAACCTCACATTCCTTTTGTTTTCACAAAAACAACTCACAATCATCTGAAACGTCCTGCTTCAGAGGATGATAACTTTGGCCTCCGGTGTTCCTTCTGTTCTGGCGAGGGCTCAAATCCCACCTGAAACTTCCAAAAATACTGCACAGAGGAATGAATGAAAGTTCACAGCTGCCTTGGAACAGGTGGCCGGTAGAAGAGCGCCACGGGCAGTTCCTACAGGGAAGTGTGGATTCCACGGTCACGTGATCGGGGCCGACGCTTCCCCAGCAGGTGAGGCAGGTGCGTTCACGTGACCGCACGGGCCTGCGGGGCGGCAGCGCGCGGCCGCCATTTTGCGGGGCGATCACGTGAGGAGGCACGCTCAGCGGGGCGGTCACGTGACCAGGGGCGTGCTGCGGCCGCCCGGGCGGACCCGGCGAGAGGCGGCGGCGGGAGCGGCGGTGATGGACGGGTCCGGGGAGCAACCCAGAGGCGGGGGTGAGGCGGGAGGCAGACGGGCGGGAGGAGGGCGAGCCCCCTCGCCGGCTGGCCCCACGATCCCTCCTGCCGGTCTGGGGCCGTGCGATCTCCAAGCACTCCGGGGCAGAAACTCCCGGATCGGGCGCTGCCAGCTTCCAACCCCCTCCCTTCCCGGGGGTTCCCGGCTCTTTGGCCTCTGTGCCCCGATTCCTTCCTGCCTGGTGCTCTCGGACTCCCGAGAAGCTGGAGACCCCAAAATCCAAGCCCCCGGGGCAGGCCCGGGCTTGTCGCCGGCACCACTTCCTGGTGGGAGGGGCGGGTTTCTCCTCTGCCCCCTCAGGCCAGGGGTCTGGATGCATGAAGCGTTCCCTCAGCCGCCTCCACCGGAAGAACGTAGGATACAGGCCTAGGCTCCCTGCCTTTTTCTCCATCAGGGACTCAGTTGTCCGGGCCCCTAACTACTGTATCTATTAGAAACCCAGAAGTGCAGGACCTCCTAGTGTTGTCCTCCCTCAGAGATCATGAGCTACCCTAGTCCCTGGATCCCCTAGAATCCAACAGTCCAGGCACCTCTTCCCTCCTTTCTCCTCTAGGGCCCACCAGCTCTGAGCAGATCATGAAGACAGGGGCCCTTTTGCTTCAGGGGTGAGTTTGAGGTGTGATTATTGCTGAGTGGATTTGAGGAGTGATGCCCCATTCTGATTTTGCACCCCCCAAACTCCATTCCCACTCTAGTTTCATCCAAGATCGAGCAGGGCGAATGGGGGGAGAGACACCAGAGCTGGCCCTGGAGCAGGCGCCCCAGGATGCATCCACCAAGAAGCTGAGCGAGTGTCTCAAGCGCATCGGAGATGAACTGGACAGTAACATGGAGTTACAGAGGTGGGGCCCCAGGAGTCCAGCCACTGGTCCCCTTCTCCCTCAGAACCCTGGAGTCCTGGCTCTCAGGCCCCGCTTCTCCTAGGAGCCTGGAGTTCAGACCTGCAGCCTCCTATTCTCTCAGACCCAGGGGTCCAGCCCCCCTCCCCACACCTTCTCAGCACCCTGGACACTCAGCCATTCCCTCCTTTAGAATATTGAAACCCTCCCTCAGTCATTTTCCCCACATTCCTAAGTGTCCATCTCATTCCTTTCCCCCATGTTGGCCCCTTCTTTTTCACATCAGCTTGGCTTGAGCCTCAGTTTCCTTGTCTTTGGTACAAGGTGGATGTCAGGGTCTCTACACCCTGCCTGATCTTTTCTCCCCAGCTCTGGTTTTCCTCTTTCCCTGCAGGATGATTGCAGCCGTGGACACAGACTCCCCCCGCGAGGTCTTTTTCCGAGTGGCAGCTGACATGTTTTCTGATGGCAACTTCAACTGGGGTCGGGTCGTTGCCCTCTTCTACTTTGCCAGCAAACTGGTGCTCAAGGTGGGCGGCTGCAGGGCATGAGCCCAGGGAAGCTCCACTCAGACCTAGGAGGACCTGGGGGTTCTGAGGGCAACAAGCCCTGGGAAACCCGTTTACCAGAGGGAATGGAGAGAGCTATGGGCTGGTTGTTTGCACCTTCATTTATTCATGGAGCAAACATTTCTTGGGCCTACTGTGTGCCCGACCTGTACTCGGCACCTGAGATGCAGTGCCAAACAGAACAGGCTAGGTCCCTGCTCTCTAGGAGCTCACATTGTCCAGTAGGGCCAAAAGAAGTAAACGAGGATGATGTAATGCAAAGTAGTTGGAACATTCTAAGAGCAAGTGACATTAAAGCCAAAGTTGTGGTGATCTAAGAAGATGGGGGGCATGGGAGGCATCCTGGGGCCACAGCAAGTGCAAAGGCCGTGAGGCAGGCCAAGGGGCTGATGCATTAAGGGAAGACTTTAAGGGGTCTTGTGAGGGCCCCCATAGTCGATGTTAAAGATGTTAACTTTGCTGTGAGCAAAAGGGGAGTGATTGGCTGGTTTTGAAACAGGAGAGTGAGGTGACCTGATTTGTAAATTTCAAGGATTGTTCTAGCAAGCAAAATGGTAATTGTACAATCTCAGCTGCAGGCATATGGCTGTTCACTGTGAATTCCTTTTAACTTTAAGATATATCGGGAGTGGAAGCCCAACAATTTTGGGGGGCTGTTTTGGGTAGAAGAGAATATGGGGTAAAAGCTGGAAAGCTGTGAGGGGGGCACCTATAGTAATCCTGGTTGATGACTGACTGACCTGGCGTCCACTGGTAGCAGTGGAGGTGGGGAGTAGATTTCTTTTTTTTTTTTTTTAAAGATTTTATTTATTTATTTGACAGAGAGAGATCACAAGCAGGCAGAGAGGCAGGCAGAGAGAGAGGAGGAAGCAGGCTCCCCGCTGAGCAGAGAGCCCGATGCGGGGCTCGATCCCAGGACCCTGAGATCATGACCCGAGCCGAAGGCAGCGGCTCAACCCACTGAGCCACCCAGCGCCCCGGGAGTAGATTTCTTAACGTGTTTGCCAGATTCAGCTGGTAGGGCTTGAATGTTGGAAGTGAGGGGAAGAGCAGTCAAAATGTTGATGGAGCTGTGTAAGGTATTGGGCACAATAGGGAGGAAGCAGTCAGATACATAAAGGGTGGGAAGGGGGAAGTTCAGGGAGTTGGGAAAGTCATCTGCAGGGAGGTATGTCTGGTCCTACCTAGTTTGAAGGTCAGGAAAGCTCTCTCTAGAGAAGTGACATTAGACCTGACATGAGAGCTTTGAGGGAGGAGTAAAAATTTGCTTGGTTGAAGCCTATTTAGGTAGAAGAATCCGCATGTGCAAAGGTCCTGAGGCAGGGAAGAGTTGGTGGGAACGAAGATACGGAAGAAGGTAAATGACACACAGAAAAGAAGTGGAAAATTGGAATGCAGTCAAGTCAGAGCCTTCATACAGGGTTTGTGGGCTGAGAGAGGCCTTTTGGTCTTTACTACCTGGGGAGCCACGGAAGGAATGTGAGCAGGCAATGGATAACAAGATCCAGTTGACAGTTCATGAGGCTCATTCTGAGTAGGAGTGGAAGTAGACTGCAGCAGGGTACAAGGGGAGGCAGAGGTGAGAAAGGAGGCTTGGGGCCATTGTCCCCAGACAGTGGGGACAAGGCTCAGTCTCCCTAAGGCCCACCCTACTTCCTGTAGGCCCTGTGTACCAAGGTGCCCGAGCTGATCAGGACCATCATGGGCTGGACACTGGACTTCCTTCGAGAGCGACTGCTGGGCTGGATCCAGGACCAGGGTGGTTGGGTGAGGCCCCCTAACCCCCTCCCCCACTCCTCAGGTCTTCGAAGCCCACTAGTGTTGCTCTCTCTGACTCTGGGTCATCAAACGGGGTCTATAATGCCTTTCCTCACAGGTCTGATCAACTCCTCTAATTTGTCTGGTATCCACTGACCTGTTGGTGATCCCTGACCTCCCTGTGACCTCTGACCTCTCAGTGATCTCTGACCTCATTAATACCTTCTGTCCTTCCTGGTGCCTCCACTTCCTGTGGATTCCCTCTAGTTTTTTGATGACCCTTTGACCCCATTATCCATTCATCTTAGGCTTTTGCCCCCACTCATGCCCTATGACCACCTCCCTCCCTGATTCCTCATGTGCTGGCCCAAGGGCTGCCCCTTGGCCCAGCTGCTGAAGTGACTGATGTCCCTGTCCACAGGACGGCCTCCTCTCCTACTTTGGGACACCCACGTGGCAGACAGTGACCATCTTTGTGGCTGGAGTGCTCACTGCATCACTCACCATCTGGAAAAAGATGGGCTGAGGCCACCAGCTGCCTTGGACTGTGTCTTTTCTGCATAAATTATGGCATTTTTTCCGGGAGGGGTGGGATTGGGGGTCATGGGCATTTTTCTTACTTTTGTAATTATTGGGGTGGGGGGGCACGGGGAGGAGTGGTCTGGGGGGGGCAATAAACCTCTTTCAGGCCACACTTAGGAGTCTGAATCACTGAGCCCACTTGCTGGCTGTCTAAGGAGACCTGTGTGCTGACAAACCTTTTTTGAAGGAGTCTGGTGCCCTCTGGGTTAGTGATGAGTTAGTCTCAGCTCTGCACTCCAGGAGCCTAGGGTCCTGAGGGAATTGAAGATCACTTGTGTGGAAGCCTGGGGTGTTGTGCTGGAGGCAGCAGTGGGCAAGGCCAAGCCAGGCAGTGGAGCCTGAGGCTTTAGGAAAAGAGAACAGGGCAACAGGTCCTGGAGAACTAGGGCTTGGAAGCTTCTGCTATATGGACGGGAGGAAGTTGCACTTACTGAGGTGGGAATTGGGGCGGGGCGGTGGAGAGGGCTTGGGAGGAGGACTTACTGGACCAGGAGAGGGCTCTAGAGCCCTGTGGAGAAGCTAACTCGTCAGAATGCTGGAATCTGGTTCTGAGAGAGAGGACAAGGCCTGCACCTGTGCTGTGTGGTCCAAGGGGACAGGCTGGCCCAGTACCTGGGTGGGGCCCTCCAGGAGAGCTGGCCCTCGTGAAGACACTGGAAAAGCTGCCTTGTAGATTAGACACGGAAAAAGATATCAGAGATAAAGATCATTTGGTCATAGGGTCTGTTGTACCTTCTCTCTGGGTCTCTTCCTCAACCTCTCTGTCTTTCTTCTGTCTCTCTGGGCCTCTTGTTTTCCCCCCTCCAATGATCTACCCCTCACCCCACCCTCAAGATCTCAGTCCTTCAGATCATCTTTGTCCCCCCACTTCCTCTCTCCACCTGTGAGCGCTTCTGAAGCCAGCTCACGGCAGGTGGGGCCTGCTGGAGGTTAAAGGTCTTTAGGCTGAGGTATGAAATTTGGTGAATGAGTAACTCAGGCCCCATTGTGACTGTGTGCCTGGGGCAACTGCCCCTCCCCCAGAGACTCTCCCCAGAGACACCAGGTCAGGGGAGAGCTGTAGGATGAGACAGCCTTGAGGGGAGACGGAGTCAACTGGCCATAAAGAGGGGACACTATGACCACAGGCAGGAGCCCAGGAAAAACATCAAGGCAGCTAAAAAGACTGTAAGATTCGGAGACCAAGCACATTCGCCTCTTGGGAGAGTGGGCCAGACCTGGTTTCCAGCCAGGCCTAGTTCTCAGGGTCCCAGTCTGCCGCGGACATGAGGTCAGTCAGTGGCCCCACCCCACGTCTGCCCGAGACCCTTCCTGCTGAGTTCAGCATGACTCAGCACTGCTGCTTCCCTGGCCACTGGCCCAGGCACCCCTTGAGGACCCCAGATAACAGCCTAGTCCAGCATCCCCTAGGTCAGGAAACACCCCCTCTGCCTGGGCTGTTTGGGGTCCCCCCCACGACCTGCAAAGCAGGCCTCAGGGGCTTCAGCTCCCCTGCCCAACCTGCTGGCTACCCCTTAGGGCACTGAAAACAGGGTCAAGTTCCTGTCTTTGTCTCCTTTCCCCCTCTCTAGGACATGGGGAGTTTCTTGAGGGCAGGGTCCTGGTTTGAGCCAGCTTTGCTTCGTAGACACCAGCCCGCAACTGATAGACTTAAAAAAATGTACACTGGTTAGAGACCCATCCCATCCACAGGTCCCTAGACCTTGTTTCCCCCTCAGGACCCAGGGCTTCTCTTTGAGACCTTAGAGAAGCATGTGTTAGGCAAGACAGAGACTGCTTCAGAGCCAAAGAGAATTCCAAGTCTCTGGCTGCCCTCAGAATAGTCTCCAGGAAAAGTAACCTCAGAGAGACCCTAAAGCTTGAGTGTCATTTCATCCTACACTGTGGCAGCTTCCAGAAAAACAACAGGCCCCGAAATAGCCCCAGGGTATTCCAAATGGCCCAATCTTTCAAAGGCTCCAAAGACAACCTGCCACTTAGAAAAGCCCCTAGGAGGCTTCCAGAAATATCCCTGTCCCCTATTGAGGAGGGGGGGGCACAGGAGGACCCCAAGGCTCTAGAACTGTTCCTTTTAATCTTGAAGATGACTTCATGAGTCTAAAGACACACACCACCACCACCCCTCTCCCAGGGGAAGATTCCAGAAAATAAGGACTTCATCGTGAACTCTAGTGCTACAGAAATTCCCAATCTTTGAGTGAACCCCAGGGCTCCAGGTCCCCCCTTTCAATCCATCTATCAGATCCCAAAGATTGCAGAAATATCTCACCGCACCGCCTTCCAAACTTCTTAATGATCCGGGGACCCCTTATCTTCCAGAGCAAACCCCAGTCATCTGGAGGTCTCCGCACCTCTGAGAAACTTCCAGGGTGCCAGAAAGTCCATGCACTAAGAACCCCAGAATCCAACCTACTTTCCTGAGACACCCCCCCCAGACCCCAAAGTCATAATTTTCCAGGGCTCCCAGTGTCCCCATTAACCTTTCACCTACCAGGGAGATCCCCACAATCCCCTGATGTCCCAGAATCAGCCCCAGGAACCTTGCACCCCGCAATCCACCCCCCACCTCTGCTTCCCCATTTCACAACAGCCTCGCGCTACTGGCGCGTGACTTCCCCACTTCTGGGCGGGGGGTCTGGGATTGCTGTCAGCTCAGATTGGTCAATAGGGGTCCTAAGCCCCGCCTCCCAGCACCGCGGATTGGCCGATCGCTTTCCCTGAACGTCCCACCTCCGAGGGCCCGCGCGCTATAAAAGAAGCCGCCTTGGCCACAGCCTCTCGCAGTGCGCCCGGCGGTCCTGCGGATCTGTCTCTTGCTTCAACAGTGTTTGGACGGAACAGACCCAGGGACGCCCCTGCAACCAGGCAACGACCACCCTCCAACCTCTTTTCCAGTCGCAACTTTGGGAGCCATCTTCTTGGCCGCCCGCTGCCTCCGGGACCAGCCCACAGCCAATTTCGGGCTTACCTCCTGATCTTCAATCAACCATGAGCTCCCAGATTCGTCAGAATTATTCCACCGAGGTGGAGGCCGCCGTCAACCGTCTGGTCAACATGCATCTGCGGGCCTCCTACACCTACCTCTCTCTGGTGAGGGTCCCCAGGACGCCCCCAGTCTAAGTTCCCTCCAAGTGCGCACGCGCTGGCCGCCTTTGTCCCGTAGGGTAGTCGGAGGGCGGAGTCCGGGCTTCTGGCCGGCCTTTCTTCCCGCTAACCATTTTTCGCGCCTCCCTTCCCGCAGGGCTTCTATTTCGACCGTGACGATGTGGCTCTGGAAGGTGTGGGGCACTTCTTCCGCGAGTTGGCTGAGGAGAAGCGGGAGGGCGCCGAGCGTCTCTTGAAGATGCAAAACCAGCGCGGCGGCCGCGCCCTCTTCCAGGACGTCCAGGTAAATAGTGTGCGGGCAGCGGACTACATGTTCCAGTAGCCCTTGCGCACGCCGAGCGCCTTGATTGTAGCGCTGTAGGCCCCGCGCGGGCTTCTGGACGATTGTGTTCACTCTTGTGCGGCGCAAAAATGGAGGCGCGCGCCCTTCCCCGAAGACACTGCAACGGGGTCTCCTGGGACGGGTGGTTGTAGGAGCCTGGAGGTGATCGATGCAAGCTCTTAGACGCTTTAGCGGACGATGTAGCTAGTCCTGAGCGCTCTTCCTCTCTACAGAAGCCGTCCCAAGATGAGTGGGGGAAAACCCTGGACGCCATGGAAGCTGCCCTGGTTCTAGAGAAGAGCCTGAACCAGGCCCTTCTGGATCTGCACGCCCTGGGTTCTGCCCGCACAGACCCCCATGTAAGTATCCCCTTCATCCGCATTTAATTGGGCACATTTCCCTTTGAACCGCGTTTCCCCGTCTGTCACGCTGTCGATGGATAAGTGGCATTGTGGTCTCTCCTGTCGCTCAGCTCTGTGACTTCCTGGAGAACCACTTCCTGGATGAGGAGGTGAAACTCATCAAGAAGATGGGCGACCACCTGACGAACCTCCGCAGGCTGGCCGGCCCCCAGGCTGGGCTGGGCGAGTATCTCTTCGAGAGGCTCACCCTCAAGCACGACTAGGAGCTCCGGAGACCAGCAGCATCCTTTGAGGAGCCCTCGCTGACATCCGTGCCTCAGCCTCTCCCTGCAGCCAGAGGCAGCTTTGTAACCACCCTTGAGCCCTCTCCCAAGCCCTGGACCAAATGGAAACAATAAAGCTTTTTGCAGCAGCTGGTGCTTTGGGTTGTGTTGCTGTTGTGCTTGTGTGTGTGGTGTGGGAACTGAGGCGGGGGATCCACTTCCACAAGGCTTACAGCTGGACTGCCCTGGCGGGGAGACAGGTGTTGGCCCTGCAGACGATCTCTGGGGTTCTCTAAACCTTTAATCTTAATTTAGGAGTGGGGTGGGGTGGAGTAGCAGATTCCCTGCCGGGCCAGGCTGTTCAGCTGCCCCTCCTCCTGCAAGGCAGAGACAAAACTCCCAAGGAGAGTCCAGTAGGACCTAGCTTGGTGGCTGGAAGCAGGCA
Source organism: Lutra lutra (assembly GCF_902655055.1). NCBI lineage: Eukaryota > Metazoa > Chordata > Mammalia > Carnivora > Mustelidae > Lutra > Lutra lutra. Next base: position 52,278,582 of record NC_062294.1, read on the forward strand.
CTGTTAAAAATAACCAACTGTGGGCGCCTGGGTGGCTCAGTGGGTTAAGCCGCTGCTTTCGGCTCAGGTCATGATCTCAGGGTCCTGGGATCGAGTCCCACATCGGGCTCTCTGCTCAGCGGGGAGCCTGCTTCCCTCTCTCTCTCTCTCTCTCTCTCTCTGCCTGCCTCTCTGTCTACTTGTGATCTCTCTCTGTCAAATAAATTAAAAAAAAATACTTTAAAAATAACCAACTGTAACCAGAAACGGGCTCTGATGAGTAACTTTGTCAAGCAGGAGCGTGTGATAAGAGACGCTGAGCTAGGGGTTTGGGGCACAGCACAGAAACGGGATGTGAAACTTGGGAACTAGGTCCTCCAAATGGGAACTGAAGGGTTAGCAGGCAGCTGCTGGGCCCAAGCTATGAAACTGAACTCTGACCCCCTGCACCCTCTCTGGTTTTGGTCAAAGAATCTAGGAGGAGGTGGTTCCTGTACACCCAGCACCTGCTGTTGTCACCACACTTTGGTGGCCAGCTCGGTTCTGGAGGGGAGGTGTGTCCATCACTAACAGTTAATGGGGATGGTCACACATGCAAATCCAGTTTTCTATTCCCCTGAAACATGATTGGTTCGGGGACGCACTCTAGAACTGAAAAGAAGAGGCGCCTGGGTGGCTCAGTTGTTAAGCATCTGCCTTCGGCTCAGGTCATGGTCCCAGGCTCCTGAGCTCGAGCCCTGCATCAGGTTGACTGCTTCTCCCTCTCCCACTCCCCCTGCTTGTGTTCCCTCTCTTGCTGTGTCTCTGTCAAGATCTTTTTTTAAAAAAAGAGGAAAGAGGGGCACCTGGGTGGCTCAGTGGGTTAAGCCTCTGCCTTCGTTCGGCTCAGGTCATGGTCTCAGGGTCCTGGGATCGAGCCCCGCATTGGGTTCTCTGCTCTGCAGGGATCCTGCTCCCCCCTTCTCTCTCTGCCTGCCTCTCTGCCTGCTTGTGATCTCGGTCTGTCAAATAAATAAATAAAATCTTAAAAAAAAAAAAAAAAGAAAAAAGAGAAAACAAGAGTTTTCCTGGAAAACAGCTATTCAGGTGACGGTAGGGCTAAAGTCCAGAGGCCAGTGTCCTCGAAACATGTTCTAAGCTAGTGTTGTCCAATAGAACTTTTTGCAATGATGAAAATATTCCAGGGGCGCCTGAGTGGCTCAGCCAGTTACGCTTCTGCCCACTGCTCAGGTCATGATCCCGGGGTCCTGGGGTCCAGTCCCCACTGCTGGCTTCCTGCTCAACAGGGAGTCTGCTTCTCCCTCTGCCCCTCCCCCTTATGCGCTTTCTCAAATAAAATCTTAAGAAAATAAATATTATGTATTTGCGCCGTTCAGTTGTGTACCTGTAAGCTTCATGTGGCTACAAGTGGCTATTGGTTGTTGGCCTGTGTCTAGAGCTACTGAGGAATCTGGTTCATTTAAATTTTAAATAGCCTCACCCAGCTTGTGGCTAAGGTTTTGTTTTGTTTTCTGGTGACACAGCCCCTTTCTGCCAAAGAGGCTGAGCCCACTTTTTTGCCTGCTTGCAAATCCCAACTAAACAGGGGTGCCTTCCCTTGAAATAAAACTAGAATCAAGAACAGCAATCCAAGTCTCTCCGAGACATCAGGGTATCAGGGACTCCGGGGTAGGCAGAGGAGGGGGGAAGAATACAGGAGGTAAAGAGGTAGAGAAGCCAAGGGGAGGGAGGGGCCAGGAGCGAGGCCCAGCAAGCCCTCACAGTGGACCAAACCTGAGATTCTTAAATATAGATGTATTTTTCATCTCTGGACACACATCAATCACACCCCCTTCTCCCCTCCCCCTCCCAACTGCAAACCAAGTGGATCAGACACAGCACAGCACACACAGAAGGGCCCCTCCCTTTCACCAAAGCTGGGGGCAGGGCACAGTTTAAGGATGGAAGAGCCTCGAGATAAATATGAAAAGTTCTAGAACCTAGTGGGTTCAGTTCTAGACCAGGGGAAAGGGACCAGGAAGTGGCACAGTGGTAAGGTTCTGGATTCAGCGGCCGGGACCTAGAACCCAGTGGTTTCGTGGTGGGCCTAGGGCTTGGGGCTTGTGGCAGGGGAAGACAGGTCCAAGACAGTCAGGTCCTCGGCAGGGGGATTCCCTGGAGGGAACAGGAATCTCAACATAGGGAGGAGAGATCAGACTCAGGGAACAAGAGGACGGTCTGGTTCAGAAATGACCAGAAAAGCATCTAGACCAAGACTGCATATTCTCCAACAGGAATGAGAAGCCAAGTGGTTCTGCACCACCACCACCACCCCCCATTGGCCAAAGGACGGAGAAAGAGAACAGCAGGGGTGGAAGGGCCCTCCAGGCAGAGCCAAACACCCCAGGAAGGGCCAAACAGGGGAGAGCCCTGGTCTGGAGCCTGAGTCCTGGAGTTGAAATGGAGGACCTTCTGTGTTCAGTTAAGTCCCTGAAAGTGCCCCTGCTTTGGACTTGATTGTCCCATTAGCAGGGAAACCACATGGTTTCCAGAGCCTGCTGGCCCTCAGGCCAGGCCTGAGCATGGCATGGCCTGTGGGCTATAAAAAGGGCTCTAGGAGCCCCTGCCTGGAAGGCAACAGACCAGGTTTCCTAGAACCTCCTGCACCACTGCAGGGAAATGGCAGGTTCCTGGCCCCTGGCCCCCAGGCCAGGTCGGAAGGATTCCAGGGCACAAAGTATGCATTCTGGAACCCAGGAAAGGCACGGCGTTGTGGATTCTGGAGTGTTGGGGATTCCAAGAGCGGAGCTAGAGGGGCTGGAGTGTATGGCGGAGGGGGCAGGGCTGTGGACCCCCAGGAGGATTAGGGATCTGGAGTGGGGTTTAGGAACAGCGCCATTCTGGCCTCGTCCACCCTCTGGACAAGGGCTGCAGAATGGACCGGGAGTGTGGGGCACGGGACTTAGTTGCGCTCCTCGCCCAGGGAGCTAGCAGGGCTGAGGGGCTCGCTGGGAGTGCTGAGCGAGCTGGAGGGCGCCGTGTCCACCGAGCTGCGCTTGCTCCCGCTGGTGGAAGAGGCGCAGGAGGCGCGGCGCGGCCACTCGGGGGCGCGGATGTTGCGCCGGTCCTTGGCGGCCTCCTCGTCCTCGTCGTAGCGCTCCCCGTCTACATCCGGCAGCCCATCCCGGGGCTCGTCCTCGTCTTCACTCTGGTGCGGGCTCGAGTGTCGCGACAGTGAGGGCGATGGTGGCACCGAGGCCGGCCGTGGGTAGCGGTAGCCCTGAGCCTGCGTTCCGGGGTGTGTGGGCACAAACCCGAGAGTGAGCAGAGGCCCCTACGGTCCCCTCCTCACCCCCGACCCCCGCCTGGCCCTTCCTACTCCAGATGCGCCCCCACCCCAGCCGTCTAGCTCCAAGCCCATCAGAGAGATCGGGGTCCACTCACCGCGTCAGCCTCGTGCGGCTCATAGGTGAAGTGCTCTGGAAAGGCCTTGGCCAGCGCCATGTGGCGTGCAGACATATAGTACTTGGGGAAAAGAACGGGACCGGGTGTCAAGGGACGGGAGCCAGACCCGGCCCCCGGCAGAGGTAGAAGGGGGCGGACCCCAACCACGCTCCTTATGCTGATGAGCACACCCCGGCGCCTTCCAGACGGCCCCTGCGCCAATCATCTTTTTTTCTGGCTCCACTCCCTAAATAGATAGTTACCTCTTCCGCCACACTGCGCTCTACCCGCAAAAGCTGGTTAATTTCTTAAAGAGACCGCTGCTGTTTACAAGTGGAAAGCTGCTGTCTTCCGCACCAGCCTTGGAGGCTGAGGAATCAGAGACCCCGGGCCGGAAACGGCCGATTCACCAGCAAAGGACGTGGGAGGGAGTCCTACCCGGCCTAGGTATTTCCAGTCCAGAAGGTCTGAGAGGCGCTCCGTGCGGTTTCGCTGGATGATGCGCTGCCGCCGGCTCTGCTGGCAAAAGCTGTAGAGGAAGGAGGTGAGCTGCGAGCAGGAATCATCCAGACTGCGGAACCGCCGGTCCAGAATGTAGATGCCTGTGGAGGCCAGGACGGGGGCTCAGAAATCAGACTAAGGAAACGTTCATTCTTCCAGGGACTCTCCGGCGCCGGGACGCCGCCGCCTCCTCCCCCGGGGACCCAGGAGCCCACCCCTTCCTCCCCCAAGATCCTCTCTGTCTGGGCACCGACCGTAAGCTGAGGGGTCTGCAATGTGTTCCTCCATGAAGCAGCCGAAGCCGGAGAGGTTGGTGGAGATACTGGGGATGCCCATAACCGTGCACTCAGCTGCAGGAAGGCGTGAGAAGAAAGGGCCTCTTACATCGCAATAAAGCCCCAACAGCGCCCTCTACTGACACCTCGAGCAAATCACTGAGCCCACAAAATCAGGTTGCCCATTAGACTCTCATAGTTTCTCAGAGGGGAAGCTAGGAGACTCGGAAAAGGGAATTCACTTCTCCCAAGGCTTCAGGATGACGAAGAATCTAGAGTCAGGCGATAGGATGCTGAATTATTAAGTACGGACTCTGTGCCAATTGTAAGGACCTATTTTATATTTTTATATTTTAGTAAGAGGCTTTCATTGAGGTTAAACAAAAACCTTGTTGTTTAACCCTTGAACTGTCCCTGCTCCCCTTCCCACAGGGGATTCACTTAAAAAACAAGTCCCAGAAACCAGCTTCAGGTAACAAAGCCCAGATACAAAGGTGGGTCGGGCCAGGTGGAGACATCCGATCAGTGAGGGGATGCATACTGTCTCCCTGGTTACCAAGGAGTATGGGCCCGGCCCTTTGGGAGCCTTTTGGGCGCCAATCCAATCAAGGTGTAATAGGCTGGTTCAGATGTCTACTAGGGTAAATCGTAACTCAGTTGGTCACCTAGCATCACTGTGGAGTTTCCTGTGTGTGTTACAATCTCACTGGCCACCTGTGCATGGCCAGGCCCGACCGCATGGCCTTTGCCCTTAAAAGCTAGTCTGTGGGGGCGCCTGCGTGGCTCAGTGGGTTAAATCCTCTGCCTTCGGCTCAGGTCATGATCCCAGGGTCCTGGGATTGAGCCCCTCATCCGGCTTTCTGCTCAGCATGGAGCCTGCTTCCCTTCCTCTCTCTCTGCCTGCCTCTCTGCCTACTTGTGATGTCTGTCAAATAAATAAATAAAATATTAAAAAAAAAAAAAAGCTAGTCTGTGAAACAGAGAAGGGTCGCCCTCTTTTGTAAGAGGTGCATCCCCAAATGTTCGGTTAGATTCTTGATGCTTGGCATGAAATAAAGCTTTGCTTGACCTTCGCTTTGTATCAGTCTCGCTCCTTTAATCACGGACCCGTTATTGGGGCATAACACCAATGTCTACCATTTTACTTAATCCACACAACCTCGAAGATAGTTTCTTGTACCAGAGTGTGCTGGTTAATCATAGCTTTGGTCTGGTTTTTTTTTTTTTTTTTTTTTTTTTTTTAAGATTTGACAGACAGAGATCACAAGTAGGCAGAGAGGCAGGCAGAGAGAGAGGAAAGGAAGCAGGCTCCATGCTGAGCAGAGAGCCGGATGAGGGGCTCAATCCCAGGACCCTGGGATTATGACCTGAGCCGAAGGCAGAGGCTTTAACCCACTGAGCCACCCAAGCGCTCCTGGTCTGGTTCTTTTGTTGTTTAAGATTTATATATTTACTTAGGGGGCTGCAGTGGTGAGGGGTAGTGGAAGAGGGAGAAAGAGTCCCACACAGACTCTGCACTAGGTGCAAAGCCTGATGCCAGGCTCGATCTCACGACCCTGCGATCAGGGCTGGAGCTGAAACCAAGTCAGTCACGTAACGGACTCAGCCACCCAGGTGCCCCAGCTTCAGTCTATTTTGACAGGAGGTAAGAGAAAGGCTCTCATTACTGCCTCGTTTAATACCCTAAAGAAGTCTGAGAAATGCTTCAAGCTGTTATAATTCAAACGTAAGTGTCCCTAAAAACCCACATAACCTGCTAACACAGGCTCCAGACATAACAGGGCTTATGGGGAAAAACAGGGTTGGGGCCAAGCACACAAAACCTCAGCATCACTGAAATCATGACAGAAATAAAGCTAGTAAAATCATCATCCTAATTCTCATGCAAGCACGGTTTGAGAGATTTTGTTAAATTACCCATAAATTAAGAAATACTACAGCAAATGTGATTATTTCCTTAGCCTGAAAAACATGAAGGTAGCTCGATTGAAAAGTTATGAGGCAGGGTTGAATTTGGGGCTACACCAGAATGTCCAGAAGGGAGGGAGAACTGCAGATAAGGTATAAGTTCAAGACCGTGTCTCTAGGGGCACCTGGGTGGCTCAGTGGGCTAAAGCCTCTGCTTTCAGCTCAGGTCATGATCCCAGGGTCCTGGGATCGAGCCCCGAGTCGGGCTCTCTGCTCAGCGGGGAGCCTGCTTACCCCAACCCCCTGCCTGCCTCTCTGCCTACTTGTAATCTCTGTCAAATAAATAAATAAATAATCTTAAAAAAAAAAAAAAAAAAAAAAAAAAGACCGTGTCTCTAAACAGAGCCAACCCCTACCTCAAGGCAGAAACTGAAGCTGACCGGCCCTGGAGTCAGGGCCTCTCCCTCTCTCAGGGAGAGCCCTGACCACATTCCATGGGTGAACTATGCATTCAGCTGTTGCTATCTGGGGGGCCAAACGTCAGCCAATGCGGGGAAATCACCTGTGACCTCTAATTACATATCATGTGAGCTACTGTGTCCCCAAAACACATTCTGTAGCCGAAGAGACTGTTACCATTGTCCCTGTTTTGCAAAGGAGAGCTTGGGGCAGAGAAAGGGGCAAGTACTCCATCATTCATGCCTGATCAGACCAGAAGCCCACCACCATGCCACACTCACCCGGTGTGTAGCCCCAAGGCTCATAGTAGGAGGGGAAGACCCCAAGATGGCATCCACGGACAAATTCCTCATAATCCACGGGGAGCAGGGGGCTCGTGGAGGATAGGAACTCTGGGTGGAAAATCACCTACCAGCGAGAAAAGAAGAGCTCAGGCCAAGCGCCTTATTTGGCTGCTCCCTGGGATCCTGGAGTGGCCCGGAGAGAGTGAAAAACTTGTCTAAAGTCACACAAGTCAGTGGGACGACAAAGCTCTGAATCTAAGTGTGTCTGCTTAAAGAGCTAAGGTCCTTTCTAAATACAGCAATCCTTGGACAAACTAGGGCAAAGGGGGAATGGGAGGCCCAGGCTCCCCCTACCCCTACCCCACCCCACCATGCTTAACCCACCCTGACCGTTGCCCTTACCTTGACCCTGTCAGCACTACTATTGAAGAGCCCAATTCGGCGGATGGTGGTCAGGATAGGGTCCGAGGAGTCGTCCAGCATGTTGTGGGTGCACACGGGGGGGAAAGACTGCCGCTGCAGGGGCCACAAGTGGGATGGGGGTCAGAGAAGGGACGGGGGCTCCCGAGTTCCCTACTAGCCATGCTGAACCTGGGGAGACCACAGTTCCCGCCAAGCTGTGGGAACCACAAGGCCAAGGAATGAGGAGTCGTAGATTTCCTATCTGGCTCTATCTGTAAAGGTCCGCTTTTCCCTTTAATCACCATGACCTGGAAATAAACTTAAACTCCCAGCGGCCTTTGGGGCGAAGCCAGCGTTCACACACCTCACGGACTGTGGGAGTTGTAGTTACTCTGTCCTGCACTCTTTGCTCTATCATCAAAGAAACCCAAAGGCAGTAAAACTCCCCTCCATCAATGGGGCAGAGACTTTTCCAATATGGGTAGCAAGCTCCAGGGGCTGCTGGAAGTTGCAGGGGTTTTGGTTTTGTTTTGAGAGAGAGAGAAAGAGGGAGAGAGAGTGTGTCTCAAGCAGGCTCCATGCCCACCACAGAGCCCGATGCAGGGCTCGATCTCAAAACCCTGAGATCGTGACCTGAGCTGGAATCAAGACACTCAACAGACTGAGGCATCCAGGCGCCTTTCGTTGTAGTTTTGTTGTGAAAATCTGGCTCACTTTCTCTCCAAGTTCCCTTTATTCTCTATCCTGTACCTCCCTCCATCCCCACTCCCAACCGGGGCCCAGAAAAACCACAATTCCAGAGTCACTGGGAGAGGCCAGAGCGAGGAACTTCCATGGGGTGCTGGGACAGATAGTTATGGGTCTCTCTTCCATCTCATGAAAAGTTCTACTCACCTTCAGTGGCCTGCAGGGGCTACAAGAAACTACAACTCCCAGCAGCCCCATGGCAGATACATCCTCAGGGAGGCCAACCGCCTAGGACTATTGGAAACTGTAGTCTGACCAAAAGCACATCACACCGTATTTTGGCTTATCTAGGTTTCCATTTCCCAGGAAATGGTTCACCAACCCTGAGCGCAGGTACCAAAGATTCTTGACTCCAGAGAAGAAAAGAATTCCACCTCCCCAAAGCCTCTGGGGCTAGGAAAGACTCTGTGAAGAAGGGGCTGCTGGGAGTTGTAGTTCTCTTTCTGTTCCTGGCACATTCTACTACTGTTTCCCATCTGCCTAATTGCATTAACCTCAGGAATCTAAAGAAGCAAGAACTCCCGGGCATGTCTGGGGACAAGGACACCGCCAGCGGGATGAGAAAAGCACTGGGTGCTGAGAGCTTTCAGTGTTCTTCCAGTAATGACAAGCATTTTAGCGGACTGTCGGGCTCTAATGAGTATGCCGCTGGAGTGCCCAAGACCCGGGGACAGCAGGAACTTATAGTTCTCCTTCTGTGGCTGGGTTGGCTTGTCCTTTGACCCCAGGGACTCAAAGAAAGAAAAAATTGAAAAAAGAAAGCAAAACAAAATACAAAACAAAAACAAAAACAAAAAAAGGAAAGAGAAAGAAAGAAAGGAAGGAAGGAAAGAAGGATGGAAAGAAGGAAGAGGGGCATCTGGGTGGCTCAGTGGGTTAAGCCTCTGCCTTCAACTCAGGTCATGATCTCAGGGTCCTGGGATCGAGCCCCACATCAGGCTCCCTGTTTGGCAGGGAGCCTGCTTCCCCCTCTCTCTCTGCCTGCCTCCCTGCCTGCTTGTGATCTCTCTCTCAGTCAAATAAATATAACAAATAAATAAATAAATAAATAAATAAATAAATAAATAAAATCTCAATAAATTAAAATAAATAAATAAAGAAAACTTCAACTCCCAGCAGAACTGTAGCCGAATAAGCCATGGGAAAACAGGCTGCCCTCAGGAAATGGAAGGCCTACCAGTTAGCTCCCACCTTTGGTGGACCTGGGAATGGATTCCCCCCAACAGGGCTGCCAGCTCTGGGTTGAGGGGTCCCAACCATACCTGCGTGGCGAAGATGGCTCTCTTCATCATGGTGAAGTCCTCCTTGTCCAGCATCTTGTTCATGTCTGGGAGGCTCCCCCTGCAAAGTGAGCAGCGCATGTGTTTGGGAATCAGGGCTGAGGAGGGCAGTGAGAGCCCAGAGGATGCAGGGCTGGGGATGGGGCACTCACACCAGCAAGGATTCGTAAAGCTTCCTTCCGAACTTCTCTTTCACGGTGTTGGCCGTATCCCTGGAAGGAGCAAAGCCACAGCGTCACATGCACACACATCAGCTGCTGTATGTTGTTAGGTCCCTGGAGCGGCTGGAAAACTGAGGTCTGAGCAGAGGGGCCCTGGGGATTCTGAGCTGGAGGATGGGGGGCTGGGAAACGGGCCCTGGATGGCTTGAATCCCTTGTGACTTGCATCAGCTGTGTGGCAAAGGACAGGTGGCCTTCCCTCTCTGACTTTAGTGACTCAGACGGGGATAAAAATAGAACCAACCTCATAGGTTTGCAGTGAAAACTTGACAAACTCATGACAAAAAGTGCACAGTACCTGGCACATGGTGAGCCTTCCAGAAATGTCAGCTATTTTTAGGACTTGCACTAGTCCTGGCTGTGGTAATGCTAAGCCCCATTTTATAAAGTGGGAAAATTATGTTCTGAGAGAGGAAACCTGAGGTACACGAGGGAAGCTAGTAATTAGTGACACCTTAGAGACTCATCGACATTCCTCGGCTCATAATCCTCTCATAGCTCAGGCCTCATTTTCTACCCCATCTCCCTACAGCACACTGCTCCAGCGCCACTGGTCTCCTTGTGGTTTCTCAAACACACCACAGGGCCTTTGCATCTGCTGTTCCTCTGCCTGAAATGCTATTCCCCAAACACACACAGGGCTCCCTCCCTCATTTCCTATTGGTCTCTACCCAATGGCACTTTGTCAGTGTGGCCTGTCCGGACAACTCCGTGTCCTATCTCATATTCCAGTCCTGCTTTATTTTCTTGCCAGAGTACTTCCCTTTTTTTTTTCTTACTCCCACTTTTCTTTTTGAAAGATTTTAAGTTATCTCTACACCTCATATGGGGTTTGAACTCACAACCCCAAGATCAAGAGTCACATGCTCTAGTGACTGAGCCAGCCAGGCACCCCAGAGCACTTTCTATAGAACTTTCCAGAATGTGAGCTTGGTGGCAAGGACAGGCATTTGTATCTTTCGTATTCTTCTCTTTCTCATCCAGGCTGTGTCCCCAGGGCCTGGAACAGTGCCTGGTACCTGGTAGGTGTGCAATGAATATCTGATGGCTGATGAGTGGGTTTTGCACTTCAGGAAACTGAGGCTGGGAGAGACAGAATTATTTGCCTAAAGTCACAAGGCCAGCAAAGGGCAGTGGCACAAGGGGGACCTTGCCAGAGCCCTGGCTGTGTGGTCACACTCGTCCTCCCTGAAACTCCTTACTGGCCCTGAACTGGGGGCCTCTCAAGTAAGCGCTTTCCTAAGAACTGGTGGGGTGAGCTGCTTGTGTTCCAAAGAACAAAACTGAGCTTCCTGAAGCACAAAACTGGGAGTGGGAACGGCAGGGCTCCTGGGCCCAGGGCTGCTGACCAGAGCTGCTTGCGCACAGCCTGGCCCTTGAGGGTTTCCACGTTGAAATTGTTGGTCCGAGCCGGCATGATGAAGAAGGCGACCACTGTCTGCTCGCTGCCATTCACCTGGGCAGAGGAAAAGACGTGGGGGTGGGGGAAGGGGGTCAGGATCACCTGGGAGAAGGCTGAGGCCACCTACCCTTTACCACCCATCAAGACCACTCTGGCCCCACCATGCCCTTTCCTGTCCAGGAAACTGAAGTTACCATCCCCAAGGGGACTCCAGTCTGCCATCCGGGTCTTGACACTTCCCCTCTATACATGGGTTTCTCCCATCCCCCCACCCAGTTATGTCTTGATTTCTTCGTCCTCTTTCCGTGTCCTCACACACAGCCCGGGCCTTACTCTGAGCAGATAGTTGAGTCGGGCCAAGGCCTCTAGGAAGACGTCGGCCCCCTTGTTAGAGAATTCATAGCGGCCAGCGATAAAGAAATACAAGGTCTTGTCCAAGTTGAAGTCCAGGTGCCTAAAAAAGCCACAAGGCAGGGTGAAGCCAAAGGTGAGGACCCTCTAGCCCTGACCTTAAAACTACAAACCCCAGCAGCTACAGGGGCAAAGAGCCTCTTAGCCAGAGCAGAGGCATCATGGGGATTCCTGAGAATTGTGGTTCTCCTCTGCTTGGATGGGGGTCAGTCCCTCAATACTTAGCCACTGTTCTGGAGCTCAGGAGCTCAAGAGGCTGAGCCGCCAGCTGTACGCTCAGGACATGGGCCCCCAACCCTCTCCTCTCTCAAGACCTGGGTATCTGGTCCACATACCCATAAAAATGGCCCCGCACAAACTCCTGGATCCGAGCCTTGCTCTGAGCATGGAGGTTCTGGAACTCATGCATGGCGGAGAACTTCTTCACATTCAGCCCATTGGGTGTCACAATATCTGGGGTGAGGGGAGAAGGTCCACGTTTTAGATCTTCATTTATTCATTCTGATCAGCTGGCTGAATGAATAAACAAAGGAAAAACTCCTTTCCCTGAACAATGTCTCTGCTTTAGTAGCTCCTCTGGGAGCTCCCATGGTGACCCAGCTGCCCTGCCACTCGGGATGCCTTCTTGCCCAAAGTTACTTGCATAGGTTAACAAGCACAACTACAAATCCCAGCAGCCCCCTACAAATGGCTAAGCCCCCACAAAGAAATGATCCACCTTGGGGTCTCTGGGAGTTGTAGTAATTTTGTTGCCCCTAGTCCACCCTGCTCTGAGAATGATTTAAACATCCCCATTCCTGCTTCTCCAGAACATACCGTCAACCTTCAAGCCTTTCTTAGGGTCCCAACCATTTCCTATCCTCATAGAAATTAAAGCATGTCAATGAAAAATTATAACCCCCACCTGCTCCTGGTACAAAATTTCAGGAGGCTCAGGAGCTGACTAGCCTAGGGCCTTCTGGGAATTGTAGTTCTCATAATACACCCGTTGAGAATGGGTACCATAACTCATGAAGATTAACTGGTTCCAACACTGTTCTTCTCAAAATCCAAACCCAGTGAAACTCCCTTCCCTGTCAGAAGACCAATATCTACATTAGCCAATAAAACAACTTTACCATTTTGAAATTCATGTCAAAGAAACGACACCTCCCATTAATCTCTAGGGCGTTGGGTGAGGCAGCTTCATATTCGGGTCACCAATTTAGGGTCCCCTGGGAGGTGTAGTTCTTTGCTCTCTACAGGTAAGAAAAACTGGTCCAGGTCTTAGCACAGACCACCTCATTCATGTCTAGGGACCCCAGCCTATACCCTACCTGGTTTCCTCTTGAGTAGGTGCTGAGCCTCGATGGCGGTAATCTGGGACACAGTAGTAAAGACGTGCGCACAGTGGGCCGCTGCCCGCTCCATGCAGTAGCGGTGATAGATCTGCCTCTCACCTGCTTCCTTGTCCACATTGAACTAGACGGGAAGGGAGGGCAGTCAGGGCACAAGAGCTAGGGAGAAGACTGGAGGTCTGGAGTAGTTGAGGCCGGAAGGTGAACTCCTCCTGGGTCTGATGGGGGACGGGGCTGAGGACTCGGACTCCAGAAAGGAGTCCCCCTGGACTCTTTGATTCCCCCTGGGTCATCCTGAAACACTGGGAGCCCCCCTATGCCACAGTCCCGGCTCACGTTCTCCAGGTTGTTGTAGAAGTCCACGGCACCCGCACACAGGTATCGTCCCAGGAGCGTGGCGTGGGTGGTGAAGATTGTCGCCACAGGCAGCCGCCGGGCCCGGCACAAGCAGAGTCCGATGCCCGCCAGCCACTCGTGGAAGTGTGCAACCACATGTGGCTTCTCCTCGTTCTGGGCCAGGAACTATGGGGCAACAGGAACGGGGCCACTGTGTCTCCATATGTGTCGTGTAGGCAATTGACAATCCCCCAAGGTGGACGAGGAAGCAGGGGAGAGCTATCACCACTCCTGCACAGGATGGTCACCCACTGTCATCCCCCTAGAATAAGGAACTGTAAATCCTTGAGACAGACCAGCTGACCCCATCCCCAAAGGCTGATGGAAATTTGGGGTGAGGGTTGGCCAACCTTCTAAGACCCAGCAGGGCTGAATTGGAAAGCAGCCCCAAGTCCTGGATGCAATTCCTGGAGACTCTATCTCAGTCAAGAGTAGAACTGTACCCAGTACTGGCTAAAGGACTACAATTCCCAGAATGCCCTAGGGGTAACCAGTTCCTAGACTGTTTACCCTGGGGCATGAGAAGTGAAGTCTCTGGAGCCTTTTAAAACCGAAAATGGGGTCAGAACCAGCATTCCTGGTTCTCCTATAGGCTGGAGATCCCCCAAAACATCCAGGGTCCCATCTGAGAGCTAAGTGCAGCCACTATCAGACTAGAGAACTACAACTCCCAGAATTCCCTGGTACAAACCCTCCACAGGGGCCCAGCGGGGACCCCCTAAAGCTAACAGCTCAAAAAAATCCCCCACCCAGCCACCCCCTGGCCAGGGGCTGATGACCATTGTAGTCTGGGGCCAGAGCCAGAAGGAGTGACTTGGGGACAGGAAATGGGACCTACCTCACCCAGGAACCAGGTGGTGAGGAAGCCAAAAAGGACAGCGTCATTGGCCTCCCGATCGTACCAGGGCACCCCAATGTTGCAGGTGTCCCAGAGCTCCCCCTTCCAGCGCTCCAGGGCCCAGGCTGAGGCCCCCACATCCAGGAGCACCACCAAGGGGCTCCCCTCGATCAGCCAGCGACCGAAGTACACCTAGGGGTGGGGTGGGGGGTGGGGGGGTGGAGGTGGGTGTCAAGGGAAGGCTCAGGGCTGCGGCCAGAGGTCACTGGGCTCAGCACCTGCGGCTCTCCCATCCGCAGCTCTTCCACCCTGTCTCTATATCTGCTGCTGATTTCTAACCCGCTGCCTCATTTCTCTATGTGCTGTTAGTTATTCCCACCATGATCTTTTTTTTTTAAATTTTATTTATTTATTCGACAGAGAGAGAGAGAGAAAGAGATCACAAGCAGGCAGAGAGGCAGGCAGAGAGAGAGGGGGAAGCAGGCTCCCTGCTGGAACAGAGAGCTCGATGCGGGGCTCGATCCCAGGACCCTGGGATCATGACCTGAGCCAAAGGCAGAGGCCTAAACCACTGAGCCACCCAGGTGCCCCCACCATGATCTTTTCCCATCTGTTACACTTATCCTGTTCCTTGCTTAGTTTCTGTAACCACTACCCTGCTCCTATCCACTGCCACCTTTCTCTACCTACAACCGTGCATTTTATACCTCCTTCCTCTGTGCCTCCACTGCCTTGTTTTTCCACTTCTATTATGTCTCCAACCTGCTGCCTTGTTTCCATGTTTCCTGCCACTTCTCTCTTGCCACCCCTCACACTGCTCTCTCCCGTGATCTCTTCCTTCTGCTGCAAATTCCTTCCACTGGATGCTTCTTTTCCTGTCCTCCCCGCCCTCTTTCTTCCACCCACTGCCTGGCGTCTGAGCCTGTCGCCCTAAGTTTGTCACCTACTGCCTCCTTACTCTGCCCTGAGGCCCGTTTCGTACTCTGCCAGCTGCCCTTTCTAACACCAGTTGCCCTCTTTCCTCCCCGAGGGGCTGCGTTTTTCTACCCACTGCCCTGTTTCTAAACTATGCCATCACATTTTGTTCTGGCCCTGCCACGCTGCTCAGGTCGGCGGCTGCTTTTCCTCCCGAGATGACAGCCTAGGTTCTGGGCCTGCTGCCATGGCCCTGTGCAGGCCAGCAAGCAGTCAGATACCTCCCCGACCTGGCTTTTCCCAGCCTGGGGAGCCGGACTCTGATGCCCTGCCCCTCCCCCTGCCAGCTGTTGCCTGCCCTTTCGCTGGGGTGGGGGGCTATTCTTAGGCCCCCAGCACGTGGGGAGCAGCTGCCATGGGGGATGGCTGGGCTGTCCTAAGGTTCCTTAGGGACACGGCCCGGCCTGACTGGACTCCAGACCCCACCCCAAGCCAGAGGCTGTGAATGAATGCAGGCACCACTGTACTTTCCCTCCCACACCACAACCTGTCATGAGATTGAGACCGGCTATGTCTTGGGCATCTCTGTGGATGGCGGCCATCTCCCTGTGCTCATTCTTCAGTCCTCATCCGGGATGTTGGGATGAGATCTCCCCTCCTAGCTTTAATTCCTGGCTCTGCCCCTCTGAACTGGCTGCCCCGCCCCTACCCCCCTGGGTCTGCTCACCTAGCTCTCTTTTCTCTTTGCTAGTACTCCATCTTCTTTTCCCTTCCAAGTCCTTCTCTCTGAAACATCCATGGGCTGTTTTTCTTCTTCTCTCTCCGTATTGCTCTAGCCCCTGGCGCTATCACCACCTTTTGGGATGCTCAGTCTCTCTCCCTTGGAGAGGTCTCCCTCTCCACTCATTGCAAGCTCGACTGTTTATAGTAATAATGACGATGACAACGATCGCCTCGATCACAGTATCTCATAACACAGAAGCCAGGAACTGGCCTGAAGACTTTATTAACTACTGCATCCTCCCCAAAACCGTACAAGGTAGGTGCTATTAGCATGTTTATTAGCCAACGTCACGGAGGCAGAGGGTAGAGAACATGACTTTGAACTTCAGGCTCCCCTACTCTGGCACTCCTGCATCACCCCACGCCCACCTGCCCTGGGTTCTATCTGGCCAGCTGTCTTTCTACCTGGCTCTTTTTCTCTCTGTGGGTCTGACGATCTTGGCCTCTAGGAACTGTCTCTCAGTCTATCTTGTACCTGCTGTCTGTCTGTCCGTTCACCAATGTCTTATGGCTTGGGGCTCACCGACCCATTTCACAGCATCTTGCATCTGTCTGAGTGTCTGTTAACCTTCCCTTTCCTCCTTTATGTCTGCCTGAGAAAGTACTGGGTCATCCTGTGTTTCTGTCCATGCCTCTCTCTCCCCCGACCAGGGGCGATCCTCCCTCCCCAGCCATCCCTTCACCATCCACAGCGCCTGCCCTAACTCTGGGTGCCCACCTCCCTACCCTTAGCCAGGCCATGTCCTACCTTGCAGCCCTTGCTGTTCATGGAGTCCAGTGTCCTCTTCAGAGCCAGGGTTGGGGGGTCAAGCAGCTCCACCTGGGTCCTCACACCCTGCTCCGTGTAAGGTCCCACCAGGTAGTAGTTGTCACCCCACTCATCCCCCGTCACCTTCGCCTTCGTCTGCAGCACCGTGTAGATGCCACCCACTGTGGGCCCAAGTGTGTGAGGGCAGGTCCCAGCCGAGGTCCACAGGTCTGGGACCTGGGGTGGGGGGCATGGGACGTACTAGGGCCCTGGACTTCCTTAGAGGCTTAGAGGGAGGAAGGGACTAGAAGCCCATATTTCTGAGTCAGAGAGAATGCGATAGGAGTTCGAGGCAGTACTCCCGGGCCGAAGGGAGAACGGGGCTCAGGCTATACTTCTGAGTCTGACAGGAAAGGGCTAGGGACCCAGGCTCCTGGGTCCTGAGGGAATTAGGGGCTGGGGTCCCAAGGATGACAGGAGCTGACAAGGATTAGCAGGACCCAGGTTCCCGAGTTCCCAGCTTACAGGAACTGGGTTTAAATTCTCAAGTCAGGCTCTAGGTCACAGCAGGGGAGACTCTCTCTTCATGACCCTATTCAGATTCCCACAGTTGCCTAAGAGAAGGCTGAATTGTCATTCCGTGCCCCCCAGGGGCTCTGCTGACCTGTCCCCCAGTCTTCTCTCCCCAACTGAGAACATGCATGCAGGGCCCTGCGCCTCCCATGACCACTCCAGACCCAGGAGTCTGGGCTCTTGGGCTCCTTAACTACAGGAGCCTGGGCCCTGGTGATACATGGCTCCCAGTTTGAGGGCTGCCTGCCATGGTGTAAGACCAGGTCCCATTCTCTCCCAAGACGCGACAAAGCCAAACCCCAGCTCCCTCCAGCCCAGCTGGTTTTCCAAACTCAGAACTTCAGGCCCCGAAGAAATCTAGGCCCCCAGCCACTCCCATCCTTGGGCCCAGCCCCTGACCAACTTAGGACTTCCCAGCCTTCCCTCATTCCAGTACGCATGTGTCTGAGGCCCCAGGCTCCTCTACTCACACCCTATAGCTCACACCCTCCTCTCCCTTCAGAGCCTAGGCATTCAGACCCCAACTCTCTCCCACCCTAAGACCTAAGAATTAGAGTCTGTAGCCCCTCTCATCTTTACTCTCAAGTGCCACCAGGACTCCTGCATCCTATCTTCCAGTTGGCACTCTCCCAAATCCGGAGTTATATCCCCAGACTCCTCTCCCCTGGGACGCGGGTCTAAAACCCAGCCACTTCCCCGGTTTGCACTAGGAAGTGCCAACCAGTCCCCCCCCTCCCCCCCCCCCCGCCCATCTCCTTCCCTGTTCAGGACCCGTTTCTGGTCCCTCAGAAACTTCCCTCCAGGACCTAGGAATCTTTCATTTTAGCCCCCTCTTCCCTATGACCCTTTCGTTTTAACAGCGAGGCGGCACATCCCTACCCCGCCAGGGTCCAGAAGACATACCCCAGCCTCTCCCCAAGGACACAGGAGTCATAGGCTCCAGAACCCAAGAGTCGTGCCATGTAGTCTTGTCCCCCTATTACTCAAGAGTTTCAGCCCCCATCCCCGATTGCCCTCCTCGTCCGCGACCCACCGCCTGACGTGCTCACCCTTGTTGGCCACCTCCCAGGCCACCTCGAAGAGCACTGTGTTCTCCAGGTCGAATTCATCTTCCCAATCTTCCAGTCCTGGCAGGGAGGACATGGACAAAGTGCGACTTAGAGGCATGGCTGACGCGTGAAGGGGGCTCCAGGGGCCACAGGTGGGGGCTCCAGAGGTGTCTGGGGAATGCAAAGGGCAGGGCGCGGGGCCAGGTAGCTAGTGCCCAACGGGAAGATCGCAACGCCCTCGGCTTCCTATTGCACGACCGCACCCCCGCCCGGGAGCTCACTGCCCTAGGCAGGAGGTGGCTGCAGCGTCACTAAGGCTGGTGGGGCCCCTGCAGTGAAATCTTGCGGCCGCGAGGAGGCGGGGCCCGTCCCCCGGCCAGAGCCATTGGCCCGTGTCTGGGGGAGGGGGCTGCCGCGTCTCCTCATTGGTGAACAAGGCAGGGTTTGCTCTGCCCCGCCACCTTAGCGGCCAATTAGAACCTCGGGGGGGCGTGGCTGCCCGCCGCGCTTGCCGACTGGCCCTCAACTCTGTCAATCCTAATCTTGAGGCCCCAGAGTTAGCAGGGAGAAAAGAGGGTGGAATAGGGAGCAAAGGGAGCGTGGGGGACGTGTGGTAGCCCAAAGAAGTCTTAAGAATTTTGCAATCAGCCTCAGCAAAGAGGTCTGGGTAAAGGGAGGGGCCAGGAGGCGTTGGGAACCGACCCAGGAGTTCCGGGAAACCCTTTACCATCTCAGTCTGCAGAGGAGCGGGGCCTGAAAAGTGACGCCACACCCCCACAAGGAGAGTTTGCATATTTATGAGGAAACGTCGAGATTTTTGGAGGACCTGGCCGTCTAGAAGGACCAGAACGCCTCGTTTCTAGCGCGTTTCCGTTTCCGCTAGGATATTGGCGGTTGGTGAGCATCATGGCAACCGTGGTAAGTGCCGGCGTGGGGATTGCTGAGGAGCGAACCCTCACTCCCGAGTCTGAGCCGGAACGGTGCTGGGGACCCGGGCCCCTGGGTCTGAGGGAGAAGGCCTGAGGTCCAGGATTCCCAGTTATGAGGGAAGAGAAGGTCTGGGGGCCAGGACTCCCGGGTCTGAGGGAGAAGGTCTGGGGGCCAGGACTCCTGGCTCTGAGGGAGGGGCGGGCTGGGGGCCCGGACTCCCGGGTCTGAGGGAGGAGGCGGCTGGGGGCCAGGACTCCTGGGTCTGGAAGAGGAGAGGGAATGGGAGCCAGCACTCCCTTGTCTGAGGAAGGAGGTGGCTGGGGGTCTGGACTCCTGGGTCTGAGGGAGGAGGGGGCTGGGGGCCTGGGCTCCTGCGTCTGAGGGAGGAGGTGACTGGGGGTCTGGACTCCTGGGTCTGAGGGAGGAGGGAGCTGGGGACCTGGGCTCCTGCATCTGAGGGAGGAGGAGGCTGGGGGCCTGCACCCCTGGGTCTGAGGGAGGTGGAGGAGCTGTGGGCAGGACTTCTGAGTCTGAGGGAGAAGGCTGCTGGGGCCTGGGCTTCTGTGTCTGAGGGAGGAGGAGTCTGGGGGCCAGGACTCCTGGGTCTGAGGAGGAGTAAGGGGGGGGGGGTATCCTGGAATCCTGGATTCAAGTGGTATTCAGGGTCTCAGTGGTCCGATCTGACCCTATCATGTTACGGGAACTCCCAACTTCTAGTCCTCTGGGTGCAGTCAGCAGATAGTTCTGCAGACTTTGCCCTAAAGTTTGATGAGGGTTCTAGTATCTTGGGCTTCAAGCCATTCAGGAGCCTTGGGTTGTTGATGGTATGAATGGCACCTGAGTACAGGAGGAGGCTCAGGTGGGAACTTGTCCTGTGTGCTTAAGAGTGAGGAGTTGCTTAATCTTGAGCCACAAGAGTGTTGAGGACCTAGAGGGTATCCGTGGGGAAGGGGACACAGCTGGGAGTGCAGAGGTTGGGAATCTTGTCATGGGATTGTTTGGGCCATTTTCATATTTTGGCACCTCATACTTGGGGCTGATGCTCAGTAGGTTATCACTTGAATTTTTTTTTTTTTTAAATTTTATTTATTTGACAGAGGGAGAGATGGAACACAAGCAGGGGGAGTGCTCCCTGGGAGCCCGATGCGGGGCTCGACCCCAGGACCCCAAGATCATGACCCGAGCCGAAGGCAGAGGCCTAATGACTGAGCCACCCAGGCGCCCCTCACTTGAGTTTTTTTTTAAAGATTTTACTTATTCATTTGAGAGAGAGCCAAAGAGGGCACAATCAGGGGAGGAGGGAAAAGGAGAAGCAGACTCCCGGCTGAGCCGGAATCCTGAGGCAGGGCTCGATCCCAGGACTTGGAGATCATGACCTGAGCCAAAGGCAGGTGCTTAACCATCTGAGCCACCCAGGTGCCCCTCCAGGGGCTCTTGAATTGTCCCGGGGGGGCCCGTACTCGTCTCTCTCCCCTATATGAGAAGGAATGGTGGCTGGCTCCTCTTTTCAGAGAGCTGGGGACACCAGAGGACCCAGTACCTGCTTGCCAAGTCAGCTCAGACTTTAGTGCGTCATTCATCCAAACCCCAAGCGTTGAACCCCAAGTGAACAAGCAAGATGTGGGCTGTGCCCTTCATGGGACTCCCATCCACTGGAGCCGAGAACATTGATTGGACAGTCTCCCTCCTAAATGTGAGATTACACAGGGAGATCGGGCTCCCAAGGGAGACCTCGCATTCTGCCCGGACATCCGGAGACCCTGGAACAAGTCAGGCTGGGGCAGAGGTCAGGGAGGGCCTCCCTTCATGTCGCTTCATCTAATTCAGTGGGGGAGGTGGGGAGAGCAGGCTGGACCCTGGGACATGTGCGTGCAAAGGCCTGGTGACAGATTTGGGCAGTGAGGTACAAGGGGGCCGGGCGATCGAGCCAGCTCGCTACTCCACGTTGGTGTCTGTCCTTCTGGCTGTGGGAGTGGAGAAAACTTCTTCCTTCACCATATCACTCCAGGACACCACGTACTGTGCCAGGTCCTGGGGACAGAGCTGTGAATGAGACAGACACGGTCCTTATTGTTCTGGGACTCGGTGTACTGGGGTCAACCAACCAGCATTCGTTGGTGACAGACGAGAAGGGTGGGAGTGACAGATGTTGGGGCTGTTGGCCTGCCCCATGTAGGGAAGAGGAATGCAAAGGACTGCCTCCTGGACGCGGGCGGGAGGGACGGAGGAGGTAGTGAAAACTGGGATCATCTGACTCTTCGGACGTGTCTTCCTCTGCTCCCAGACGGCCACAACCAAGGTCCCAGAGATCCGAGATGTGACGAGAATTGAGCGTATCGGTGAGTGAGCATAGCCACCCCTGCCTGCCCCTGAGACAGAGCCAGCCTGCCCAGGGACCCTGAGAGGGAGGTGGGCTGAGTGCCAGAGTGGACTCAGATGGCACATGGGGGACCGTGTTGGGAACCACTTCCGTTGCAAGAGGCTGATTGATTGCTCTCTGCCTCAGTGTCCTTATCTGCAGAATGGAGCAGAGATAGTTCCCCTCATCAACTGATAGAAGATTCCATAAGGTCAGGCACATAGAACCCTTAACGTGCAGGGGCCAATATTGTTTCAGCTCTTAGAGGGCCGGGCGCTGTTGGAGCAGAAGACCCAGTACCTTCCCCGCAGGGTGCTTACAATCTGGAGCTGGGGTCAGCAAATCTTTTCTTAAAGAGCCAGCTGTAACTCTCTTCTCTGTGGCAAATAATTCAGTTCTCCTGCTGCAGTGCAAAAGCAGCCACAGGCCCTGTGTAAGGGAATGGCCGTGGCGCTGTGCCAATAAAACTTTATTTACAAAAACAAGAAGACTGACCCACAGGCTCTAGTTTACGCAGCCCCGGTCCAGTGTGAAACATTGAAATCCCACGTCTCTATCTCTCACTGGGCTGTGTGGTCTTGGCCAAGGGGGCCTAACCTCTCTGGGCTCCTTCCTTAACTTCATGGCGGTGAGGGCCTGAGGAGGTTGCTGAACCCCAGAAGCACTCTGGGGTGGTAATAGCTGCGACTCTGTTTCTCAGGTTATGTGGAATGAGATAAGAATCTGTAGGGCCGCTTAGGCTATAATCGTAAAGTAATTGTGATCGTCAGCCGTTCCGGTTAGATTCTGATCTGATGGTGCCGTAAGCCAGGTCTTGGTGATTCTGGCCCACTGTGCTATAGCCTAAGGGCAGCTCTAGTTTATTAAGCCTTTACCCCGACCAGCCCTTCTCCCCGTGAGGTAGAGACTCAGACCCTCTATCTGACCAAGGAGGAAACCAGGGCTCAGATGAAGCCCTTTTCTCTGGCCACACATTATCCCTAGCTGACTGGTGACTGTGTCTTCTGGTTCTTCCCCCTGACGCAGGTGCACACTCGCACATCCGGGGGCTGGGGCTGGACGATGCCTTGGAGCCACGGCAGGTAGAGCTGAGGGCAGCGAGGTGGGGAGGCTGATCCCTGGAGGTCCCAGGCACAGGGGCCCGGGAGTGTTAGGGTCTCCCAGACCTCTGGCCACCTATCTATAAAATGTAGCCACGTGCAGAGTTTTATTAATTTTTAAAAATTGAGGTGGAAAAGGTTTTTTCAGCTTTTTTCCCGAAGTCCTAACCAACAGCATGCCCTTTTGTCTCCCTGGCCTGGAGGTGGTGGAAATGGGGTGGCAGCCCAGTGGGATGTCACCTGGTGTGCTCTTGCCTTCCACCCCATAGGCTTCCCAGGGCATGGTGGGGCAACTGGCTGCCCGGCGGGCGGCTGGCGTTGTGCTGGAGATGATCCGGGAAGGGAAGATCGCCGGGCGGGCAGTGCTCATCGCTGGCCAGCCGGGCACGGGGAAGACAGCCATTGCCATGGGTAAGAACGCTCTCGGGGGCCGGGGGGGGTGCCTGGGTGGCTCAGTGGGTTAAAGCCTCTGCCTTTGGCTCAGGTCATGGTCCCGGGGTCCTGGGATCGAGCCCCGCATCGGGCTCTCTGCTCCGCGGGGAGCCTGCTTTCTCTTCTCTCTCTCTGCATGCCTCTCTGCCTACTTGTGATCTCTGCCTGTCAAAAAAAAAAAAAGAATGCTCTCGGGGCAGGAGCTCTTCGGGTCTCTGCCAGATAATACTTACTGTGTAAATCCGGCTTCGCTTCAGCCACATTTAACAGGCCGCCCAAAATGGCAGGAACGTAAACATTCTGGCTCATTCTCTCACGTAGAAGAATCTGCCTTCCTACCTCAACATCCTCTGTACTTGCTTCCGTGTCAGGGTCACCTGTTCCAAGAGGGTTGCCTAAGCTCCAGCCTTCCCATCCATACTTCCACATAGGAGGAAGAAGAAAGAGATCTTGCAGTGATTATATACCTCCCTCCCTTTAAAGGTAGCTCCCTTTAAGCAGCTGTCATGCAACTCCCACACGGTTTTACTTACATCTTATTGACCAGAACTTAATCATATCATCACATTTACTGCGACATGATGAGACATGAGCACCTCTTGTTTTAATGTGGACCATTGCTTCCTTAGTAAAGTGCGGGTCCTGGGCCAGACACTGGGGACACTTAGATGAGGAAGGGCAAAGCCTTAACTTTAGGGAGTTTCTGGTCTTGGGGACACAGTTCCTTATAGGCTGGTGGGTGCTGTAATGGACAGAGGCGAATCCTGACCCTATGAGGGAGCAGGGAAGGATGCGGCGGTAGTTACCAGGAGAGCCTTCCCAGAGAAGTCAGGCCCTGAGCCAAGACTTGCAGAGTGTCTGGACAGTAAAGAACGGGACAGCCAGGCACAGAGTGTGGCACATCTCTGAAAAGGGGACCAGGAAGAGTCCCCACCTCCCACTGGTCAGAAGGGTTCAGTGACTTCCTATCTGTGGGACTCGGCGTGGTGCTTGGAGTGATGGCAAGATCAGCCCCGCTGGCCACCAGCCAACCCCAGGCCAGAGAGAAGACCTGTTCCCCAGCTTGTCCGCGGTCATGTGACCGGTTCATGGTTGGACACCAGTGCCCACCTGCCGCCCCCAGGTCACTTCTCTGCAGGGTGCCTCCCCTACTAGTGGTCCCTGTTCTACAGAGAGGCAAACAGACTCGAAGCAGACAAGACTTCTCAGGATCACGTGGTGCTAAGCGGTCAGGCCAGGATTCAACCTAGGCAGTCTGTCTCCAGGGCCATTAAGGTTAACTGTTTCAGCCCTCTTTTGGCCTCTACTCCTGTGCATTGCCCCCGAGCCCGGAGGCTAAACAGCTCCTAGAGGTTGGGAGATGGGCTTGGCAAGAAGATAAGGTCATGAAGTTGGCCCTCTGGTCAGCATTGGGTTTGAACCGTGCCTCAGTGTGCAGCCTGCCGTCCCTGGCTTTCTCCGTGTCTCCCTGTCTGCCCCCGGCGCTGAACCCGTCTCAGCTATGCTCCTTCCTGAGCAGGGAGAGAGCTGGTTTGACACAGGGTAGGTGGTGCCTGGTGCTAGGCTGCACCCACCTACCCAGACCACCTCTTCCCCAGGCATGGCACAGGCCCTGGGCCCTGACACCCCGTTCACAGCCATCGCGGGCAGCGAGATCTTCTCCCTGGAAATGAGCAAGACAGAGGCGCTGACGCAAGCCTTCCGGCGGTCTATTGGAGTTCGCATCAAGTAAGCACAAGACCCAGGGCTGGCGATGGAGCCAGCTCGCAGAGCCTCGGGATGACCCCTGTCCTGTTCGACTTGTTCTGTGCCCAAGGGCTTGTGGGAGTTAGCCATTCCCAAGCGCCCAGGCATTGGGCTCTCTGCTCATACCTGTTCTCTGCCTAGGGAAGAGACCGAGATCATCGAAGGGGAGGTGGTGGAAATCCAGATTGACCGGCCGGCGACAGGGACGGTGAGTCTGCTGTGAGCCTAGGCCACCTCCAGGGCTGGAGGGTGGGGCGACGGAATCCGTGGAATATTTGATCTGCAGGTTGGAGCCCTCTTCGGGTGCCTCCGGTTGGGGGTCAGTTTATCCCCTGGTGAGCAGCACTGTGAGCAGTTAATACCAAATAATACCAGTTAATACCAAATAGTGTCATGAGAGAAAGTCTGGAAGTTTCTCATAGTTAATTTTTTTTTAAAGTTTTATTTATTTAAGTAATCTCTACCCCCAACATGGGGTTCGAACTCACAACTCTGAGACCAAGAGTTGCATGCTCTTCTGACTGAGCCCTCTGGGGGCCCTCTCATAGTTAATCTTTTTTTGTGTGTGTGCAAAATGGTGGTTTTCTCAAAGGACGGGGACAGGACCTGTGGGCAGAAGGAGCTGCTGCGCTCTCTCACGGCTGATTCTTAATGGTCAGGCTTAAGAACCTGTTCTTTGAGATTTTATGCAGCTTAGCACTTAAAGGCATTTCCTATCCAGGTTGTTGTGATTCCCTCCCTTTTTTTTTTTTTTTTTTTAAGTTGAGAATGATAACATTCTTGTTGTAAAATGAAACACATAAGGAAGCACATAAAGTAATCATGTGGTTAGTAAATTATTATAAAGCAAATCCCCTTAGGACCACCAGCAAGATAGAAAACTAGAACTTCAGGGCGCCTGGGTGGCTCAGTGGGTTAAGCCTCTGCCTTTGCCTTGGATCATGATCTCAGGGTCCTGGAATCAAGCCCTGCGTCAGGCTCTCTGCTCAGTGGGGAGCCTGCTTCCCCCTCTCTCTACCTGCCTCTCTGTCTACTTGTGATCTCTCTCTATCAAATAAATAAATAACATATTTAAAGAAAAAAAAAAAACTAGAACTTTGCTGGCTCCCGACCCCTGGCAGCCACGGATCCGCTTCTGGTCTCTGTGGATTTGCCAGTTTGGGGTCATTCTTACACACAGGGTCCTGTGGCAGGTGACTTGCCAGGGCTGGCTTCTCTTCCTCCATCTGTAATTCTCTCGCACATGTTCAGTTGTAGTTGCTGGTGACACGCCAAATGATGGAAAGTTTAGACACGCTTCAGGCCTCTTGACCTCGCACTGAGTCACCTCCCGTTCCTGTGTCTTGTCCCGTGGACACTGTCCTCTTCTTTCATTTGCTTGTCGTTCTCAATGGAAATAGGTTTCAGAAGCACAATTCCATTGACTTGCAATTTCTTTTTTTTTTTTTTCTTTTTTAAGATTTTATTTATTTATTTGACAAAGAGAGACAAAGCAAGAGAGGGAACATAAGCAAGGATAGTGGGAGAGGGAGAAGCAGGCTCCCTGCTGTGCAGGGAGCCCGATGCAGGACTGGATCCCAGGACCCTGGGATCATGACCTGAGCTGAAGGCAGACACCTAATGACTGAGACACCCAAGCACCCTGCAATTTCTTTTTTTAAAAAGATTTTATTCCTTTATTTGAGAGAGAGAATGAGCAAGGGGAGCGACAGAGGGAGAGGGAGAAGCAGACACTCCGTTGAGAAGGGAGCCCGACACCGGGCTTGATCCCAGGACCCTAGGATCATGGCCTGAATGGAAGGTAGACACCCAACTAACTGAGCCCCTCAGGTGCCCCTCGACTTGCATTTTTTTTTTTAAGATTTATTTATTTATTTGACAGAAATCACAGGTAGGCAGAGAGTCAGGCAGAGAGAGAGGAGGAAGCAGGCTCCCCGCCGAGCAAAGAGCCCGATGCGGGACTCGATCCCAGGACCCTGAGATCATGACCTGAGCTGAAGGCAGAGGCTTAACCCACTTAACCCAGGCACCCTCGACTTGCATTTTTAACCCCTGTCCCTAACTCCTTAGTTAGTCTCATCCATTGGCAATTACCTTTTGAATTTTAAAGATTTTATTTATTTATTTGACAGAGATCACAAGTAGGCAGAGAGAGGGGGAAGCAGGCTCTCCACTGAGCAGAGAGCCCAATGTGGGGCTTCATCCCAGGACCCTGAGATCATGACCTGAGCTGAAGGCAGAGGCTCAACCCACTGAGCCACCCAGGTGCCCCTACCTTTTGAATTTTAAAAATGTGGTAGAAGGGACGCCTGGGTGGCTCAGTTGGTTAAGCAGCTGCCTTCGGCTCAGGTCATGATCCCAGCATCCTGGGATCGAGTCCCACATCGGGCTCCTTGCTCATCAGGGAGCCTGCTTCTCCCTCTGCCTCTGCCTGCCATTCTGGCTGCCTGTGCTCGCTCTCTCTCCCTCTCTCTCTCTGACAAATAAATAAATAAAATCTTTAAAAAAAAATGTGGTAGAAGAATATTTAAACATAGAGAAAGCCATCCCCAAGATAGTTCTTCTATTTAGTTTTTAATTTTTTTTAATTTTTATTTTTTTTTAAAGATTTTATTTATTACTTATTTGACAGAGGGAGACACAGTGAGAGAGAAAGCATAAGCAAGGGGAGTGGGAGAAAGAGAAGCAGGCTTCCTGCCGAACAGGGAGCCTGATGCGAGGCTCAATCCCAGGATCTGGGATCATCACCTGAGCCAAAGGCAAACACTTAACCAGCTGAGCCACCCATGCACCCCTTGTTTTTATTTATTTTTTTATTTTAAAGTAAATTCTACCCCCAGCATGGAGCTGGAACTCAACAGCCCTCAGATTAGGAGTCACATGCTCCCCCGACTGAGCCAGTCAGGTGTCCACCCCCCACAAAATGTTTTTATTTTATTTTTATTTATCTTTTGATTAGTAAGGATCCATGCCCAGCCTGGAGCCCAGCGTGGGACTCGAACTCACAACCCTGAGATCAAGACCTGAGCTGAGATCAAAAGTCAGACACTTAACTGACTGAGCCACCCAGGTGTCCCACAAGATAGTTCTTTAAGTTAGATTTTTGTCACAGAAGACATTCATGAATGCACCCTGCCTTTAAAAATGTAAAACTGGAGGCGCCTGGCTGACTCAGGCAGTAGAGCACGTGACTTGCTTTCTAAGGTCATGAGTTCGAGCCCCATGGTGGGTATAGAGATGCTTAAATAAATGTTTTGGGGCACCTGGGTGGCTCAATGGGTTAAGCTTCTGCCTTCAGCTCGGGTCGTGATCTAAGGGTCCTGGGATCGAGCCCCACATTGAGTCCCATATCAGGCTCTCTGCTCAGCAGGGAGCCTGCTTTGCTTCCTCTCTCTGCCTGCCTCTCTGCCTACTTGTGATCTTTGTCTGTCAAATAAATAAATAAATCTTAAAAAAAAAAAAAAAGTAAAGCCAAAACCATCTTTCTCTCCCTTCCAAATCTTGGCTCTTTCTTTCTGCCACCTGTCCCTACAGAAAGGACCGCTCCCTAGAAACAAGACCGGCGGCTGTGCACTGACTGTGCTTACCTTGTGGGAGGGAGAGTGGCGTTTTTGTTTTCTTAGCTGTGTTTAGCTTAGCTCTGGGTCATCTGGGTTTGTGAACCGTAAAATAGTTACCTGGATAGAAAACGAGGAATGTGGGATTGTGACCCCCGCCCCCGCCATGTCATGGGACTGCTAGTCCGTGTTGCTGTTCTTAAAAACTTAACCTTTTAGGCAAGTTGTTGTTTGCTTGCTGGGGTTTAGTAATCGGTTTGTTAAGAAGTTGACAAACAGTAAGCTGCATATGTTGAAGGTTAACATATGTGTGTACCTATGAGGCCATCACCATGGTCGTGACAGTGAATATGTCCATTAGCCCCTAAGGCATCCCGGTGTCATGCCCATTTCAAAGCCGTGTTGGGGAGATAGTGGGCCCGCTCTGAACTGCTTGCCTGGCATGTCACCCCTCTCAGGGCTCTAAGGTAGGCAAGCTGACCCTCAAGACCACAGAGATGGAGACCATCTACGACCTGGGCACCAAGATGATTGAGTCCTTGACCAAAGACAAGGTCCAGGCTGGGTGAGTGGCAGGGGGCCACACTGGGTGGCCAGGGTGGGCGATCTTGGGCCCTTTTTTGTCCTCACTCCTGCCCTCCTTCCCCCATTCCTCCACAGGGATGTGATCACCATTGACAAGGCCACGGGCAAGATCTCCAAGCTGGGCCGCTCCTTCACACGCGCTCGTGACTATGACGCTATGGGCTCCCAGGTGGGCCAGGGCTCTGGGGGTCCCCTTGCTCCAGACACCAGGATGTTTGTGTCTCCACCAACACCTCCATGGCCCAGAGGGTCTGGATCCTCCAGTCACCCCAGCCCTGTGGCCCTGGCACTCCTGGTTTTTCCCTGTAACCTCTAGGACAGCCAAGACCTTTCATCTTGGCCCTTGCTCGTGGTTTCCAAGGTCCTCCGGGAACTCCCCATCCTTCAGTGCTCTTGAATCCCCTAATGGTGACTCCTCTTGGAGCTGGGGTTTCCGGATTCTCAGCTCCATTCCAAGGAGTCCGGAGTCCAAACTCCCCCTGCGCAGGCCCCTCTGAGCCCCCTTTCATGCTCTTCTCTGCCGATGTCTCTCCCTCCCCTTCCCCGGACCCCATAGACCAAGTTCGTGCAGTGTCCAGACGGGGAGCTCCAGAAACGCAAGGAGGTGGTCCACACCGTGTCCCTGCATGAAATTGACGTCATCAACTCCCGCACCCAGGGCTTCCTGGCTCTCTTCTCAGGTGGGGTGCCTTGGACTGGCCCTACTCCGTGCACCCCCCTTCCCCACCCTCCAGCGTATCCCCCTGGTTTGTCCGTCCCACCCTGTTGCCATCTGTCCCTCTCTTCGGGCGGTCCAGCGGGAGCTTGCGTATCCTGCCCTTTCTTCTTTGTGGGTTCTCTGTCTCCGGTCCTCCTCCTCTCTGGGACGTTTGGAACTCCCACCCCTTCTGTCCCTTTGCCACTCCAGTTTTGGTCTGTCTTCCCTCTGTCCCTGGTGTCCCGTCCTTCTCTGTCTTCATCCACCCTCCGGGTCTGGGTCTCTGTCTCCTCTCTGACCCTCCCCGCACTACCCCTGCCTCCCTAGGCGACACAGGGGAGATCAAGTCAGAAGTCCGAGAACAGATCAATGCCAAGGTAGCTGAGTGGCGTGAGGAGGGCAAGGCAGAGATCATCCCCGGGGTGAGTATCGGGGCCCGGCCAGGGCAGGCGGCTTGCGGTGATGGGAAATGGGAGGAGAGAGGCTTGGGTGGTGGATTTGACATACCCCCCAACGGCTCCCAGGTGCTGTTTATCGACGAGGTCCACATGCTGGACATTGAAAGCTTCTCCTTTCTCAATCGGGCCCTGGAGAGTGACATGGCGCCAGTCCTCATCATGGCCACCAACCGCGGCATCACCCGGTGAGCCAGCTGCTGGCCCCCTCAAAGGCCTCTGGGAGAAGGGGGTGCTCCAAGCAGTGGGTATAGGCCCAGGGTAAGCAGAGCACGTTTGCTGAGCTTGGAACGAGGCCCCACAAGTACCGGGTCCCAGATGGAAAGATGTGCTTCCCTCAGACAAGGGCAGCAGGTACTCTGCTCTGCTCCACAAAGAAGCTGAGGGACCACATTCTTTCTGTCTTTGTTCCTGTAGCCCTTGAGGCTGCAGTTCTCAAACGGTGTGCCGAGGCATCCCAGGGAGCTACAGAACACACACACAGAGGGCTGTGGAATGGTTTAAGTCTCTGAGGGGTGCATAGAGGTGTGTGTTGGACACTGCATAAATCATTATGCTTAGCTCACTTTGCCCTAACTACCTTACAGAACAGAGCTGGATATTACTTTTGGCCTGGGAAACCTTCCTGAGCCATGAATACCCCAGGTTCTGGTGAAGCTTGGGAACCTCTGCCCTAGGGTGTTGCCAGCACCACTCACCCTGTCATCCCAGCTGGCCGCCTTCTCTGCCTCATCTGTATTGGTGGACAGGGAGGTGGAAGCAGGGGCTAAACGGCCCCCAGGAAGCTGGGGCCCCGTCATCACTGCCGGGGACAAATGGGCAGATTGTCCCTGGCTTGTGTCCCCGGTGAACTGCTCGGACCCTAAAGCTGGGGAGGAAGGGAGTGCCTGGGTGGCTCAGTGGGTTAAGCCTCTGCCTTTGGCTCAGGTCATGATCTCAGGGTCCTGGGATCGAGCCCCGTGTCGGGCTTTCTGCTCAGCAGGGAGCCTGCTTCCCACCCCCCTCTGCCTGCTTCTCTCTGTCTGTCTATTAGATAGATAAGATCTTTAAAAAAAAAAAAAAGAAGCTCGGGAGGTGGATATTGTCTCAGCCCCACATTACAGGTGAGGATAGCAAGGCCCCGTGACGGATGCCTGAGGTCACAGGGAGAAGGGGTCAGGGCCAGAGCTGATCTCCGAACAGGGATGGGAGGAGACTGGCCAAGAGCAGGGCGCCAACCCAAGTCCCTCATTATCTGCACATCGTGTATTTGGGAGTCCGTGTCCTCTCACTAACATTGATTTGTCCGTTCCCCCCCACACACACCAGTACCTGTGACACTCCAGTGCCCTGGGGCAGATGTGCGTAGAGAGGCCACACATTTGAGTCGCCCTCTAGGGACGCTCCAAACCAAGCTCCAACAAGGTGCCACCCTGCCGGCCTTCTGGTTTCGGCTCACGTGCCGCAAAAGCATGTCCTTTTCCTGATTGGTTCAGCGTCACATTTGCTGCATTTTATGCTTTTTATTGGGGATTTCACGTCTCAAGGGGCCTGTCACTTCCCAGTGTCCCCAACCACAAGGCTGGAGTGGATGCACCTCGTAGAGCGAGTGTGTGTGTGTTGGGTGAGCTCCATTCGGGCCTGATGGAAAGTGTTAACAGAAACACACAGAACCAGGTTATATGTCAGTCGGTTGACAGCAATATTGTGACCAGAGGTTCACAAGAACCTAACCACGTGTGTCCCCAGGAAGCGGCGGTGTGACACTTGCCTCTGGGCGTTCGCCCCACTTTACAGAATGTAACTCCCGTGAGTAACGGGAACCCACAGTGTCTCCTGGGCCCTGTGCTGAGCCCGGTGCAGCAGGGAGTAGGACCGGCTGTCTCTTCCCTGCGGAGCTCTACGTCACGCAGAGGAGTGGGACCTTGACTCAGTAATCCCGGATAAAGATACCTAGCTAAAATCAGCCCATCCCGGGGAGGGGGGGCGGTGGACGCAGCTGGGGGCCAGCTGCACCGTCGGTGGCGACAGCAGCCAGGAGCTGAAGGTTAAGTGGTGTTTGCCCTGTGAGTAGGCCGTGGTGGCATTGGGGATGTTGGGGGGGGTATTCCAAGGAGAGGAAATGGAGAGCCGGGTCCTGGGAGCATAGCCCTGACGGCCCTCCCTTCCCCCTCCTCCCCAGGATCCGGGGTACCAGCTACCAGAGCCCCCACGGCATCCCCATCGACCTACTGGACCGACTGCTCATCGTCTCCACCTCTCCCTACAGTGAGAAGGACACGAAGCAGATCCTCCGCATCCGGTATGGGCCAGGCCACCTGCTGTCCCAGGTTGGGGCCAGGCTGTGGGCCTGAACAGCATGGCTGGCGCCCATCATGTTTGGCAAGTGGGGGCAGGGAGGTCTGAGGGGGAAGGTCCCTGGGCCTGCAGGAGGTAGGGCTGGGCTGGGCCCCCCCTAGTGGCCCCCGATCTGGGGATGGGGAAGGAGCGGAGGGGCGGGTTTGATTGGAGGTCCGGGGGGATCTCAGGCTGCAGGCCCAGCCGTGCCTCCGAGGCTCTTCTTGCTACACGTTCTGTGGTTCTGAGGAGATCAACTCTGCACATCCCCCAGGATGTCCCACAGCGCCAGGGGGAGATGGGCTGGCCGGGGCAGACATTCGCTGCAGTTGGAACCCGGGCCCTGGCTCACCCCCCCACCACCACCTGCCCACAGGTGTGAGGAGGAAGACGTAGAAATGAGTGAGGACGCCTACACGGTGCTGACGCGCATCGGGCTGGAGACCTCGCTGCGCTACGCCATCCAGCTCATCACGGCGGCCAGTCTCGTGTGCCGGAAGCGCAAGGTCAGGCCAACAGTAAGCCCCCCAGGGCCAGCCCGAGGGCGTGGAGGGCCCCACTCGCCCCTCCAAGGGCCTGTTGTACATTTTTGGATTTAGTCCCGAACTGGTTTTTGTTTTTTTTTTGTTTTTTTTTTTCTTTTTTAAGAGGCTCAAATCGCCTTCCTTTAATGTCTTTCTTTTTTTTTTTTTTAAGATTTTTATTTATTTATTTATTTGACAGAGAGATCACAAGCAGGCAGAGAGAGAGGAGGAAGCAGGCTCCCTGCCGAGCAGAGAGCCTGATGTGGGGCTCGATCCCAGGACTCTGAGATCATGACCTGAGCCGAAGGCAGCGGCTCAACCCACTGAGCCACCCAGGCGCCCCCCCCCCCCCTTTTTTTTTTTTTTTTTAGAGATTTTTATTTCTGAACTGGGGTTTTTCAAAGGCCAGAAACATGGGTCTGTGGAGTTCATACCTGTATCTCCCGGCCCAACACAGAGCAGGTGCTCGGGGATGTCTGGGAGCTCCAAGTTAACACCGTCAAGTCCATCTTCCAGATGAAGCCACCCAGGAAGGGAGGGTTTGGGCCCATGGCCAGGCGGGATTTGAACCCAGACCCCAGAGTCTTCACCCTGACCCGCCAGGGGCCCCACTGAGGTGTGGCTGTTGCTCGGCAGGGCACGGAAGTGCAGGTAGATGACATCAAACGGGTCTACTCGCTCTTTCTGGATGAGTCACGCTCCACACAGTACATGAAGGAATACCAGGACGCCTTTCTCTTCAACGAGCTTAGTGAGTGTCCCCCACTGTGCCTGTCCCCAGGGTCACCCACCAGAGGGCAGGCGGGTATCTGATCTGGAGACCTCAGTCCCCGCCCCCAGCCCACACTGACCACCTGGCCTTCCTTCTCCCCACAGAAGGCGAAACCATGGACACCTCCTGAGCTGATGTCACCCTCGCCCTTTCCGCCCCACCCCACCCTGTTTTCTACTAGAGTTCTGACACTGTCACTTTGTATAAAATGGTTCTGAAACTGGACCTATTCCCCCCTCTCTTTTTTTTTTTAGAGAGAGAGCTCATGGGGCAGGGGTGGCAGTGAGGCAGAAGGAGAGTGAAAGAGAATTTTTTTTTTTAAGATTTTACTTATTTGACAGAGACATAGTGAGAGAGGGAACACAAGCAGGGGGAGTGGGAGAGGGAGAACCAGGCCTCCCACCTAGCAGGGAGCCTGATGCAGGGCTCGATCCCAGGACCCTGGGATCATGACCTGAGCTGAAGGCAGATGCTTAACCCACTGAGCCACCCAGGCGTCCCCGAGAGAGAGACTCTTAAGCAGACTCCAGGATACCCAGTGTGGAGTCCAATGTGGGGCTCCTTCCCATGACCTTGAGATCATGACCTGAGCTGAAATCAAGAATCAGATGCTCAACCAGCAGCCACCCAGGTGCCCTGAAACTGAACCCATTCTGAGTGTGTGTGTGTGTGTGTGTGTGTGTGTGTGTGTGTGTGTTTACACACGTACATGCACCCTGAGTCTGACAAAAGACAACCTCAGTGCAGTTTGAGAAGCCTTTATTAGGAGGGGAGGAAAGAAGCATCTGCTGGCTTCAGGAGTTGGGGTAGGGGGGATCCTTAGAGGAACAGGAGGCCCGGGAGCGAGGGGTGGTCACAGGCCAAGGGCTGGGCTCTGGGACCCCCACAGTCGGAGCTGCTGAGGCGGCAGGGCCCGCAGCGACAGCTGAGGGCCACGGGGAAGGAGACCATGGGGTCCACACCAGGCGGGCATCCGGGGAGCTGGATGGAGGCAAAGCGCAGCTCGTGGTAGGTGCACACCGGCTGTGGCATAGGTGGCAGGATGGCTGGCAGCACTCGAACCTGTAGGCCGGGATAGGGGGGTGGGGGCATGGTCCACCTGTGGTCAGACCCTCCCCTGAGTTCCCCTGCTGCCCCCCACAGGTCGCAGACTCAGGTGTCCGGCCAGCAGACCCCCTGTGCTGTCACTCCCACGTGCCCAGCTTGCCCTCCCAATTCCCCAGCCCCTGCCCAGGGGGGCAGGCCACCCTTCCATCCCCAATCCAGCAGGGCTGGCCCCTGCTGCCCCCCCCCCCTACTGCTCACCATGCTGGGGCAGTAGCCGGCACAGATGCTGGTGGTGAAGGTGACGCAGACTGGGCAGGCCTCGTTCTCGGCAGCCAGGGTGGCGTTGATGGGCCGGCAGAGTGGCCGTAGTGGCCCCCTGGATGCCCACACCCCACCCACGTTCAGCAGCAGCCACAGCAGCAGCCCCTGGGACAAGGCCAGTGTCTCAGGGCCAGCTGGATCCCCCTACCCTGAGCCCTTACCTTCCCATCCCCTAGACAGGCTCCCCTACCTCGCATCTTCTGCTCGGGACCCATCCCTCCCACTGTGAACCCCTGTTCCATACTTGGGGACCCCAGATACTCCCCAACATTGCATATTCTCCCCCCCCTCAGGCCCTGGTTCACCTGCTTCCCTCCTGGTGGGAAGCCTGTTGGCCATCCACACCCTTCTAGAAGGAAGCCTCCTTCATCGGGTCACAGGACTCTCCCTCTTTGTGCCAGCTATGGCCGGTTGGAGCTGCAAGGTGCCCAGGGGCCCTGCAGTCTTACCTGGAGCGTCTCCATTCTCAGTGCCTTCCCCGTGAGGTTTACCTGGTCTTATACTTGGAGGCTGTGGAGGCGGCAAGGCCACTGGGGGTGGCGGCACGATGGGGTAACCTGGACACTAATCTTTCCGGGGGCGAGAAGCAGAAAAGGTCAGGGAGGTGTGCAGGAGTGGTTCCTTGGAGTGCCCCTTCCCCCCGCTCCCTGAGTGGCTCCCACACCAAGAAGCGGGAGACGCCCACGGGGAAGCTGACTTCACGGCCTCAATCCTCAGGGGCTGGCGAAGTCCTGTACGGGTCCTAGGTAATAGGCCAGAGGGAGCCCTTGGCTTTGACCCCGGCGGTGTAGCCTGGCCTGTGCCCATCATGGTGGGAACCAGGAAAGGCTGAAGGTCAGCCCCTTCCAAGGGCCCTCAATTGGCCGAGACGTCAGCCCCCCTCCACCTGTCAGCCCCCCTCCACCTGCCGTAGACTGAAAGCCATTCCTGTGCCACCGTCTAAACCCTGCGGAGGGGCGTGGCTTCAGTATTGGATTCTGTGGCCGCCGCATGCAGATGCGCCTTCCTTCCGCAAGGGATTCAGCGGGAGCCCCGTTTCCCCCCACACCCAGGCTCCCAGAGCCGACACCAGCAACGGGCATGGTTTAGGCTATTTAACTCTGTCGTTGACTAAGAAGCTCTGCCCCCTCTGTGGCAGAGGGCGTATCCCGCCTACGAGCCCACAGCCCCAAAGTTCATTTTTCTCGCTCAGCTCCCACCTCCCTGCCCAGTCCCCCCCCGCCCCCGTCAGCAGTGTGGTCAAGTATGGGGAGTCGCCCCGCCCACGACTGAGTGGGCGGGTCCTGGTCTCACTACCACGTAATGGGCGGGGTTCCCGATCTTAGCCCCGCCCAATGTGCTACCAGTCGCGGTCCTCTAGCTCCGCGCCCGGGGAGGGGGGGCGTGTCCAGGGCGGGGCTGGCGCTGCGGGCTCAGACCCGGGCTGGCTTCATGCTGCCGTAGGTGGAGTTCTCAGTGCGGTAGGCTTGCGGCACGCTGTAGATCCCCGACATCGGCTTCCAGTGGGGGCCGCCCCAGGGCAGCTCCAGCGGGCAGAAACGGTTGAGCCCGAGGAGGGGGTGCAGCGGGGGTCTGTAGGACTCCTGAGCCAAAGACAGCGCCCCGCGGTGTGGCACTGCAGTCGTCACCGGATGGACGTGGGGCACGCGGATCCCTGGCGGCCGAGAGGGGCGCGGACAGGGTGGCCTTTGTGGGTCATGGCCCCAGGCCTGAGGCGTCTTGTTAAAGGTCCAGGAGGTCAGCGAGTCCTTGCGGGGATATCCAGACAACTCCTTCCTGTTGGGTGAGAGAGGCAGGAGAGGGAAGGCACAGTTGGTTCCTAGGGGCAAGGCTGAGGTTCAGACCTCGCGTTCTGCGGAACCTGTAGACCTGAACTCCTGTGTTTCGAGGCAAAGACACATTTGTAGGATTCGGAGACCCCTCAGGAAGGATAGGGGCTGGGGACCCCCAGCCTGGATTCCTGGGTCCTGGAGGTCCTTAGGGCCTGGAGGTCCTAAGGGCCTGGGATCTGGAGTTTTCGAATCCAAGGGAAGGAGTATCTGGGAACCAAAACAGGCCCCGCCCTGGACCCTCAGGGTCCCGCCCCTGGTCCCGAACCCCTTCTTGGGCAAGCGGCAGGTTTCGTATTCCTGAGAGTTGACACTAAGGAAACCTGGGCGCTAAAAAAGGTAGGGGCTGGGGCCTGAACTTCGGTTTCTTGAGCTTGCGAGAGCTGAAGGCTGAGGCTCCTGAGTCGGACAAGGGGGAGCCGACACCCGGGTTCGGCGGCCCGCCGTCCTACGTTGGGGGGCGGCGCCGAGCGAGGACCCAGGCTCACTTCGGGTAGGCCCGGAAGTCCTTGGCCGAGGTGGTCAGATAGAGCTGACGGCGGTCCAAGATGCCCTGGTCAGACACTGTGAAAGGCCGGCCGGCCAGCTCGGGGTTCTTTGTCCAAGGGATTAAAGCCTGAGGAGGATCCAGGGAGGAGGGATGAGCAAGAAAGAGGTTTCATTCATTCCAGGCCCTGGGTCGCTAGACTCAGGATTCCGCTTCGACCCAACAGACCCTCACACCCGCCCCGAGAATCCGAATCCTTCCTGACCAATGGCAAGCTAGCGCACTTTAGCTTCGCTCCCCATATCAGAACCCTTATTAGGGTTACTCCAAAATCCAAACACTTGCGGGTCATCGAACACAAAGCCCAGGCCCCAACCACAAAAAAAAAAAAAAAAACCTTCCCAGCTCCGCCCGCAGACCCCTGGCTTCCACCTCCCGCCACTGGAATTCAGCCGCACCTCGGGCCACCTTTCCGTTTTGCTCGTCCGCTCCGGGAAAGCCTAGCCCCGCCTCCCGACTTTGGCTCGGAAAGTTCAAGACCCGCCCCCACGTACCGAACGCCCCCGCGCCCGGACCCCCTGCCTCCAAACTCCCTCCTAGACAAGCCCCCGCCCACCCGGGATTTACTGGCGGTGGCCTCAGCCTCAGAGCTGGGATTTCGGTCTCCAGGCCCCTCCTCCTCCTCCTGACCCTACCTCAAAAGGTCCAAGCTCCACCCCCAGACTCCGTAACCTGATTCCGTTCCAGACCTTTTGTCCACGACCCCAGACTCAAAATTCTCCACCCCAGGGTCTGCTAGCCTGGTCCCTAGCCGCAGAGCCCCTCCGACGCCGCCCCAGGCGCTACAAGCTCTTTCCCATGGTGGCAACGGGTGTTCTCCTCTACCTGGGAAGGGCCTCCGCGAAGGTGCTCCGCAAGCTCCAGGGGCTGGGGCCCGACGTAGAATGTGGGGCGCTGCTGATCCGGGTCGGGCCAGCCCGTGTACTGCGCCCGCATCTCACTGCACTGGTGCTTCGTGATCAGCGGGAGGCGCCAGCCACGGTGTCTGAGCTGCGGGAAGGCGACGCGGAGATCCAACGTGAGGGTGCTCAGTACTCCAGTGCTATCCCCAGCTCTGTCCCCTGCGGACCTCTGCATCCCAGCACGTTACCTTTTCGTCTAAATCCTTGATCCCCACAGTCCTCGTGGGGTCCGAAGGCTCTGGGGCCCTAGGCTGTGCGTAGGGCCCGCCGTGCTTCTTAGGCACGTAAGCCGAGCCAGAGGTTGTCTCCCATCTGCTGATGACCTCATCAAAATCCCAGATGTGCAAATCCTGCTTGGCGGCCGGCGGCAGGGGCTCCGCGACCGTGGACTGGGAAGAAGGACGTCAGCTAAAAAGGTCAAGTCTGGCCCGCGAGCCCTGATCTCTCCCAGTCGGTCTCCAACCCTTTCCTCCCTCCAGTCCCAGGCATCCAGGTTCCCTGGACCCTCTTTTTTCAGATCCAGGACTCGGGGACACTCCTCCTTCAGTCAGAGTGGAGCCCGCGCCCCAACCCCCTTTTCTCTCGGCAGGTGTCTGGACCCCCAGGCCTCTCCTTCAGACACAGGAGCCTGGGCCCCCAGTCTCCTTCTGGCCAGGAACCTAGGGTCCTCTCACCTGCACAGTGGGCGGGAGAAAGGACACAGGCGGGATAATGTGGTGGGCGACACCACTGCTGGTGAGACGCCATTTGGGCCAGGATCCAGGCACCTCGGCCCCAGAGATTGGGGACCATGGGGGACCGTAGCGCAGAGCTAGGGTCGGACCAGCCATGGTCCCACCGCTGCGGGAGAGCCACGCGGGGGCAGGTTTGTTGTTCCTGTTGCCCCAGGTAACAGAACCCGCCCACCCTGAGCTCAGCCAATGGAAGGCCTGCAGGTGTGTGAATGGTTGGACAGTGTAAGAAAGAGACCCAGGCTCAGAGGGACTGGGACTTTGAGGGAAGGGCACAGAAACTCAGAGAAATGGGGGAGGGGAGTCCCAGAGAGAGAGTGAAAGGTCGAAAGGGGGAGGAGGGAGGAAGGGGGAATAGCTCAAATTGTAGGGAATTTTAGAGACACAGAGAACCCGGCCTGGGGGAGACGGAGACCTGGAGGGGGAGGAGGATGGAGACCACCCACTGCCATCAGGGAATCCATGAGAAGCAGTTCCCTTTCCTACGGGGTCCCAACTCTCCCAGCCCCCTCCTCCCTCTGCCAGGCCTGCCTACCTCAGGGGTAACGATTTCCAGACTTCCCCAGGGCTCTCCCTCCCTCCCTGTGTGTGCTGGAGGCGTCAGCCCAGGGCTTGGCCTTCGTCTGTCCTGCCTGCCTTTGATTTTGTTGAAAACTTCCACCTGGATATGGGGGTGGGTGACGAGGGAGAGACCCACAGACACAGACACAGACACAGGGAAATACTTAGCAAGAAGAGAGGGGAGGGGATGTGGAAAGAACTTTGATGAGAAAGAAACACAGGCAAGAATGGATAAGAAAGAGTGAATGAGAAACAGAGACAGAGAGCTACTGACCCAGACGCAAGAGACAGAGAGGGAGGTGACAAAAAGGAGAGTGGGAACCACAGACCTAGAAACACAGAGATGTAGAAACAGAGGCAGCTGGAACCGCCCACCCTTACCCTTCCTAGGGACCCAGTCTGTGTTGGCAGAGGAATGGGGGGGGGGTGTCTATGGTCTCAGTCCTTAGCCTAAAGCCGGTTCTAAAAGATAGTGTGTGTGTGTGTGTGTGTGTGTGTGTGTGTGTGTGTGTGTGTGTGTTGGCAACAGGCTTAAGGTATGGACTGGTGATACATGAAGGGGGTATCCTGAAGGTGTGGTCTACTCCTGACTTCCCTTGTCACTTCCTTACTTTAAAGACCTTTTGGTCAAGGGCTCTGGCTTCTCAGCTCCCAGTAGCTCATCCCACTAACCCATTCTTCAGATGGGGAAAACTGAGGCTATCTTCTGCAACCTGACCCCAGGTCCCACTGAACCCCTCGTTCAGGCCCCTGGGGCTACTTCTTTTTTGGATTTTATTGGACCATTCAAAGCCTTCCACTGTCCACATGACCCCTGATCCTAGCCAGGAGTCAGGTCAACTGGTCCGAATTTTATACCATACTCAAGCTGGATGATTCTAAGGTCTGTCTCTTTCCCAAGATGAGGTAAAAGCTGGGACAGAAACTCCCCAACAGGGTTAAACTCTCCAGCACCCTGACCTCTTATCATTCAACCTTGCTTGTGCTCCTACTGTGATGGCTAGCTTACTACCTTAAGACAGAACATTCTAAGCCAACACTCTCCCCATGTGACCAAGTAAGATTTCTCATTCAAACCCCAGCTCCCAGCTGGTTGCTTATGTGTCCGCTTTTATACTCCCCCACCACTTCTTGATGTATCACTTCCTTGTCACTCTCTCCAGGGTGAGCAAGATGTCCTCCGAGATCAAGCAGTTAGCAACTTAGAAGCCAAGGTTTCTCCAATGGTTAAATCCACCAGAGTTGATCTGACAAATTGTGTATTAGCACTGATAAACGGCAGACACTCAGAAAGTATTGGATATCATCATCATCATCCTCAAGTTCATCCAGAAGAACTCCTATTCATCCTTCAAAACCCCATTTGGTTTCACCACCTGTCTTGCATGGATTGAGCTCTCCAACTCAGAAAAGCTGTGATTTTGTGACCATTTCACAAGTTCCCAAACTGAGGCCCAGAGCAGTCAGGCCGCCCCTGAGGTCCCTCAGCATCCAGCTATCTTCTTCCTCTGCCTGCCCAGTTGCTGAGCAGGGCCCTCAGGCCCGACCAGTCCGGCTGAGGAGCGTGCAGACGCAGGCAGTGTCAATTCGAATCCATCGCCAGCCTACACGGCCCTGGGCATCAGCGGTCAATGCCCGCACGTAGGACTGCTTGGCCTTACACTCAGACACCCAGTGCCTCCGGTCCACACCCCGGCAGCCTCCCCCACCCCCACCAGGGCCACTTTCCTCAGCAGCGCTGTCAGCCTTGCAGCGGGTCTCAAAGAAGTACTGGCGGAGAGGGCTGCCTCCAGCCGCAGGAACCTCGCCCAGCACCTCCACCTCACGCCCGCGCAGGTCCACAGCTGTCCGGCGGTCTGTCACCCAGCCACTGACCGCATCACACACAGCCAGCTCTCCCCGGCGACTTGCTGGTGCTGTCTCGCTCACCCCTCGCCGACTGCGGTTGGCGGGGCTGCCTGCTGGCTCCCCAAAGGCCCCGGCCTCCAATAGGAATAGCAGAGGGGGTCCAGCGGGGGTGCCCCTGGACAGGACTACTCGGGGGGACAGGAGGTCCCATTCAGGGGCCAGAAATGGGGGCAGTGGTAAGGGTGGAGGATGGGACTCCATTGGGACACTGGGGAGGAGGAAAAGGAGGAGGATGGGGAGGGAGCAGGAGGGGCTGGGGAGCATCTCGCTGAGCACCTGAGGAAAAAGAGGGAAGCTGGGGTTAGAGATGAGGGTAAAAAACTTAGTGGGGGAGGGGGGCAGAGGTTGGGAACTCCAGGGGGACCTGAATGCCAGAACCATGGGAAGCCCTTGTTCTAGAACCTTGGGAGGACCTTATATTCTAGGACTTAGATAACACCCAACTTCTGGATTAATCATAATTATTCTACTACTATTGCCAATAATAGCCAACAAATCAGCAAATGGAGAAATACAGGCTCAGAGAGGTGAGTGACTGATACCAGATCACACAGCCAGCAAATGCCAGAAGTAGGATTTGAGCCCCATCAGAGCAACTCTGCCCTGAATCCTACCCCTACCTAC
Organism: Lutra lutra; assembly: GCF_902655055.1. Taxonomy (NCBI): domain Eukaryota; kingdom Metazoa; phylum Chordata; class Mammalia; order Carnivora; family Mustelidae; genus Lutra; species Lutra lutra. The sequence goes on from NC_062294.1 coordinate 52,320,455, forward strand.
AGCCTTGCGGGACCCTAAGTTCTGCAGCCTAGAGGAAGTTTGAGGTTCCAAATTCTAAGAAAGACCATGTTCTGGGATCCTAGTAAGACCCAAGTTCAGCTCAACACTGCCACTGAGAGGGTAAGACATTTCCTCTCTCGTGGGGGGCCTCAGTTTCCCTATCCAAGAAATGAACCAGGGGAACACCTGGGTGGCTCAGTTGGTTAAGCATCTGCCTTTGGCTCAGGTCATGATCCCAAGGTCCTGTTATCAACTCGGGCTCCTTGCTCAGTGGGAGCCTGCTTCTCCCTCTGCCTGCCACTCTCCCTGCTTGTGCGAGCTCTCTCTCTGACAAGTAAATAAAATCTAAAAAAAAAAAAAAAAAAAAAAAAAAAAAAAGAGGAAGGAAGGAAGGAACCAGGGGCTGGGAGATAGTGGTGAGGGCGTGGACCCTACGGTTTCTCTGCAATATTCTGGAAGTCTGTAGTTCTGGGAAAGTGGTGTGGAGAGAAGTAGGAAGCAGCAGGTGGTTACCAGACCTGTCAGCACCTCGTCCACCTCCAGGCTCCAGTGCTGGGGGCCCCCAGGCTCTGGGGGGCCCCTGTGGGGGACACAGGTGGTCCCCTCTTTCCTGACATCTCAGGAGAGAGAAGGGGCAGCCACCTAGGGGAAGAAGGGAACAGGCAGGTTGTGTGAGCAAGTGGGGGAGGGGGCCTGAACACTCCCCTTCCCAGCGTTCCTCTTAAAGTGCAGGGTACCCAAGAGTCAAGGCCGCGCCCCCTTCCCAGAGGCCCCTTCCCTGACCAGGTGATGGCTCCTGGCTGGGATGGGAAGCAGATGGGGGAGGTGAGGGGAGAGGCGGGGGTTGGGAGGGTAGGGGCGGAGTGGGGAGGATAGAGGAGGCTGGAAAAAATTACATCCTCCACGGCCCATTCATCTCCCAGACAGGACGGGGGTGGCGCTGGTCTGGACACCCGGGTCCCTGAGGGCCCACACTCAAGAAGCCCTGGGTCCCTGAGGCTGCTTCCTGGAATGTTCTATCCTCACAGGACAGGCTGGGGCCCGTCCAAGACGTCTACCGCACATACCTGGAGTGGCTGCCTGCCTTGGCTCCGAGATGGGGAAATGGAAAGAAGGGTGTGAAGAGACCCAACGATGCCGATCCAACCAGGACCAGAAGTCAGCTACCTCCTCCCTCAGACCAGAAGTCTCTGTTCCCCGCCGCCACCTCACTCAGACCCGAAAGTCCTGGTTCCCCGCCTCCTCCTCCTTCAGGAGTCTAGATCTCCAGCTCCCTCTCTCACGTGCTGGCGTCCAGGAGCCCAGCACCCTCCTCCCTGAGAGCCCGAGCAGTCCAGACCCCCAGCGCCCTCCTCCCTCAGACCTGGGAGCTCTGGAGTTCAGGGCTCTCTTCCCCAGGTATCCAGAATTACGTACTCCCAGAGCCTTCCTCCCAAAGAAGATCCGAGCTGGGGGAATGGTCTCCTGAGACCCCTCTGGGGGTAACCGGCTGCATATCTGGAGGACTTCGCTCCTGCCTCAGTTTCCTCCGCCAAGCCCCGCCCCCTCTGGCCCCGCCCCCGTCCCTCCCTACCCGGGGGCAGGGCGACCCAGCCGCCGGAATCCCGGGGAAGGAGGCGCGGAGGCTCTTACCTGGGGTGCCCTCTTCGGCTTCTCCGCTGCCTCTAGCGCGGCGCGGCTCCTCCTCCCGCTCGTCGGCTGCAGGGACGCCCGCTTGTCCGCCGGCTCCTCGCCGCACACTCGGGCTGGCCCGGGAGGGGGCGGGGGCGGGGGCGGGGCGGTGCCCGACAGCGGAGGAGGGGCCGGGGGATCCCGCCTTCCAGACGCGTGCTGGGACCTCGGAAGGCCGGCCTGGCTCACTCAGTAACGGCCCGTCTCAGCCCCGGGAGGCCAGGCGCCAGCCCCCGTTCCCTCAGACCCAGGAGTTCTGACCCCCAGTCCCTCCTCCCTCAGACCCAGGAGTCAGGCCCGCCCCCAGCCCCTCCTCCCTCAGACCCATGAGTTCTCACCCCCAGCCCCTCCTCCCTCAGAATCAGGAGTCTGGGCACCCCCAGCCCCCTCCTCCCTCAGACCCAGGAGTCAGCATCCCCAGCCCCCTCCTCCCTCAGACCCAGGAGTCAGGATCCGACCCCAGCCCCTCCTCCTTCAGACTCACGAGTTCTCACCCCAAGCCCCTCCTCCCTCAGACCCAGGAGTTTGCTCCCCACCCCCCCAGCCCTCTCCTCCCTCAGACCCTGGAGTCCTTACCCCCCAGGCCCTCCTCCCTCAGACCCAGGAGTCCTGACAGCAGCTCCCTCTTTTTCTTAGAGCCCGGAGTCTGGGCCTGAGATTTCTTTGCGTTCTGTTGCCAATTAAGTGTCAATCTCTGGGCAGATTCCCACCCTCTGCTCTCACCCCCACTTTCCCAGGAGCTCTAGGCCAGACATTAACCAGCTGGACTTGGGCAGCGATAAGGCCCCAGGCCCTGGGAGACAGTGGATATGGTGTTGGGGGTGTTCTCCCACAGAGTCCCCTCTGCTGGAATTTCCTGGGTGGGGACTGGGGAGAGGGTCTGTCCTGAACTCAGATAAGAGAAATTCAAGGTATTATAGGACTCAGAGATAGACAAGGATTTGATGTGGAAACACAACGACCTGCTTGAAGGAAAAAAAAAAAAAAAAGAAGAGTGACAAAGGGAGATAGGAAAGGCACAGAAATGGAGAGAAAGGGGGGGACAAAAGCCTAGAGAGAGGAAAGACCACTTGACACTCGAGAGAAGGGGACACAATCCCAGAAGCGGGACAGAGACCCAGTGAGAAGAGAGAGATCCTCAGACAGACTGAGGTCAGATGGAATTAAGAGTCCCAGGCCCTCCACCCCTCCCCCAGAGCTATTTTAGGAGGAAAGCTGATATCCATCTTGGGAGGGGCAGGGGGTCATCCCATACCCCTCCATCAGCCTAAATATAGCATGGCAAGGTGGCAGGAAGGGTGTCCCCGGATTAGGGTGTTCCCCTCTCCTTTTCCCAGTCCCGCCAAGGCAAGGTAGAAGGCTGTGGAAGGTGGCTGTGGGTTGTTTACTAAGGGTGGAGGAGGGGCACTTCCCAGTCTGAGTGTCCCCTGGGGTTACTTCCCTGACCTCTCCACACTTCCCCCCCTACCCCATCCCTAAGCACCCAACAGGTCCCACTCCCTACCAGAGACACTCTATGTGATTTCTGGTCTCTGATGGGGTCGAACAGGTAAGTTTTCAAAGAAAAGTAGACCAGTCTCTGTCCCCCTCTCCCTCTCTGTCTGGGCCTCTAGCCCTGCTCTCTCTCTCTGGATATCTGACCTCTCCTCTCTGGTTGGCTTCCCAGCTTCTGTGGATCTCTGGAGGGGGTCTCTGACTCCCCCCTCCTAGGTCACCGCCCTCCTGCTCTCCCTTTGCCCCTTCAGTGTCCCACTCTCCAGGTCTTGGTCCCTCTCTGCATCTGTCTCCTCCTCTTCGGGTCTCTGCTGGGACCCAGACTCTGCCTTGTGTCTGTCACCGTGAGGGGGTCTATCTCCATTTCTGTCTCCAGATGTGACTTTCCATTTCAGAGGGAAGGGACCACCTACAGATTCTATGGCTTTCAACCTTGATCAAACTCTTCCCACCATCTGTCCCTTCTACCGTCACTCCGTATAAAAAAGGGAGTTGGATTAAATCACGGGTTTCCAGAATGAATTCCGTAGTTGCATTCTGAGTCACCAAGAAGGACTCCATGGACATGTGTGTCCCTCAGACCAGGTCCCCTCTGAGGAGCCACACCGCATCAAAGTAAGATTTCACTGGACCCAAAAAGGGAGGGGCCAATAGCTGAAAATAACAACACCACCACTCTGTAAACCACTGGTTTTAATAAATTAATACAAGTAAAGGACTTCAGATGATGTTTTGGCACATAGGAAGCCCTCTATGTGTTCGTGATTGAGGCATCCTCCTCTCCTCCTCCAAATGCCCTTTTGGTACTGAAAGCCCTCTGAAAACGTTTGGCTTCCTGCCTTGGATCCCACCCTCCCCTCTGAGCCTCAGTTTCTTGGTTCCAGAGAAACTTGGCTGGAGGACACCTGCAGGCTGATGGGACAGGGGGAGTCGGACAGCCTGCCATAAACCCCAGCTCCTGGGAAGTGCCATGGGACCCCAGGAAGCTACTCCCGTGCCCTAAGACTCTAGTTTCTCCCCTGGAAAATAGAGCTCCCAAGTTTACCTGACATTCTTCCAGAGCTGTGGGAGGATAGGGTGGGGTTCCCTGATTTGGGATCCCTTTGTGATTCTGTGGAAGAGAGACTCTGCGTCTCTCTTGGGTTCAGAGGCACTGATTTTTTTCTCTCTATTCCTTTTTTGGTTCTCTTTCTCGGGGGCGCCCTGGTTTGGCTCCAGCTCTGGTGCCTGTCCTTCTCCAGGTGTCTGACACACACCCCCATCTCCATGTCCCACTCTTGGTCTCTATCTCTCTTTCTCCTTGGAGTTTCTGACCCCCCTCCTCTGGGTCTCCATCTCCCTATCTCTTTGGGTCTTTGTCCTTGGTTCCTTCTCCCTAAATCTCTCTTCCTCCCTCTTTGGGTCTTTGCTCCCTCTCCTCTGGGTTTCTATCTCTCTTTCTCTGAGTCTTTATCACTTCCAGGTCTCTGTCCCCTCATTTGGGTTTCTGTCCCCTTCTCTCCCATCACGCCTGTACAAAGTACAGATTCTTCCCATTTCCCCTTCCCTTGTGGCTCTGATCTCCATGGTTAGAAGCAAAACTGTAGGGGAGGACAGATAGAGAGGGTATGAATGGCAAAATGAAGCAGGTGTAGAGTAAATGGAAGGACTGTCTACATCTTCCTAGCTCACCCGGAGGCCCTCTGCACAAACAACTGAATCTAGGGGTTCAGCACTCAGCCCCACCCCTTACAGTAAATGACACTGGGCAAGTCAGTTGTTTGTCTCGCAGAGTCCCTAATGCCACACTTTCTCCCTGATACATGATTCCTCCCCAGTGTTGTTATTCTTGGGTCCTGGTGCTACCACTAAATGCAAAACAAACTAACATGGCCCTATGGAGCCCATACGCACAGTCCAACTCAACCTAACATTCCTACAGGACTCACAATGACACAACCTGGGGTAATTCAACTCAGCATACCCCTACGAGGCTCACATGGTTATACAGTTTGATATGATTCATCTCAGTGTAGCCCCCCAAAACTTCCAGCTACATTACTCTACACAATTCAACCCAACAGAACCCTGAAAGACTCAGACCGTCATACATTCCAGCCCAGCTTAACCTAACATGACCTAGAAAGCTCACATTCAATCACTTGACTCTTTGTATTTCTATGTGACTCACAAGTTCACAGAACCTAAAATAACATAGCCCTAGAAGAATCACGAAGCCACACAATTTCCAACATGTCTCAACTCAACTCCACAACACCATGCATGAACACGCACTCAGTCCCAACAATGCCGTGGGTGACCACCTAACTTGATCCAAAATGGCCCTAGGGGACTCATAAAACTACAGAATCCTGCACAATGCAATTGGACAAGACTCACCCGACTCAACAACACAGCCCAACCCAATGAGGACCTAAAAAACAAAACTATGTGACCAAATCTGTCTCAACACTTACCACGAAAGGCTCCGTAAGTCTTGCACAACCCAATGTAGTACAAACCAAAGGAGCCTCCCCATCAACTCATTATAACTCATGGCCATTCACTGTCAACTAAGGAAGTACCCACGGGAGCTACCAAACCACAACTCAAGACCCAATAAGACTCAGTGTTCCCCAACTCATTACCACTTAACCTAGTTCTTCCTAAACCCAAACCCTTCCCCCTAACCTTCCCTTCTACCCCTCCCTCCCTCCCTCCAAGGAAACGTGAGGTCCTGCAGACCTCAACTGTCCCTCACACTTCGGTGACCAAGTGTTTCCCAGGGGGGGCCCAGAGTGGAGATGGTAGCTCAGGCATCTCTCCATCCATCAACCCCCCATTGACCTTGCCGTCCAGTGGGCCACACGGCTGCGTGTCCACATGGCTGTACATCCCAGCCTCTTCACCGTCTGTCTCCCGGTGGTAAAAGTAGCTGAAGTTGGAGACAATGACCGGCACGGGAAGGGAAATGGTCAACACTCCAGCGATGGCGCACAGGGAGCCCACTATTTTGCCGCCCACAGTGACGGGTGCCATGTCTCCATAGCCAACTGTGGTCATGGTGACCACCGCCCACCAAAAGGACTCGGGGATGCTGGTGAAATGGGAGTCTTCCCGGTCGACCTCAGCGAAGTAGACTGCGCTGGAGAAGAGGACCACACCGATGAAGAGGAAGAAGATGAGGAGACCCAGCTCACGCATGGAGGCCCGTAGTGTCTGGCCCAAGATCTGCAGGCCCTTTGAGTGCCGGGACAACTTGAAGATTCGGAAGACACGTACTAGACGGATGACTCGTAGGATCGCCAGGGACATGGCCGGCTGGCCTACACCCCGCTGCCTGGCTAGCTCGGTGCCTAGCGCCACAAAGTAGGGTAGGATGGCCACAAAATCGATGAGGTTCATCACGTTCTTGAAAAAGGCTGCCTTGCTCGGGCAGGCCACCAGGCGCACCAGTAGCTCAAAGGAGAACCAACAGATACACAACGTCTCCACCACAAAGAACGGGTCATCGAAGGGCATGCGAGACAGGGGTCCGGGCACTGGGCTGGAGCCATTCAGCCAAGCGGGCAACTGCAGGGAGGAAGGGGTTCAGAGAGGACCACACCAGGGCTGGGACACACAGGAACAGCCACATTTGTGATTTAAATGTGCAACTACTTCCGTACAAATTGGTCAGCAGTCATTGCCCCCCAGGCCTCCAGTGACCCAGCTGTCCTAGATCCCTTTCCAGAGCTCTAGGGATCATGCCTGTGCGGCTGACCTTATTATGGTCCCTGATCCTTCACTGGGGGGGGGGGGGGAGGTGCTCCTGAAAGTGAGGTCTCCTGAGTGAAGCTCCATCCAAAGCCCCACCCCCAGCTTTGATTTTCCAGATGGGGAGGGTCACCACCCAGGTCAGGCTTCCTTGTGCTCTGCCCTCCCTAACCAGCCCCTAGAAGCCCAGACTACAATGGCTAAACACCTTGTTTGCATACCAAGCCCTGGGGCCCTGGCTCTCAGGGCCCTCTCAGCCTGACTTTGTGACTGATTCCTCCCACCTCGGTCCTCTGTCTCCAGCTCCCTCAAGCTCCACTCTCACCACCTCCAGCCCATCTTTCAATGGGTTACTGTCAGCCCCACAGACCCCTGATTTTCGGTCTCTCAGCCCTCAGCTTCATTTCTTAACGTAGGGGTCTTCCTGCCCTCCCGCCCTTGTCTCAACCCTGCCCTGTGATTGGCAGGTTCGCCTGCTTAGATCCTCGGGCCCCGCCCCCATGAGTCTATCCCTTCCCGCCTCCAGCCCGCCTTTAAAAGGTAGATTGCCCTGGTCGGGCCCCGTCCCTGGGTTGCCCACCTCTCGAGCCCCTCGCCCCACCCATCACAGGCAGGTATCTTGACAAGCCCCTCGGTGCCCCGCCCCCCCAGAGCGGGGCCCCTCCTTCCCGAGAGGCCCCGCCTCCCCGTACCCTCACCCCGGCTCGGCTCCTCCCGAGCCCCGCCTCTCTCCACCCAGGCCCCGCCCCCTCACCGGGCCGGCAGCCGCTACCGCAGCGAGCCCCGGGTTGTAGCGGTCGTCGCGGAAGTCGGGCAGCGTCTCGAGGCAGAAGACGACGATGGAGACGAGAATGACGAGCACGGACACGACGGCGAGCACGCGCGCGGCCTGCGAACTCTCGGGGAACTCGAAGAGCAGCCAGAGCTGGCGCGCGAAGGCGCGGCGGGGCAGGGGGCGCTCTGGCGGCATAGGGCACCCCTCGTCCTCACGCAGGCGCGCCAGCGCCGCCGTGCCCAGCCCGTAAAAGGCCACCTCCTCCAGGAAGACGTCGAGCGGCACGTGCGCCGGCCGCCGCAGCCGCCCGCCCGACTGGTAATAGTAGAGCACGGCGTCGAAGCTGGGCCGGTGCCGGTCAAAGAAGTACTCGCGGCGCGCGCCGTCGTAGAAGCGGCCGCGGCGCGCCGGGTCCCCTAGCAGCGTGTCCGGGAAGCGGCTCAGGGTGCGTGCCCGCGTCTCGAAACGCATCCCGGCCACGTTGAGCACCACCCGCTCGCAGCAGCCGCACGGCGGCGGGCACCGCGGCTCCATGGCGCGCGCAGCCCCGGCGACCCGCGGACGGACGTGTGGCCCCGACGCCCGACCCGGCCCGGCCCGGCCCCGCCTCGGCCGCCGCCGCCGCCGCCCCAGTCTGGTGTCCGGTGTCCACGCGTAAAAATAGCCCGGCCGTCCGGCCAGGGCGCGGGGGAGGGGGCGCCTGACCCCGGCGGGGCAGAGGGCGGCCGCGCGCCCTCTGTCGGGGTGCCCTCCCCTTCCCCCCAGCCGCAGTTCCCCGCGCCCATCCGGCTCTCCAGTCCCCTTTCCTCGGCCCCGCGTCTCTCCGGGTTTCCCATGTGTCTCTCGTGTCTTTTTTTGTTTGTTTGTTTTTTAATTTTAAAAAAAAATTTTTTAAGATTTTTATTTATTTATTTTACAGAGAGAGATCACAAGTAGGCAGAGAGGCAGGCAGAGAGAGAGGAAGGGAAGCAGGCTCCCTGCTGAGCAGAGACCCCCCCCCCCCAACCATGCGGGGCTCGATCCCAGGACCCCGGGATCATGACCTGAGCCGAAGGCAGAGGCTTAACCCACTGAGCCACCCATGCGCCCCTCTCGTGTCTTTTTTACGAATATCTGAGCCCCTCTGTTGGAGTCACAAACTTCCACGTCTTTCTAGTCATCTTGTATGTCTCTGCGGCTGCCTGTGTCTTCATTTTGAGTCTCTGTCAAGGGCTGTTTCGCTGGGTATCTCTATGGGTCAGTTATCTCTGAGTTTTGCCATTCTAGAGGATTCTGTATTGGGGGGGGGGGGTCTCTATCAGTTGTCTGTGCCTTGGTCCCTGGATCTCCGCTTTTGACTCTTAGGGGCTTGTCTCAGTTTATCTGTCTCCCTTGGTCTCTATCTCTCCCCTCTGCCAGGATCTCTTCTCATTATCCCTTAGCACTCTGTGTCTCTGTCCCTGAGGGTCCCTGGGGCTCCCCTTGGGTCTCTTTCCCTGTATTCCTGAAGTATTGCGAGTTTCTGTCTCAGGGCGCTGGAAGACTCAGGGTCTCTCGAGTCGTATCTCTGGATCTCTTTCTGACTGTAACTGTAGGTTGGCTCTGCCACTGCCCTGGTGGTTGCCCCGTCCTGGAGACCCCCCCCCCCCAGCAGCTGCAAGCCATGATCATGTGTGCCCCACACCCCGTTTCCTCGCCAAGGTCCTGTCCACCTGTATTCTCGGTAAGAATTCGGAGACCCAGTGAAGCCTGAGCTAGAGCCCTGGGTAGCGGAGGAGGAGGCCGGGCCTGCCAGGAACAGGTGGGGGTGGGGTGGGCTGGGGAGATGACGCAGGGTCACTCGAAGGGACCAAAGGACAGACAGACGATGGCCTTCCAGCCACCGGTGTCCTATGACACCGCGCAAAAATAGCCCCATCTGATGGGCTTGGGGGGAAGTGGTGGGGATTAACGGTTACCGGGACTCGTAGGAATAGGGGGGAATCCCGAGCGCCCTCTGCTGGGCAAGTGCAGAGACACACGAAGGTTATGACTCCCTGTGAATGCTGGCACGTTCTCTTCTGTCTGCAATTTCTGGGAAGCTGTGTCACCATCCCTCTGGATTTCTGAGTCCCTTTCTCTGGGTCTCGCTCCTCCCTTTGTCAATGTCTATGTTTCTTTCATTCTCAGAGACCACAGAGAGACCCCTCTCCTTGTGGGTCTCTGAACTCTGTGTGAACTGGTCCCTCCTTCTTGCCGCCTTGTCTTACACCCTCCTATCTGCAATGGGTGCTCCTCCTTGCCATTTCCAGACCATCCATTCTTCCTCCCTTAGCAACTCTGATTTTTTTTTTTTTTTAAGTAAGCTCTACGCCCAAAGTTGCACGCTCTACGGAGCCAGCCAGGCGCCCCCTCCCTCAGCTCTTTTGAAGCTCAAGCTACCCATGCACACTTCCCATCCTTCCCTACTGAACTTAACCCTTTCCCTCTGGCCACTCCTGCTTTTTCATGGAAGATTTTTTAGATCCTGGCTCCCTATCCTTCATTCTAAAACTACTGTCCTAATCCCTAGTAATTTCTTTTTTCTTTTTTAAAATATTTTATTTATTCACCTGACAGAGATCACAAGCAGGCAGAGAGGTAGGCAGAGAGAGGAAGGGAAGCAGGCTCCCCGCCGAGCAGAGAGCCTGATGCGGGGCTCGATTCCAGGACCCCGAGACCATGACCCGAGCGGAAGGCAGAGGCTTTAACCCACTGAGCCACCCAGGTGCCCCAATCCCTAGTAATTTCAATATCCCCACAATTGATCCTACAAAAACCTAACTTGTAACTAGATTGTCTTTTCCAAAAACGCACCCCTTTCTTGTCCTACAAGATAAATCCTGAATCTTGCCACTCCCTAGCTCATGGAGACCATGTCCCCAGGTTTTGGTGACTCCCCCAACCAACTGACCACCTTGGGAGGAACACCACGTACTACTCTCAGCCCCACTCTTTTCCTTGGGACACTGGCACAGTGGGGCTCCCTGCTCAGCTGGGAGACTGCTTCTCCCTCTCCCAATGGTAGACCACTGGGTACCAGAACAGAATGAGAATACATATGCTTGGTTTCAAGCTACTAAATTTGTAGTAATTTTTTTTTAAGATTTTATCTATTCATTTGACAGACAGAGATCACAAGTAAGCAGAGAGGCAGGTGGGAGGTGGGCGGGAAGCAGGCTCCCCGCTGAGCAGGGAGCCTGATGTGGGACTCGATCCCAGGACCCTGGGATCATGACCCGAGCAGAAGGCAGAGGCTTTAACCCACTGAGCCACCCAGGCTCCCCTAAATTTGTAGTAATTTGTTACAGCAGCAACTGGAAACAGTTTCTCCCATTCCTCTGTATCATTCCCTTCATTCCCATGTTGTAACAGCATCTTCATTTGTTACTTTTTTAAAAAAAGTTCTTGGTGCACGCCTGTGTTGGGGCAAGGAGGGGCAGAGGGAAGGGAGAAGCTGACTCCGCACTGAGCAGGGAGACCAATGCGGGGCTCGATCCTAGGACCCCAGGATCATAACCTGAGCCAAAGGTACACGCTTAACTGTCTGAACCCCTCAGGCGCCTCACAACCTCAGCATTTTTGAAGAATACTGGTCATTTATGTTGTAGACCGCACCTCTGTTTATCTGGTGTTTTATCTTGACTACATAGAGATTATAGAGGGTTTTTTTGGAGTGGAGGATACCACAGAGGTGAAATTCCCTTCTCATCCTGTCATATCAGAGGCATGTGATATGTCTCACTGCAGGCGATGGAAACTTGGATCACTTGGTTAGGGTAGTGTCTGCTGGGTTTCTCCACTGTAGAGTTATTGTCTGCCTATAATTAATGAACATTTGGGGGAGCCGACTTTTTTGTTCTGTCATGTTTATTGAGCTTGAGTTGACACACAATAAAATTTACCCTTCATGGGGTACACTTCTGAGTTCTGGCCAACATCTACCTGGTCAAATCACTGGGAGTGCAAATCAAAACATAGGAAAGTTCTAGCAGTCCTTGAAAGTTGCCTCCTGCCCTTCGTAGTCAACTGCTTCCCTTCTTCCAGCTCCTGGAAACCACTGCTCTGTTTTCTACTCCCACCCCCGTCCCTGCAGTTTTGCTTTTCCTAAAATGTCAAATAAATGAAATCACCCAGTCCGGAGTCTGGGGAATCTGGCTTCTGTCACTTAGCATAATGCATCGAAGGTTCATTCTTATTGTGTTGGTACTATTCCAAGCCATGGACCGATGCTCATTTGTTGTTCCATTCATTTGAGTTCTTTTCGTTTTTTGGTGATTGTGAATAAAGCTGTAATAAAAATCCATGTACATGGTTTCGTATGAACATGTTTTCAGGTCTCCTAAATAATTAGCTAAGATTGGGCTTGCTGGGTTGTGTGATAAGTGGATGCTTAACTTTTTCCTTTTTTTTTTTTCCATCAGGAGACAATTGTGTCAGAAGACTCTTTATTTTAATATCTTTTTTTTTAAAGATTTTATTTATTTGGGGGCACCTGGGTGGCTCAGAGGGTTAAGTCTCTGCCTTCAGCTCAGGTCATGATCTCAGGGTCCTGGGATGGAGCCCGGGATCCGGCTCTCTGCTCAGCAGGGAGCCTGCTCCCCACCCCCCTTGCCTGCCTCTCTGCCTGCTTGTGATCTCTCTCTCTGTCAAATAAATAAATAAAATCTTTTTAAAAGACATTTTATTTATTTGACACAGAGAGAGCACAAGCAGAGGGAGCGGCAGGTAGAGAGAGAAACAGGCTCCCCACTGAGCAGGGAGCCTAATGCAGGACTGGATCCCAGGACCCCAGGATCATGACCTGAGCTGAAGGCAGACACTTAACTGACTGAGCCACCCAAGCATCCCTAGCAAAGCCATAAATTTGAATGTATCCGAATCTCCAGTTCATATACTCAGCAAGGTCACAAGCTGATTTGCATAATGTGGCTTTCTAGACAATCATCTCAAAAATATTTATTGAAACGGAGCCACTGTTCTTTATGGGGCCATAATTTTGACCAAATAACAAATAAGCAATTGTTTTCACAGGAGAACATTTTTTAAAAAGATTTTTATTTATTTATTTGACACAGAGATCACAAGTAGGCAGAGAGGCAGGCAGAGAGAGAGGAGGAAGCAGGCTCCCTGCTGAGCAGAGGGCCCGATGTGGGGCTCGATCCCAGGACCCTGAGTCCATGACCCGAGCCAAAGGCAGAGGATTTAACCCACTGAGCCACCCAGGTGCCCCCAGGAGAACATTTTTAAAGATTTTATTTATTCATATGAGAGAGAGAGACAGCACAAGCAGGGGGAGAGGCAGAGAGAGAGAAAGAGAAGCAGACTCCCCACTGAGCTGGGAGCCTGACTTGGGGCTCCATCCCAGGACCTGGAGATCGTGACCTGAGCCGAAGGCAGACACTTAACCGAATGAGCCACCCAGGCGCCCAAGTGTCTTTCTTTTTAACAACATTTTCTAATTCCAGTTATTGGCAAAGAGTTCTGGCACCAGTTAATGGCAGCAACACTGTGGCGAGCATCTACATTGTGCTGAGAGGTAGATTGGGACTTAATCCTTTATTTGATAATAAGCGAATGTTAAAATGTTCAAACGTGGCATTTTGAACCATTTTCAGACTTACAGAAAAGTTGCAAACATAGCAGAGAGTTCCCATATATCCTTCATAAAAATCTGCAAAAGTCTTTTTCCATAACCATAGTACCATTATTTGTTAGGAAATTAACACTGATACAATACTGTTAACCAATCGTTCCACAAACTTTACTTGAATTTCACAGATTTTCCACGACGGTTCTCTTTCTGCTTCATCGTCTAATCCAGGATCCCATGTTGCATTTATTTGTCTCCTTAATTTACTCTAGGAGTTTTTTGGTTTGGTTTCTTTTGTTTTTTTAAGTAAGCTGTATATCTAAGGTGGGCCTTGAACTCACCATCTGAAAATCAAGTCTCATCCTCTAGCAACTGAGTCAGCCCAGCGTCCCATCTGGGAGTTTTTTTTTTTTTTTAAGATTTTATTATTGGGGCGCCTGGGTGGCTCAGTAGGTTAAAGCCTCTGCCTTCGGCTCGGGTCGTGATCCCGGGGTCCTGGGATCGAGCCCCGCATCGGGTTCTCTGCTCGGCAGGGAGCCTGCCTCACCCTTTCTCTGTGCCTTCCTCTCTGCCTACTTGTGATTTCTGTCTGTGAAATAAATAAATAAAATCTTTAAAAAAAAAAAAGATTTTATTATTGGGGCGCCTGGGTGGCTCAGTGGGTTAAAGCCTCTGCCTTACGCTCAGGTCATGATCCCAGGGTGCTGGGATCGAGCCCCACATTGGGCTCTCTGCTCAGCAGGGAGCCTGCTTCCCTTCCTCTCTCTCTGCCTGCCTCTCTGCCTACTTGTGATCTCTCTCTGTCAAATAAATAAATAAATAAATAAATAAATAAATAAATATTTTTTTAAAAAGATTTTATTATTTATTTGAGAGAGAGAGAAAGGAGGGGAGGGGTGGGAGAGAGGGAGAGGAAGAGAGAAAGAATCAAGCTGACTGTGCTGAGCAGGGAGCCTGAGCCCAAACCAAGAGTCAGATGCTCAACTGACTGAGCCACCCAGGTGGCCCTAGGAGTTATTTTTACTGGGTGAGCTCCACCTTCACAATATATCCCTAATCCCAGCACTTCTTTCTACCCTGCTGTTACCATCTCGGTCCAAAACACCATCCCTTCCCTGGAAAATGCAGCCTCCTAACCATCTCCCTGTTTTTCTTCAGTCCTTTCCTTACATTCTTTCTGTCCATAGCCCATGAAGCGATCTCTTAAAAATCTTTTAAAAATGTATGTCCTCCTGATCTAAACCCTTTAATTACTTCCTCTTTCGTTTCTTTTTTTTTTTAAGATTTTATTTATTTATTTGACAGACAGAGATCACAAGTAGGCAGGGAGGCAGGCAGAGAGAGAGGAGGAAGCAGGCTTCCCGCTGTGCAGAGAGCCAGATGTGGGGCTCGATCCCAGGGTCCTGGGATCATGACCTGAGCCGGAGGCAGAGGCTTTAACCCACTGAGCCACCCAGGCGCCCCTCCTCTTTCATTTCAAATAAAATCTGCCCTCTCTCTCATGTAGTACTCTCTCTCATGAAATACTCAGCTGCAGGCCAGGATGACCAATGGCTAGTGAAACAGGCTGGGCAACAGAGTGTTTGCATGGTGGCAAAGTTTTACCACCCAGATTACCAAGGGGACGATGTACCCTTAGAAGGAGAGATCTGGTAGTTAGGTCCTTAACCAAGTGGCCAAACTCAGCATCGTAACAGTGGGATCATCTCATGTTTTGGACCTTCAAGTATGATGCAAGATAAAGTTCACCGTATTACTAGGGAAATGTTCTTGCTAAAAATGCTTAACTTCAACCTATTCAAAACTTCAGATTCAATTTCCATTTTACAGGTGAAACAGGGTTAGTGGAACAAACTAAACACCATGAGGAGACAATCAGACAAATCCAGAATGTGGGACATTCTACTGAAAACCAGTCCAGACTCTGGGAAAACCCAAGAACAACAAAAAAGGTGTCTGTGTGTATGTGTATGTCTGTGTGTGTGTGTATCCAATATTAAAAGAGAGCAATGCAAATATTCTTGGGTCATCTGGTAAAATCTGAATATGGGCTGGAAAATTTCCTAGGGGTTAAAATAATTTTGTGGTTATGCAGAAGATCCTTATTCTTAGGAGGCACCCACTGACGCATTCAGAGGTGATGTGCCACAGTAATTACTTGCGCATGGTACGGGGAAAAATACATAAAAATAAAGCAGGTTTAGCTTCATTTTCCTTAAACTTTTTGTTTTGAAATAATTTTAGAATCACAGAAAAGATCCAAAAATATGGCAGAGTTCCACATACGTACATAAATAAAACAAATGTCAAGATATTTTAAAAGTATGTGCTTTCATGTTACATGTTTCTTGAACCATAAAATTAGTTAAATTTTGTAATAACTGACGTAGTTTTATTAAACAGGCCATTGCATCTATCTGAAAAACTTCTACAACACTTAACTCTTTACAGGTCTAACTCTTTACAGGGTCCTAAGTAACACGGCTGCCAGCTCTCAGATCTCACACGCCAACAACTTGGGATTCCTGCCAACTGTCCCAAATCAGGGCCTTTGCACTTGCTGCTCATTCGTCTAGATCTCCCTTCCATCCGGATCGGATTTCACCTCTCCAGACGAACCTTCCACTATCCCCTTTCTAAAACAGTCCCACTCTCACTGCCCAAGTCCCTCTCCGAAATTTATTCCTTTTAAATGCCTTATCGTCTCCCCCAGTAAAATGTAAGCTCCAAGAGGAAAAAGACCGCCTTAGTCACGTACTACATCTGCACAGCCCAAACAGTGCCCAGCATACACTAGCTGCCGGAAGACCAGTTACTGATTTGGCAGGTTAGACTTCAAAGTAATGACACCATTCACATTGGGACTCTTTGCCAGGCGGCGGAGGGGTATTTTATCGTACAGGCGAACACAGACATGCGTACAAGATCCGGGAAGTGTGTTAGGAGAAAGGGGCGGAGCATCGAGGAGTCTCGCGCTAGAGGCGGTTGGAGCCGTGAGTACAAGATGGGACAGGGCTCCTGCTGGGTGCGCTACCCGCGTGCGCACTGCGGCCTGCAGCCGCCGCGGCACAGGAGTTTAAGGCGCCCGGGGGGGGGGGGGGGGGGGGGGGCGGGGAAGTGACCCGGCGCGTGCGCAGTGCCCGCGCCGGCGCCAGGTCCTTGTGTGTGGGTTGTGCTTAATCGAGCGGCGCGTGCGCAGCGCGGACGGCGGAGGGATTTGCGACTTGTTCCACCCCTTGCCCCTGTCGCCAGCCGAGG
Organism: Lutra lutra; assembly: GCF_902655055.1. Taxonomy (NCBI): domain Eukaryota; kingdom Metazoa; phylum Chordata; class Mammalia; order Carnivora; family Mustelidae; genus Lutra; species Lutra lutra. The sequence goes on from NC_062294.1 coordinate 52,336,978, forward strand.
CCGCGCGGGCTCGTGAGCAGCGGCCTGGTGCGCGCGCTGGGTGGGCGACGGAGGCAGACGGACGCGGACGCCGCCGGAGTCGAAGCCAGAGCAGGAGTCCCTGCTGCTGAGGGGTCGCAGCAGCCGCCGCGAGCCCCCGGACCGTCGCCAGGCCGAGGAGGGCGCCGCGCGGCGGGTGAGTGTGACTGAGTGGCCTCCTCGGGTGCGGAGCCGCTACCCACAACCCCCTGCGGTGGGCCCCAGTCTTATCCCCGCGGCCGGGCCTCTTTCCCGCGCCCCCGCACCTCTCTGCACCCCTTACCCAGAGTCCTCTGGGCACCTGGGCCCTCTTCCCGCAGCTCTCCCGCGGCCTCTTACCCACAGGCCCTTGCGGCGTGTTGCCTTTTTCTTCCTCGCCGCCTCGGCGGCCTGGACCCTTACCCACAATTCCTTTCGTCTGTGGGGGGCCTGGATCTATTACCCACAAGCCCCTGGCTCGAGGGGCTTGTTGCTTCTGAGCCTCTTCCTTGAGGGACTTCCTGCGATTCCCGCCCCCATAACCTGTTCTCCAGGGTGGGGAGGGGATCCTCCCTTGTAAGGATCCTTGAGCCCCCCCGCCCCGGCACGCTCACAGGCAACCTCTCAGCCTCACGGCCCCTTGCTCGGGACTCTGACACTTACCTCCTCAGAAACTCTTTTTCAGTCTTTGTTTCCCTGAGCGGCTTTGCCCCGCCCTCACACAGTGCTCTCCACCGCCCCCCCCCCCCAACCTGGTTTCTTTTTCAGACTGAGCCTTAGGATCACTCCCGTGTTCTTACAAAACCTTTTTTCATACTGAGACCTTGCCCCTGGATCTCTCTTTTCTTGGGAGTCAGGGGACAGTAGGGGCCTCATGAGTACCCGGTCACCCTAACTTAAGCCTGTCCTGCTTCTGCTCTCAGACTTGGCAAGATGACCCAGTTCCTGCCACCCAACCTTCTGGCCCTCTTCGCTCCCCGTGACCCTATCCCATACCTGCCACCCTTGGAGAAACTGCCACATGAAAAACACCACAACCAACCTTACTGTGGCATTGCGCCCTACATTCGAGAGTTTGAGGTGAGTTCACTGAGCAGACTTGGAATGGTTTGGGTTCAGGGGGCTGCAGAGCTGGATTTGGGAGTCCGGTTTCTGGCCATTTTCTAGCCGTGCGATTTAGGCAGAGGACTCACTTTTTCCGATCCTGTCTTAAATAGGGTTGATACCATATTCCTTGTAGGGTTTTTGTTGTTGTTATTGTTGTTTTTGGAAAATTCGGGAACTAGCAATTGAGGATTCAGGCTTTGGAGTCAGGCCATCTTCGGCTCACACGATTTATCAGCTGTGTGACCTTGGGCGAGTGGTATGTTCAATTAGTTGATGTCTTCATTTTTAGCAAAGGGTAGTAGTATTTTTCTCACAGTATTGGCAGGGAATTAACTGCAAAACTTGGTACAGGGCTTGACATCAAGTTGTCAGCAACCATCAATGTTACCATGGTCACCAGTTTTATTATTAATAGGATGGTGTTCATATGGGCTTGAGATTTTCAGCTCTGCAGCTGCAGGGTAAACACACATACGTGGCTTGGGCTTTTGGGCCTCCCTCCGTCTTTTCATTTGTAAACTGCGGGTGACAACATCACAGGTGGGTCAGAGCACACCCGAGAAGGGCTGGCACACAGACAGAAGTCAGAGGAGGCCAGTTCTGGTATCAAGTAAGAAAGGGCCTCTGAAGGTAGAGGAGAGATAACAGGAGACTGGTTCTTCAGTAGGATTTGCCACCCTTGGTGAACCGGTCCTGGGGAAATGTTATTAGCTAATTAAACTAATTTAATGGCTGCAGGCCTGTGGCACCCTAGATGGCGTAGGTCATGTGGCAGAGTTTAATGAGCGGTTGGTGAGCCCTTCAAGAACTACCCTGACCATCAGAAGGTGTCCAGGTATTGCTTCTGGACTGCGCTGTCAGCTCCTTTTTCTTCGACCCTGGTCCTGATTGCCTTCTGTGATAAAGGACAAATCTTTTGCAGGGTGATGTTTATATGTATACAATGGAATGATTTTGATTTTCCTGTATCTTTGAAGAAAGACTACAGAATAAAAGATCAAATTTTTATTAAGCTCGGGGCGTGTAAAGCTGCTCTATCCGGTTGCTGTAGAAGTTTCTGAATTCTTCCAGTTTCTGTATTTCTCTTGTCACAGACCAGCAGAGGTTTGTGGATAGTATTTGTCCACAGACCCGTGTTTTTGATCTTTGCCACCCCCTCGCTTCCACTGGCCTGGAAACTGTCCTATGTTTGCTTGTGTTGGGGGGGCAGTGAGTGGCTGAGGTGTCTATTGTTTTCTGGATCGGTGTCCCTTGCAAACTCTGTCCCTCCCACCCTGTCACCTCTCTTGTTCCCAGGACCCTCGAGATGCTCCTCCCCCGACTCGAGCAGAAACTCGGGAGGAACGCATGGAGAGAAAGGTATGTCATTTTTGCCTGTTGGCCCCACATCTTTTTTTGCTACTTTCTCCAGGATGTTCCCTGATATCAGGGCACTTCTTTCTGCATTCAGTTGTCCCCCTTTCTCCTGACAGAGACGAGAAAAGATTGAGCGGCGACAGCAGGAAGTGGAGACAGAGCTAAAAATGTGTAAGTGTCTCTTCCTCTCCCATCTCTTCTTCAAACGCTCTTGCATTTGTCTCCCACTGATCCACCCCAGGACTCTAATATGGGAAGGTGGGATGGTTCACTTTTTTAGTTCACAAAGTTGGCCAAACACTGGTTTAGGATGGGGTCTGGGTTGGCAGGAAGGGAGCCTTGAGACCTTGGGCTGGGCCCCCTCGACTAGGGAGCGCACGTGGAGTGGCTGCCACAGCCCAGTTTGGTGTCACGGGCTGAAGCAGTGAGGCAGTTACAGCCCCACTTCTGGTCCTTGACCATGGGAGTTTTCCATCCCTTGCAGGTATAGGAGGAATTGGGACACAGAACCAGATACACTGTGGCCATTAACCAGACTTCACAAGAAGGGCATATCAGCCTCAGATGGTTCTATCAGAGAAGGGCTTTACAGTCAGAAGACTTGGGCTTTCCTTCTACACCTGTGAGGCTGGTGAAGCATGTCTCTTTGGACCTTATTTCCTTGAGGCATCTTTCCTCAGGGCAATTATGCAGATGCCTAACCTTTTTTTTTTTTTTTTTAAGATTTTGTTTATTTGGGGCACCTGGGTGGCTCAGTGGGTTAAGCCTCAGCCTTTGGCTCAAGTCATGATCTCAGGGTCCTAGGATCAAGCCCTGCATTGGGTTCTCTGCTCAGCAGGGAGCCTGCTTCCCCCTCTCTCTCTGCCTGACTCTCTATGATCTCTCTCTGTGTCCAAAAAAAGATTTTGTTTATTTTTCAGAGAGAGCATAAGCAGGGGGAGCAGCAGGCAGAGGAGGAAACAGGTTCCCTGCTGAGCAAGGAGCCATTGTGGGGCTCGATCCCAGGACTCTGGGATCATGACCTGAGCTAAAGGCAGACACTTAGCCAACTGAGCCACCCAGGCACCCCAACTTTTTTTTTTTTTTTTTTTTTTAAGATTTTATTTGTTAGACCGCGCACAAGCAGGCAGAGTGGCAGGGAGAGGCAGAGAGAGAGGCAGGCTCCTCGCTGAGCAAGGAGCCTGATGTGGGACTTGATCCTAGGACCTTAGGATCACAACCCAAGCCAAAGGGCAGCAGCTTAACCCACTGAGCCACCCAGTCGCCCATCCCCCAACTTTAAAAAAAAAAATATATATATATATATATTTTTTTTTATATATATATTTTTTTAAGATTTTATTTATTTATTTGACAGAGAGAGATCACAAGTAGACAGAGAGGCAGGCAGAGAGAGAGAGAGAGAGAGAGGGAGGGAAGCAGGCTCCCTGCCGAGCAGAGAGCCCGATGCGGGACTCGATCCCAGGACCCTGAGATCACGACCCGAGCCGAAGGCAGCGGCTCAACCCACTGAGCCACCCAGGCGCCCCCAAAATATATATTTTTAATTTCAGAGAGAGAGCGGGTGTGAACTGAGGGGAGGGGCAAAGGGAGAGAATTGAAAGCAGAACCCAGCTGAGCATGGAGCCTCACGCTGGCCTCGATTTCACGACCCCGAGATATGCCCTGAGCCGAAACCAAGAGTCGCACGCCTAACCGACTTAGCCCCCCGCCTAACCAACTGAGCCCCCCCAGAGTCCTAACATCTAAAGACATGGATATCGGCTGAGCACACTCTCTGAGCAGTGACTCACTGCAGTTCCTTTCTTGCCATTCTCAGATGCCTCAAAGGTATCTTTGGTATGCGTCCAAACCGCATTCAGATTTTCCTCCTCCCACCCACCTGGTCTCCTTGGATGTTTTCTTTTTTTTTTTTTTTTTTAAAGATTTTATTTATTTGTCAGGGACAGAGGGAGAGCGAGCGAGCGAGCACAGGCAGACAGAGAGGCAGGCAGAGGCAGAGGGAGAAGCAGGCTCCCTGCTGAGCAAGGAGCCCGATGTGGGACTCGATCCCAGGACCCTGGGATCATGACCTGAGCCGAAGGCAGCCGCTTAACCAACTGAGCCACCCAGGCGTCCCATCCTTGGATGTTTTCTTCAATGGAACATGGCTGTGTGGCCTTGCAAGTGATGATCTCTTTCGTGGGTCGCCCATTGCTTTTTTTTTTCTTTTTTTAAGATTTTGTTTATTTATTTATTTGACAGACAGAGATCACAAGTAGGCAGAGAGGCAGGCAGAGAGGAGGAAGCAGGCTCCCTGCCGAGCAGAGAGCCTGATGTGGGGCTCGATCCCAGGACCCTGGGATCACGACCCGAGCTGAAGGCAGAGGCTTTAACCCACTGAGCCACCTAGGCGCCCCTCGCCCATTGCTTTTAACATTTTTTTTTCCCTCCTTTTCCCAGCCTGTCACCGCAGCTTGTCCCTGTTGCTCTCTGTCTCACATCTGACCCTTCTCTCCATGTCTGCTACCACCCAAGTGCCCTCCTGTCCACACACCCAGTAACAGTCTAACTGGTTTCCCTACATCTCTGTCTCCACCAAGTTCTTTGGGTCTTTTAAGTATGACTCTACTTCTTTCTTTTCTTTTTTTAAGATTTTATTCATTTACAAAGAGACAGAGTGCAAGCACAAGCATGCAAAGTGGCAGGCAGAGGCAGAGGGAGAAGCAGGCTCCTTGCTGAGCAGGGATTCCCAGTGTGGAGCTCCATCCCAGGACGCTGGGATCATGACCTGAGCTGAAGGCAGTGGCTTAACCCACTGAGCCACCCAGGTGTCCCGATTCTACCCTTTTCTAACAGTTTCCTTTTGCTCTTGGCATAAAGACCAAAGTCTCTTTCCTGCCCACTGTTCCAGATACGTCGGGCACCATGCTCCCCTCGGCTCCAGCTGCAGCTGCCTCTTCTTATGCCTCATTCTTGCCAGAAGGTCTTCTGTCATTGGGCTTTTGCCCAGACTCTTCCCCCAGTCTGTGATGACACCTTTGTAGCAGCCCTTTGTATCCCCGTTCAGCTGTGACTTCCTTGCTCAGGTGGAGTCCCTTTGTGTGCTGAAAGCCCCGAGACCCACTGCAGGTTGGTCACTTCGGTCTGCGTGGGGGATTTGAAAGGGATCTCTCTGCACTGGAGTTTCCCGACTGCCCGGAGAGAGCAGGGTTCGGTTGGGATTTGCTCACTTTGATGGCCCCAGGCTAGCACAGGACCTGGCACGCGGAACCGTTGGCCCCAGTTAGCCTGGAGTCTGTTCGCTCGGTTGGTAAGGCACAGGCCTTGCTGTCTTACCCACTGCGCTTTAACCCCGATTCTGTCCATTGCAGCCAAGTGACCTTGGGTAAATCATTTGTCCCCCTCGAAGTTATTTCCCCCACTTTTAGGAATGGGGTCTTGTTGTGTTAAATGACAACCACCACCACAGAGGTGCAGTCAGCCAAATTCAGAATGTGTGAAATTATAGACAACAAACTTGTAACACAGTTTTCTTTAACCAGTTAAGTGACAAGGGAGGCTGGCAGGGAGCCAGACTGTATGGATTAAGGAATCAAAAGCTGTCAGCCACGTGGTGTGGGTGGAACTTGTTTGGATCCAGATTTAAATGAGCTAACTCTGAAAATCCAGTTTTGAAACAATTGGCATTTGAGTACTGGGTGTTCAGTTAAGGAAGTAATGTGTTAAGGTGCCATAACAGTGTGGTGGTTCTGGTTTCTTAAAAGTCTCTTTTAGGGGCGCCTGGGTGGCTCAGTGGGTTGGGCCGCTGCCTTCGGCTCAGGTCATGATCTCGGAGTCCTGGGATCGAGCCCCGCATCCGGCTCTCTGCTCTCTCGGGGAGCCTGCTTCCTCTTCTCTCTCTGCCTGCCTCTCTGCCTGCTTGTGATCTCTCTGTCCAAAAAAAAAAAAAAAAAAAAAAAAAAAGTCTCTTTTAGGGGCTGAAATGGTATAAAAGGGGTTTGATTTAAAATACTTCAGTGAGGGGCATCTGGGTGGCTCAGTAGGTTAAGCCTCTGCCTTTGGCTCAGGTCATGATCCCAGGGTCCTGGGATCAAGCCCCGCATCAGGCTCCCTGCTCGACAGGAAGCCTGCTTCCTCCTCTCCCGCTTCCCCTACTTGTGTTCCTTCTATTCCTGTGTCTCTGTCAAATGATAAATAAACCCTTTTTTAAAAAAATAAATACCTCAGTGGGATTGGGGTGCAGTTGAAACGGATGTGGCCAAGGTTGATAATTGAAGCAGTTTCTATAGGTTCGTTGTATTGTTTTCTGCAGTCCTACATGTTTGGACTTCTGCATAATTGAAAAGAAAAAAGAATGGATCAAGTACATTAGGGTTTTTATGCGTCTGTCCGAGAGTCTCTGTTCCCACTGCTGAAGCATGTCGTGCCTCATCGCAGTAAACGGCTGCCCTTCGAGGGGACCTTGTCCTTCCCAAAGCGATTGGTCTGCGTTCTGTGATTGATTTCTCACAGCTTCGAGGCATGGCAGGGGTTATTACTCATATTTTTAAGACAAGGAAAATCGAGGCTTGTTGAGGCCTAGTATGCTTACTGAGAGTTCTTTTTTTTTTTTTTTTAAGATTTTATTTGACAGAGATCGCAAGTAGGCAGAGAGAGAGGGGGAAGCAGGCTCCCCGCTGAGCAGAGAGCCCGATGCAGGACCCTGAGATCATGACCTGAGCTGAAGGCAGAGGCTTAACCCACTGGGCCACGCAGGCGCCCCCTACTGTAGTTCTGAGATACTTTACCCGCGACCCAAAAGTCTCATGAGGTTTCCCCACCACCCAGGACGGTCCTTTGAGCCCCTGCCCTGGGTTCTGCCTCCATCAGCCCTTTAGCCAAGGATTTCCCAAAGGCAGAATTTCTCTGCCAGCATGACGGAGCGCTCACTGGTGACCTGCCGACCGGCTCTAGTTCTCTGCTGCGGTCATTGTGCTGACGTGTTCTTTTTTCAGGTACAGGGTGCTCTTGGCTGGCCACGCTAGCTTTGGCTTTTAGTCACACTCATGGGCCCCTCGCGGAAGCAGGAACCACAGAGCCCGCCGCAGTGTACCTGCGGGCTGCTGGGCACCTCCACGCTGCCCACCGGGCATCCACTCCCCCAGGCAGCAGTCCCACTGCTGCATTCCTGCTGCACCTGTTCGACCACCTACTGCCTGGTGTTGGCAGATGCATTTCCTGTTGCTGCCCTGAGATTTCCGGGTCTTCGGTCAGATGCCCTCATCCCACTGAGGTCTTTCCTGACCTTCCACTTACAGCTCTCCTGCCTGGGTCTGTCACTGTCTGATAGAACTAAACGGTTTCCTTACCTTGTTGACGGCCAGCCTTCCTGCATTTGTGTCTGATCTCCAAGAGGGCACAGCTCTCTTCTGGTCCGGTTTGCTGTGAAATCCTGGACACTTAACGACGGCTCCAGGCACTCGCTAGTCCTTAATGGGTACCTGTGAAATGAGTGGATGAGAGCGGCCTGGCACAGACCTAGAGACCAGGGCACAGAAAATGACAGCGCGGAGGGGTGACATAGGGTGAGCGGCTTAAGGGGGCAGGCGGAAAGATGGGGTTGTCTTCAAAGGCTGCCATCAGTTTCCAGGTAGTTATTCCTTTAGATGTGGGCTCGGTCTGCTGGTTTTTAGTAAATTCTCTGAAGTCACCTTGCACTTTGCAGTGCAGCCCCTCACAGGAAACAGATCTGGAACTTTATTTCGCTGGCTTTTTGCAACACCTGGACTATCTTCCTGGGAAGCCGGTGCCTGGACGTTCAGCGTGGAGCCTGGTAGTTAGAACCCCCGGCCCGTGAGGTCAGGCTGGGGTGTGAAGCCGGGCTTGGCCTCTTCGCTCCTCTGATGCTTCTTCCTCTTCCACGCTTCAGGGGTTGGCTTTGTTTCCATTTGCGAGATGACAAATCCTCAGCATCCAGCACAGCGTCGGGACCTGATTATATGTGCGATGAATTATTAACGTTCCTTTTCTCCTGTTCCCCTACAACACGGCAGGTCGTTCCTGAGGGCGGCACTGTGTCATGGAGGAACCGCCTCCGCTGGGCACTGGGCAGGGTGCCTCTGGGGCCCTGGCGGGAGTCGAGGGCCATCGTGTGGGGTTGGGTCACCATAGTCTGAGAAGGACTTCTTCCTGGGTCTGAGCCTTCAGAATCCCTTCCGAAATGGGTTCTGTAGTAGATTTTGGCTCCTGTCTGCAGAGATGGTTATTCCTCAGTGGCCTTGTGGGCGGAGAATCTGATCAGCATCTTGTGCCCTGGCTTTCTCCCTGAGGCACAGAGGCCAAAGCACATAGGGAAGAAAACAAGGCTCTGCTTCTCTGGGGCCCTCTCCCAGCCTTTGAGCTAAGGTTTTCCCACGGGCTGTGTTGCAGGCTGTGCCATTGGGTGGCAGTGCGGCCCTGCAGGTGAGGGAGGAAAGCCCCCAGCCCCACCCCACACCAGTGGTGATCTGGCTGCCTCCACAGAGGTGCCCAGTCTTCCCCCCGAAGGGACTGGAGCCTTCACATGTATAGGTCTGAATGGCATTGAGGGTGGTCCCGCCCAGTCAGCTTGAGGTCAGCCTCCCCCCTTCCCCTGTCAGCCTAAGCTGACTACTCATAGAAGGGCCACTGTGCTCTAGGGCAGCTGGAGAGAGGAGCATGCCCAAGGTCTCCAGGTCACCAGCGGTTTTCTTCTATCTAACAGGCCTCTGCCCGTCTGTGTGTGTCTGTCTTGCTGGGTGAGGCTGTGGACACTCAGTCCTTACACACTGTGTTCTTCTCGTGCAGGGGACCCTCACAATGATCCCAATGCTCAGGGTGATGCCTTTAAGACTCTCTTCGTGGCTAGAGTGGTGAGTCCCCAGCTCCCCACCCCTGGAGCGCCAGAGGAGCCTAGATCCCTGGGCTGCTAAGAGCTTGAGTGTGGGACAAAGGACAATAGGCTAAGTCCTGGAATGCTAAGGGCTTTGGGATGGCTCACTTCTCCATCTTAATGTTGCGTCTGTCTCCTGATAGAACTATGACACGACAGAATCGAAGCTCCGGAGAGAGTTTGAGGTGTACGGACCCATCAAAAGAGTGAGTGAACTGGGGCTTTGGCTACTCGAATTGGGGTGCGATGCAGGGAGGGAGAAGGCTGGCTCCCGGCCCCAAGGATGCGCCCCGTCATTTTGGGGCTTCAGAGTCCGTGGCCTGCGTTCACATTCTGAGTGCACTAACACGCAGCTGGCTTTAGGTAGCAGGGAGGGCGGCTTTCTGTTGATTTAGGGTACGAGTAGGCAAACTGCAAACTTGCTGTTTGTAAATATGGGCTCGTCGGTGCCCGGCCGAGCCCCTTTATTCACTGTTGTCTGTAGCAGCTGTTTCTGAAGGCAGAGTCAGGTAGTCAGACCCTGAGGCCTTCAGCTGGAAGTACCTGCCGTCTGGCCTCTTCCGAGAAAAAGCGTAAATGTGTGTGCGGACTCCTGTTTCAGAGGAAGGCTTCATGTTTAAGCAACATGTCTTAAATTCACTGAAAAGTCCCGTGAGCGCTCTGGCCGAGGGCTGGGGACTATTACGCTGCCGACGCGGCGCTGTGAGAGCCGTGGTCATTCTGGGCTCCTGAGGACGGGGAGAGGGTCTGCGGCCTCTGTCGCTGGCAGCGCCCAGCCGGGGGCCTTGCGCACAGGCTGGTGCTTGAAGGGGTGGGATTTCCTAGTCGGAGAACTGATCTCTGCCTGCCACCCCGCCCAGATACACATGGTCTACAGCAAGCGGTCAGGAAAGCCCCGAGGCTACGCCTTCATTGAGTACGAGCATGAGCGAGACATGCACTGTGAGTACCTCCCGGCCTGAGCCCTGTGCGCTGGCCCTCTCTCTCCTCTGCTGCCCGGCCCCTTCCCGTCGTCTGTCCCCACCCCCACCCTGCCAAACCTGACATTAGCGATGTCTCTCCTCCTCCTCCCTCTGTTTCTGATATATCTTTTTTTTTTTTATATATACGTGTTTTTTAAAAAACAAAAACCAAAACCCCCCACAACGTGTGTGTGTGTGTGAACCTGGGGAGGTAAGTGTCACACGTTGAACCTCAGGGGCAAGGAGGGAACTGGGTGGGGGCTGGGGCCAGCTGGAGGTGGGGGAGGGGTCGGATGTTTGGGGAGCCTCTCCCCATTCCCCCCACCAGCATTGGGGGCGGCCAGGATGGAATGAGGACTGGCCTTTGAACCTGCCCTCTCTTTCCCTCAGCAGCGCTGGGGCTGGGCCACCCGACCCTCCGCCTCCCCACCCTCAGCCCCCCACCCTGTTCCTCAGCGGGCAGTGGGTTGGTAGGCGTGCTTAGCGCCTGCCCCCACCTCTGCAAAGCCCCCCTTGAGGCTGCGGCGGCGTCCACACGGGCAGGGACGGGTGGGGGGGGGCGGGCAGGGCTGCGGCGTGTCCAGGGGCCGCCGTATTAATTGACTGTTCTTATTGTCACTGCAGCCACCACGCAGCTGGCTTGCAGCTGATGCTTACGCTCCCCTTACAACACCTCAGTGTATGGTTGGTATAAGGGTTTGTATCATGGGTAAGATCACGCAGCCCCGCACACCAGCCCAGCTTAGCCAGGCAGCTCAGGAGCAGCGAGGCATCCCTCCTCCCATTCCCAGTCGCCCCTCAGCCTCCCCGCACCCAGAACCCTTGCCTTGTTTGGGTGCCCTTTGTCCCTCCTGCCAACCCTTTCCCCAGTCCATATATGCTGATAGTCTTGCTGATCCCAGGAAGGGAAGGATCAGCCCTGACGGGAAAGGCAGCTAGCCTCTCTGGTCGGGCTCCACTCAACCCCTGACTTAACCTGGCTTCATGGCGTCAGCGGCAGGGTGACGGGAATACCGCAGACAGGGCGCACTAGGGTGAGGGCTCCATGGGGAACCCTTCAACCCTTTGCTCCTGGCGCCCGTGCTTTTGTGGGGCTGTCACTGTGGTGGCCCTGGAGAATCTTTTTGGTTGCTAGACTCAGGGTGCTGTGCCCCTTTTCTGTCTGCCTTATCATGGTTGAGGCCTGCCAAAGGGCTGTGGTGGCCAGCGGCTCTGCAGAGTGCATGGAATTGGGGGTTGGGGTGTGGGAGGGACTGAGTGCCAGGCCGCAAGCAGCTGAAGGTGTTGTAGATTTTACTTAAGACCCTTCCACTGTCTAGAGACCTAAGAGAGGGAGAGAAAGAGAAGCCTAGAAGTACACATGTCACATGGTTTCTTTGTTGGTACTCTTGGGTTGGGCCTCTTCTGGGGTTTGGGATACTGAACCAGAGCAGGGTTCCTTTGCTTGACTGTGTTCCCGGTCCTTAAATCCCTTCTCCCCCACTACCCTCCTCTGGGTTTGGGGGCCAAATGGCCCCTCCTCCTCAAATCACAGGCAGCACTCCATCTCCTGGACCCCCCAGGCTGTCTCCTTGTGTGCCAGCCTTTTGAGTGGCAGGTGGTGGGAGGGAGTGTGGAATTCGAGGTGGAAAAGTCCTTCTATGTGCTGCGAGGGGGTGGGGCGTGTGCTTAGTTTAGTGTGGACTTTACTGGGAAAGGTAAGGGTGGACAGGTTCGCTAAGGTCTCCCCAGCCTTCTTTTTAAAAATTCAACAAGCTAGTCCCTGGGCTTTACCAGCTCCTAGACTTGACGTTAACCCTTGTCTCCCCCCGTCTTTCAAGGCCTCCATGAGGTTTCTTTGGGGTCCACCACTTCCTCTGCCTGTCTCCAGGTGGTGCAGGAGATGTGGTTCCTCTCACTCTCTGTGGCTCCCTAGAACCCCCAACTTACCTTCCCTGTAGCTTTAGCTGACCCCATGGTGGTGGGTGTGGGGTCTGTGCGCGTGCTCAGGTAAGCTTGGGGGCTCCAGGTAAGCGGTCCCGTGTCCCCCCCCCGGGAAGCCCGCCTCCTCGCCAGGCCCCCAGGAGTTGCCGAGCCCCCCCCATCCCGCTCGGTTTGGACACCCGCAAGGCCGGCATCGGTAAATGGCACCTTTTTCTCTTCCTCTGGTTGTTATTTGGGGGGGAGAGGGCTGGGGCGGGGCAGGGTATTGTGGTTGGTTGAGGACAACCCCCTAGGCCAGGGCTGGGGGTGGGAAAGAGACCTTTTTGGCCTTCCCGACGCCCCGTGTAAGACAGACCCGGGATCAGGCCTGCCCATCACTGTGCCCTGCCCAAGAGCAGGAACTTGCCTCTCCCTGAATCTCCCCCTCTACTCCTCACCCATCCCGAGAGGCTCCGGCTGGGGTTGGCCTCCCAGCATGTGTTGAGCTGGGGGTGTGGAGGGAGAGATGGGATGGGGGCTGGGATTGGGTGGCAGTCAGTCGGCTCAGGTAAGGCAGGAATTGTCGGTAGCACCGCACGCCTCCCATGCCTCCCTCCACTTTCCCTCTCCCCCAGCTGCTGTAGGGGGCCCCTCCAGGCCCCCTGGGAGCACCATAACCCACCCTTCTGCTCCCTGCCATCTCCTAAAGATTTCTCCCACCCTTTTCTGGTTCATTTTCTGTTCTGATGTCTGTTCCCCCCACGCTCACCTCCCCCCCCCCAAAAAAAAAACACAAAAAAACAAAAAGGAAAACCGGTGTGAACTGGGGTGCAGAGCGGCCCAGCTGGGCCTCCTGCCCCAGCATGATGGTTTAGGGTGCATGCCTTGGGTTGTGGAGGAGCCCTCCCCCACAGCAGAGTCCAGCCTTAAGTTAACCTCCGGTTTCTTTGCAGCAACTTTGGCCGCCTGGGCAGGAGGGGGCTGCTCTGTCAAATGGGAGTAGGAAGGGCCTGGGTGCCCAGGGGCGTGGTGGTTGGGGTGGTCTTGCTCCCCCCCAGTAGCAATTGGGGGGGTGATAAACAGGTGCCAAGATGGAGCAGGCCCCTCCTGGTTTGGGAGAGGGTTGGTCTGGCTGTCAGTTGCCTGGCTGTCTGGTGGGCGTGTGCGTGTGTGTGCGCGTGCGCACAGAGTGCATTGATGGGGACGTGCGGTTGGGGATGCCACAGAGCTGGGCCCTGTCCTGACTAGAGGACCCTCTGGGGACTCCTCCCCCTCCCCCCTCCCCACGTCTGTTGCAGCCGCTTACAAGCACGCAGACGGCAAGAAGATTGATGGCAGGAGAGTCCTTGTGGATGTGGAGAGGGGCCGAACTGTGAAGGGCTGGCGGCCCCGGCGGCTAGGTGAGCACTTCCTGCCGGGACTGCGCCCCGGTGGGCCTGACCCCCTTCTGCATCCCTCTGCTGCTTCCTGTCTCCCCTTCCTCTTTCGCCTTGCCTGGCTGCTCATCATACCCTCCCTCCCTCCAGCTTCTCTTGTCACATCATCCTTCCTGGTGGCTGGCTTCTCATTCTGGGTCACCGATGAGCGGGAGCCCCGGCTTGGAGAGGCGAGTCTGGGACCAGATGGCAGCTTGTGCACTTACTAGTTGGTGCATTTGCTCCTCTTCCTGCCTCATTTCCCTTGATCCTGGAAAGTCGGGGTAACTACAGAGTTCACTGAGCTCAGCCCAGGATGCCCAGCTTGGCAAGTGGCACACGGTAGGGCTCATGAAGATCTCGCTGTCACCCATATAGTCTTAGCTCTCGCTCCTTTGTTTATTCATCGGTTACCAGCTGTGTACTGTGCTTTCAGTCAGGAGCAAGACATGGACAGCCTCTGTCTGTCTCTGATTGTTACTCAGCCTGTCAGTCAAGGTCAGTTTGGTTGCAAGTACTAAGAGCACATTTGAGGTTTTTAAAGCACAAAGGAGCCTTGTTGGGAAAGAATCCTGGGAGTCCCTTGGAGCCCAGACATGTGTGATGGGCCTCCCGTGCACCGGGCAGCTGGGCCTTAGAGCTGCCCAGAGCTGCCCCTGGCGTCCCTGCAGCCCACGTCCACCTTGCCTGCTCTCCCCGCAGACTGGTCTCTTCTGTGCTTCCCTGCACAGGCCCCGTGCCACTTCCACTTTACTCCTAGTCCTGGGTGTGTCTCTGTGCTCTGCGGTGCTTGGATCTCAGGGGCTCAGTATGGGGCCTGGACCTGGGGCTGCGGTCCTGCCATCCTCTCAGGCCTATGAAGGACCTGCTCCTGCGAGGGTGAGTGACGGCTCTCCGAGAGAGGCGGTCCTACGCTGGCCGACACCTCAGGCGGGTGCAGGACTGCTGCTCTTCTCCCGCCTCCCCGTCACTCTTCTCACCCTGGCCTGGCCTGGGTGGCCCAGACCACATGTGCACCTGCTGAGCCTCAGACAGGAGAGCGCTCCTTACCTCCCCTTGTTTCTCTGGGGTGGCGTGAGTTTTTCAGAGTGTGCTGTTTGCAGTTGTAGGATTCTGGAATCTCAGAGTCTTCTAGTTCAGCTGGCATTCGGGCTTAGTGATAGCAGTACATCCTGACCCAGTATATATCTGGAAAAATAGCATCCAGAACAAAAGTTCTGTGAACAATAATTATCTTTTTTACAGGGAATGTGTACTAGTATTTTATGTTCTGTTGTTTTATTTTGTTTTTTTAATATATTGGTTGCAAGTCATCCGATAGATGATGGGATCCACAGCTGGATCGTGACCTGAAAAGGGGAGACAGCCCGTGCTACGCCCTGCCTGTGATGTTCCAGATGCCTGGCAGTGGCCTCTCCCGGCTAGAATGTTTGCTCTCCAAACGGTCTTTCTCCTTTTTCACTGGCATTGCTAGAAGCCGTTTCCTTATATGGAACTCGGGCCTGCCTCACTGAATCTTTCTTCCAGTCCGAGTGGTGCAGAGAGGGGCACGAGAGGGGAAGTTCTGGAGTCGGCTGGGAGCCTGAGCCCGGTTCTGCACCTTCGTAGCCAAGGCCCTGTGCAAGTGACTTTGTTTTCCCATCTGCAGAAGGCGCGCTCCTGCTCCTTGGAGTCGTTGGGTCAGTCACCCGACTCTAGCACTAGACTTTCATCCTTTGGCTGCTGTACCACGTGCTGGTTACGGCGAGCAGGGCCAGTCAGTCCTGACCTTGACGGTGCTGAGAGTCTGCCGGGAAAGGCAGGCGCCCCTCAACTCGCACGGGTGTGTAAATGTGAGATCCCGCAAGTTTCAGGAGGCGCGTGCGGTCTGTGAGTGTATGGTGGAGGGCGGCCGAGTCCAGTAGGTCAGGGCAGGCCTGAGGAAGTGCCGCTCCGGCTAAGATGGGAAGGGTGAGTACGTTCGCTCCCCAGGGAGGGTGAGATTCTAGGGAGAGAGGAGTGATCGCAGACGGGGGCAGAAGGGAGATGGAGGCTGCGAGGAGATTGAGACCACCCAGAACGTAAAGAACCGGGGGCCACCCGTTGAAAGGTGGGCAGTGCGAAGCCAGTGGAGGCTTTGAGGCAGGTCAGTTCCGAGGGTCACTGGCTTGGGGCTCTTGGATGGCTCAGTTGGTTAAGTGTCTGCTTTGACTTAGGGCGTGATCTCTGCGTCCTGGGGTTGAGCCCCTTCCCTGCTCAGCGGGGAGTCTTATTTCTCCCTCTCTCTGCCCCACCCCCACTCATGCTCTCTATCAAATAATTAAATCTTTTTTTAAAAAAAGTTACCGGCTTAGGGCGGTGTGAGGCGGCCGCTGCGTGGGAAGGGTGTGCGAGGCTCTGCGGTATCTGGAGGCTGGGGCATGCGCTTTGGAGTCTGAGTGCAGGTGTTTCCCAGCTGGCACCTTGTGAAAGTCCTCACGTGTCTGTAAGGCGTGGCTCTCCTAGTGTGGCTGCAGTCCTTCCTTTCGCTCTTCGGTGCCCATTTCCCTTCCCTCAGCGCTCTGCCCAGACTGACGCGCTCTCGCCTGTTCTCACCCTAGGAGGTGGCCTCGGTGGGACCAGAAGAGGCGGGGCCGACGTGAACATCCGGCATTCCGGCCGGGACGATACTTCCCGCTATGATGAGAGGTAAGATTGGGCAGCTGGTGTCCTGGGATGGGGGTGGTCACGTGGGGGAGCCCTGCCACAAACCTCTGCCCACCTCATCCAGGCCCGGCCCCTCCCCGCTGCCCCACAGGGACCGGGACCGGGACCGCGAGCGGGAGCGCAGGGAACGAAGCCGCGAGCGAGACAAGGAGCGAGAACGGCGACGCTCCCGCTCTCGGGACCGGCGGCGGCGCTCACGGAGTCGCGACAAGGAGGAGCGGAGGCGCTCTAGGGAGCGTAGCAAGGACAAGGACCGGGAACGGAAGCGGCGAAGTAGCCGGAGCCGGGAGCGGGCACGACGGGAGCGGGAGCGCAAGGAGGAGCTGCGTGGTGGCGGAGGTGGTGGTGACATGGCAGAGCCCTCTGAGGCCGGCGATGCGCCTCCTGACGATGGGCCTCCTGGGGAGCTGGGTCCTGACGGCCCTGATGGTCCAGAGGAGAAGGGCCGGGATCGTGACCGGGAACGACGACGGAGCCACCGGAGCGAGCGGGAGCGGCGTCGGGACCGAGACCGAGACCGGGATCGCGAGCACAAGCGGGGGGAGCGGGGTGGCGAACGGGGCAGGGATGAGGCCCGAGGTGGGGGTGGTGGCGGCCAGGACAACGGGCTGGAGGGTCTGGGCAACGAAAGCCGAGACATGTACATGGAATCTGAGGGAGGCGATGGGTATCTTGCTCCAGAGAACGGGTATTTGATGGAGGCCGCACCAGAGTGATGAGGGCCTTCCCCTGTTTTGTTTTGGACGTGTTCCTGCCCACCCCCTGCTGTCATCCTCTCCCCTGACCTTGGCCACCACCCAAGTTTGCCAGCCAAGGGTAGGAGTCTCCTTATTGTTCAGGCCCCTCAGATTTAAAAATAAAATTAATTTCCTGTTGATAACGAGCACCTTGGTTTCCTCACTGCTCTTCCTGTATTTCCCCCACCAGGGTCGTCACCTGACTGTTGATAGTCCCACTTTGGTTTGTGTCCCAGGGCCTGCCAAGGGCCTGGGCTTTATGACGACCTAAGGCTGGACCTACCCACACTACACCAGACCTGCTTAAAATGGGATAAGGAGGTGTTCTCTAAGGGTTCCCTCCATTAGGATTTTTGGTCCCTTTGTGATTTCCTTCCTCTTTTTTTAATGTCTGCCACACGTTCCCTGTGGGGCCATCCCTGCCCTTGTCTTGGTGGCCAGGTGGGGCTCCAGACACTATTGCTCAGTGAGAGCCGCAGGTTTGTGTGAAAGGGAAGCTGTTGCCGGAGTTGGGAGAGCAGGGAAAGGCTGAGGAGATGAATCAGGAGCACAAGCTGCAGAGGGACAAGATGGGGTGCCACAGAGCAGCTGCACAAGGTGGGGAGTGCAAAGGGCCTGTGGTTAATGATAGCAAGTTCATGAGTATTTTTACTTCTGGCTGCCAGTGTCAGTGGAGGGTTAACGAGACCCGGAGAGCTTCCATCAGCAATTGAGATTCCGGCCATTTCCGGAGGGTGAGGACACATCAGGCTGGTGACCCCTTGAGAAGGAAGCCAGTGAGCCTCACAGAACCCCAGAGGGGCTCGAGACCACAGCTGCAAGTACAAGTGTAGCAAACTCCAGAATCGCTGCCTGGAATGGCTGTCCTCCGTTTCAGCCCTCGGGATGCCTAGGAGCTGGGCATTTTCTGCATAGGCAAATACAGGACCTATTTTTGTGTCTGAGGATTTTCTCAGTCTATAGGTAAACTTGGTCTGGTAACCCAGAGGCAGCCTGTCCGCTAAATCTGACTGACACAAGGATTATGGTTTTTAACTGCCTCATTCTACCTAACCGTGCAAAAATGACAGCCAATGGAGAAAATCCTGCAGCAGGAGACCACAACCTAAATGAAAAAACTGGTTCTGGAAGGAAGAATTTAGGGACTAAAAGAGAACTCCGTGCCTCTAGTTAGTATATGCTCATAGATATACCAGATACTGCACCTGCGCTTCTGGAATTGGCCGTGAAGAGCAGGGTTTGGGGCTAGCGTGGCACGGCATGTTACACGAAGCCCGGACAAAATCCGCAGAAGGTACTGGGGAGCTTGGCTGGAGGGTGATGCCTAAGAAAAGGAAAGCACACAGGTGAACCTGTTAGCCCTCCCCTGTTCCCCGAGGGCATTTGCCACTTGAGTCTAGGGGAATAGACTCAGAAAATGGCAGTCCGCTGAGTTGAATTCACACAGGTTAGACCGCACAGGTTGGACTTAAGGGTAGAATTTCCAGATGGGCCGCTGAGCCCCCAGTTCCATGGGCAGCCTTCCCTCAAAACATTTGCTGCTAAACTGCTTGCTGTCCGTGTAAGACCTGCCCACAAAGGGCTCATCAGAAAGCAGTAGCTGGATGCTAGTGAGCTGAGCAGAGGTGGCAGCAGCCACTTGCACACTTGCACTTGCGGTCGCCGTGCGGGAGATCTCCGTGGAGATCTGAAACTCGACCCATCGGGATTACAGGTGATGTCCTTGCTGGGAGAGGACTTAGCCCTCCGCAGGAAGATCTAATTCAAGAGCCTCTGTGATTTCTAGTACACAGTGCTCAGCATTTACTCAAAAACCATTAGGTATTCTAGAAAGAAGACTTGAGTTGCTGAAAACCAAGGGAAAAGTAGCTAACAGACCCAGGCATTCTGCTGTTGGGAGTTACCGGAGAGTGAAGTAACCACAGGTTCACGAAACAAGGAAAGGATGGAGAGCTTTGAAGAGATCTGCCATCTTTAAAAGAAAAAAAATTTTTTTTCAAACTTTAGAACTGAAGATAAATTAAGAATTTAGGTGCATTTTGCAGTTCATATACTACATAACCCAAAATGTTTCTGTTAACAACAGATTAGAAGTTCTAATGGGGAAAAGAGACAAACTTTCTCAAAAGTTAAGAGGAACCTCACAATCTCTTAAGGAAGTTAAAGATACATGTCACCAAAACAAGGAGTTTACAGGAGAGGAAACAGAATCCATTTCAGAGCAGCGAGGGGAAAAAAACCCGGGATGGCAGTTTCTAGAGAGCGGTTAGTCCAGGCTGGAGTCAGGGCTCTGACTCAGGTTCCCAAGGACTTTCAGAATAAAGAAGGTTCAGTCGCCGAATGGATGGCATTTATCATTTCACGAGGTACATAAACCAAGCCATCGTGCTGTACGCACCCCTTAACCTGCTGCAGTGATGCACGCCAATTACTCCTCCGTAAACCTGGCTAAAAAGGACTGAATAAAATATGTTGTGATTGAAAGTTTGAAAAGTTGGGAATGTCACGGAAGAAAAGCAGACTGAAGTTGCAGGAATAAAGCTGTTCAGGAAAGGAAATGTAATCACAGAACACTCCTAGGCCCTCTAGTAAACAGTACTTACCATGTGAGCACTTTATTGATTGTCCTAAAAACTGGTAGCATAAAACTACCGTGGGAAGAGAGCGGAAAGGTTGTAAGAGCAGAAAATCAATACATAATATATTACCAACACCTAGAATTGAGAAACAGGTTACTTAGATATATAAGCAAAACATCTCTAAGTTGTTGCCTCTTGCAGCGGGGAGACTTCGGACATTCGATATTAGCCCTTCTGTGTTTGATTTTGTTTTCATTAAACTTGTTAAAACGAGAGAAAGATACTACGGAGAGGGATAGACATACCTGCTCTAGTCCTCTCACTTGGCCAAAGTCCTTTTCAGGATTCCATTTCCCCATCCAGCTAATCCTGCTGATGGGCAACAGTCAGCCTTCTCCACAATCTTCTCCACCTTCCTACATTTCTCTGGCCTCTCTAGCGTATGTGATACCACTGCCCACTTCTTTTTTGAAAGCACTCTCTTAACAGTTCCTCCCACCCGGTTTCCCTCCCACTTTCCTGCCATTCTTTGTCTTTTTCCTAACTTCGAAACGGTAGAAGTTTCAGGAACTCAGCCCTAGGTCCTCTTTGTTGTATATTACCTTGCCGCCAGCTAATGAACACAGCCGATCACTAAGACAGGGCCAGACATTTCCAAATCTGTCCAGCTGTCCTTCCTGTCTCCTGACCTCCTCCAAGCCATCACAGGATTGCTGGGGGAGCCTTACTCGCTGGTCCCCCTGCTTCCTCTGTTGCTGCCATCCAATCCAGTCCCCACACTCTGGCTACACGGATCTTAAAATACGCATTTGAATATCACATTTAACTTTTAGGGGTTACCATGAAGTCCAAGGTCGTCATGTGTATGCTAAAACCAAGGTCGTGTATAACCTGGATCCTGCCTACCTTCTCACCCTCACAAGCCACTCTAGTTTTTACTTCGTGGGCTCTTTCTGCTGGAAAATGATTCGCGCCCCACCTCCCGATGATCTTCCCTCCAAGGACTAGGTCAGTGGCCCTAGAACACCTCCTCACTCCTGATTTCTCATCACAGCCGTAGTTGGTAGTCTACCTCCCCTCCTCATAGACTAAATTCCTTAAGGGAAGTGGGCTTGTCTGCCCTGCTCACCATTGTGTCCAGATGTTTAACAACGTTTGTTCGAGGAACGTGGTACAAAGAGAAAGCGGAGAGACAGGTGTGGCGGGCAGGGCAGTGAAACGGAAGGAGGTACACACAAGCTGCAAGAGGAGGGGTCGCAAAGCGGACAGACGGTTGGCGACCGTGGGCTGGGCCGCCAGACAGGCGTGGCAGCAGGTGAGGCGACCGCGGCGCCGGGATCCAAGCGCACGTTGGGCCGCGCCCCCGCAGGGGGCGCCCGCCGTCCGGGGCGTGGCCTCGAGCAGCCCCGCCCCCCTCGCCGGAGACCGGGCAGGCGGGCGGCTCGCGGCGGCGGCGGCGCAGACATGGCTGCGCTGGTGGAGCCGCTGGGGCTGGAGCGGGGTAAGGGCGCCAGGGGGCCCTGCCCACCGGCCGCGGCCCGTGTCCGGGACCCCGGTCCCCGCCCCTCCACGGCGAAGCCCCGGCGGGTGGGCGGGCAGATCGAGCGGGGGTGGGCGGGGCGGGGGCGCCGCGGTTTGTGGGTGTGGGAGGGTCCGTGGGCTTAGCGGGCCCAGGAGCGGCGCCCACCGCACAGCCCTTCCTGTGTGCGTTCGGGGATCCGGGGGCGCAGGGCTGCGGCCGCAGTCTCTTTTGCCCCCGACGACTCTGCGGGTGTCCTACTGGGACTCGGCTGTCTTTCCCGGGATCTGTCAGCGCTCGCCCTTATTCGGTTTCTGGCCGCAGCGCTCCGTGCTTATCCGAGTCTCTGACTCTGTCTCTGCGCCCCGCCCCCGCCCCGCAGACGTGTCCCGGGCGGTGGAGCTCCTCGAGCGGCTCCAGCGCAGCGGGGAGCTGCCCCCGCAGAAGCTGCAGGCCCTCCAGAGAGTCCTGCAGAGCCGCTTCTGCTCTGCCATCCGGGAGGTGAGAACAGCGCGGCGCCGGACACAAGCGGGCGGCCGCGGTCCCAGTAGTTGCCCAGAGCCCAGGGACTACGCCTCCCAGCAGCGGCTGGGCCGGCCCGCCTTGGGGTGCCCGCGCTTCAGCCCGGGGTTCTTCGGGAGTTGTAGTTTCCTTGGGCTCCGGGTTGCGGGGGGCGGGGCCGATCCTTGGGTGGGAGGATCCGCCGGTCTGGACTCTGCTGAAGGGAGAAGGGGAGCCCCCCTGGTGGTTCTCTGACGCTACGGCGTCTTCACCAGGTGTATGAGCAGCTCTACGACACGTTGGACATCACGGGCAGTGCTGAGATCCGGGCCCACGCCACAGCCAAGGTAGGTGCCCCCTACGCCATCACTCATGGTATCCACCGAACTGCCTGGTCTAGCTTAGTAACTTCCTAAAGTCAGTCATGCCTGTTTCTTCCTACATGATTTTTGCCAAAGCTATGTACCAGCTTTTGTTACTATTATTTACTGATATTATAATCTCTTAAGTTGTACTTAAATGTCATTTAAAGGCATCTTTAGCAACTTCAAATGGAAACTAGTGCCGCATACCTGACATGAAGATACCTTTTTTTTTTTTTTTAAGATTTTATTTATTTGACAGAGATCACAAGTAGGCAGAGAGGCAGGTAGAGAGAGAGGAAGGGAAGCAGGCTTCCCGCTGAGCAGAGAGCCCGATGCGGGGCTCGATCCCAGGACCCTGAGATCATGACCTGAGCCGAAGGCAGAGGCTTTAACCCACTGAGCCACCCAGGTGCCCCTGAAGATACCTTTTAACACCTACATAATGAAATAGCATGAAACACTGAAATCTTATCAAACTAGTTGTATGCTGTTTCTTGCTGCTTCATGGAGGCTCTCAGCTTCTTCCAGCCCTTGTTTTTCTCTATTAAAAATTGAGATTGGTAAGAATTGACTACTGAAGGGGCGCCCGGGTGGCTCAGTTGGTTGGGCGGCTGCCTTCGGCTCAGGTCATGGTCCCAGTGTCCTGGGATCGAGTCCCACATCGGGCTCCTTGATCATCGGGGAGCCTGCTTCTCCCTCTGCCTCTGCCTGCCATTCTGTCTGCCTGTGCTTGCTCTCTCTCCCTCTCTCTCTCTGACAAATAAATAAATAAAATCTTTAAAAAAAAAAAAAAAAAGAATTGACTACTGAAGGTGCACTCACACCAAATGGAGACATCCTCTTAGACATGTCTCAAGCATCCAGACTGAAGTAAGAGAGACTCATTACAGTGCAAGCTTGTTTGAACTGTGGCAGGTATCCCCTGCGTGGGGAAAGCAATCTGATCCAAATTGCTCTCCCTGGCCCAGATCCTCCCCCCGCCTGCCCCCCCCCCTGCCCCCAGCCATGGAATGGCCCTCATCTCCCAATGCTTTCTCTCCCCCAGGCCACAGTGGCTGCCTTCACAGCCAGCGAGGGCCACGCACATCCCAGGGTAGTGGAGCTGCCCAAAACAGATGAGGGCCTGGGCTTCAACATCATGGGGGGCAAGGAGCAGAACTCCCCCATCTACATTTCCCGTGTCATCCCTGGAGGTGTGGCTGACCGCCATGGAGGCCTCAAGCGTGGGGACCAGCTGCTGTCAGTGAATGGTGTGGTGAGTGGGGACTGAGGCTGGGCTCACAGTCTGTTCCAGGTAGCACAGTCCCTGCTTTTCACATTCATTCAACATGCAACGATAGAGTACTGCGTGCTGGGTGCCACTACAGATCCTGAAAGAAGTTTGCCTCAGCTCCTATGTCCAAGGACTCCCTTCTTGGTGAGGGGAATTGACTGGAATAGTCCTAATCTGGGGAGATCATAATGAGGAAGCACAAACCAGTGCAGAAGCCCAAATGTGGCTCTCACCAGACCAGTGTAGATGAGGGAAGTTTTTGCAGGGAAAGGAACATTTGAGTTGGGTTTTGAAGGATGAGGAGGAGTTCTCCAGGCAAATAAGGTAGAGAAGTGTATTAGCAGCTAAGGGTGTTGTAGGTAGGGGCTGGGACTCTGCACTCCTCTGAGCTGAACAGAAAGGGCTTAGGTCTAGTGGAGGAGTGGAGCACGTGGTTAATTAAACTCACTGCAGTTGGAAGTAGACACAGCACAGATGGATCGGTAGTGGGGGTCGGCTACGCAGGGCCCGAGGGCCAGCCTGAGAAGCTGGGACTTTGTCTCAAGGGTTCTGGGGAGCCTTGGGAAGGCTGTGAAGAGGAGATGGATAGGCTCAGCTTGGAGGTGTAGAAGGATCCCTTTGGGACTCTACAGGGGACGGATTGAAGGTAGAGACTGGAGGCCAGAAAGTTCCAGGGAGAAGGCTAGGTAAAAGTCGACCAGGGAGAGGAGGAGGCCTGAGCTGGGCCAGGGTGGTGGGGACAAAGAGGAGGGAATCAGCAAGAGGGAGAGGGCTAGGATTAGCAGGCTTTGGGGACGGAGGGGGATAAAGATGGACCTAGAGTTCTGGCTTAGTGAGGGAGGGCAGATAGGGCTTGTCCCCGACATGAACTTGGAAGGTTTTGAGAGAGGACACTGAGCCAAGAATAATTACTCTCCCCTGAGGCCACGAGGCCTTGACCTCTTGGGCTGGTACCAGGCTCACCAACAGTAGGTCCCATTTCCAGGGTTGGGGCTGGGGGAGGGTGGTAGGCCCCAGGCCCAGGTGTCTGTGCACTGCCCTGCAGAGCGTTGAGGGTGAGCAGCATGAGAAGGCAGTGGAGCTGCTGAAGGCAGCCCAGGGCTCGGTGAAGCTGGTGGTGCGTTACACACCTCGAGTACTGGAGGAGATGGAGGCCCGCTTCGAGAAGATGCGCTCTGCCCGCCGGCGCCAGCAGCACCAGAGCTACTCGTGAGCCCTTTGCCACCACACCCCTGGGGCCTCTGTTGCCTCCTTTATCCCGAGTCCCAAGCCAGGCCAGTGATTTCTGGGACCTTCATGGCTACCCCCAGCCCTGGCTCCTCTCCCTGGGGTTCTGACCCTTGACCCTGACCCAGGCTCTCACAAGCCCTTCTGGCTACATCCCATGGGGACTCCCAGCTCATTGTCAATTCGAGATCTGCAGCCTACTCTCTGGAATCCCTCAGTCCACTTCCCTGGGTCCTTGGCTCTGGAACCCCAGGCCTGGTTCTCTCCCAAGCCTCCCCAGGTCCCCTCCCCTGAGCTTGGCTCCCATCTCTTCACCCTCTTTGCAGGTCCTTGGAGTCTCGAGGCTGAAACCACAGTGTTTGGACCCTCACCCTGCCCCCTCCCCTGTACAGTATTTATTGTCACCGGCTCCTTATTTAAAGATCTTTGACCCTCACTGAGTGTCTGTGCGTCTGTCCTGCATCCTGGGGTTAGAGTGTCTTGGGATGTGGGGGAGGGAGAGAAGCTGAAGTCTAGAGCAGGCCCGGAAGAAACGCTTTTCAGAGTCTGAGAGCAGAGGTAGAGGCTTTCCCCCAAGGTCTGAAGCGGGAGGCTGGCCGGCTTCCTAGGCATAAGTCCAAGGCGGAGGCTGGGACCCTGTTTGGGTCCCAGTGCGGGATCACAACCGAAGACAACGCCCCCTGGCCTTGAAGAGAGACTGAGGGCGAAGGCCAAGCGCCTTCTGTAGTTGGTCTGACAGAGGAGTCCTGAGAAGCTGCAGAGCCGGTGGGCGGCCTCTGTGTGGGCGGGGCGGAGCGAACCATTAGCTTCGTTCGGAAGGGGAGCCCTGCAGGCCGTACTATCATCAGCGTGCGGGATGGGGGTGCCGTGTGCAGTTCCCGAGGTGGACGCAGGGGGTGCAGAAAAAGGTGCACCCGCCGACCCGGCATTCACCCCACCTTCTAGCCTGAGCGCGTGGCTCCGGGAGCCGCCCCCGCCTTAAAATCCAACCTTTACTCCCACCTCACCGGCGGTCCAGCCCTCGCGTCCCGTGCGGCGCTAGGGCCGGCGCACGCCACCTCCGGGATCTGGGGTCGCAACTCGCATTCCACGCCGCGCGCCACTAGCTCCAGGTGACATCATCCCCTGCCGGGCTCCGCCTCCCACCCCAGCCGCCTCACGCCGCGCACTTATTGGCCGGCGCTCCTTGAGCTCCGCCTTCCGCTCTCCGCCCGCGCGACCCCTCCCAGTCCATGCGAAGGCGGGGTTTAGCCGCCGGCCGGCTCCGACTACGTCTCCCATTGGCCATTCAGAGCCGTCTGTCAGTCTCCTGTTAAAGGGGCCACGACCGCACGGGAGTTGTTGGGGGGGGAGGGAGGAGGAATTTTTTTGGGGGGGAGGTGGGATTTGGGGGGCGCTGGTGGGCACCCCTGGATCTGGCGGCTGCGGCCTCGCGGGGGGGGGGAGGCTGAACGGTGATAGGGGCAGGGGGCTATTTTAGGGTAGAGGGCTGTGAGACCGTGAGGGGGAGGGGGGGTCCCCAGCGCCCAAGCCGGAGCCAGAGACGCGGAGCCCGCGCGAGCGGCGGAGACAGGGCTCCGGAGCCACAGATCCGGGCCCCGGCCGCCGCCAGGGGCCCCGCCCGGTCCCCCCACCCCACCCCACGTCCCTCCTTCAGCCCAGCTCCGCCCGCAACCGCCGCGGACCAGGTAGGTAAGAGCCCGGCCCAGCCCGCTTGGCAGCGCCCACCCCGGGGACCCCTCGCCGAGCCTCCCTCTCCTTCCCGAGATCCTGGACTGCCTTCTTTATCCCCGGGGGCTCTGGAGCCCAGATTTCACAGCTCAACCCCAGGGACTCAGGCGTGCCCCTCCCGGCTCTCAGAGTCCCCAACCGAACCCTAGAATCCCAGGCGTACTGCCGCCTGGCGCCTCGTCCAGGGCCCAGGAGCTTGGATTTCCCAGTTCAGCCCGGCAGCCCCCTCTGGACCTACATCCTCCTCCTCGGCCCATTCCCGGGAGCTCCAGACACCTGCTGTGGCTGTGTCAGACCCCCAGCCAGGGCCAGCTGCCCCCCGTCGGGTGTGCATAGTCCCCTATTCGTGCACCCGGTCTGCCCATCTCCAGCCTCCGGCTTGAACAGCCAGCCTCCTCCCTCGGTCCAGGCCGGCTCAGCAGCCGCCCTGGACACAGGCCCGCTCTGGAGCTGTCCATGGTCAGCGCACTCGGCAGCCTCACCTCCCCCACCTCCTGCTGCTCCTGCTGCCGGGGAGGGGGCGCCTGCGGCGCCGTGGGGAATACCCCCCCGCCGCGCCTTTGACCCGGAGATACCCGGGGCCTCTCCAACCCGGGCGCCCGAGCCTCATGGTTCCGCTGGCGAGCCTCCCGGCCGGTCCTCAGTGCCCCAGGTTTCTGGGACCCCAGCTGCTTCTTGAGGAGTCGGGGATTCTGAATGTTCCTTCCTCGTCCACCTTAGGGACCTTGGCATCCAGGGATCTAGCTCCCACCTGTCTCTGGAAGCCCTGCTGGTGCTCATTCCATCTAGCTGAAGGCCCCAGCTGGTAACCCCCACCTGCTCAGGACCTGGGAATCCAGTTCACCCAGCTCTTGCCCCCTTTAGAGACCCAGTTCAACGGCCACTGTGCCCCTCAGGCAAATATACCCAGCCTCCCCACATCCCAGTATCTGCCTGGTTAGGGATTCAGGCACCATGACACTCTCCCTTTCGGGGGCTTGGAATGCAATTTTTTAATGCAATTCTCTGGCTTCTGCCCACCTTCCCCTTTGGAGACCTAGATGCTTTGTCCCTGGTCCTGCATCCCCTCAGGGACCAAGGAGTTCAGAACCCAGCTTCTGTATTGCCCACCAAAGCCATCTGCCACAACCCTCCTTCCCAACAAGGACTCAGGCTCCAAGCTTTCACTGTCCTTTATCTCCACAACGATTCAGGACTCCAGGCCCCCACCAAGTATCAGCCCATTAGCTCTTACTCTTAGGGAACCAGGTCCCCCATCAACTTGACAACTTTAGTGTCCTTAACAAATCCCTGCCTCATCCCCATATCATCTCAGGCACTGTGCTCCCTGGGCTTTGTCTTCTCTATTCCCAGATATTCTCTCTTCTTGAGATGTTTCGAGCACCCTACCATGATATTTGTGTCATGATGTCCCATCCTCTGTGTATACCTTCTCAGGCTGATGAACCAAACATACACGCTTTCCTCTAGATGTGTTCTGTGACCTAGGTTCATTAGATGACCCAGAACCTACCTATTGTCTTCTGTATTTTCAGTTAAACTGTGCCCTTGCAATGTTCTAGGTTCTTTCTAAATCTCAGAATGCTCTCAGTCAATATCTTCTGTTTTCGCCCACGGTATGTTCTCAATTCTAGGTTAGATGCTAAATTCTAGGCATGCATTTCCCCAGGGGAATTCAAATGTCTTGATAATGTTCCCAAACCAAATTCTGATCCCACCTTCTCTTCACATGTGTTCTGAATTTTTAGAAACCAGCACTTGCTTATTCTCTGCTAAAATTCTATTTTAGGTGTGTTCTAGGTTCCAGCCACATCCTTGGCATTGTTCTAGATTCCGTTCTCCTCCCAGGGGCAGTCTCCATTCTAGAATATGTGTGTTCCAATTATATGCTCTAGCCTTTCTCCACATTGTGCTATCAGGTTTAAAATGCACTTTCCTATTTTAGGTTCCATCCACGTCTACTGTCTTAAATCTAAAGGATTCTCACTGAAATGTTGTACATCTTCCCTTTTCAGGTACTCGGTGTTAGGCTCATCCATTCTGACCTTTTCTGTCCGTCTTTTCCCTAACGTGACCTTCGTTTAGAACTTATCTCCTGGAGGACTGTGGGCTTCCTCCTCCATCTGCCACTTTAGCATTCTAAGCATGCTCTAGGCTCATCTCCTCTTTTGGAGTCTTCAGCTAGAAATGTCCTCATTTCCAGAACATCTCTCCCCCTTTCCTTTGCCAGCTCAGTCCTTATGCCAGTAAATTCTCAATTCCCAGCATGCTTCTGAATCTTCCCCCAAGCACTTGTAAGTTCCGGGCAAACTCCTTGTGACTTTCTAGGGTTTTTTTCCCCCACGCCCAGGGCATATTCTGAATTCTAGAGTCTATCTTTCACCTCTGTCTGTCATCTAGACACATGATAACACTGAGAGTGTGACCCCCTGCTATATTTTTTGTTACACCTGCCTCCCTGATGGGTTCTGAGTTCTAGATGTCTCCTGACTAGGTTTGTCATACATCACGTTAGGTGTGTTTTTAGGTATCATTATGCTCCCCTCTGTGTTTGGGGTTTTTCGGTGACCCAGACCACTCTTTAATTTATTGGATTGCTTTTGACTGGTTCAGGTTCCAGACCTGGGTTCTAGACTATGCCCCTCTACTTGGCCCTATGTAAGGAATTACCCCAAGCACACTGTACATGTGGATACATATGTCCTTTCTGCACTCTGTACTGTCTTCATGCCAATGGCCTTCTAGATCCTACACCCAGCCTTGCTAAGTTCTATTCCTTCTCAGTGAATTGGAAGTTCTAGAGTGGCTTCTTGGAAACAGCCTGTGTTGCACCTCTCAAGTAGGTTCTGGGTTTAGATACCATTTGGTTTGACTTGTCTCCTTATAAATATTGTCTTAAATCTGGCCTCTAAGTGCTGACATGCTGGTGTCTAGATTCCTAGGGGCACCTCTTCAAAGATCCAAGGCTACAGGCAACTAGCTGCCTTCACTCCCAGTTTCCAGGGCCCTCCATCCCCTCCTCTTCTCAATGAACTCCAAGACCCCAGTTCCAGGTTTTGGACACAGTCTGCATGCTGGGTGGGGCTGGGAACTATCCACTGTCAGAACCGGTTATGCCGCTGCCTGGAGGGAGAGAAAGAAAGGAGGGAATGGAGTGAAAGTCCCTCCTGCTTTCGACCAGGCCAGCTGGACCCGTCTGACCTGATGTGTGTAGAGGGAGCGGCTCAGGAGACCTCCCTTCATCTCCGCCCACGGCTAATACAGGCAGATTCCTGGGGCCTGGGGGCCTGGACTCCTGGGTTCTGGGCTGGGGCGGGGGGGGCGCGGAGGAGTGGTCTGCAGGCCGGGATTTCTGGGTCTGAGGATGGAGGTGGAAAGCTCGGATTCTTGTGTCCCTGTTTGACCCCCAGGATTGGGGAAGAGGCGGCTGGAGGCTTAGACTCCAGGGTCTAGGGGAGAGAAGGGAGTTGGGGACCTAGCCTCCTGTGACTTGAGGTAGGAGGGAGCTGGATCTTGGACTCCTGGGTTGTGGGAGATGGCTAGCAAGTGGAGTGTTTTTTAGATTCTTTCTAGGAGAAAGAATTTTTTTTAGATATCTGGAGCTGGGGTCCCGATATCTGGGAAATTGGCGGCAGGAGTTGGGCTGGATAGGTGAGGGCCATCCCTGTGACCCTGTACTTGTACCACTGACCTAATTCTGTGGCCCCAGTTCTTTGACCTCCTGAAGGCATGGTTCTCAGCTGGGCTTGTCTTCTCACTCATGTAGTGGGTTCATGGGTATTCCCAGTAGGGTCAGAACAGGTGGACTGATTTTCCCACATTGACTGAGGCAATGGGTCACCTGGCTTTGGCTTCTCTGACGAGAGTGGTCTTAGATTTGCTGCCAGTGCCTGATGGAGTATGACCTCGGTTTCCCCAGATTCTCTCACCCACGTAGCTGGGCCTGATTTCCTGAGAGCAATGGGTTTCAGTTTATCTTGCGCCATGGTCAGAACGGATGGACCCCAGTTTCTTCTATACAATGCCTGGGTTGCCCCACCTCAGTTTCCGCTATGGAGTATCCCAGGGGCCGTGCCTCAGTTTCTCTGCCAGTGCCTCGACAAGGCCGGTCTCTGTTCCCTGCTCCCTCCCCACTCCCGCAGGCCAGCACCGCCGCCATGATGTGCGAGGTGATGCCCACCATCAGCGAGGATGGCCGGCGGGGCTCGGCCCTGGGCCCGGACGAGGCGGGCGGCGAGCTGGAGCGCCTTATGGTCACGATGCTAACGGAGCGCGAGCGCCTGCTGGAGACGCTCCGCGAGGCGCAGGACGGGCTGGCTACGGCGCAGTTGCGACTGCGCGAGCTGGGCCACGAGAAGGACTCGCTGCAGCGCCAGCTCAGCATCGCTCTGCCTCAGGTCTGGGCGGGACCGGGGCGGGGCCTGCGGGAGGCGGGACCTCGACCACAGAAGGCGCGGAGGGGGCGGTCCGGAAGGGGCGGGACTTGGTGCATGGAAGGGAGGAGTACATGGTGGGGGCCCTTGCCGGTGATGGGCGTGGCCTGAGCCGCTGGAAGGGGCGGGATTTAGCAGGGAGGGGCGGGGCCTTCACATTTCCAGGCCCGTGTAATGAGGGATATGGGGAAAGGATTGATCTAATTGTCCCGATCCTACCCACATCTGGACAGGAGTTTGCGGCTCTGACGAAAGAACTGAACTTATGTCGGGAGCAGCTGCTGGAGCGGGAGGAAGAGATTGCAGAGCTGAAGGCGGAGCGCAACAACACGCGGGTGAGGGGCGTGGGGGCGGGGCCTAAATGGG
The DNA here is from genome assembly GCF_902655055.1 of Lutra lutra. Taxonomy (NCBI): domain Eukaryota; kingdom Metazoa; phylum Chordata; class Mammalia; order Carnivora; family Mustelidae; genus Lutra; species Lutra lutra. The sequence goes on from NC_062294.1 coordinate 52,368,004, forward strand.
GTGGGCGGGGCCACAAAGGTGTTGCTGCCTAACCCGTCTTTTTTTTTACCCATCTTGCCTTCCTGTCTTCTCCCTACTCCGACTTCCTGGCTGGTCTCCTCTGGTCCCTCTTTCCCTCACATCTCCTCCCTTACCTCCATAATTGTTCTTTTCCTGCACCACTCCTTCCTGGACCATACCTCTACCTCTCATATCCCTCTTTTATCCTGACTACTCTCCTTACCTCTTTGCTTGGCTCCCCTCTTACTCCGTGTGTGTGCCCCATCTGTCTGGACTACTCTTGTCCTCGAACCTGCCTCTCTTCCCTTGCCTCTTTTCCTTGGCCCGGTGACCTAACCCTGTAGCTTCTCCTTGAACATCTGGAATGCCTGGTGTCCAGGCACGAGAGGTCACTGCGCATGACCGTGGTAAAGCGCCAGGCCCAGTCCCCGGGTGGGGTCTCTTCCGAGGTGGAGGTGCTCAAGGCTCTAAAATCCCTCTTCGAGCACCACAAGGCCCTGGATGAGAAGGTATGAGAATCGGAAGAGCCTGGATGCAGAACTTAAGCCCATGGTCGGCTGGGGCTGTCCTGGATAGGAGAGATTCCAGCTGTGATTGATTGGGGATATCCTAAGTGGGAAGAATTTTAACTGAGATCGATTGGGACGGGCGACTCAGAATGGGACCCGACTGCTTGAAAACTGAATTTCAGTGGGGGCTACCGGTGGGTGGGGCTGCCTTGGTAACTGGTTGGAGCTGCACAACCATTATAGGTAGAGGAATGCTAATGTTGCCCTATCAGGCCATCCCAGGGGTGTTCGGCCTCACAGTCAAATGTCTGAGTCAAATGTGTCTGATCCCCATTTCACTCTGTCCTGCCCTCATCCCCAGGTCCGGGAGCGACTGCGGATGGCGCTGGAGCGGGTGGCGGTGCTAGAGGAGGAGTTGGAGCTGAGCAATCAGGAGGTGTGGGCGTGGCCAAGGAGGAGGAGGGACTAAGGGAGCTACCAATGGGGTGGAGCTGATTGAGTGGGTTGGGGCTAAGGGAAAGAAGGGACTATGAAGGAAATAGTTGGATGGGGGGAAATTAGGGATATAGAGGACAGCGCCACAAGGAGGCTAGGGGGAAGAGTAACAGTGGACTTCTTCAGGCTGAGCAGCTAAGGAGATATATAATGAAGGCACAGGGTTTAAAGACGGACCGTGGGATGGGGTGGCTCCAGCAGGACCAGTGCCAGTGGGAAGTAGAGCTGCTGGCTCTAGGACTCCCTTCGTCCTGATCTCCGTTTCCTGTTCCAGACCCTGAGCCTTCGAGAGCAGCTGTCTAGGCGCCGGTCGGGGCTGGAGGAGCCCGGCAAAGATGGGGATGGGCAGGTGAGAGGCGGTAGTCCTTCGCTCCCCTGGCTCTTCAAGGATCCCCATCCCTGTGACCTCCACTCAGCCCTCTGATTTTGTGATTGTCTTTTTAATGTTTGGTGTGATCCTCACTGGCTCTATGACACCTGAAGTCATAAGACCCTTACTGGTCTTTGACCTCTGATTCAGGTCACCTAGCTAACTTCTGCTACCTCTAGACTGACCTTTGACTACCGCCCCCCCCCCCCCCCCCCCGTCCCCTGCATCAACTTTATCCTCGTATTCTCTCTATATCTCTGTGTTCCCAATCTGGGTTCTGTTCCTTCTTCTCTCACTGTTTCCACTCCAGCCCCTGGCCAATGGCCTTGGTCCTGGCGGGGATTCGAACCGGAGGACCGCAGAGCTGGAGGAGGCCCTGGAGCGGCAGCGTGCGGAGGTGTGCCAGCTGCGAGAGCGCCTGGCGGTGTTGTGCCGCCAGATGAGCCAGCTGGAGGAGGAGCTGGGCACCGCCCACCGCGAGCTGGGTAAGGCCGAGGAAGCTAACGCCAAGCTCCAGCGCGACCTCAAGGAGGTGAGGCCGGAGCCCCTGGTGGGCTGCCCTCTGTCCCTCCCTCCCCCTAACCCTCCCCGTCCCCCTTTGCCCAGAGTCACAGAGCTCATGAATGGTGGAACCTGGAATGACCGATTCCACAAGCTATGTGGACTCTCCTCCTCTCTGAGCCTCAGTTTGCTCACTGGTAGAATGGGATTTATGACCCTTGCCAGGGGGTTGGCACATGACACCTACATGGTAGGCATTCAATAACTGGTCTGAGTTAGGTTATCACTGGGAAATTCTTTTGCGGGTTTTTTTTTTTTTTTTGTCTTTTTTTTTGTTTTGTTTTGCTTTTAAGATTTTATTTATTGGGCACCTGGGTGGCTCAGCAGTGAAGCGTCTGCCTTCGGCTCAGGTCATGATCTCAGGTCCTGGGATTCAGTCCCATATCGGACTCCCTGCTCAGTGGAGAGCCTGCTTCTCTCCCTCTCCCTCTGTTCCTCCCCCTGCTCGTGCTCTCTCGCTCTATCTCGAATAAATACATACAATATTTATTTATTTATTTATTTTTAAAGATTTTATTTATTTATTTGACAGAGCGAGAGAGAGCACAAGTAGGCAGAGTGGCAGGCAGAGGGAGAGGGAGAAGCAGACTCCCCGCTGAGCAGAGAGCCCCACGCAGGGCTCCGTCCCAGGACCCTGAGATCATGACCCAAGCTGAAGGCAGATGCCCAACTGACTGAGCCACACAGGCGCCTCCATACAATCTTTTTTTTTTTAAATAAGATTTTATTTATTTATTTGAGAAAGAGTGTGAACAGGGAGGAGTCTGGGGGAAGGGCCATCCCACAACCCCTGGGATCACGGCCTGAGCCCAAAGCAGACACTTAACCGACTGAGCCACCCAGGCACCCCACTCTTGTGCTTCTAGGTTGAACTCTTCTGTCTGCGTTTCACCCCATCGTGTCTTAGGCCCCTTGATCCTAACTCCTGTGTCCCTGGGACTGCTGGGAGATGTAGGGTATGGATTCTGGAAGTCAGTGGATGAGAAAGAAGAGTGAGCACTTTGTTTTTCAACTTCAGATTTTAAGCCTGGATGGTCCTGTTGGGGCTCCCAGACAGAAGTCCATCTTCCATGAGACCCTGGAGTCCTGACTTAGGTTTTTCTGAGCCTGTGCTAACATGGGCCTCTTGGGAAATGTTTCCTCGCACGTGGAGGGGACTTGTGTTTTTCATGAGACCCTAGGACACTTGCTCTGTAATTCTAAAGCTGGGCTGTGCTAGAAGTTGCTGAAAAATCTGGCCTGGATTTATTTATTTATTTATTTATTTATTTATTTATTTATATGTTTCTTTCTTTCTTATTAGCTCAAGAGGTAGAATTTAGTGATTCATCAGTTGAATGTAACTAAAATTTTTTAAAGGTAGTTTATTATTATTATTATTTAAAGATTTTATTTGTTTTATTTGACAGAGATCACTAGTAGGCAGCGAGGCAGGCAGAGAGAGAGGAGGAAGTAGGCTCCCCACGGAGCAAAGAGCCTGATGTGGGGCCTGATCCCAGGATCCTGGGATCATGACCTGAGCTGAAGGCAGAGGCTTTAACCCACTGAGCCACCCAGGCGCCCCAGTTTATTATTATTTTGAAGTAAACTCTACTGCTAAGGTGGGGCTTGAACTCAGCACCCCAAGATCGAGAGTCACAGAGCTCTATTGACTGAGCCAGCCAGGCGCCCCTAAGGCCTGGATTTTTGAGGGGAGTGGGCCAAGGAGACTGGAGATTTCCGATCCCATGGGCTTCAGGTCATCCATATGGGGAGGGTCTAAGACAGTACACCCTAGACGCTCGTGGGAGGTGTGGTACCACCGTTGAACTCTTGGGTGGTCGGGGTCCTTAAGTTTGGCTATTCCAGTTCTTGGAAGGTGTACTTCTGCCATTCTGACGCCCAGATAGCGGGAGACTTCATTTCCCAGGATACCCTGGGGTGCCTGGTCTGGGGTTCTAAGCCTACATTACCCCCACCCCACCCCCACCCCGGGGCTTGCTGGGAGCTGTCGTCCACATGACCTTCTGCGGCTTCTGCAGGCGCTTGCGCAGCGGGAGGATATGGAGGAGCGGATCACCACCCTGGAGAAGCGCTACTTGAGTGCCCAGCGAGAGGCCACGTCTCTGCACGATGCCAATGACAAGCTGGAGAACGAGTTGGCCAGCAAGGAGTCGCTGTACCGGCAGGTGGGGGCACGGCCAGGGAGGGGCCATGGGGGCGAGGCCGCGGCCTTTGCGACCTGCTTCCTGTCCTTCCCCCTTCACCCCCCACCCCCATGTCTGCCCTCCCTCAGAGTGAGGAGAAGAGCCGTCAGCTGGCGGAGTGGTTGGACGACGCCAAGCAGAAGCTTCAGCAGACACTGCAGAAGGCGGAGACCTTGCCCGAGATAGAGGCCCAGCTGGCCCAGCGCGTGGCGGCGCTCAACAAAGTGAGGAGAGGCGTGGGGCGGGAGGGCGGGGGTGTGGGGTAGAGGGATGAGCCTGGGCCTTTGGTTTGGAGGGGTAGGAGACTTGCCTCATGGATTCTGGGGAAACGGGCGGGGCCGGGGGTCTAGGAAAGGGAGGGAACTTGGAACGGGGGCAGGACCTGAAGGTTTGTGACGGGTTGGGGGTTCTCTAGTCCTGACTGACAGGATGGCCTGGAACACAAAAGGGACAGAACAGACCCCCGAGGAAGGGGCAAGGTGCGAATCCTACTGCGGGTCTGGAGTCTCTCAGGGGAGGAGCCTGGGGCTTGGGGGGCGGAGCCTGGCCCCCAGCCTTGGAAGAGGCGGGGCCTGAGGCTGCCAGGGTCCTAGTGGGGCAAAGTCAGAGGCCCTGGCTTCCTGTCCACTAGGCTGAGGAACGTCACGGGAATTTTGAGGAGCGGCTTCGGCAGCTGGAGGCCCAGCTGGAGGAGAAGAACCAGGAGCTGCAGCGGGTGAGGGGGCGGACAGGGGGCTGAAGACTGCAGAGGGGCTGGGGCTTTGAAGCTGGGCCTGGAGCTTAGATGAGGGGGTGGAGTTGGGGGCGGGGCTCCGGGCCTGGTGGGCTAGAGGGTCCCTGTCTTGCTGTCCTTGGGGCAGGCACGGCAACGGGAGAAGATGAATGATGACCACAATAAGCGGCTGTCAGAGACGGTAGACAAATTGCTGAGCGAGTCCAACGAGCGGTTACAGCTGCACCTCAAGGAGCGCATGGGGGCTCTCGAGGAGAAGGTGTGCCCGGGACTTCAGTAACCTGCAATCCTAGACAGCCTCCTGCCACCATCCCGGGGCCCCAGACCTTTCCCCAAACCCTTAGCTGAAATGTCAAATCTGGGCATCCGGAATTTGAATTCAACAGACTTCTCGGGTCTGTACCTGGTCTAAACACCCCACCAGCTGGGTGCACCCACCCCCTGAGTTCTTGGCTTTTCCCCAAGCCTCTGACCCTTTGGACCCTCACACTTTGAAGATTATTTATTTATTTATTTTAGAGAGCGGGAGCAGGGGGCGGGGGCAGTGGGGGAGGAAGAGGGAGAGAATGGAGGGGAGGTTGATTTCAGGACCCTGAGATCATGACCCCAGCTGAAACCAAGAGTCCGACGCTCAAGGGACTGAGCTAGCCAGGCACCCATGGACCCTCAGACTTTGTATCTTTATTACACAGGATGCTGGATTCTGGGGCTCCCAGGCATTCCCCTCCCCAGATGCATCTTTGGCCCCATAAGCCCCGTGCCCTCCAGCTCACCACTTATGCCCACCTCATTCCCCTGGGGTCACCTTCGACCAGTCTCTGGACTCTTAGAGCCCCAGGTCATGCCCCTTCCAGGCTCCAGCCCCTCACTGCCCCCCACTGTCCTCCGCAGAATTCACTGAGCGAGGAGATAGCCAACATGAAGAAGCTTCAGGATGAACTCCTGCTCAACAAGGTAAGGAGGGCTCTGGAGGAGAGCATATGGGGGCCTAGGACCGTGGACATGGAGCAGACATTGCTGGCGGGGTTGGGGGGGTGTTGGCATCAGCCAGGCTGGGAGGGGCAATTCCTCAGGGATGGGGTGGATTCTGACCTCATACCTTCAACTTCCTGCCACCAGGAGCAGCTCTTGGCAGAGATGGAGCGGATGCAGATGGAGATCGACCAGCTTCGGGGGAGGCCACCGTCCTCCTACTCCAGGTGACACTAGTCCTTCTGCCTCACCCCTGCCCATAGGAGCCCCCTTGGCCAAGCTCATCCTTTCTGATCTCCAGGTCTTCCCCACCCCTACTCCCTCTCCTCCCATGGCTTTCACTGACTCCTGTTACACCTGATTTCATGGCCTCTGCCTTCTGACTTCAGATCCCTTTCCCAGTCCTCTGACCCCAGGGCTTTTCCCATGATGCCTGACCTCTCTGCCCTTTTCCTGAGCCCTTGGTCTCTCTTCATGCCCACAGGTCTCTCCCAGGCAGTGCCCTGGAGCTCCGATACTCCCAGGCACCCACACTACCTTCTGGTGCCCATCTGGACCCCTATGGGGCTGGCAGTGGCCGGGCAGGCAAGAGGAGCCGCTGGTCAGGGGTCAAGGATGAGCCCTCCAAGGTCAGCAGCCACTTTTGGGGCCCAGACTGAATAGGGGGTGGGTGGGCAACAGTAGGAAAGAGAGTCTAATAGGCAGGGCTCTGGAAGGGGGCTGGGCTGAGAAGCAGGGTTTCCTGGACCCACGTTGTTCTTTTTCTCCTGCAACTCCATCCTCTCCACTTGCCCGATGTCTCCACGTGGATATCCTGCTACCTGGTGAGAACCTTAGCGGAATGATGAGGTGGGGAGAGGGGCGGTGAGTGTGGGATGGGCACGGTGTAGAATCCTAGAATGGGGATGCAGGACAAAAAAAGAAAGTGGCCTGAGTCAAGGGAAAAGGGAAATGGTGGAATCAGGAGACGAGGTAGAATCCTGGTTGGGGCAGTTGGTCAAGGAAAGGGACTTGTCAAGAGACAAAACTGGACTGGGAAAAGTGTGTGGGCTGGATCATAAGGTGAGGCCAATCCTTATCAAGGGACACAGACAAGGTCATGGAGGGTGGACAAGGTCAGTAGAGGTGAGGGAAGCCCCAACACCTGACATCCTTCTGTCCCCACACAGAGACAGGAGTGGGAGCGGTCTGCCCCTGCGGGGTCCATGCCACCCCCATTCCCTGGGGAGCTGGATGGCTCAGATGAGGAGGAGGCTGAGGGGATGTTTGGGGCTGAGCTGCTCTCCCCCAGCGGACAAGCCGATGTGCAGACACTCGCCATTATGCTTCAGGAGCAGCTGGAAGCCATCAACAAGGAGATCAAGTGAGCGCTGGCCTAGTCCTCCTCCACCCTGCCCGAGCTGACCCTGTAGCTCCTCTGAAAGCCTGAGCGCATCTCCTCTCTTACTATCCTCAAGGAACTCCCCCACCCCAACACTCCCTCTGGAAACTAGGAATCCCTCAGGATATACCCAGCAGCCTCCTCTCTGCTTCCTGTCTATCTGTCCTCTCTCCAGTATTCATAATTTCCCAGCACAGCAAAGACTGCATTCCCAATACCCAGGTTCGCAAGCCAGTACAGCAAGAATCCTTCAGCACACCCTCGATGTCATGGCTGCACACAACTAGTAGCCAGGGCCTCCCACTGCCTCAGTAATCTCAGCACAACACAAGGTCCCCAATCTCAAACACCAAGAGTCTTACCCTAACACTTCAAGAACCTCAATTCAAGATACCAAGAACTTTTACTTAATAGAACAAGAATCCTTGATAAATCATGAATCCCCAGGTAGACATAAAGTCTACCCTGGTTTCCCAGAAATTGCCCTACTTGGCAGTCCTCTAACAGTGCACTCTCCATGGGCCCCTGTAAATACACAAACTGGACCACCACTTTCCATCCAAAGTCATTGTGAGTTGAGGCATTGACTCTGATGACTCCATGAACTTCTCAGATCCTAGGTTGACCTCAGAGTCCCTGATCTCCCCCGATCTTATTATGATATTGCTCTTTTTTTCCTCCTTAGAATTGGGCCTCTTTCCCTTGTGATTTTTTTTTGTTGTTTGTTTTGTTTTGTTTTTTTTTGTTGTGTGTTTTTTTTTTAAAGATTTTATTTATTTATTTGATAGAGATTACAAGTAGTCAGAGAGGCAGGCAGGGAGAGAGGAGGAAGCAGGCTCCCCACTGAGGAGAGAGCCGATGCGGGGCTCGATCCCAGGACCCTGAGACCATGACCTGAGCCGAAGGCAAAGGTTTAACCCACTGAGCCATCCAGGTGCCCCCCTTAGTGATTTTTTTTTATTTTTATAGAACCATGTGTTTATCATCATGGAAGACTTGATGCAGACCCTGATATTCCTGTTGTCCCTTATCCCTCCATGACCTTCTGAGCCTCTCATGACCCCTTGACTGCCCTTGAACCTACGAGGCCATGATGAATGCACCAAGACCCTCTGACCTCATTATGCTTTCCTCAGAAATCTTTTCCCCACTACCCCCAAGCCTTCCTGGCCTTTTGAAATCCCCAATTGCTTGCCTCTGTCCCCATTGCTTGCTTCTGTTCTCTCACCCAGTCTGTCCCCTTTTCCTCCTCAGGCTTATCCAAGAGGAGAAGGAGACAACGGAACAAAGGGCAGAGGAGCTAGAGAGCCGGGTGTCTGGCTCTGGCCTTGACTCCCTGGGCCGCTACCGCAGTAGCTGCTCACTGCCCCCCTCCCTCACTACCTCTACCCTTGCCAGCCCCTCCCCTCCCAGCTCTGGCCACTCAACGCCCCGTCTGGCACCACCTAGCCCTGCCCGTGAGGGCACCGACAAAGCCGTGAGTGTTCTGAAGTCTCATTTTGGTGGGGTGGTCGGGGGGTGGTGAGATCGGAGACAAAGCTCCCCAACCAACAGCAGCAAAAAGCCCGCACACCAGTGATTTCTCAAAAGCAGCCTTCACTTTCCTTACAAGATCCAACTTAGAGGATGTAGTGGGGAGGCTGAGCCATGGGGTTTCTGAACCCTAACTAGTACTTTAGTCAGATCTGGCCTGCTTTTACCTGTTTTTTAGCAGTACATTTCTTCTTTTTTTTTTAAGGTTTCCATGACTAAACATACATTTGAGAGCTAATATTAGATCCTCAGAATGGATCTTTGAGGAGGAATAGGACATATTAGTCCCACTTCATTGCCTTGCACCCAGTTTTCTGACTTCCAGAATGTGTAACTCATTAGCTTTCCTTGAGCCTGAGCAGATCCCACTCCTGACACCAGAAGTTGGGATACCTCAAAACCGGCTGGTCAAGCTCCAGGCCAACTCATTGCCTTTATGTTTCTGCAGCTCACCCCACCTGATCTAGGCTGCTTTAAGAAATGGTACCCCAAACCAGGGGCATCCCGGACACCCCCTCGCAGACATCCCAACTAATGAAGAGCCCCCGGCATGACTCCTCTAATTTATTTCAGCCTCTCTGCCTTTCCGTCCGCAGAATCATGTCCCCAAGGAGGAAGCTGGGGCTCCACGAGGGGAGGGGCCAGCCATCCCAGGAGACACCCCACCTCCCACTCCCCGTTCTGCCCGCCTTGAGAGAATGACACAGGCCTTGGCACTGCAGGCGGGATCCCTGGAGGATGGTGGGCCCTCGCGGGGAAGGTCAGCAGGGACAGTGGATGGGATGAGGGAGGGGCTTGCTTGGGAGGGTGTGTTGGGGGAAGGGGCAAGGACTTGGCAGGGGAGGAGACATCCCAGAGGGGGTGTGCCCTCACTCTGTCCTGTTCACCCAGTGAGGGCACGCCAGATTCCCTGCACAAAGCCCCCAAGAAGAAGAGCATCAAGTCATCCATAGGTCGTCTCTTTGGCAAGAAGGAGAAGGGGCGAATGGGACCCCCAGGCCGGGACAGCTCTTCTCTGGGTGAGGACCCTGATGCCAACCCTGTCTCCTTTCCTCTCTCCCTTCTTTCCTCCTTCTCTTCCTTCCTTCTTCCTTTTCACAAATTCACTTGACATTCATCTGAGAGTCTTCATTCATTTGGTAGTTCATAGGATGTGAAAGGGTCAGGACTCGGCAGAGGTAAAGGGAAGGAAGAGGGACAAGGACAGGGCTCTCTGAGGCCTGCCTGGGTGACTGGAGGTGGGGAGCTAAATGAATTTTATTATTGCATTTACCTATTTTTTTAAATAGAGAAAGAGAGAGGACCACCGAAAGGCAGGGCAGACAGTGTGCTGGAACCTGCTTGTACTGGCTTGTGAAAGCCAAGAGTTTAATTTTCAGGAGTTTTATGGGCTTGCCTGACCTTACATCAGTAGCCTGAAATTGGTGGGATTCTTTACATCATGGAAATCGGCGGACACCACAAATCGGGGCATATGCCCTCCCTCCCTCCCCCCCAGGCAGAGAGTGGTGAAACAGTTACCAGCATCCCTCTGCCCCTTACCAAGGCCAGCCCAGTGAACCCAGCCCTGTGCGGGGCACGTCTCCAGCCCCCCACCCCCACCCCGGGAGGTCGAATCACTTCTTGTTTGGCATTATCACTGCCCGGGGACCTCTGCTTCACTGGCCTCCTTCTCAGCACCCTGACCTCAGAGAGTCTCTTTCCTACTTGAGACTCTCCAAACTCTGGTCTCTCCCTGCTTTCAGCAGGAACGCCCTCGGACGAGACACTGGCCACAGACCCTCTGGGGTTAGCCAAGCTGACGGGCCCAGGGGACAAAGACCGACGGAACAAGAGGAAGTGAGTGTGTGTGTGTAGGGTGGGCTGGGGGTTAGGGGAGGCCACTTACAGAGAGTCACTTTTTTTTTTTTTGCCCTGTAAACCATCCAAGTTTTCTACCTTTCATAAAAAGTGCTTTGGGAGCTCAGTTTGGCAGCCGCTGTACTAACAGTGGAACGATCCAGAGATTAGCATGGTCTCTGCACCAGGATGCCAGGCAAATTCATGAAGCATCCCATTGAGAGATAGAACTGTGCTTTGGAGGGGGTTTGTGGGGAAGGGCCCCATCCAGGACAGCTGGGGGGGGGGGTCTCTGTCCCTGAGAGCTCCTACCCTACTAGGCCTCTGTCCCCAGGCACGAACTTCTGGAAGAGGCCTGCCGCCAGGGCCTGCCCTTTGCTGCTTGGGATGGGCCCACCGTGGTCTCCTGGCTGGAGGTACTGGGACCCAGAAATACCCCGACTCTTGATCCCCAACTCCTGTGACAGCCCTGCCACTCAGAGTCACCACGGGCCGCCCAGCATCCTCCTCCTGGCCCAGGGCGGGTGGGTGCAGGGGGATGAGGCCCTGAGAGACGTCAGCCTTCCTGTTGATCTGAACACCTTCCTCCTCCTTGTCCCCCTCCCCCTGTGCCTTTGTCCGTGCCCCACTCGGTCCTGCTGTCCTGTTGGCTTTCTCTGTTTTTGTCTCCCCACATCTCTCTCTCACTGTATGGGATTCTCTGGGCCTGTCTCCCCATCTCTGTGTTACTGTCCTTCCCCGCACTTCTTCCCACGTCTCTGCGTCTTTCCGCGTGTCTCTCCCAATGTCTTCGCTCCCTTCCCTCCCCATCCCTCCTTCCCTTCTTTCCCACCCCCATCCGGTGACGGTGACTCTGGCGTTACCCTCCGACTCCCCCGCCTCACCCCCCCATTCCCCGTGTCTCCCTTTGACTCCCTCTCTTCTTGTTTGCCTTGCCCCATCTCCATCGCTTCTCACTGCCCACTTTCCCGCCTCTCCCATCTCCCTCCTTTGCTTTCTGTATCTTTCCTGTCTCTCTGGTGTACCCCCTCCCCCCTGCCCCATATTGTCTTTGTCTCTCGGTGTGTGTCTCTTCCTTCCCTCTCCCCGCCTCCCGCCCTCCTCCTGTCCAGCTGTGGGTAGGCATGCCTGCATGGTATGTGGCCGCCTGCCGGGCCAACGTCAAGAGCGGGGCCATCATGGCCAACCTGTCGGACACGGAGATCCAGCGGGAGATCGGCATCAGCAACCCGCTGCACCGGCTCAAGCTGCGCCTGGCCATCCAGGAGATGGTCTCCCTCACCTCGCCCTCAGCGCCCGCCTCCTCCCGCACGGTGAGCGTCCGCGGGCCAATCCCACCCCTTGCCGCCTCGGGGCCCCGCCTCTTGCCCTCAGACCAGCCAATCCTGGGCTCCGGCACTTCGGCCCTGTCTCTCAGACCCTCACCCCCTTGTGTCTCAGCGGGATTGGATTATCTTCGTGGGGCGGCGGCCCCTTCTCAGGTCTCCCTGCCTCCCCTCTACCTCGGTCTGTCTTACACAGACAGGACCCCATCCCCATCTGGGGGAGAAATCCAAAATCATATGATTCCTTACAAAGTCCTTGATGAGCGCCCCCCCACCCCCATCCTCGAGGTCTCAGCTCAAACGTCACCGCCTTCAGGAAGCCTCCCTGACTCAACGATTAAACTAGTCACTTGCCCCATCACCCCAGTACATTAACACCTAATTTCCCCCCCTAGTGTTTATGGCCTTCTAACAGTTTATCCTTTTGTTCCGTGCCCAAACTTCTGCGTGCCATGCCCAATCTGGCAATTGTTAACTCCTTGCCCTAGTTGCTGTTTGCGTGCGCGCGCCTGCGCACGTGTGTGTATCTGAGACCCTCCAGTGTAATTTGTGGACACCATTACCGGTTAGCCCGCAAAAATTACTTCATCGGGTCATCTTCCAGCAGTAAGAATGTTCTCCCCCGCAGCCACCGCGCCCTTATACCTAAGAACGTGACCATTATTGTCAGTTTCATCTTTTCAGTCCATTTTCAAATTTCCCCGCCTGTGTCCCAGACCCTACAACCGTGCCTGGCTCCCATGAGGAGCTACAGAGGCGTCTGAATCCATGTGTGAAATCCGAACTCATGGGGCTGTTGGGGGCAGGTGCTCAGTAAATGCGAATACACAGCCCCTTTACCACCCTCCAAACTTTTGTCCCACCCCACTGCTGTATCTGCCCCCTCCTTCTGAAAGTCACTTTACACACACCTGCGAGAGGTCAGAGAGGTGATGTGCCCAGGGCCACACAGCAAAACACCCGGGCAGGCCCTCAATTCAAACCTGAACTGGCCAGACCTCAAAGCCCATGCTCTTTTGCCTGGTACACAGCAGGTGCTCAATAAATGACCATTCCGTTTCTCTTTCACTGCCTGGCCCACAGCAGTGACGGGCCTTTCTGAGGCAGAAAGCAGAATGTATGTAAGCGGACCGGGTCTGGGCCTCTGGGAACATCTCTCCCCCACCCAGAAGCTTTCTCTCAATCCCCATAACACCCCTCGCCCCTCAGTCCACAGGAAACGTGTGGATGACACACGAGGAGATGGAGTCCCTGACGGCCACGACCAAGCCTGTGAGTGACCCCTGCCGGTGGCTTTGGGGGTGGCATTGACTCTCCTGGGGAGGAGTGGGGCGGGGGGCGAATCTCCGTCTGTTCGTCAGTCTGTTCGTTCCACCCGCCCTCCGCCGGCCCCTTAACCCACCCCTTCTCTCCCCTCTTCCTACTAACGGGTCAGGAGACCAAGGAGATCAGCTGGGAGCAGGTAGGGGGCGCGGGGTGGGACGTGGACGCATGAACAGGCTGTGCACGCTGCATGCGCGCCCCTCTTTCCCCAAGCCCCGCCCCCTCGCCGGAGCGTTCCATCATCACCGCGGGGGGGCCGCTGCGTGGAGCCGGGCTCTGGATTGTCTCACTGTGGCTTGGTGGGGGTCGGTGGAGAAGCCTGGACTAGTCTATCGTTAGCGTGGGGCTCGGGCCATTCCATTATCGTGGGTTGCGGGGGCTCCAGGGGCTGTTCCAGTGCTGTAACTAGGGGAGACCTTTTCTCTCTGATCGAGGGGGAGTGGGGCTGTTCCAGTGTCCTGAGGCAAAAGGGGGGAAGCATCTTGGGGAGGGTCCGCGCAGGTCAGGCTGAGAAGTTGGCGGGGAAGGAAGAGCTACACTTTGTTCTCAAGAAAGGAGAGGCATGAACTCCCCTGAGGTAGCTGAGCTAGGTTGGACCTGGGTCTTCCTTTCCAGTGGGGCGGGGAGCGCGGGGGCTGGTGGGGGAAGGTGTTGATTGCTTCCTTGCGCTAAACGGAGTGAAGGACTTTGGGCCAATCCAGAATACTGTCCTGGGATAGCTATAGCATGAGACTGGTATTTTTGGACAGTGCAAGAGTGACGGATGGATCCATTATCGTGTGTTGTGGGGACAGCTACATTGAAAGAATCGGTTGTCCCGACTGGGGGAGAGCGATGTTGGGCTGATGCATTGTTCGGAGCTGGGACTAGCGCTTCTCCCCGCTGACCGCTCCGGTAGCCTGAGGCTCTGGTGGGCGAGCAGCTTCTGCTTCCCAGCAGGGGGAGGGTCTGAGATGCTGCAGTGCAGGCAGGTGCACAGGTGATGGTGATCCTGTGGGTCCCGGCCCCACACTCCCAGGAGACAAGGGTCTGCTCTGTTATTAGGAAGGTGTAGGAGACCACTGGATGGGTCCATCGTCCTGAGCAGAGGTTGACCGATGTCCCTAAGGTGGGGTGGAGAAAGAACGACCTTGGGTCAGGGGGTTGGAGCGCACCCTCCTACGGACATGGGAAGGGGTCAGAGGGCCTGACCCCTCCCCCCACCTGCCCATGGCCCCAGATCCTGGCATATGGTGACATGAACCACGAGTGGGTGGGGAACGACTGGCTGCCCAGCCTGGGGCTGCCCCAGTACCGCAGCTACTTCATGGAGTCGCTGGTGGACGCCCGCATGTTAGATCATCTTAACAAGAAGGAGCTCCGGGGCCAGCTCAAGATGGTGGACAGCTTCCACAGGTGGGGGCTGCCTGGCCAAGGGGGACAGTCCGAGGGGAGGCCTAGCTCCTAGAGAGTCGTTGGCCGGTGGGACTGGTGACGGGAACTATCTGTGGCCCTTTCACCCGGATTCTCAGGAAATCCCGAGTTCTGTGTCCTTTCCGCCAATAAGGCGGCCTGCTAGGAAAAGTTCACGTCCTCAGACAGCTTGGCTCGTTGACCCCACATCCTGTCCAGGTTATCCAGTAGGAACTGCCTGTTGGAAATACCCCAAGTCTGGGAGGGTCAGCGATCCCAAAACTGACCCAGTAGAACAACTCCCCAACCTTTCCCAGAAGACCACAGCCAGTGGGGAGGGAAGCAGCAGCCGCCGCAGGAGTTGTGAAGGCTCCTCTGTGACCCCGCTTTCCCTACTGCCCAGGGTGAGTCTGCATTATGGGATCATGTGCCTGAAACGGCTCAATTATGACCGGAAGGACTTGGAGCGGAGGCGGGAAGAGAGTCAGACCCAGATCCGGGGTGAGTAGAAGCATAGGCGTCTCCTCCCCCCCACTCCCCAGGCCAGGTGGAGGAGTTTCGGGCAGGTGGGGAGGAGGTGTGATTAAGGGAGGGGGAGGGGCGGGGCCAGAGTAGGGGGCCGGGGTCCGGAAAAGGGAAATGGAGGAGACCTGGGGCTTAAATTGGACCGGCGGGCCACTGAGAGCCCCTTCTGTCCCAGACGTGATGGTGTGGTCCAACGAGCGGGTCATGGGTTGGGTGTCCGGGCTGGGACTGAAGGAATTCGCCACGAACCTCACGGAGAGTGGGGTGCACGGGGCGCTGCTCGCCCTGGACGAGACCTTCGACTACTCCGACCTGGCCTTGCTCCTGCAGATCCCCACACAGAATGCGCAGGTGAGCGGCCGCTCGGCCCCGGGGCACATGGGGCACCCCCCCACCTCGCAGACTGCACGCTGCCACCCTTCTTCCATCTCTCATCCCCAGGCCCGGCAGCTCCTGGAGAAGGAGTTCAGCAACCTCATCTCCTTGGGCACCGACAGGAGGCTGGACGAGGTGGGCGCAGCTGCAGTCCCGAGGCTCAGACCCCGTGAAGGCTCAGCGGCTAGCGACACCTGTGGGGCCTGAGCTGAGGGATGGGGCTTGACCGCACCAGCCGGAGGCGGCTGGAGGCGGGGCTAGGGCAGGGGCGGGGCTAAGGGAGAGGTGCTACCCGAGCGGGGCGGAGTCAAAAGAAGGGGCTGAACTGGTCCGCGTTGCTCATCGCCGGCCCGGCCCCTATACCTAGGATAGCGCCAAGTCCTTCAGCCGCTCCCCGTCCTGGAGGAAGATGTTTCGAGAGAAGGACCTCCGAGGCGTAACCCCCGACTCAGCTGAGATGTTGCCCCCCAACTTTCGTTCGGCCGCAGCGGGGGCCCTGGGATCTCCCGGGCTTCCTCTCCGCAAGCTGCAGCCCGAAGGTGGGCGGCTCCCCAGGGCGACTGCCCCTCCTCCCTTCCCCTTGCTCGGGGTGGGAAAAGGACCAACCCTACATTCCAGAAGCCTCCCTCCAGGTTCTGTGAAATGGCCTAGTCCTTTTCTCCCCGACGCGTGACGAATGGATTGCTCAGTCTGCCAATTCCCCCCTCCGGGTGTGGAGTGGATTAACCCCCACCCCTCTCCGAAGTGGGAAATGAGTCCGCCCACAGTCACCTGGGGCACCTTAGATGAATCCGCAGCTGCGGGAAGGGGAGGGAAACCGGCTTGGAGCCGGGTGTTCGTTGTCATCGCAGGAAGGGAAATCGAAGAGAGGACGCTTCGGGTTGAGGATCAGAGAAACCCTACCGTGTGTGTGGGGGGGGGGGACACGCGCGTGCGCACCAGACCAAACCATTGCTCGCTCTCCCTTTAGGCCAGACTTCTGGGAGCTCCCGGGCAGACGGCGTTTCGGTCCGGACCTACTCCTGCTAGTGTAGGCCTCCAGGTGAGGACTGTCCTGGGCGATCTTGGGGGGTCGGGGCGGCACTATGGATCTTCACGGCTCCACGTACTGCCCCCCGGCGTCAATGCAGGTGACCTCACTCGGATGGAAGAATCTTCCAGACGCTGGGCTGTTCCCCCTCCTGCCCAGAGTATGGTCTCGCCCGGGAGAGCGGGCGGGGGAGCTCGCGCCGCGGACTCGACCATCTGTACAGACGAGCGGGGAGTGCGAGTCCCAGCCTCACAAAAGGACTGGGCCTGGACCAAACCACACGAACTGGACTGAGAGGGGGAACGAAGAGGGCAGGAAGAAATCCCGCCCCAAACTTCCGCCTCCCTTTTCTCTACTTTGTAATTTATTGATCAGTTTCCGATGGGAGATGGGTGCCCTTTCCCCGCGGGAAGGGAGCGGGGCTTCCCTCCCGGGCCGCATGCTAGGAGAGGCTGCCCGCTCCCCTTTCTCCTCCCCAGTCGCGGGGCCCAAGTCTTCCTTCTTCGTCCGAAAGGAGGGGAGGGGGACTCGCTGCTACAAGCCTCGCCCCATGTGCCACTCATCCCCGCCCCGCCGCGTCAGGTCGCGGGTGCCTGGGGTCAGCTGCGGGTGGAGTCCCTTCTTCCTCCCCAGTGTCTCGTGTCCCCGGGGCCTCTCCGCCCCCCGTGCTGTGGCCGTGTCCGTGCCCCGGGGGTAGGGGGTGCAGAACTGCGCTCCCGGTTCCCCTCCGGCTCCGGGGTTTGCATGGGAGAATCCTCTTTCCACGATGCCACTGGGCGACGTGGCGTGGGGGGCGGGAGGACGGTGGGGGAGCCCTCGCCCGAGACTCTTGGTCGGCCTCCCTGCCCCAGGCGTCACTCAGTGATCACGGGTAAAGAGAACTGTTTCAAAAAGCTCCCGTGTTGCCTGATTTATTTGTCAGGACCTTAGGAAAACCGACCTCCTCAGGAAACCGGGAGGCCAGATCGCCCCTCCCTCCCACTCATGAGTCTAAGTCCCAAATCCCCACCCGCTCCTTCCCTGGTGCCCCGAGAATCCGGACCCCACGCCTGACGACGAGGTTTCGGGGAGCATGTTTATTCATACTGCAATTCAATAAATATGGCTCATGGGAAGGGGACGGAGGGCCAGGCAGGTGCGTGTGCACCGCAGCCCCATGGTCAGGGTTCCGGAGTTTCCAGCATGTCCGCCAGGGCTCTGGAGAGGAGGACGCGAGGTTAGACAGCCCAAGTGCCCAAAGCTCGCCCCAGGCGCTTCGATGGGGATGTTAACCTGCCCATTTTTACCGACAGGGCAATGGAGTCCCAGGGTCGTCCAGTCACTCAGCGGGACTGCGCCTCTCTAAACAGGGCCCTCAAACTGCCCCCCTCCACACACTTACTGGTACAGGGAGGAGGAGAAATAGTCGACGTAGCTTCCTGTGGGAGAAAAGAGGCTTGAGTGGTACACCACAGGCGAAATGAGAGGAACCTGGAATCCAGACTAGCTCTGCCCCCGCCCCCCCCCTTGTCCTAATTCCTTCCCTAAACTGAATTCCTTCTGTTAGCACTCCTTTCAAGGTCCTGCGCCTCTCTCCGTGCTCCTGGTGTTCCCATTCTCCTGAAACCCCCCTTTTTCCAATTCTACCTGCTTCAGCAGGCCCATCCTTCAACCTGCCATCCCTGGCCTAAGTAGGCCTCAGTATCTAGCCCCACCCCTCCCTCGGCCCAGGCCCCGCCTCTCCGTGCGCGCTCCGCCCCGCCCGCAGACTCCCAGCCTTGGCCACGCCTCCGCGCCTAGCCACGCCCTGCAGCCTCCCAGGCCCGCCTGTCGGATTGGGCTCTGCCTCCACGGAGTTTGTCTGGCTTACCCGGCGTGCAGACCGTTTCGCAGACCAGCGGGCAGAGGTAGCAGAACTGGCAGTGCTGGGGGTGGGGATGGGGAGAGGCACAAGTGTAAGACTTGATGGGGGCGGGTGCCGGCCAGGGGCCCTAGTCGGAGGTTAAGGTTAGAGGCGGGATCGAGTGTGGAGTCAAGGTAGCACCAGGGATGGGGATAGAGGGTTGGGTCAGTCTGAAGGCAGCGGCCAGGATTTGGGACTGTGGGTGTCCAGGGGGCCCCCGGCCGTCCTGGAGCCTGGTGGAACCTGGGTCTCGGGAAAGTGTCACCTGGCACTGGTCGCAGTGCTCCCCCATGTTCTCCTCATCGCAGTGACAGTTCTCACATTCAGTGCATTTCTGGGGACAGGAGGATTCAGGTTTGGGGATACCATTTAAGAGCCAACCGCCAGCCCTTCACCCTGCCCCCTGGACATTTCCCCAGTTCCCCACGCTCATTACCTCCCACACCGAGCTCAGCAGCTTCCCCCTTGTTCCCCTCTTGCGAGGTCCCCCTGTCGCTGTGGGTTGGACCTGTGGGTGTTCTCTTCATGCCTTCTCCCTGTTCTCCCCACAGCCTGCCAGGCCCCAGTCCCATTCCACCCACCCTCGACTCCGCCACAGACCCTCCCCTCCATCCCTGAGTTGGCGAGTACAGCTCAGGCCCCACTTCCTCCCGGACCCTTGCCCCGGCCTCCTTCTCAGCTTCCCAGCCTCCAGTCTGCCTGCTGCATGGCCCCAGAAGCATCCTTCTTCACCTGGCACTGCCCCCAGGCACCTTAGAACCCTGGGACAAATTCCAGGAACAGCCTGGAAGATGGACCTGGGCTGGGCACTCACATTGCAGAAGGAGCAGTAGCCGCACAGGGACCCAGGCTGGTAGTTGCTGTACTCCTGGGCCCCCTGCAGATCTGTGGGGACAGGAGAGCAGCAGTGAAGCGTGCTGACTCTGCTCCTCCCTGCCCCCACCTGGCCAGACCACTTACCCGTGTCCTCGCCACTCTGCTCCTCACTGGAGCCACCCTCGGCCACCTCCCTCCTGGCCATCGGGTTAGGGATGATGGTGAAGGGGAGCTCCTCTTCCTCCAGCCCGTCCTCCTCCTCTTCCCCCTCTCGGTGGTCTTGGCTCAGTGGGGTCTGAACCTCAGCCCTCCCCTCCCTCTTCTCTTCCTCCTCCTCTTCCTCCTCCTCCTCCTGGCTCAGGCTCAGGCCATGACCTTCCTCCTCATCTTCTTCATCCTGCTCATCTAGGCTGCCATGGCGGGTGCCGCCTTCTCCCTGTTCTGAGCTTTCATCGTCTTCCTCGTGGGAGCTCCGGTCTTCCTCCTTCTCTCCCTCCTCAGAATCTCTCTCCCTCAAATGGCTTCTATCCTTGACCCCTGTGTGTTCCAGGGGCTGGTGGCTACTCTCATCTTCCGCAGACCCTCTGTGGCCAGGCCCTTCCTCTTGGTGGCCTTGTTGCCTGTGGCTGGGAGCCTGGTGACCAAGCTTGTCAGAGATGTCCTCGTCTTCGTCCTTGGGGACTCCATGGGCAGGGGCTACTGACTTATATTCATCTGGAAAGTCGTCCTCCTCCGTGCTCTCGGGGCCCGGGTGTTGGGAGCTTGCAACGTGGTGGCTGAACGTGACTGTGACCTCCTCTTCCTCTTCCTCCTCATCTCCAAGGTGAGTATGTCTGGGAATCTGGTGCCAGTGTTCGGTAGACTCATCCTCATCCCCATCTTCATCTCCATGGCCTCGGTGTCCATGGCTGGGGATATGGTGATGGTGTTCATCTGAGATGTCTTCATCCTCTTCCCTCCCATGGCCTCGGTGCCAGTGGGCCTGGTATCCATCCTCAGTGGATGTGTCCTCTTCCTCATCTTCTCTGTGGCTTCGGTGTTCGTGACTGGGGCTATGATCGTGGTGTTCATCTGAGAGGTCTTCATCCTCTTCCTTCCTGTGGCCTCGGTGCCTGTGGGCCTGGTGTCCGTATTCAGTGGAGATGACATCATCATCATCATCACCACCTTCTTCTCCAAGGCCTCCGTGCCCGTGGCTGGGGACATGATGGGGATGTTCATCTGAGAGGTCTTCATCCTCTTCCCTCTCGTGGCCTTGGTGCCTGTGGGCCTGGTGTCCATACTCAGTGGAGACCACCCCTTCCTCCTCATCTTCATTGTCCTCTTCTCCGTGGCCTCCATGGATGTGCCTGATGGTATGATGGTGATCCTTGCTGGATCCTTCCTCATCCTCGTCTTGGTGGCCCTGGCTTCTGTGGCT
The DNA here is from genome assembly GCF_902655055.1 of Lutra lutra. Classification (NCBI taxonomy): domain Eukaryota; kingdom Metazoa; phylum Chordata; class Mammalia; order Carnivora; family Mustelidae; genus Lutra; species Lutra lutra. The sequence goes on from NC_062294.1 coordinate 52,388,671, forward strand.
GGGGAGGTGGGGTCCGGGCTCGTCTGAATCATCCACATCTTCGTTCCCATGGCCTCTGTGCCCGTGAGCCTGCCGAGCATGTTCGGTGAAGACCTCCTCATCCGGGATATTCTCTTCTCTGACCTTGTGGACTTGGTACCTGTGGTCTCCGTGACTGTACTCCCTGGAGACATCCTCGTTCTCATCTCTGTGGCCTCTGTGGCTGTGCATGGGGTGGCCAAAGTCACCAGACACGTCCTCTGAGGGCCCCACGACTCCCGCATTGTTGTTCCAGTTGCTGGGGCCCAGCCCAGCCCCTCTCAGCTGCTGGGTCATGGCAGGGGGGAGGAGCAGACTGGCCACGGCCACCCAGAGGAGAGAAGTGTGTAGCCATGGCCCCCGGTGGCCCATGGGGACAGACAGGCAGCAGAGCTTCTCCCAGGGCTGGCTCCAGCTGCCTCTGTGGCTCTGTGGAGAGTGTTGCGTACTTGCCCCTTTTTGGGTCCTTCTGGTTCTTTCTGCTTGTGTCTTTCCTTTGCTATGTCCCCTGTTGCCTCTGCTGTCTGCCTTCCTCCCGGCCCTCACTGCTGGACCCCCCTCGGAGGCTGTCTCAGGAGCCCCCTCACCCCCCTCTCAGGCCCTCCCTCCCCACCTCCCAGCCAATAGGGTCTCTCTCCTCCCCTCTCTGTGGCTAAATTTACTTTCTGCCCTGAGTTATTCTGGGTTAGTCCCCGCCTGCCCCTCCCCTCCTACTCCTCCTCCTCCCAGAGCTGGGGAAGGGGCAGGTGAAGGGGTCTCAGCCTGGCCAGGACTGGGGACGAAGGGCTTGACTTGGTTGCCAACAAGTTCATGTTTTGTAGCAGCAAAGATAATGGGTAGACTTTTAGTGGGCCAAGTTCGGGGGAGCCTAAGACAACTGTGGGGGCTGGAGGGACCCATCTGAGAGGAGAGACCTCTGCCACGGAAGGATTGGGGATTGGATTCTGGGGAGTTTCTGGCCAGAGCGGGGAGCCTTTGCCGAGAGTGTGGATGACAGTATGGAGGCCCTGGACAGGGGTGGAAGGAGCTCGCTCCAGCACACACACCTGTGACCTGCTGTCCCTGGAGCCAAGGGCAGGAGACCAGGCCAGGCCAGGGCTATAAATACAGCGAGGGGGGGGTGGGGGGCTCAGGTTACCCAGCTAGGCCGCAGCTGTCCCTGTCAGAGCTGGCAGGAGACATGTGGCCCTGCCTGTCTGTGGGTCACTATCTCCCACTCCTCACCCTGTCACTATTGCCCTGGCCCTCTGGATCCCCAGCCCTCTTTATGGGACTCCCTCTCTCATTTCTGCCACCCACTGATCCCCAGCCACAGGATTCTACTATCTTCCTGTCACTCGGAGTGTCTGCTCTCCACCCAACTCTTCGTATTTCTCTCTCTGAGACAGTGTACCCCCCCAAATCTCTGTTCACCCCCTTTCTGATTCTCTGCCCCCTACCTAAGTTTTTGTGCCCACCCCCCCACCATGGATTAATGTACCCCCTCCCTACCTTTGGCATTCCATCTTGGGTCTCTGTCTCCCCCCCCCCCCCCCAATCTCCGTTTCTCTCTCTCCTGTCTCTGACATCCCTTTTCTGGGTCCTGTTCTCCTCTCTCTGGTTCCTTTTCCCTCTCTGTCTCTTGTCCCTCCTTCTCTGGATCTCTGTGCCCCCTCTCTCTGGCTCTCTGGCCCCCTCTGCGTCTTCGACTGGCGGGTCCGACTGTCCCTTTGCCCCGCCTCTCGTTTTCGCGTCCGCAGGACTCCCCGCCCCCCTCCCCCCCCCCCCCAGACCTGGCCACGCCCCGGCTGGGAAGTGGCGGATCCGGTTTGTCCTGGGCGGGTCTGGAATCGGGGTTGGTGGAGGGAATGTGGGGAGCCGGTTAGGTTGCGGCGGCTGCGGCAGCATGGTGGGACCGGAGAAGGAGCAGGTACGGCGGCCGGACTCCCAGGCTTGGCCTCCGGGTTCCCAGCGAGGAGGGTGCTGGAGACCCAGATTCTTGGTTCAGACGAGGGAGGGGGTTGGGGTGGGGGATCCCGGAGGTTGGGGGGCTCCGGACTCCTGGGTCACTGGGGACAGATAGGAGTGGGGGGCTAGGGGAGTCCTGAGGCTGGGGGAGGAAGGCGCTGGGGTCCCGGACTCCTGGGTCCGGGGAAGGGTGCGGGATGGGGGACTCGTATCCATAGGACTGAGCTGGAGCCCTCCCACCCCTTGTTCCTGTCCCTAGAGCTGGATCCCCAAGATCTTCAAGAAGAAGACGTGCACGACATTCATCGTTGACCCCACAGATGCGGGGTGAGGAGTTCGCCCCTGGGATCGACCCCGGAGCGTCCCCCGCCCGCTGACCCCGCCCACCTTCGCTCCCCGCTCCCCTCCTGTCACTGCGGTCACTTCCTAGGGCGTGCCCTGGTGGCGCTTTCTCCAGGGGGAGGGTTTGGGGAGGGTTTGGGTCCGTGCAGACTCTTCCAATTTCCCTTTGGGCAGGGTCAGTGTTAAAGCCCCAGGCTTAGTTCTGTTTCTTTCCTTCCCTGTGTCTCTTCTCTGCGTCTTCTTGCGTCACTTTCTTTTCCTTTTGGCTGTTTGTTTCATTCATTCGTTCGTTCGTTCATTCATTCATCCAAGAAGCCTGCATTCAGTGCTCCCAAGGGAGCGTAATTATCAGGAGCACAGGCCCTGGCAGGGTTCGGATGTCACCCGGGACTGGTGCTGTGTGGCTTTGGGTAAATCCTTTCATCTCCCTGGGCCTCATCCGTCACCTGCAGTAAAGCCAGGCCTTACGTCTTGAGTGGGCATTTATTGTGAGGATTTAAACAAGTACCTGCTTGTGAATTTCTGGAACAGGGCCCAGCATGTGGTTGGTGCTGGAAAATGCCTGCGATGACCCCTGGAAGGTAGCAGTTACTTCTGGGGGAGGCCCCGTGCTTGGGCTTGGTGGCTGGGGACACTTGCATGAGGCCCGTGCAGCATTTGCCAATCTCGGGGAGCCCCTGGCCTTCAGGGACGGTCTCTCCAGTGGATTCTGGCTTTGAAGTTGTTTTCAAGACCATTGTGGGGGGCGTGGGAGATGTCACCATTCCTCACTTAGTGAGTCCTGGGAACATAGTAGTTCAGTAAGGCTTGCAATGATGCCCAAATAAACAGATGGACGTTACTGGGGGCGAGTGCTCCAGACCTTTTTACTGGTGGGGAGTGTGGCCAAGGCAGTGTAGGGACCTCTGGTCTGGTGGGACGAGGACTAAGGCAGAGAGACGGGAGCTCGGAATGACAAGCAGCTGGGCCCTCTCCGGTCTGGCTATGGCTGAGGAGGGCACACAGGGTGTCACAGGTGCCTTCTGGAGGAGGAGGGGCCGGTGAGGTGGCATTTGAAGGATGAGCTGGCATTTGACAGTTGAAGGCGTCAGGGAGAGGAGAGCGTGCATTTAAAGGCGTGAGAAGAACATGTGCAAAGTTCAAGGTGCGGGAGGTCTCCGTGGAGGAGGGCGGGCCAGACGTCACTGGGCCTCAAGAGCCTAGACCTTGGCCTGGGATGCTGGGAAGCAGTGGGAGGGGTGGGATCAGCTCTGAGTGTGGAAAGAGCCTCTGGGGATTGTGTGAGGATGAAGAGGAGTTCAAGAAGCCACAGGAAAGGCTGGGGTAGGGTCTGGGTGGGACAGGAAGAGGCCTGAGCCAGGCCTACCCCTGTGGGGACACAGGATGGGGATGGGGACAGGAGCTTGGGGACCGCTGGATTTGAGGAGTAAGAGGAGGGGAGGATGTCTTGAACATCTGGTCTGGGACCTGAGAGACAGTAGGGTTGTCCCCAGGATGGGGAATCCAGGAGGATGAGTGGGTCTGGGGAATATTTCCAAGCTCAGCGTGGGTCTTCACGTGTCAGGGGCCTCGGAGGGGACTAGGGGACACTGCAGACCTGGGTCTGTGACTTCTGTGCAGCATTCAAGAAGTCTTAGCTGAAGATGGTAACTGAAATTGTAGAAGGTAAAACGTCGGGGGGATATGTGCAAAGTTGGGGAAGGTGTGCTAGCAACTTTATGGCCTTTTTTTTTTTTTTGCACAGAAGAGAACTTTTATTTTTTATTGTTTTTTTTGTTTTTAAAGATTTTATTTATTTGAGAGAGAGCGAGCACAAGCAGGGGGAGCAGCAGAGCCAGAGCGAGAAGCAGGCTCCCCACGGAGCAGGGGAGCAGCAAGGCAGAGGGAGAAGCAGGCTCCCCATTGAGCAGGACGCAGGGCTCAATCCTAGGACTTTGAGATCATGCCCTGAGCCGGAGGCAGATGCTCAGCTGACGAGTCACCCGGGCGCTCCCACACCTGATGCTTCTTTTCCCTAAATTACTTTCTTGGCCCCTGGGGCATCAACTTTGAGATCCATGCAGGGAAGCCGTGTGCTCTGGGCTTCTGGGAACACCTCCAGTCGAGGGAGGCACCGAGAAAGAGAAAAGCTACGGATGTGGCAGGGACAAGGCAGCCAGGGGAACAGGCGAGCCCTGCCAAGGGACAGAAAGGTTTCTTAGGATCAGTCTTTGAGCTGTGACCAGTGCCATTTTATGATCATCACACGAGACCTGAATAGAGGCCATTGTGTTTGGGGATATGATGGTCCTTGCTGATGTTGTCAGGAACAGTGTCAGCGTCAGCGGCCACAGAGAGAGAGGTAGGAGGTGAGAAGTGCAGAGTGGGGATTCTGCCAGTTCTGTCCACCAGAACTTTCTGCAATGGGGGAAATGTTCTATATCCACGTCCAGTATGGCAGCCACTGGCCCCCTGTGGCTCCCAAGCACTTGAAATGTGGCCAGAGTGACCTAGGAACTGTATTCTTAATTGTATTTAACTTTAATTTATTTAAATGTAACCAGCCACATGTGGCTAAGGTCAACTAGACTAGACAGCTTAAGTTCTGGACCATTCCATGCAGAAGTTTTATCTACAAGGACTAGTGGGAAATAGATGGAAGGTAATGAGGGGGTCTAGGGATGGGACTGAGATAGGTGAAAGGACCAACAGGGTCAGCTGAGGCAGGCCGAGTCCCTGGAGGTGGACTCAGAAATGAGAAAGGATGTGTCCTTCACTGTACACACTGCGCCAAGAGCCGGGCTGAGTGTGTTCCGTCCATCCCCGGTATGGATTGATGGCCGCTGTTTCAGCGTCTTTACAGCTTTTAACAGATCCGTGTACCCCCAGTGGTATTCTTCTGTGAAACTGGTCCTTTTTTTTTTTTTTTAAAGATTTTATTTATTTATTTAACAGACAGAGATCACAAGTAGGCAGAGAGGCAGGCAGAGAGAGAGCGAGAGAGAGGAGGAAGCAGGCTCCCTGCTGAGCAGAGAGCCTGATGTGGGGCTTGATCCCAGGACCCTGGGATCATGACCTGAGCCGAAGGCAGAGGCTTTAACCCACTGAGCCACCCAGGCGCCCCTGTGAAACTGGTCCTTAAGTCAAAGCTCACTCTGCTTTTGTAGATTGGGGTCTCCTCCGCTATGTGCAGTCCCGTCTAGAATGAATTCTTCATTCCCCAAACCTATGTTGCTTGCTCTTGAAAACTCCGAGGCCCATCGCTTGTCCATTTATTTAAGGGACGCGAGGGCTACTTGTGCATTTAAGGGAAACATTAGTTTTGTCTCTGATCACCATAAATGAAAAAACTTCCATTTGCCGCAAAGAGAAAGAAAGAAGCCACAGAAGACCGTCATGATGAGAAGCAAATGAAGGTATTTTCCTTCTAACTGGACTGTGTTGGCAGCCCAATTTTCGGAGACTTCTCTCTGTTTAAAAAAAAAAAAAATGGAAGCAGGGCAGCAGGGCTCCTGGCTGGCTCCGTTAGTGGGAGCAGGCAGCTCTGGATCTCTAGGCTGTGGGTTCAAGCCCCAGGTTGGGTGTAAAGAGTACTTAAATAAGTAAACTTAAAAAAAAAAAAAAAAAAAACCCAGAACAGACAAAAGAGCAGTGAAGGGTTAGGCCTTGCAGACATTCTAGCGCCCGGGAAGCCTCCCCCCTTGGCAGTGATGCGGCACCAAGAAGGCAAGGTTGTGTGAAGCTCCGCGACCCCTTGGGGCCAGTGGTTTCTCCACGCAGCCCTCTGTTTAGTTCGCACCGTGTGATTTCACCGCCTTACCGTTGTCTGGATCTGAGGAGGAAATGGGGGCTCACGGAGGTGGACCCCAATGTCCCACAGCTGCCTCCGCCTCTGAGCGCTCTCTGAAACCTCTGGCTCTTCCTTCTCGAGGGTTCTCTCCTGTTCGGACTGGGGGCAGCGGGCCGGCCCCTGATGGTTGGTGGTGCTGGGGCAGTGCGGCATGGTGAGGGGGGCCGGGCTGCCTCCCCTCTTGGCTTCCTTGAGCCCCTGTGGCTCCCTTCCGCTGGCCCGTTTGGCTCTGGCTGTACTTTCTTCCCAGCGCTGGGCAGCGCCAGAGTTGGCCGGACTATGCGTCTACCTGCGGGGAGGGGGTCGCTTCTACAGGATCCTTAGGGTGGGGGGTGCGGAGGGACACACCTGGGGTTCATGCTCCCCTTCCCCCTCCTCCCCAGAGGAGACTTGTGCCAGTGCGGGCGTCCCCGGAGCGCCCACCTGTCCGTGGCTGTGGAGGATGCCTTCGGGGCAGCCGTGGTGACCGTGTGGGACAGTGACTTGCACACCACAGAGAAGCCCACCGATGCCTACGGGGACCTGGATTTCCTGGGCGCCGGCCGCAAGGCCAGCAATGTGAGGCCTGCATGTCCGGGCAGGGCCGGGGTCCGCGAGCTGGGCTGCATGCCCCCCACCCCCTGTCAGATCTGGGGTTGCCGCTGCTGAATGCTGTCTCCCCGTTTGCCCATCCCTGTCTTCCCCTCTCCCCGAATCTCTCTCTCTCCACCCCCATCTTTTCTAAGTCTGTCGCCTTCTCTCTGGGTCTCTGTCCTTTCCCCTTGGGTTACTGTTCTCCCCATCCTTCTCTGTCTGGATCTCTGTTCTCCGCGTCTTTGTCCCCTTCTCTGTCAGTGTCCCTTTCCCCATGTCCCCTCCTCCTGTGTGTCCGCAGTTCCTCCGGCTCTCCGACCGTACGGATCCAGCTACCGTGTATAATCTGGTCACCCACACATGGGGCTTCCCGGCCCCAAACCTGGTGGTGTCAGTGTTGGGGGGGCCTGGGGGCCCCCTCCTCCAGACCTGGCTGCAGGACCTACTGCGTCGCGGGCTGGTGCGGGCCGCCCAGAGCACAGGTGACTGAGGCTGGGGAGCTGGCTGCGCCCCCTGAGTCTGGGGCCCCTGCCCATGTCCCCCATTTCTCTGGGGTGGATGCGGTCTCCCCCCAGCTCTGAGGGGTTTTGGTCTTACTCTCTCTGTCCCTGCACACCCGTGTCTCTGGACCTGACTATCACTCTCTGGGTCTCTGTGTAGGGGCCTGGATTGTCACCGGGGGTCTGCACAGGGGCATCGGCCGTCACGTTGGTGTGGCTGTGCGGGACCACCAGACGGCCAGCACTGGCGGCACCAAGGTGGTGGCCATGGGCGTGGCCCCCTGGGGCGTGGTTCGGAATAGAGATGCCCTCACCAACTCCAAGGTGGGACCCAGAGTCTTGGAAAAGGAGGGGCTGGGAATCCTGAGTCTGTGGGAGGAGGTGGCTGGGGGCCTGGATCCCTGGGTCCAAGGGAGGAGGGGTTGGGGGGCCGAATCCCTGGGTCTGAGAAAGGAGGGGCTAAGGGCCTAGATCCCTGGGTCCGACGGAGGAGGGTCTGGGGCCTCGGACCGGAGTCTGAGGGAGGAGGGGCTCCTGTCTGTCCTGGTCCTGATGGAAAAACTCTTTGGTCTGGCCAATTGTTGCCCAGGGCTCGTTCCCTGCGAGGTACCCGTGGCGTGGCGACCGCGAGGATGGGGTCCAGTTTCCGCTCGACTACAACTACTCGGCCTTCTTCCTGGTGGACGACGGCACCCATGGCCGCCTGGGGGGCGAGAGCCGCTTTCGCCTCCGCTTCGAGTCCTACGTCGCGCAGCAGAAGACTGGCGTGGGTGGTGAGTGGCTTCCTCCACAGGGGACCACGGTGCGAGGCTCAGGGTCCCCGTGGTCCGGTCTGGTCGAGGTTTGGGGATTGAGGGGCCGAGGAGTTATCGTCGGTCTAGTACCTTCTCCCACTATTTGCTCTGTTTTTAAAAAAATCTTTGCCTCGAAATCTAAGCGACACGGAAGCAGATGGCTCGGTAAAGTTTTAAGAAACTGAATCCGTGTGTGAAACCAGCACCCAGATCAAGAAACCTATCACCGGCCCCAAGAAGCCTTTTCCTTCTGGCCGCGAGGGTCCCCCCGCCCTCTGGTAGCGCAGGGAGGGGTTCTGGCCGTGCCTCCGTGCGTGTGGACAGAATCCTATAGCGTCTGCACATTCTCAAGTCTGGCTTGTTGTAGTCTGTGTTACTTCTGGGAGATTCGTTGCACAAGTTGTGGTCAGTAAATAACTCACAAGTCAAAAAAGAAACAAAAAAGCCAGAAAATATTTTGAACTGAATGGTAAGAATGTATGACCTACAGAGCCTGTCAGAGATGCAGCCAAAGTGGTATCTAGAGGGAAATTTGTAGACTTAAATGTATATATCAAAAAAGGGGGGGGGGGCGTGCCTAGGTGGCTCAGTGGGTTAAGCCTCTGCCTTCAGTTCAGGTCGTGCATGATCTCAGGGTCCTGGGATCAAGTCCCGCATCGGGCTCTCTGCTCAGTGCTCAGCCGGGAGCCTGCTTCACCCCCCAGCCCCGCCTCCCTCTCTTCCTACTTGTGATCTCTCTCTCTCTCAAATAAATAAATGGGAAAATAAATAAATAAATAAATAAAATCTTAAAAAAATAAGAAAGTCTGAAAGTCAATGTTTTAACCCTCCAATTAAAAACAAAACAAAACAAGGGTGCCTGGGTGGCTCAGTGGGTTAAGCCTCTGCCATCGGCTCAGCTCAGGATCCCAAGGTCCTGGGATCGAGCCCCGCATTGGGCTCCCTGCTCAGCAGGGAGCCTGCTTCTCCCTCTCCCTCTGCCTGCCGCTCTGCCTACTTGTGCTCTCCATTTCTCTGTCAAATAAATAAAAAATTAAAAAAAAAAAAAAAGACCAGAGGGGCATGGGGTGCCTGGCTGGCTCAGTCAGTGGAGCCTGTGACTCTTGATCCTGGGGTTGTGAGTTCAAGCCCCACTTAGGGCATAGAGATTATTTAAAAAAGGAAAAAAAAATCTTAAAAAGGAAAGAAAGAGGGGCACTTGTGTGGTTCAGTTAGTTAAGCGACTGCCTTCAGCTCAGACCATGATCTCGGGGTCCTGGGATGGAGTCCCACCTAGGGCTCTGTGCTGAGCAGGGAGCCTGTTTCTCCCTCCCCCCTACCCCTCACCCTGCTTGTGCTCTGTCTCTCTCTCTCTCACATGCTGTCCTTCCCTCTCAAATAAATAAATTAAAAAAGAAAGAAAGAAAAAACGGAAAACACCTCCACACTCCTTCTACGCCCCCCCCTTTTCCCCAAGCTGCATTGAATTTTATGTCACTTTTTGATATTTTAACGTGGTGTTTGTTTTCCCCTTTATTTAAGCCTGGTCCTTAAGTAAGGTTTGTCAGTTTCCTCATAAAAATCTCATACCTTTCTGGATGAATTAATTCCCAGGTAATTTATCATTTTTATGAAAACATGAATAAGGGACATTACTAGTTTGGAGAAAGTTTTGGGTTTTTGTGTATTTTTTTGGTATCCATCCTTTTTAATTAATATTTATTTATTTTGAGTGCAGTCTCTCCAATTTTCTGAGAATCTAAGTCAGGTTTTCTTCCAATAGATAACTTTGTCTCTTCCAGCTTAAAAAAAAATACTCGTCTGCATTCAGATTTTACTTCCTTGCATCATTCCATTAGTTCAAAACTCCTGGGTGAGTGTGAAAAGAAGTAACATGTATTTGTTATTTTACTGGGAATAGAATTAGTAGTAAACTGTCTTACATGATTTTGTTGTTAGGCTTTAGCAATGTATTGTATTTAGATAGTTTATTCTTTCTTTCATTTAAAGATTTTATTTAGTTGTTTTTGAGAGAGAGAGAACGAGTGAGAGAGAGTGGGAGGGGAGAGGGGTGAGGGGCAGAGGGAGAAGCAGGCTCCCTGCTGAGCAGGGCATCCGATTCGGGGCTCAAAGTGGGGCTTGATGTGGGACTTGATCCTAGGACCCTGCGATCTTGGCCTGAGCCGAAGGCAGATGCTTAACCGACTTAGCCACCCAGGCACCCTCTTTCTTTTATTTTATTTTTAAGTAATCTCTACACCCAATATGGGGCCCAAACTCACAATCCCCCTCTAGAGTCACGTGCTCTACCAACTGAGTCAGCCAGGTGCCCCTAGATCTTTCTATTCCTTATTTCCTTCGTTTCTGTTTAAACTTCCATCCTTTCCTGGCTCCTGGGCTGTTAACCAATTACAGGAGTGACTTATGCCATAAATACTTGCCTCGTTTGGGAACCTAGGAGTGCAGGCCCCCAGCCCCTTCCTTCCCTGAGAAGTCAAGTATTGCTGTCTTCAAAATCTGGTCCTGCCTAACCCGCTTAAAGATATGACGATTCCCATGGGGTGCCTGGGTGTCTCAGTGGGTTAAGCCTCTGCCTTCGGCTCAGGTCATGATCCCAGGGTCCTGGGATCGAGCCCCACATCAGGCTCTCTGCTCATCGGGGAGCCTGCTTCCCTTCCTCTCTCTCTCTCTCTGCCTGCCTCTCTGCCTACTTGTGATCTCTGTCATCAAATAAATAAATCTTTTTTAAAAAATGATATGATGATTCCCGTGGGCCCCAGGACACAGGATTAGGCAAGAGTCAAGTTTGTCCCAGGGGAGGTGACGAAGCCCCCTGCTCTCTTCTCCTCAGGGACTGGAATTGACATCCCTGTCCTCCTCCTCTTGATCGATGGTGATGAGAAGATGTTAAAGGTATAGACTGACTCCTGGCTTCTGAGTATCAGGGGAGGACAGGGCTGGGGATCTGGACTCTGGGGGGGATGAACACCTTCCTTCCCTGATCAGACTGCCCTCTTTGTCCTGTAGCGGATAGAGAATGCCACCCAGGCTCAGCTCCCCTGCCTCCTGGTGGCCGGGTCTGGGGGAGCTGCAGACTGCCTGGCAGAGATCCTGGAGGACACTGTGGCTCCAGGGAGAGGGGAGAGCAGGCGAGGTGAAGCCCGGGATCGGATTAAGCGTTTCTTCCCCAGAGGGGACCCTGAGGTCCTGCAGGCCCAGGTATGACATTGGGGGCCCAGCTCTGAATCCTGAAATGGGAGGGAGCTAGGGACCCAGGTCCCTGGGTCTTGAGGGATGAGAATACTGAGGACTTGGGAGTCCTGGATCCCAGGGAAAAGGAGAATGGAGGCCCAGACTCATTGATTTGAGGGTGGAGAGGCCTAGGGACCCAGACTCCCAGGTTTGGGGAGTAGAGGGTGCCGGGCATCTAGATTACTAGGTCCTGGAGGGAATGGTCTCCTGTGACTCTGTGGAGAGGGACAGGTGGCATTGGGCAGGAGGGTGCGGAACGTGGTGTTCTGCAGGTGGAGAGGATCATGACCCGGAAGGAGCTGCTGACAGTCTATTCATCTGAGGACGGCCCTGAGGAATTTGAGACCATCGTCTTGAAGGCCCTTGTCAAGGGTAAGTCTTGAACCCGCAAATTCTCCTCCTCTCTCAGCTCAACTTTGGACACCTTTCCTGGCCTGGGCACTTTATCTTCTCTGATCTAAAGTTGGGCTCCTTTTTATCTCTTTCCTTTTTCTTATTTCCCTTGCGAGCATTTCTTGGAGGTTTGCATGGTGCTATTTGGACAGCTTTCCCAAGATACTTTCACTATATTCCAAATTGTTTTCTTCCTGTTGGGTTCATGTATGCATCCATCCATCCATCTGTACGGTGCTCTTTCCATCCACCCATTGTTCTGTTCATCCTTCATTCTTCTCTCTGGCCAATCATCCGTCTTGTCTTCCGCTCATCCTTCCACCTGTCTGTCCACATATCCATTGACAGTTCCAACCACTCATTCTTCCATCCTCCCATTTTTGACCCACCCATCCATCCATCCATCTTTCCTTTCTTCCTTCCTTCCATCCATCTTTTCATCCACCTACCCACCCATGCTTTCATCCATCTATCTGTCCATCTTTCCATCCATCCATCCATCAAACTACCCATCTATCCATCCAACCATATTTCCATCCACCCATCCTTCCATCCATCCATCCTTTCATCTATCCATCCATCCATCCATCCATCCATCCATCCATCCATCCTTTCATCTATCTACCCACGCTGCCCTTTCTTCCTTTCCTACATGGCTCCCGTATGCTAGGCACTAAGGGGTAGGGGAGTCAGAGATGAACCAAAGTACTGTCTCCCATGGAGGAACTCCTGATATTTTACTACAGGAATGGCTGATGAAAACCAAAGTAGGCAGCAGAATGGCCACCTGGTAGAGGCTGGGGATGGGGATCATTTATTCATTTAAAAAACATCACCCTAGGGGCACCTGGGTGGCTCAGCGGGTTGGAGCCTCTGCCTTCGGCTCGGGTCATGATCCCGGGGTCCTGGATCGAGCCCCACATCAAGCCCCCACTTTGAGCCCCGAATCGGATGCCCCACGTCGGGCTCTCTGCTCAGCGGGGAGCCTGCTTCCCTTCCTCTCTCTCTGCCTGTCTCTCTGTCTACTTGTGATCTCTGTCTGTCAAATAAATAAATAAAATCTTTAAAAAAAAATCACCCTAGGCTCCAGAGACTAAAGCAGGCCCATTTCTTGCTCTGAAGGACCACAGATCCTACCAGAGTTTTTTGGAAACAATCTTAAGTAAAATGGAAGACCAAAGCATTGAGAGGGGAGCCGCTATCAGTAAAGAAACAAGGACGAGGAGCTATTTAAATGGGTCTTGAAGAGCTAGAATCCGGACTTAGTGAGATGGGGAGGTAGGGTAAATAAATGGTAAGGAGGATTCTTAGAACTCTGTGGGGCTGGGGGGGGGAGGGGCGTTTTACACGGAGTTTTACATGGAAAACACCCACTTAGGTAAAAACTCCACGTCCCATAAAGGGCGAATGGCAGTCAGTGAGCAAACCTGATTCACTTCACAGCAGCCAACTCATTAGGCTCTTGGGAGAACAGAGGGCGGCCCTGGGAGAGGCATGGGTAGTGTTGTCAGTCCATTGCCTGCAGAAGTGGAAGCGATCCCACTCTGCTGGGGACATTGGAGCCGGCTGGGCGGGCTCAGTGATAGCGGAGTTGACTGGCTGGGGTTTCGGCAGGTGAGGAAGGAAGTGGGGAAGTGGTGCGTGCTCCTAAGACTGTGGCATGAGCCCAGGCATGGTGTTGAGCAGTTGGCAGACCTTTGGCCCATAACCCTCCATTCCTGCTTGCAGGGGGGTGTAGGGTAGAGAGGGTTGGGGGAGGGGCTAGAGGGATGGGACTTGGGGATTGATGAGCTAGGGGATGTGAAGGAAAGGAGGGAGGGGCAGAGATGGCACGGGGAGTGGGTGGGGGGGCTGCATCATTGACTGGGTGGACAAAGGGGCCATCCCTAAGATGCAGAACCCAGGGAGGGTCGGTGCTGAGCTCCATGTGGGGCATGGTGAGTGTGAAGGGTGGGAGGAGGTCTAGGTGATAAATGGAGAGATGTGTTAAGACAATAGAAATGAGATATATTTTTTTTTTCGTCTTGAAACTGGAGGAAAGTCAGGGAGATCTACGGAATCTTAGAAAATCCATGAATTCGCTTCTCTGGGTTTTGAAAAGAAATATAGGGGCACCTGGATGGCTCAGTCGGTTAAATGTCTGATTCTTCTCAGCTCAGGTCTTGATCTCAGGGTCGTGAGTTCAAGCCCTGCACTGGGCTCCACACCCAGCATGGAGCCTACTTATAAAATATGTATATAAAGTTATGTTGTCCTAGGCATGTGACTGCCTCTCTCTTGACCTGTCTCCTTAACCCCTTCGAGTTTCCGCTGGCCCAGTGGCAGATTCCTCTCTGGAATTCCATCCCACAGTTATCACCATTAACAGTGCTGCCAAGTGGGGACCATGATTATTCCCATTTTATAGATGAGGGAGCAGAGGCTCCCAAGGTCCAGTGGCTTTCCTGAAGATGATCACTGGTGTTGGTGGAGCTGGGATTGGAACCCGGGTCTGCCTGCCTCAGAGCCCATTGTGCATCTGCACTCCACTAGATTGCATAGTCCCGCCATTCCAGTTTTTGGAACAACCAAAATGGCGCTCCTTTGCTTCGGAAATCGATGTGGAGCAAGTAGACACAGAAAGAAAAACTAACGCCATGGCACAGGTGCTCTGGGCGCCAGCAGTGCCTAGACTTTGCTCGACTTCTCCTTGGAACCTTTGCTGGATGCTTCCGATTTTTCTGGCCCCTTGTTGGCCGTACATGTTTGGATGTGTTAATTGTTGCGTCAAAGTTTTAAAGGCCTTTGGTTTTCCTCGTTCTTCTTAATGACCTCCAGGGCCTTCTGGAGCGCCGCTGAGGCTCGGACTTTTTCCCACCTCCTTTTCTGCTGCTCATTTCTCTGTCTTCTCACAAATACCCTTATGTTTCCAGGAAATCAGAGTGACTCACGTTTGCTGCCCCCTCCTGCGCTTGCCTGCATGCAGACCTCAGCTCAGGCTTTTCCGGTTTCCTTGAACTTCTTTTCTCATCTTAGATGCATACCTCCAAATCCTGCCCATCTTTCAAAAGCCCTACCTGCATGCCCATCCTCTAGGAGGCGCCCTTGGATCACGCCGCACCCCTGTGAGTGTCGTCTCCCCTCATCCTATTCTGTGCGCACCTGCGAGGGCACCAATCCCTTGGAGGGTAGTTATGTAGATCCTGGACACACTTGTCTGGAAGGACCTCCTTCAAGGCAGGGCCTGTATCCAGTTTCTTTCTCCATCCCTCCCATTGCCTGGTCCATAATCTACGTCAGTAAGTGTGAAATGGATACATGATTCCCTTTCCTTCTTCTTGAGGACTCTAGAGCGCTGGTCTGCCCTGTGCTGAGCTTAACGATCTTATGCTTGCAACAGCCTGACTTCTTAAAGACCCCAGACGCTACCCAACAACACCCCCTTCATTTGGGGTTTAATGTCACATAATCTCCCACTGAAGCAAAGCAGACATTCATCTGAAGTTCCCGCCTCCCACCCCGACTTCTCGCCCCCTCTCCCTCTCACTCTTTCAGCTTGTGGGAGCTCGGAGGCTTCAGCTTACCTGGACGAGTTGCGTTTGGCTGTGGCTTGGAATCGTGTGGACATTGCGCAAAGTGAACTCTTCCGGGGGGACATTGAATGGCGGGTGAGGGGGCAGGCCTGGGGGGCTGTGGGTCCTGACAAGGGGGATGCACTCTCCTCCCTGCCTGACTTCTTCCGCATCTGGCTCTGTCTTCCATTATGGTCCGGCCTTCTCTTAATCGTCCATCTGTTCCCATCTTTCCTCCCATCCATTCATCCATCCTTATGTTCATCCATCCATCCATCCATCCACCCACACACCCGTCACTCATAGCTCTGTACCCCATCACTTGTCCTTAACGTCTGACCTCACCTGGCATTCTGGCTTTCCCCATCCATCCCGCCCCTGCCAGTCCGTCCACCTGGAAGCCTCCCTCATGGACGCCCTCCTGAATGACCGGCCCGAGTTCGTGCGTCTGCTCATCTCCCATGGCCTCAGTGTGGGCCACTTCCTGACCCCGGGGCGCCTGACCCAGCTGTACAGCGCAGCGCCCCCCAACTCGCTCATCCGCAGCCTTTTGGACCAGGCGTCCCACGGCACAGGCACCAAAAGCCCAGTCTTTAAATCCCCTGCAGAGCCCCAACCCCCTGACGTGGGGCAGGTGCTGCGAATGCTGCTGGGGGAGACACGCGCACCGAGGTACAGCGCAGGGGGCGCCGGGGATCCCCACCAGGGACAAGGCTGCAGGGAGAGCGTAAGGATGAGGCCCGAGAGCCTGGGGGTGGGGAGTGGGGGGGAGGCACTGAAGGATCTGGGGGTTTGCCCCTGGATGAGGGTGGAGCTGGTGGTTGGGTGGAGTCAGGGGCCGGTCCTCACCACGCCTCCCTTGCCTGCAGGTGGGTCTGCTGCCAGACAGGGCCCCCTCTGAGCTCATGCTGGACGCCATCCTCGGGCAGGCCCCCTGGAGTGACCTACTCCTCTGGGCGCTGCTACTGAACAGAGCTCAGATGGCCGTGTACTTCTGGGAGATGGTGAGTGCTGCTTTGGTCTCATATTCTCCTTTCTTCTGTCTTCCCACCCTTTATCCCTGCTGGACCCCAGGGCCTGAGCAGTAAGAGTCCCCGACCTCCAGCATCACCCTGGCCCCCATCCCAGCCTCCCCTCTGTGCCGATCTGTGACTCCACCTGCTACTTCTCCTTTTCACCCCCCAATATCGTGCAGTTCTCCTAACTTGTGTTTTCCGCTAGCAATGCATATTGCGTGTTTCCCCTTGTTCATACCTGAGAATCAGTCACATTCTCTTGGAATGGTTCCCTGTATGGGGAAGTTCGAAGGTATCCAGGAGCTGATGGGGAGTCATTTAAACGTAGTTACACTTGCACACTAGAGGCAAGGACACCAGCTAAGAAGGTAGATCTGGAAGCTTCCAGGAAGCCAAGGTGGGGGCCTGGACTAAAAACAGGTGGGATGGAGGCATTGGGACACATTTGGGAAGTTTGAGAAGAAAAAAGGTCATAGGATTTGAGTGGAATTTAAGAGAGAACCTATTTTTATGCTGTAGAACTATCTTGATGGGGGGGACCTGGAGGGTTCAGTCAGTTAAGCATCTGCCTCCAGCTCAGGTTATGATCCCAGGGTCCTGGGATCAAGCCCCGCATCAGGCTCCCTGCTCAGTGGGGAACCTGCTTTTCCCTCTGCCCCTCCCCCTGCTTGAGCTCTCCCTCTCTCTCCCCCGGCCTCTCAAATAAATAAAATTTAAAAAAAAGAAAAGAAAAAGAAATACCTTGACAGGACTTTTTCAGCTTTGGGTTGTTTTTAAACCCTCAAGTCATGGGTTAAATATAGATTATCTTTCACTGAGGTAAAATTAATATGACATAAAATTCACCATTTGAACCACTTAAAATTGTACGATTCAGTAGTAGCCTTTAGCACACTGAGTGTTGTGCCATGTCTGTCTAGTTCCAGAACATTTTCGTCATCCCAAAAGGAAACCTCATATCCAGTTAGCACTCAGTCCCCACTGCCTCCTCCCCCAGCCCCCGGCAATGACTAGTCCCTTTGGACTTTAGAGTTGCCTCTTCTGGATGTTTATAGATCGGAATCTTCTCGTAGGTGGCCCTTTGCTCTTGATTTCTTATGCTCAGCATAGTGTTTCCACGGGTCATCCAAGTTGCAGGGCGTATCTGCGCCTCATTCCGTTTCGTTACTGAATAATATTCCATTTGTCAGCGTGTGACGTTTTGTTCACCTCTTGATGGTCGCATGGGTTGTTTGGGCTTTCTGGCTATTGTGAATAACAGTGCGAGGAACATCGGTGTGCAGGTATCTGCTTGAGTCCCTGCTCTCAGCTGTTTTGAGGCCACATCGAGGAATGGGGGTGCTGGATCAGATAATAATTTTAGGCTTAAGCTGTAGTGGAAACACCATACTGTCTTCCACTGTATGTGTATGTACATACAGTGTACATACTGTATGTAAAAGGCCGCACCCTTTTACATTCCCACCAGCGAGGCACAGGGGTTCCAATTTCTCCACATCTCCGCCAACACTTGGTATTTTCGGTTTGTTTGTTTTTTGTAATTGCCGTCCCTATGTGGCTTTGACCTATTTCACTTTTTTTTTTTAAAGATTTTATTTATTTATTTGTCAGAGTGAGCACAGGCAGACAGAGTGGCAGGCAGAGGTAGATGGAGAAGCAGCCTCCTGCTGAGCAAGGAGCCCGATGTGGGACTCGATCCCAGGATGCTGGGATCATGACCTGAGCCGAAGGCAGTGGCTTAACCAACTGAGCCACCCAGGCGTCCCGGACCTGTTTCCTTAATGATTGGTGACATGGAGCAACTTTTCATGTGCTTATGGACCATCTGCATATCTTTTGAGGAATGTTTGTTTTGGTCCTTTGGGGGCCCTCCCCTTTTTTTGAGAGAAAGTGAGTGGGGAGGGAGAGAGGGGGAGTCTTTTTTTTTTTTTTTAAGATTTTTAAAATTTATTTGACAGAGATCACAAGTAGGCAGACAGGCAGGCAGAGAGAGAGGGGGAAGCAGGCTCCCTGCTGAACAGAGAGCCCAGCGTGGGGCTTGATCCCAGGACTCTGAGGCCATGACCTGAGCCAAAGGCAGAGGCTTTAACCCACTGAGCCACCCAGGTGCCCCGGAGACAGGGAATCTTAAGCAGGCTCCACACCCGGCATGGAGCCCAACGAGGGGCTCAAGCTCATGGCCCTGAGATCATGACTAGAGCTGAAATCAAGAGTCAGATGTTTAACTGACTGAGCCACTCCTGCCCCCTGCTTTGCCCATTTTTTAAATTGGTTTGTCTTATTTTCTGTGGTTGCATTGTATGAGTTCTTTATATACTCTGGATATTAATCCCTTATCAGGTATATGATTTGCAGATCTCTTCTCCTTTGCTGTGAGTTGTCTTTTAACTCAGTTCATAGTGTCTTTTGATTCACAAAAGTTTTAAATTTTGATCAAGTCCAATTTGTCTGTGTTTTTGTTTTTGCTTTTGGTGTCATGTCTAAGTAACCATTGCCAAATCCAAGGTCATGAAGTTTTATTCCCATGTTATCTTCTGAGTTTTAAAATTATATATATTATCATTATTTAATCCTACTTGTTAATCTTTTTTTTTTTTTTTTTCAGCACAACAGTCTACTTGTTAATCTTACTGAGATTTCTTATGTGTGATGAGTCACTTCTCTTTGGCTGGTTTCAAGATTCTCTCTTTGTTTTTGGCTTTTGACAATTAAAAAAAAAAAAGATTTTATTTATTTGACAGAGAAACACAGCCAAAGAGGGAACACCAGCAGAGGGAACAGGAGAAGGAGAAACAGGCTTCCCTCTGAGCAGGGAGCCTGATGCGGGGCTTGAACCCAGGACCTTGGAGTCATGACCTGAGCCGAAGGCAGACGCTTAACAACTGAGCCACCCAGGCACCCCCAGCTTTTGACAATTTGATGATAATGTTTTTCTTTCTTTCTTTCTTTTAAAGATTTTATTTATTTATTTATTTATTTGACAGAGAGACACACAGCAAGAGAGGGAACACAAGCAGGGGGAGTGGGAGAGGGAGAAGCAGGCTTCCCGCCAAGCAGGGAGCCTGATGTGGGGCTCGATCCCAGGACCCTGGGATCATGACCCAAGCTGAAGGCAGACGCTTAACAACTGAGCCACCCAGGCGCCCTGATGATAATGTTTTTCCAGTGTGAATCTCTTTGAAAATTTATCCTGCTTTGTTTTCTTTGCTGTTGGATGTGCAGATCCATGTCTTTCATCAAAATTTGGGGAGTTTTAGTCCCCCAAACTCAAAATATCTTTATAATTCGAAACATTTTTTCAATCTCGAAATATTCTTTTCTAGCCCTTTCTCCCTGTCTTCTTCTTTTGGGACTCCCATTATGCATATATTGGTATGGTTGATGGTGCCCCACACGTTTCTTCAGATCTGTGTATTTTTCTTTATTCTTGGTTTTTATTTTTTTGCACCCAAACCAGATAATCTCAACTGATCTGTCTTCAACTTCATGTGTTCTTTCTTCTGCCTCCTCAGAGCTGCTGTTGAGGCCTGTTAGTGAATTTTTCATTTCAGTTATTGTACTTTTTACCTCCAGAATTTCTACTTGGTTCCTTTTTTTTTTTTTTTCTAAAGATTTTATTTATTTGACAGAGAGAGATCACAAGCAGGCAGAGAGGCAGGCAGAGAGAGAGGAGGAAGCAGGCTCCCTGCCGAGCAGAGAGCCCGATGCGGGGCTCGATCCCAGGACCCTGAGATCATGACCTGAGCCGAAGGCAGCGGCTTAACCCACTGAGCCACCCAGGCGCCCCAACTTGGTTCCTTTTTGATAATTTCTGTCTCTCTGTTCCTATTCTTTGTTTAGTAAGACATCCTTCTCCTGGTTTTCTTTCATTTTTGTCCATTATTTCCTTCAGCTCTTTGAGTATTTGTGAAGCAATCGATTTAAAATCTTTATGCAGTTAAGTCCAAAGTCTGAGCTTGACAGAGACAGTTTCTATTGATTTTTTTCTTCTCTTTTCCTTCTTTCTTTCTTTTTTCTATTATTATTGTTATTATTATTATTGTTATTATTTATTTATTCCTGGGAATATGCCATAATTTCTTGTTTCTTTGCAAGCCTCATAGTTTTTTTGTTGAAAACTGGACATTTTGAATATTATAATGTGGCACCTCTGGAAACCAGCTTATCCTTTCCTCTGGGATTTGTTGTAGCTTGCTATGAGCTATTGGTGGTGGTGTTTGCTTAGTGACTTTTCTGCGCTATTTGTGTAAAGGCTTTGCTTTTGTGTATGCTTTGTCATGTGTGGCCACTGAAGTCCCTGTTCTGTTAGCTAGGTGGCCAGCTAGTGACTCATCAGAGAATTCCTTAAGTGCCCAAGCTGGGCTTGGGGAGCAAAACACCGCTGGGTTGCAGATGGGCTCCAAGTCGGAGCTGTATTTCAATACTCAGGCAGGCTGTGTACAGTTCTGTCTTAGCCTTCACTTCCTGCTTTTGCTGGGGTGAAAGTTCCACAAGAGGTGAACACTCAGGGTTTTCTTTGGACTTTTCTGAGCCTGCACCCAGTCTTGGTCATGTGGGTGGCCTTTCCCTGATCCATGTAGGATCTCTTCAAGCCCCTTATTCCTCGGAGTAGCTCCTTCCTCAGCCACTTCCCTCCCCACTTTCCAGTTTTTGCTGAACCCTGAATGTTATTCTTGGCTTCAGTCAGCTGAGGCTAATGCATTTGTCTCGAAATGCTTTCAAACACCACTTGGGGAGCCATTTCTGCTTGGGGAAAAGCCCCCAAAACAGTGAAATGAAGACAAACCCTTGAGCTGACCCTCCAGGGACAGCTAAGTCCACATGGGCAACCACAGTGATTTGAGAGTCAGATCTGAATTGCCCCTTCTGGTAGCAACAGCTCGCACCGAGAGTGTGGGCTGTTGCCCTCCAGGCGGCCCTGGAGCTGTGGACTTGACAGCAGTAGTTCACATGTCACAGGGCTCTTTTGCTGAAACTTGTGTTTTCTCTCTTCATTGAGCTTTCTCCTATTTGTTGTAAGTTTTATGTTCGGTTCTGGAGCTCTGAGAAAGTTGCCTCTGACAGCTTTTGGCAATTTATCTGTTGCTTTTGTGGAGAGACACAGTCTTGAAGTTCTCTACTCTGCCATTTTAGGTGACATCACCAGCCACTTCCTGACCTGTCTCTAACCTCTGATGTCATTCTAACTCTGTCTCAGCCCTTGGTCCCCAAACAACCTGACTTTGGACATTTTTCACCCGATGACCACCAGCTTCTTCCAGATTCATCTACAAACACTACGTCATCCTTGGCCACTGATGACCCTGGTTAATTCCTGACTTCTGGTTCTTTCCTTTTCCCGTGACCACAGGTTTGCCCCCCTCCCCGTCCCCGTCTGTGACCCCTCTCTCTGCCTCTCCAGGGCTCTAACGCTGTGGCCTCAGCTCTTGGGGCCTGTTTGCTGCTCCGAGTGCTGGCACGCCTGGAGTCTGAGGCTGAGGAGGCAGCACGGAGGAAGGACCTGGCGGCCAAGTTTGAGGGTCTGGGCGTTGGTGAGTAAGGCATGGGTGTGTCGGGCGGCAGGGGACAGGGAGCTGCCATGCAGGAAGTTGTGCATCTCCCCACTCCTCTTCTCCCAACCCTGCTCCTT
Source organism: Lutra lutra (assembly GCF_902655055.1). Taxonomy (NCBI): domain Eukaryota; kingdom Metazoa; phylum Chordata; class Mammalia; order Carnivora; family Mustelidae; genus Lutra; species Lutra lutra. The sequence continues at coordinate 52,410,494 of NC_062294.1, forward strand.
CCTCCTCAATGCACTCATCTTTCCTCTCACACCATGTCCTCACTCCCTTTCTTCCCTCCCACGTAAATCTCCCGGCGCCAGACCTTTTCGGTGAGTGCTACCGCAGCAGCGAGAAACGGGCCGCTCGCCTGCTCCTCCGCCGCTGCCCACTCTGGGGGGATGCCACTTGCCTCCAGCTGGCCATGCAGGCTGATGCCCGTGCCTTCTTTGCCCAGGATGGGGTACAGGTAAGCACCTGAGGCGCCAACACCCCACACAGTTCCCACCTGGAAACTTCGGGAATTATGGAGGAGAAGCCCCTGCCATTGTGGGCAGTGAATGGTATGGACAAGCCTCCGCTCTTCCTGGAGACCACCCGTCCTCCAGAAACTCTCTCCCAGAAGGGCTGCACTTCCCAGAAGAAGCACCCCCTGCCACAGGAAAGCCAACCTTCCCACAGCAAAGCCCACCCTCCTAGAAAGTTCTATCCTGAACAGAAATTCCTGGTGACCACCGGAAGTCCCATCTGTCACACAGGAAGTCCTCCCACTCCCACAGGAAATCCCATTTCTTCCAAAGGAAGCCCTAGTCATCTATAGGAAGTCCCTCCCACTTCCTTAAGGGGTTCTTGCTTCCAGGTCTCCACAATTAGAATGACCTCACTGAACAATTACCTAGTGTTTTAGGCATAGACAAACTTTGGCTTAGGAAGCCCACCTTTCCCATAGGAAATCCTCTCCTTCAGGAAGCCCTGCTTGCCCCCACGTCTCTCCCATCATGTCCATCCTGACATTTAAAACTCTTCTCCGTATCCTTAATGTGAATCTGATAAGGGCGTGACACTGGCTGGCTCAGTGAGTTACAGCACACCACTGGATCTCAGGGTTCAGGTCCCACACTGGGTGTAAAGCTTAGTTAAAAAAAAAAAATCTGATGGGCTCAGAGTCCCACCATCAGTACAGGAAGTCCACTTACCCCAACAGGAAGCCCCATCCTCACTTGTCAGAATGATTTGGCTGGCATTTCACCTACTTACCCAGAGCTCTTTGCTTCGAATAGTGGTTAAACTCGTGGATTCCAGCCTGGGCCTCTTGCTTAACCTCCCCCTGTGCCATCTGTGAAAAGAGAGAAAATATCATTACTGGTTCTGGGAGTGTGGTGAGGGGGAAGTGGGCTAACCTATGTGAAGTGCTTAGCCCAGTATCTAGCATGTTGTGTTAATAAATGGTGGCTGTTTAACTCTACCAGCTAAAACCTTGGGCAGGTCATCCTCACCTTTGACCTCCTGCCCCCCATCCCCAGTAGTTTTGGTCGCCATATTGAGCGCTTGCGCTGATGCTGCAGCTGTGGCCCAGTTCTGGCCTGGGGTCTTTAGAAAGGGGCTGTGGGGGACATTCAGGCTCCTAATCCTCCTCACACCCCACAGTCTCTGCTGACACAGAAGTGGTGGGGGGAGATGGACAGCACCACTCCCATCTGGGCCCTGGTTCTCGCCTTCTTTTGCCCCCCACTCATCTACACCAACCTCATCACCTTCAGGTCAGTCCCCTGGGATTAGAATGGCAGGAGGGGGGCACTCGGTTTCTCCTTCCTGCTCACTTCTGGCTGCCTTCCTACTTGGTCTATCCTGTGCTTCCCTCCCTGTTTGCTCTGTTTCCCTCCCCCAGGCTGGGGCCGTGTCTGGGAGGTGAGCTCCTGGGGGGGGCTCTTTGCAGTGCCTCTGGGGGAATAGTTCCTCTGCCCTTTGGCCATGGCTCCGGGAGAAGGTCTCTTTGGGCTGACTCTGGAAAGTGCCTCACTGTCTCCCTGCCAGGCCTCTGGGTGAAGAGGTTTGGGTCTCTTTCTGGAGAATTCCTCTTCCACTCACCCCTGCCCCCATTCCTCACTCTGTGCTTTTCTCCATGCCAGGAAGTCAGAGGAGGAGTCCGTACAGAAGGACCTGGCATTCGACATAGATCGGAGCCTCAACGGGGAAGGCCCTGTTGGGTGAGTGAGGTGGGGTAAAGTGATTTGGGGCACCCTGGGCAGCTTCAGGAGCACCAGGTGCTGGCAACAAAGCCGGAGGGGAGAAGTGGAGCTTCGGGGGGTGATGGCTTCATGAAACCACTGAAGAAACCAAGGAAGTTTCCCAAATGCCAAGCTCGAGGCTTGGGTCAAGGTTTGGTTCTGCCACGAAGGAGGTCCTCACTGGAAGCCAGTTTACTTCATGTTACACGTTCTTCCATCTTGACGTAGCAAGTGGAATCAGGTGGATTTGCTTCATTTAGAGATCTTCCATCTTTTTTTTTTTTCCTGACTCCAAGGGTCTTTGCTCTTAAATCTCTATGCTGGGGTACCCAGGCCTAAGCAAGCATCTATCAAACGTCTGATAAGGCCACAGAGTGGAGATGCTGAGGGACTTGGCTGTGAGCCGAACAGACCTGGGTTCAAATCTTAACTTTGACCTTAGAAGTGACCCCAAGCCTCAGGATTCTTTTCTGTAAAATGGATGTGTGTGGAAAGCTGTGCCTCTGTCAGATAGGTTGGGCAGGGTGCAAAGGAGAACAGGTAGGGGCACCTGAGCGGTGCAGTCAGTTGAGCGTCTGACTCTGGGTTTCGGCTCAGGTGATCTCAGCGTTGTGAGATCCTTCCCTGCATCAGACCCCACGCCCCGTGTGGAGTCTGCTTGCGATTCTCTCTCTCCCTCTCTCTGCCCCTCCCACTGGTGCTCTCTCTCTCTCTAAAATAGGTAAATAAGTCTGAAAAAGAAAAAAAGAAAGCATCCTACACTCTCAGTGACTGTCAACAATGAAGGCTTACTCCTCCTGCCCCATTTTTGGGTTGTCTGTGTCTTGGCTCCGTTCTGGTTTCCACTTTGGGATGAGGGAGCCCCTCCGAGCTGGGACGTGGCTGGTCTCATGGCAGAGGGAAAAGAGAAATGGCAAACCAGGTACTTAGTCTTATAGCCTCATGTGGAAGGGACACGTGTCACTTGTGCCCACATCTCATGGGCAGAAGTGAGGCATATGGTAATCCCTTACTCCTGGTCCTCCCACCGAGAGGGAACCAAAATATTTCATGTGGAGTAGCTCAGTGTGCCCAGCGCCTGGGGGAGCAGCCAGGAGAGAATGCAGAGAATGCATCATGGCGTCTGGCACGTAGTAAGGAGTCAGCATCATGGCGTCTGGCACGTAGTAAGGAGTCAGCATCATGGCGTCTGGCACGTAGTAAGGAGTCAGCATCATGGCGTCTGGCACGTAGTAAGGAGTCAGTTAATGGAATTTCTTATTGATCCATGTCTCAGTTATCTTGCTGAGTGGTGGGTATGAGCATCAGGGTCTGAATCTCTGGTAGTGGAGAAAGGGGAGAGAGGCCCACATTTATGTTCCTCCTTGTACCCTCCTTCTCTACTTTAGCGATGTAGTAAGAAAAGGAAAGGACCCTGGCCCCCAATATTCCAGATGAAAAATGTTTCAGGTAACTATTCAAAGCATGGTCAGAAGCCAGAAGTCTGTAAGACCCACTACATGCCTCGAGGAGCAGTCAAATTGAGATACATATATGCAAACATGTTTTTCTGAGACAACGCACAATGAATACAATATGTTTGTCAGGATAGAAGAGAAAACTAAGAAAGGAGTTGGGACCACTGAAGAAGGTTGGCTAGAAGTCCCCAGTGTCAGGACCAATCATGATGTCCTTGCCCAGGGAGTTCCCAACTTTTGCATCATGATGATGATGACAGTGATGGTGACGACAGCCGATGCTACAGACACTTACAGAGGGTAGCCAGTGTGCTAAATCCTTTTGAAAAACAGCTTATTTAATTTTCTCAACAACCCTATGCAGTAGAGTCTGTTATCATCCCCATTTCACAGTTGAAATCACCAAGGCACTAAGTCATTTGCCTCAGCTCATGTGACTGGTAGGTGGTAGAGTTGGGATTTGAACCCAGATCTTGTTCCTGAAGCTGTGTTCTTAGCTGCTGGGGAGTGCCACCTCCATGGTGAGCTTTGTAAAAGGACAGATTCCTGGATCCTTCCCCAGAGAGGCTCAAGATGGGCCCCAGAGTCTGTGAGGCCTGGTTGTGCCTGATTCAAGGTGGCGGATGGCAGGAAGCATTCTGACCACACGTTCTTGTTTCCAGGGCCCTGCAGAGGGTGAAAAGTAAAATACCAGGTCTGTTTTCCCTCAATGTTAGGGAACTTTCTGTCCTCTCTGCATCGCACTTTCTTCAGCTTTTATAATACCCTCCTCTTGTTTTCCTGAGAACAGCTTTACTGAGATAAAATCCTCATATTATTCAGTTCACCCATTTAAGGGGTTACAATTCAGTGGTTTTTAGTATATGCACAGAATTATGCAGTTGTCACCATAATCCATCTTAAAACATTTTTGTCACCATCACAAGAGCCTCTGTACCCCTTCATGGTCACTCTGTATTCCTCCCCTCCCCCCACCCTCAGTGGCCAGTAACTTTCGTTATCAGGACTTTCGTCTCAATCAATTTCCCTGTTCCTGACGTGGTGTATGAACGGAGCCACACACTGTGTGGTCTTCTATGATGGGTCTCATTAACCTAGCGTCTTGGTTTCAGGATTGCTCCACGTTGTGGCTCGCATTGGTGCGCCCTTCCTTTTCAGCGCTAAATAATATTCCGCTGAATGGATAGACCACATTTCATGGACCCGTTTGGGCTGATGCACCTTTGATCAGTTGATGCACATTTGGGTTGTTTCCACTTTGGGGTTGTTATCTTTCTGCCTGGTTTATGAGAAGAAGATGCCTCCCAAGCCAGTTTACTTTTCCCGTTAGCTGGTTGAGTTTGTCTTCATGCGTATTATTCATTTTGGCATTTGAGGTCCAAATGAAGAGTCAGGATGAAATTGGGACAGAGGGTCAGAGCTCGGACAAGAAGGGTCAGAGAGGGGAGCGGACCAAGAAGGTCAGAATCCAGAAGCCAAATACGGCTGCTCGCTCTGAGATCAGATACAGGGAGCCTGGGCCGGACGATCTGACATCAGATCTGTGGGGTGGACGTTAATACTCAGGCAGGGGCTTTCAAACCTGAGGAGCCAAGCTCATGAAAGTGAGGGGGTCGGAAGTCCGGTGGACGGTCCAAGGTCAGACGTAGAGTCAGAGGTTGCGAAGGTGAAAGAAGAGGGATTCGGAGTCAGAAGCCAGACCAGGGTCAGAGGTCATTCCAAGGCACCAGAGGTCGGAGGGTGGAGAAGGTCAGAGGTGGAAGGTCAGCAGTCTTGCCTGAAGGAGATCTTAGAGGGCAGAGGTTAGATATAGGGGGTCAAACGTCAAGGAGATGGTTGACCCGGGATTTGGTTTCAGGTCAGGCAGGGTTAGAGGTCAGATGTGAAAGGTCAGAGGTCTTAGTGACAGTGAAGAGGGGCTCAGAGGTCAGACTGAGCCTCCTCCCTTCCCCCTCCCCCCAGGCTGGCAGAGCCCCGGGAGAAGAAGGCCGTGCGGGTGCTGGGACAGCCCAGGCGCGGGGCCTGCTGCGGGGTCTGCCCCCCACGCCTGCGCCGCTGGCCGCAGTTCTGGGGGGCGCCGGTGACCGCCTTCGTGGGCAACGTGGTCAGCTACCTCCTCTTTCTGCTGCTCTTCGCCTGGGTGCTGATCGTCGACTTCCAGCCCGGCGCGCCCGGCGCCCTGGAGCTGCTGCTCTACTTCTGGGCCTTCACCCTGCTCTGCGAGGAGTTCCGCCAGGGCCTGGGCGGCGGCTGGGGCAGCCTGGCCACCCGGGGGCCCGGGCCCGGCCCCCAGCAGGCCCCGCTGCGCGGCCGGCTGAGCCTCTACCTCGCCGACACCTGGAACCAGTGCGACCTGGTGGCCCTCACCTGCTTCCTCCTGGGCGTGGGCTGTCGGTGAGTGTCCCCGCCACCTGCCGCCCCCGCGCCTCCCGGCTGGGCCGGAGCCAACCCTGCTTTTCCATCCCGAAACAAAGTCCCTTCTTGATCGACAGCACAGTCTCCAGGGGGGCCGACGAGCAGCTAGTTCGCTCACACCTGGGTTCCGGGCTTTAGGGCCGCGGCTGCTGTTTCTCTAGATCTGCAGGTTGCCGGGCTTTTCTCTGGTCCCCAGACCTGGCCCCGCGGTGGCACCCGGAGCCCACAGAGCACAGTCTTCCCCCAGTCTCCCGGCCAGGCCGGGGCGCAGCTCACCTTCCCCGCTCTGCCCCCGCCTCTGTCCCCATCTCCCGCCCGGCCCTCCGCCCAGCCTCCAGGATGTCTCTGGCCTCCAGTCCGTCCCCACGAGGCTCCTCCTACTCTGAGCTGCCGGGCCTGCCTCCCGGGGCTGCCCCGCACCCCCACACCCGGTCCTGGGGGCGCTGCCCGGTGGCGGCCTGCCCAGCTCTGCAGGCCCGTGCCCCACTCCTTTCTCTGCATCTAGGCTCCAGCCCCTCGGAGCGGATCGCAGTAATAATCCGGGTTATCCTCGTAATCGTAACACTGTAACCCGAGCTTTACCAGTGGGATGAGCTCTTAACCAAGGGAGGGGTTCCCAGCTTCCGCAAACTTCCTGGACCAGTTTTATCCCAGGGCAGTGAAACTCATTTCAGTCATTTTCAGTTTCAGTTTTTGAAAATATTTCAACTTTGTTAATTATTATTTGGGGTAAATCGAACAACAAATATTTGGCTCATCATTGGTGTTGTCTGTATTGAATTTTGCCAAATTCTAGGTTTTGTGTTTGCGAATTTTACATTGTGGCTTTAATGTCATTCGGGTCGTCTTCCTGGGTCAATTTTATAGATTCACATTTTTTTTAAAGATTTATTTATTTATTTGACAGAGAGAGAGATCACAAGTAGGCAGAGAGGCAGGCAGAGAGAGAGGAGGAAGCAGGCTCCCTGCTAAGCAGCAAGCCCAATACGAGGCTTGATCCTAGGACCTGATCATGACCTGAGCTGAAGGCAGAGGCTTTAACCCACTGAGCCACCCAGGAGCCCCTAGATTCACATTTTTTTTAAGATTTAAAAAATCTTTTCAATCATCTCTACCCCCAAAGTGGGGCTCGAACTCACAGCTCTGAGATCTGGAGTTCCTAGGCTCCGCCCAAGAGCCCGCCAGGCGCTCCTATAGATTCAGGTGTCACCAGGGAAGCTTGAATGTTTTCACCTTTTAGTCCATAAAAACCTTGACCGTTTCTGCTTACTTCTTAGCTAATTTATAAAAAACAAATTGTCAGGAATTCACCTCAGATATTTCCTGTTGCTAAGACGGGGCTGTGTCATGTTAGTTCGTTTCATCCGTGGCTTCCAGATCATACTGTGTGGTGTCCAGAGAGAGGGCAAAGGGCACGTCAAAACACCCTTGGGGGACGCCTGGGTGGCTCAGTTGGTTAAGCAGCTGCCTTCGGCTCAGGTCATGATCCCAGCGTCCTGGGATCGAGTCCCACATCGGGCTCCTTGTTTGGTGGGGAGCCTGCTTCTCCCTCTGCCTGCCATTCTGTCTGCCTGTGCTCGCTCGCTCTCCTCTCTCTCTGACAAATAAATAAAATCTTTAAAACAAACAAACAAACAAACAAAAACACCCTTGGGAACATGGATGTTTTGGGTCTTGGCATTCATGTCTTCGGGTCTTGCGCATGCTGTTCCCCCTTCTTGAAACACTTTTCCCCCTTCTCCTTGGCCAAGCCAATACGTACACTTCCTTGAGGCCTCCGCTTTGCTGCCTCCGTCTCTGGAAGTCCTCCCTTATCCTCTCCCGACTCTCGGTCCTTCCCAAATGATGCTCTCAGGACCGCTTGTGTAGTCTCTTTCCTCAAGGAAGATTCTAAACTCCTCAAGACACATCTGTCTCGGGGCACCTGGGGGCTCAGTCCATTAAGCCTCTGCCTTCGAGTCCGGTCATGATCCCGGGGTCCTGGGATCGAGCCCCGCATTGGGCTCCCTGCTCAGTGGGGAGCCTGCTTCTCCCTCTGCCTGCTGCTCCCCCTGCTTGTGCTCTCTCTCTGACAAATCAATCTTAAGAAAAAAAAGATACTTAGCTCATCTCCCAGCAACAGAAAATATCTTTGAAATATAGCCTATTACCAAAGAAATGCAGAAGTATGTCCTCAGTGAACACGATTAAAGAAATGAGGAACACACAACAGAAACCACGTCTCTCCAAGACTCCCCACTTTCTCCTTTGGTGCTGAGTTTGGTGCATTTTCTGCTTATTCTTTTTCTGTGGTTTTACATGGACAGATAAACATACTTTTGTAAATGAAGGACATTATATTTCACGTATTTTTCTGCAACTCTTTTTCCTTTTTAATAGGTCCTGACATGCTTTCCATATTGGTATTTGCAAAGATACCTTAGTCTTTGAAAATGTGGCATCAAATTCCAGAAGAAGGGGTTTCGACCATTGTTGGCTAAAGATCAGACAAGACAGACTTCTCCTTGCCAGAATGAAAGGAATGAATGAATTCTTTTCAAAAGGCAGTGAGACAAAAATTCTAAACTTCAAGAGGTAGAAATCAAGCCAAAAGTCTGGCCACAAAGTCTCATTTTCTACTCAAGGTAACATGACATTATAATCAGATACTAGCTGATGAAGTTTCTTTTCCTTTTATTTATTAACTATTATTATTATTTTTTTTTTAAGTCCTAGCAGTTAGGACACTGTTCCTGTGAAGAGAGCAGACAAAGAGCTTTGTGGACACAACCTAGTGACTTTTTCCAAGGACGGAAGGGATCTGACACCCCGTTTTATAATCTGGATCGTTAACAGCAGTGACTCCCTCCCTACCTGTCTCCGTTGACAGAGGCTTGCTTCCTCTGTGCTGTTAGAGATGCTACAAAGTAACTCAGCATGAATAATTTATTCCAAGAGCAAGATAACAAAGTTTTGCAGGACACTATGCTTCTGTTTCTCTTATTTTTTTTTTTTAAGATTTTATTTATTTATTTGACAGACAGAGATCACAGGCAGAGAGGTAGGCAGAGAGAGAGAGGAGGAAACAGGCTCCCCGCTGAGCAGAGAGCCCGATGCGGGGCTCAAGCCCAGGACCCTGGGATCATGACCCGAGCCGAAGGCAGAGGCTTTAACCCACTGAGCCACCCAGACGCCCCTGTTTCTCTTATATTTTGATTAAAGTATCTTTTGAGGGGTGCCTGGGTGGCTCAGCGGGTTAAGCCTCTGCCTTCGGCTCAGGTCATGATCTCGGGGTCCTGGAATCGAGCCCCGCATCGGGCTCTCTGTTTCGCAGGGAGCCTGCTTCCCCCTCTCTCTCTGCCTGCCTCTCTGCCTACCTGTGATCTCTGTCTGTCAAATAAATAAATAAAATCTTTTAAAAAAATATCTTTTGAGATGAAAGAGCCATGTGCTATCATGCTTTAGGAATATCAGTGATATTTTATTTTTAAGATTTTTATTTATTTATTTGACAGAGAGAGACAGAGCGAGAGTGGGAACACAAGCAGGGGGAGTGAGAGACGGGGGAGCAGGCTTCCTGCCAAGCAGAGAGCCTGATGCGGGGCTCGATCCCAGAACCCTGGGATCACGACCTGAGCCAAAGGCAGAGGCTTAACCCACTGAGCCACCCAGGCACCCCAAGGGTACATATATTCTTTTTTTTTTTTTTAAAGATTTATTTGACACAGAGAGAGATCAGAAGTAGGCTGAGAGGCAGGCAGAGAGAGAGGAGGAAGCAGGCTCCCCGCCGAGCAGAGAGCCTGATGCGGGGCTCGATCCCAGTACCCTGGGATCATGACCTGAGCCGAAGGCAGCGGCTTTAACCCACTGAGCCACCCAGGCGCCCCGGGTACATATATTCTTGACGTGGATAGATTTCCTTGTAGAATAGCTTCGCCCACATACATGCCCATCATCAGGGTAAGAGGGTGCCCCTTGAGACGCGCCTGACAGACAATACCGGGTATTTTCAATCTTTAAAATTTTTGTAGCTCTCAATTTAACCTTTAGATCTTTTTCTATCTTTTTTCCATTCTGACAGGTAAAAATGACTTCTCGTTTTAAAACTTATGCATCCCTGACTACTAGTTAGCTTGGACATCTGTTCATAGCAAATGGCCACTTGTCCCTCTGTCAATGTCTTTTCATAGGCTTGCCGCCATTTTAGAAAATACATGTTCATTTATGTTTGTTGATCTCTTGTGTACGTGTATGGATGGGTTGGTGCTCTCTCCTAACCCTTGGTGTTTTTTTTTTTCTTTTTAAGATTTTATTTTTAAGTTATGTCTACATCTAACATGGGGCTCGAACTCACAACCCGGAGATCAAGAGTTGCACACTCTGCCCCCTGAGCCAGCCAGGCACCCTAACCTCTTGGTGGTTTTATTTATTTATTAAAAGATTTTATTTATTTGACAGAGATCACAAGTGGGCAGAGAGGCAGGCAGAGAGTGGGGGAAGCAGGCTCCCTGCTGAGCAGAGAGCCGGATGCGGGGCTCAATCCCAGGACCCTGAGATCATGACCAGAGCCGAAGGCAGAGGCTTTAACCCACTGAGCCACCCAGGTGCCCCCCTTTTGGTGGTTTTGTTTTAAATACCTTCTCACTGTCTGCAGCTCATCTTTTCACTTTTGTATATTATCTTAAACATTCTTTTATTCTTTTCATTTGCGTCCCGAAATAACCAGAGACTTATAAAAAATGTGGCAAAAACAGGGCGCCTGAGTGGCTCAGTGGGCTAAAGCCTCTGCCTTCGGCTCAGGTCATGATCTCAGGGTCCTGGGATCGAGTCCCGCATCGGGCTCTCTGCTCAGCGGGGAGCCTGCTTCCCCCTCCCCCTCTGTCTGCCTCTCTGCCTCCTTGTGCTCTCTCTCACTCTGTCAAATAAATAAAGAAAATCTTTAAAAAAAAATGTGGCAAAAACAGTACAAAGAATTCCTCTATACCGTTCACCCAGATCCTCAGACGTCAACATCTTCCCTTATCAAAACCAAGAGATCTTAAACTTTACCAGTTGTCCCACCGATGTCCTTTTTCTATCCCAGGAGCCTACCCAGTTCCTCGATCCTTCTTCGGCTTTTATGATCTTGACACTTTTGATCAGGCCAGCCCCATTACTTTGTAGGACTTGCCTCCGTTTGAGTCTGTCTCAGGTGCCCTTGTGGTCAAGTTGAGGTCGTGCGTTTTTGGCAGTTTTGCCTTTCTCTGTTTATCGTATTTATGTCATCTCTTGACGGACGGAAATTTTATCTTTCAGAGTAGTCAAACTCATCAGTCTTTCCCTATGTTGTGGTTTTACACATCACTTGCGTAGAAGGTTTTGTTGTCTTGTGACAGCTCATCCAGTCAAGCTCATGAAGAAATTCTGTATTTTCAGATTTTCATGTTTTGCCTTTTACTCTAGGTTTGTTTTTGTTTTTTAAGTACCTTTATTTTTTATTTATTTTTGAGAGAGAGAGTTGGGGGAGGGAGGGGGAGAGAGAGAAGCTTAAGCAGGGGCCACACTCAGCACAGAGCCAAAGGCGGGTGTCATCTCAGGACCCTGAGATCACGGCCTAACCCCCACGGAGGCACCCAGGCGTCCCTTGCCTTTCACTCTAGGTTTTTAATCCATTCAGGGTTCAAGTACATGATGCAAATAGGGATACAGTTTTATTTTCCCCATAGGGGTCGTTGGTGCTGTTGGCCATCCGACCTCCCTCTGTGAACCATGTTCTCGTTATCCACTCTCCCCGTGAGGTCGTCTGTCTTCTGCTTACTCACTTGCTGGAACTCTATTTTGCCCCTTTATAGGTTGGACAAATATTCCAGCAGGTTTTCCGACTTGATTGTCACGGGGACCTCCCAAATCTTTGCCAAGACCCTGATTTATGCTGCCATTCCTAAGCGGGTACCAGTGAAATCTGGGTAAACCCGGGGTGAATCAGCAGGTCCTGGCTGCGGCCCCTCCGGGGTCACCCTAAGCCTGGTGTTGGGAAGACCTGGGTTTTCCTTTGTACCCCGTGACCCCTAAGTGAGCCCTGCCGCATCTCCCCGCACCGCAGGCTGACCCCCGGCCTGTATGACCTGGGCCGCACCGTCCTCTGCCTCGACTTCATGGTCTTCACGCTGCGGCTGCTGCACATCTTCACGGTCAACAAACAACTCGGGCCCAAGATCGTCATCGTGAACAAGATGGTGAGGGGGGCAGCGTCGGGTGGGCGGGTCCAGAGGAGGAAAGGGGCGAGGCAGGGAGGTGTGGGCATGGGCGTGACTTGGGGTGGGGTCATGCCAGGGGGCGGGTCCAGACTCGGTCTCTTCCCACCCCACAGATGAAGGACGTGTTCTTCTTCCTCTTCTTCCTGGGTGTGTGGCTGGTTGCCTACGGCGTGGCCACGGAGGGGCTCCTCAGGCCCCGGGATCGTGACCTCCCTAATGTCCTGCGCCGTGTCTTCTACCGTCCCTATCTGCAGATCTTTGGGCAGATCCCCCAGGAGGACATGGACGGTATGGAGGGATGAGAGGGCCTGACGCCCCCACCTTCGAGTACCCCCTCTCAGGGCTCTCCGTCCCTGGGGTTCTATGCCCGCCTCTTTACGTCTCAGTCCCCCTCTCTCTCTAGGTCTCTGAGTAGCCCCTACCCCCTTCATCTCTATGCGACTCTGTCCTCCTTTCTCTTCGTCTCTCTGTTCCCTGTCTCTGGGTCTCTCTCTGGCTCTCTTTCCCCCACACCCCTCTGAATTTCTGTTTTTCTCTGGTCTCTGTCTCCCTTCACAGTGGCCCTCATGGAGCATGTCAACTGCTCATCGGAGCATGGCTTCTGGGCTCGCCCGCCGGGGGCTCAGGCAGGCTCCTGCGTCTCGCTCTATGCCAACTGGCTGGTGGTTCTCCTCCTCATCATCTTCCTGCTGGTGGCCAACATCCTGCTGCTCAATTTGCTCATCGCCATGTTCAGGTGAGGCCAGACTGCTCTCTGACCTGACCTCACCCAGCGTGACCCTTGACCCCAGTGTGACTTTCTGTCCCAGCTTGACCCCGACCCCAGCCTAATCAGTTCTGTCTTTAGTCCGAGAATTCAGACACTGCCTGGACCTGGACTGTGAACTCTGATCCTCTCTCTGAGCCAGGCAGAACATTAAAAAAAAAGGTTTTTTTGTGGCAAAATACATATAATTTGCCAATGTGAAGTGTACCAATTCAGAGCCATTAATTAAATTCATAATGTTTTACAACCATTACCACTATGTACTTCCAAAAAATGTTATCACTCCAGACACACAATGTGTCCCCAATGAGCCAGCGGCAACTTCCTGCTCCCCACTGACCCACCTGGCCCCCTGGAGCCCACTTTTTGTCTTTAGGAATTTGCTTATTTTAGAGGTTTCATATACGTGGATTCATACAACATTTGTCATTTTCTGTCTGGCTTATTTTACTTAGCATAAAGTTTTCAGTGTTTATCCAAGTTGCGGCACAGACCAGTACTCTCTTCATGGCTGAATAATATTCCATTGTACGAGTCTATCCCATTGTACGAGTCTATCCCGTTCCCTCATCTGTTCATCCGTTCGTGGACACTCATTTGTTTCCATCCCTTTGCTCTTTCAAATGATGCTGCACTGAACATTAGTGTTCATGTACCTGTTCGAGTCTCTTGTTTTTATTTCTTTTGGATATATTTCTGAAGTAGGATGCTGGGCACGCTGTGGCAATTCTCTTTAGCTTTTTGAAGCTGAACGGTTTTCCACAGCAGCAGCACCATTTTCTGTTCTCATTAGTGATGTAGGAGAGTTCCGATTTCCCCACAGCCTTGCCGTGAGTTGTTATTTTCCTTTTCAGAACAATGCTGCCGTCCTAGCTAGTGGGCGAACTGGTATTTGATTTTTTTTCTTTTAATTTTTTAAGGATTTTATTTTATTTATTTGACAGAGACCACAAGTAGGCAGAGAGGCAGGCAGAGAGAGAGGAAGGGAAGCAGGCTCCCCGCTGAGCAGAGAGCCCGACGCGGGGCTTGATCCCAGGACCCTGACACCATGACCTGAGCTGAAGGCAGAGGCTTAACCCACTGAGCCACCCAGGTGCCCCTCTCCCATTCTGTTGGTTGTCTTTTCCTGTTGTTGTTGTTTTTTTTAAAGATTTATTTATTTATTTGACATACAGATCACAAGTAGGCAGAGAGGCAGGCAGAGAGAGAGGGGGAAGCAGGCTCCCTGCTGAGCAGAGAGCCTGATGTGGGGCTCGATCCCAGGACCCTGGGATCATGACCTGAGCCAAAGGCAGAGGCTTAACCCACTGAGCCATCCAGGCGCCCCTTTCCTGTTCTTGATAATCCCCTTTGATGCACAAAAATTTAAAAATTTTTTATTTGTACTATTGGTGTCGTATCTAAGGACCCATTTCCCAATCCAAGGTAATAAAGAGTCACTTGTATGTTTTATGGTTTTAGCTCTTATATTCAGTTTCTTGGTCTGTTTGACTTAATTTTGGTATATGGATGTGATGTGGGGCCCAACTTCGTTCTTTTTGCACACAGAAATCCCATTGTTCCAGGTCTCTTTGTCTAAGAGACTATTTTTTTTTCCATATCAAATGGACTTGTCACCCAGGGACATCTGGGTGGCTCAGTTGGCTAAACGTCTGCCTTTGGCTCAGGTCATGATCCCAGGGTCCTGGGATGGAGTCCTGCATTGAGCTCCTTGCTCAGAGGGAGCCTGTTTCTCCCTCTGCCTTCTGCTCTCCCTGCTTGTGCGCACTCTCTCTCTCTGACAAATAAATAAATAAAATCTTAAAAAAAAAATTAGTTGGCCATTAGCCATTGTATTAGTTTCCTGGGGCTTCCCTAACAAAGTAACAAAAAGTGGATGGTGTTAAGTAACAGAAACTTTTCCGTCACAAGGTCTGGATGCTGTAAGTCCAAAACCAAGGTATGGGTAGGATTGGTTCCTTCTAAGGGCTGTGAAGGAGACTCTGTTCCCTGCCTCTCTCCTACCTTCTGGCAGACTGCTGGCAGTCCTTGGCTGGCAGACGTGGCAGTGTTCACTGCAGGTGTAGAGAAACACAACTGATTTTTGGTTGGTGATCTGGTGCCCTGCAACTTTGCTGAATTTGCTTATTAGCTCTAGTAGCTTTCTTTTTTCTTTTCTTTCTTTTTTTTTTTAAAGATTTTATTTATTTATTTGACAGAGCGAGATCACAAGTAGGCAGAGAGGCAGGCAGAGAGAGAGGAGGAAGCAGGCTCCCTGCCAGGCAGAGAGCCCAATGTGGGGCTCGACTCCAGGACCCTGGGATCATGACCTGAGCCGAAGGCAGGCCTTAACCCACTGAGCCACCCAGGCGCCCCTCTAGTAGCTTTCTTGGGATTCTCTGAGATTTTTGATATATAGGATCGTGTCATTTGTGAGAAGAAATAGTTCGATGTCTTCCTTTCCAATTTGGATGCCTTTTATTTCTTGTTCCTGTTTAATTGCTTTGGCTAGAACTTTCAGTACAACGACAAAGAGCTGTGGTAAGAGTGGGCATCCTTGTCTTGTTCCTTATTTTAGCTGAAAGCTTTCAGTCTTTCTTCATTGAGTATGATGTTAGCCGTAGGTTTTTCATAAGTACCCTATACCCATGTTGAGGAATTTTCCTTTTAATCCTATCTGATTTCTTTTTTTTTTTTTTAAACCATGAAAGGATGTTGGGTTTTGTCAAATGCCTTTTTGTGTCTCTGCCACTTGAGAGGATCACGTGGTTGTTTTTTTTCTCTTTTTGTCCTATTACGGTGGTGTATTATATTGATTCTTGTATGCTGAGGCACCTTTGCATTCCTGGGGTAAATCCCACTTGGTCATGGTATATAATCCTTTTACTATGCAGCTGAAGTAGGTCTGTTGGTATTTTGTTGGGGATATTTGTGTGTGTATCCATAAAAACTATTGGTCTGTAATTTTGCTTCCTTGTGTTATCATTATCTGGGTTGGTAATGCTGCTGGCCTCACAAACTGTTCTCTCCTCTTTTTTTTGGAGTTTTTTTGGGAGAATTTGAGAAGGCTTGGTGTTATTTACTTATTTAATGTTTCATAGAACTCATCGACAACAACATCTAGGCCTGGGATTTTGTTGTTGGGACATTTTTGATGAGTGATTTAATCTCTTGTTCTAGGTCTTTTGAGATTTTCTATTTCTTCTTGAGTCAGGTAATTTGTATGTTTCTAGGAATCTGTCCATTTATTTCATTTAGGTTATCTGATTTGTTGGTGTACAGTTGGGATAGTGTTCTCTTATAATCCTTTTTATTTCTGTAGGGTTCATAGTGATGTCTCCATTTTCATTTCTGATTCTAGCTATTTGTGTTTAGCTGACTTTTGAGCCTGTCTATAACCTCTACCCTAATTCCTGACGTTGTCTCCCCTTGACCCCAGACATCTCTTTGCCCTCCTAATCCAGCTCCTAATAAATGCATCCTGTAATACCTCTGACCTTAATGATTCTGACATCTGCCTGCTGCCTTGGACTTCAAACATATTGTCTAATATCTAACCTTCATCTGCCCTCTTTGACCTCTGGTGACCCTTGACCTCTCCTCCCCACAGCGACACCTTCGGCAAAGTACAGGGAAACAGCGACCTCTATTGGAAGGCTCAGCGCTACAGCCTCATCCGGGAATTTCACTCTCGGCCGGCGCTGGCCCCGCCCCTTATCATCATCTCTCACGTGCGCCTCCTCATCCGGCAACTACGCAGGCGTCGGTCCCGCTTGCCGCCCTCCCCGGTCGTCGAACATTTTCGTGAGAGCGGGGTTTGATGCGAAAGGGAAAAGCACAGGGGTCAGGCCCTGGAGAGAAGGAAGAGCACGGACAGGCTGCGGGAAGATGGCCGGGAGCGCTACGTGGGCAAGGATTAGGTGGTTGGGGGGGGCAGGTGTTAAGTATTAGGGTGTGGCCTAGACCTGCACAGGGCGTGGTCTGAGCGGCTCGCCCTGGAGGCCTTGGTGGGGCTGAGCCGAGGAGGCGGCAGGCCCTCTGACTCTGCCCTCACCCCCCCTGCCAGGGGTTTACCTCTCCAAGGAAGCAGAGCGGAGGCTGCTGACGTGGGAGTCGGTGCAGAAGGAGAATTTCCTGCTGGCTCGAGCGCGGGACAAGCGGGAGAGCGACTCCGAGCGTCTGAAACGCACTTCGCAAAAGTGAGGGCGGGGCTTCCTGGGGGGGAGGAGGGAGGAGCCAGGCTCCAGGTGGAGCCCGAGTGGGGCGGAGCCAGAGTGTTGGGGAGGAAGGCGGGCCTGCGGGCGTGGGGCTTCCGAGGTGGGCGGGGCTAGCGGGCGGCGGGATTGGGTCTGATGCCCTTGGTGGTTGTGGGTTGCAGGGTGGACACAGCCTTGAAGCAGTTGAGGCGGATCCGGGAGTATGAGCAGCGTCTGAAAGGGCTGGAGCAGGAGGTGAGGACTCCCGGGCCAGGCCGGGGGCGTGTGGCCAGGGTAGGGGGGTGGTGTGGGTTCTGGTCTCTTACCCTCTGTCCCTCCCGCTCCCCAGGTGCAGCACTGTAGCCGCGTCCTGGGCTGGGTGGCTGACGCCCTGAGCCGCTCTACATTGTTGCCCCCAGGGGGGCCGCCGCCACCAGCCTGGTCTGGGCCTAAAGGTCAGTATTGTGGGGTGCGCCTGTGCCTATCCCTGGCCTCTGTGGTCACCACCGCACATTCTGGGGCTTTTGCTCCTCTATCTCTGAGTGTTTTTCTCCCGCGCGCTGCCTTTCCCTTGTCCTGGGGTGCACTCTGTTTCCTTTGGGCTTTTCGTGCTTCCTTCCTGCCAGCCGCCCACGTTTTGTCGTCTTCTCCATCCCACCACCTGTTCTCTCTTCCCTCCAGACTGAGCCCTGCTGGCAGACTTCAAGGAGTCGTCCCCACAGGGAGTGTTTGCTCCCAAAGTCCTAGCTGGTCCTTCACCCTTGCACCGCGTGGCCTTGTCTTGCACGTGGGCCCCACGCTGGCGGAGGACCACGGAGCTGCTGTCAGGACCCCCTCAGGGAGTGTTATCCACTGCGAACCACCCAGGCCCAGCTCCTCCCAGAACCCGTCCGACTCCGGGAGGCTCGGCCTCGAGCCCAGGCACTGCTCTTCTGAAGGCGCTGCCACAGCCCGCTGGGCGGGAGAAGGCTGCGGGGTCGTGGGGTTCAGGGATCACAGATCCCACCTGCAGCCCCCCACACTGGGGAAATAAAGCCATTTGAGAGGAGTGAGTCCAGTGCTTGATTCCTGAGGAAATGGCGGTTATCTAGATCCTTTTGCCACGGGGCTGGGGCTGGGTTTGAGGTCTTTGGTCAGTCTGTTGCTGTATTTTAGATAATCTCCAGGTCTGTTCTCCGCTCCCAGGTCCACTCTGCCTGTCTGACTCGGCCCAGCACCTCTCATGTGCGCTGTTTGGATGGTTCTCACTTCAGTGGGACAGAAATCCCAGCCGTCTGCACCCCCCGTTCCTACTTTCCAGTGGAGAAAGAACTCAGTGATAATAAGCAAATTATTTCCTGGAGTGGGGGTGGGTGGGAGCTGTGTACATCTGCTTTGGCAAGAGGGGAACAGATGATGCAGATTTGAGTAGATAACTGCAGAAATGTCTTTAAAGAGTCTAATTAGTGGGAAATTGCAGGCCACGCGCACATGGAATTGAGGCAAATGTGCATCATTATCCATGCAGTTTAACTAAACCCATAACAAAGTAAGCCGGTAATGACAAGACTGAACTGATAGCAGTTATTAGTTAAATAGCAAGACAACCACCAACAACCACCACATCCAGAAATCACAACCAAAACATCCTTCCTCCAAATTGGAGGAATTCCAATTATTTGCCACTTTGGGTGCAGAGGAGGTCTGAAATACCGCCAAGCGTTCCAAGTGTTGTGTGGCATCTAGATTTCTCTGGAAGATGCCGAATTAATTCTCTAACCCAAGTCATAATAATAATATAAGTGACAATGGTGGCAATATTAATACTGTTTGACATTTAAAAAATTCGGTTGCTTACTGCTAGTATACAGAAATACCGCTGATCTCTTATTTACTGACGCGTTCTGACTTTGCTAGACTCTATTAGTTCTAGTACAATTTTTGCAGAGTGGGGTTTTCTCTGGATACAGTGATGCCGTCTGTAAGAAGAGGCAATTTTATTTCATTGTTTCCAGTTGGTATATTTTTTTAAATCATGGTAATATATACAGGATACAAAATTCACCATTTTAATCTGTTAGAAGCGTGCGACTCAGTAGCATTTGGTACTTTCACAAAGTTGATCCGTGATGACTACTATCCGGTTCCAGAAGTGCTCATCGCTCCACGTGGGAACCTTGTACCCACATAGCACTCATTGCTGCGGCTTCTCTCCCCCCAACGCTGGCCTGGACCACCATTCTGTTCTCTAGCTCTCCGGATTTGCCTTTTCTGGGTATTTCATATAGATCGAATCATCACGTGTGGTCCCTTGTGTTTGACTTCTTTCACTTAACAGAATGTTTTCAAGATTTATCCATGTTGTATGAGAACTTCCCTCCTGCCTAGGACTGAACCCTACCATAGTATGGATACATCACTTTTATTTTATCCATTCATCTGTTGATGGATGTTTGCGTGGCTTCTACTTTCTGGCAATTGCGAATAATGCTGCTATAAACGTTCACGTACACGTTTTTGTTTGAACACTGTTTTCAGTTCTTTTGCGCCTAGACCTAGAGTGGAAATTGAGGAGCTGCCAAGCTGATTTTCACAGCGGGTGCAACATCTCGTGTTCCCACCAGTGAGGCAGGAGTTTCCAGTTTTCTCAAATCCTCCACAAAACTTGTTACTTTGCCTTCTCTTTGGTTATCAGTATCCTGGTGGGTGTGAGGTGGTGTGTCATTGTGGGTTTGATTTACATTTCCCTAGTGACTGAAGACGCCGAGCTGCCTTTCCTGTGCTTAGTCCGCCATTCGTACATCTTTGGAAGGAATGATGTGTCAGTGATGGCCTCTGTCTAATCAGTCCGCTAGGAATGGGTGGGCCTTGAGGGAAGATGAAGATGAAGGCCCGGCTACCCAAGTCACCATCTGAGGACTGCCTGGGCTCAAACAGACGTTTCATAGTTTAGGAAAAACACATGGTTGGTCCCGAAGCTTCTAACTATAAAGAAGGTCCAGCACGGACCAGTCTTCATAGCTCTTACATGCCTCGCAGGTGGAAAATTTTGCTAAAGCTGATGCTTCACGACTCAAGCATGTTAGACTTCTAGGTCCATGTTCCCCAAGAAGGAAAGCGCACACCTGACTTCACTGATGCAGCACACAGTGGGGGAAGGAAGCCCAAGTGACCCTGTTTGGTGGGGCCTTTGGGCTAATGCATGCGATGTGCTGTTTCGGCTTCTCCTATTGAGTGTATAATTGATGTTTCGTGTGTCCATACTGTGAATGTCCTCCAAGTGTCGGGGGATTCTCCCATCCAGAGACTGGAGCATGCGTGGTCCTCTCTAGAACAGCGTAAAGAAACAACAGGTTCCCGGGCGCCTGGGTGGCTCAGTTGGTTAAGCGACTGCCTTCGGCTCAGGTCATGATCCTGGAGTCCCGGGATCGAGTCCCACATCAGGCTCCCAGCTCCACAGGGAGTCTGCTTCTCCCTCTGACCTTCTCCTCGCTCATGCTCTCTCTCACTGTCTTTCTCTCTCTCAAATAAATAAATAAAATGTTAAAAAAAAAAAAAAAAAAAAAAAAAAAAAAAACAGGTTCCCAAAAGGAGAAAGAAGAATCCGTTTTCCCGACTTCACGGCCGCCGCAGGACCCAGGGAGGCCAGTTCCCAGTGCCACAGCGCCACCTGCCGACACAACCGCCGCGAACGCCGCTTTTGCGGAAAGGCTGCTGTTGACTCCTCGTCAGCTCTCGGATAGAGGAGGCCCCGCACGGGGAGGTCTCCTAACTCTCTAGCCGTACATCTGCATTTTAGGGTCCGTCAATCTGAACTTGACAACCAGTAAGGTCTGAAATGGTTAAATGTAAATGGCAGATTCGAGAGCAGAGCTGCCCTGGTCCTCGCGTTAATCCGTTTTGGAATTGAAAGCGGCAGGAGCCCACCAGAAGGAACTGTCCCCGCCACCGGCTCCGGCTCCGGGGCTGGGGGGTGGGGTGGGCTCCATTTACGAAGGTTCCCCTAAAGCACGGCCTAGTTCGCTGTTGGGGCAAAGTTAAAGGCTGCTGGTATCCACTGGGCTGCGGCCGCCACCCAGCCCCAACGCCCCAACCCTGGAAGACAGATGGAAGTTTAGGGACTTTCTGTTTTCCCTACTCTCCACACGCATCTGGTATTATCGACTGTCAGTTCCTCAAAAATCCACTCAGAATACATTTCTGACTGTTTCTGTTTCTGACAAGCTTTCTCACGTCCCGGTCCACACACCTTGGGCAAGTGGTTTGGCCAGCGAGTCTGGGTGTTGCCAGAGCGGCTTCATCTCGCCCAGACTGTCTCCTGGATGATGACTGAGGCCGAAGCGGGGAGGGAATTACAAAGACTTATTTTGAAAATTAAGGATTCGGGCCCCTGGCAGTTCTTGGGTCACCCTTGTTTCTGCTGGACCGGCTGGGTGGCAGCCTTGCCCGATGCCGGCCGACTAGGGAGTCCAAACCGAATTCTGCCTTAGCCACCGGCATTTTCTTGTTGGCCTGACGCGGCCCCAGACCAGGTGTCGGCAAACCACAGCCCGTGGGATCCTCTGGCCCTTGAGCTAAGAATGACTTCTACATCTTTAAAGAGTTCTGAAAAACAAATAACTAACAAAGAGTATACAATAGAGACCCTGTGTCCTGCAAAGCCAAGAATACCACCTGGCCCCTTACAGGAACGTCTGCGGACTCTGGTCTAAGCCGCAGCTGCTACCCGAGCGGCTTACCTAAGCCAATGGAACGGCCATCCTGGCCAAGGTCAACAACAGAACCCCTCGCGCATGCCTCGAGACCTCATAGCAGGGGCTCCAGAGGCTTCCACTCCCCATCCACCAAGACTACCAACCTCCCTCCACACAGAGGTCGCCTCAGATGTCCTTGTTTTCCTCTCCAAGCTTGGGGAAGCACCTCGGATTGGGGAATGGAGGTCACATGCCAGCACCGTAGCCACAGGGGCCAAGAAGTGGTTAACCTGGGGTTAACCTGGTACAGAAACGAGAAAGAAAAGGATCCCAGACTAGGAACCAGAAGACCTCAACTCTATTTCCACCTTAGTCGCGGACTGGTTATCTCAGGGCCTTTCTCTCTCTCCTCGAGCCTCCTGCGGTATCCACCGCCCCGGAGGCTGGAGGAGCCCAGCAAAGGGCCTGTCTGTGCCTTGTCTAAGTGTTAACCAAGGCAAGGGGGCACGGCTTGCAGCCCCTGGGACAGTGTCGCGCATGCCAGGCCTCCCCACCCCTCCAACCTCACACAAAAACAACGACCTTAGGGCTAGAGCCCTGTGTGGTTTAAGGCGCATCCTCTCCACTGGTCCGCAGCTCACCCTGCCGGGCTCTTCCCATACCTGGTTCGTGGCGGCCCGTCCCGCCTCTGAGAGGGGAAGTGACGCACAGGTGAGGGAGGGGAGACCAGGTCCTCTCCCCGCAGCCGCGTCAGCCCAGACCCAGCGTCCCTGGAGAGTAAGGTGGAGGCAGGAAGCCAGGAGGTGCGAGTCTCGGACGCGTGAAGGGCCTGCGAGCTTTTCTGCCTGTGACCTTTTCGGGGCTCTCCAGGTTGGGTTGTAGAAGCCATTACACTGGGGAAGCAGGAAGAAACACTTAGAATTTCTACTCACAGCTACTTTTTTAACGGAAATAAGCAAAACGAATTAAGCTTTACCGAGATGATGTAGAACAACAGTCGTTCGTGAGTAGATTTTCTACACATGTTGTGGGGATATTTTCTCAAAAAATTGTCACCGATAAGGGAGTGTGATAAGCAATGTTGAGAGACCTCTGAGGTAAATAAAAGGTGTGAATGGGCAGGCAGAAATTTGGGAGGTGATTCGGAGCCAGAGTGGGCGGCATGGGAGCTGGCATTGATTCTCAAGGTCATGGTCTTTGGGGATGGGGAGTTACCCAGGAAGATACAAAGAGGTGTGGCTTCTAGAAGGTGCCTCCACCCCCTGAGCTGCCTTAACTCCATTTGGTGTTTGAAGAGGCAGGGCAGTGTTACCTATTCCCGCAGACAACCCTAAGCAGCTCTAAGTTCTCTAAGAGTCCTTGGTCCTGAGCCCACAGAAACCACGTGACCTACCTCCCACTGCCCAAGTGGGTGAGCGACTCTACCCCAAGTCAGAACGAAGCATGATAGCTAGACGGGACCTATCTGCCTGATGCGGCTTCAGGCATGCTCCCCTCTTGGCAGAAGTGACAGGATAGCGATGGGACACATTTAGTAGTATGGCCCCCGAACCACGTTAGATTTAAGGGTTAACACACTTTCTGGATTGAGTAATACGGATTGCTGCGAAGCTCCCCAATGGGTTGTCTCAACTCCAGAACAAGGAGGAACACAGAAACCCCATAAACCGTGTCCCAGAGGGAGAGAGAGACTGGGGTCACCAGACCGGACTCTCAGGTCACCAGAGGTTGCTGATTTGGAGGGTATATGGGTAGGAGGAGGCTGACAGAAAGAACACAGTGCCCACAGCCTGTGCATGGGGTCTCAGCGGATCCATTTACTGACTTAGCATTATTATCCCAGCCCACTCTGAGAGGGTAGCCCTGGAGAAATCAGCCCCCCACCTCCCACCCAGAGATCCAGTTTGGTGGTGGAGTTTGGGGTTTGGAGAGAACACTGTCTATCTCCGTGATAACGGGAAAGGCTGGGTCCTGGCCAGTGCCACGAAGCCCATCCCCACTGTGCCAACACGGTACTCCCCACTCACAGGGAGAAAGGAGGAACTAGGTCCAGCCCTGTGAACGGCTGAGTTGACTTCTTGGTCTGAATTCTCCGACCTCAGAGCAGAATGTTCCACTTAGCAGAACTGGTATTCTTCCAGGAGAGGAAAGAGCTCCTGAGTTGTCCATTTCTTCCCAAGGCCAAATGAGCGGTTGATGGGCACGATTCCCATCTACCCCTCCCCCTCCTTTCCGGCAGAACCCATTATTTCTGTAGTAAAATGGGGGCTCATGCCGCCAGTTGTTGGACAGATTCGCTGCCTTGGGAAGAGGGGTGGCGCCACCAGTTACCGGACAGAGTTCCCGTGCTGGTTTTCGTCTTTGGTCTTCACGTGCTGGTCACTGTTGTCTACGGGTGTTAAGGCTGGGCTCACCTGCCTTGAGACCGGAAGGCTGAAACTCCTCGTGGACAGTGTGGACGTCTGCGAGTTCATGACAGGCAGGCTGAACCAGGAAGAGCTCTGGCTGCTCAAGGGCAAGTTGAACCGCCACCACGAGTTCAGGTTCGGCCCCCTAGTCAAGGACAGGCTGCGCCTCTTGGAGGAGCTGTCTTTGTTTCCCTCCTGGGACTTCATGCCATGCTTAGGCCAGGGCTTGGGGGGCACCAAGGGTATCTTTTTGGACTGTAGCTTTTCAAAGGGGTCAGAAGCAATGTGGTCCTGGAGGTACCACCAGTGTTGAAGCGGGTAGATGGGGATCGGCAGGAAGGCGAGGACGCTCAGGAAGGTGACCCAGCTCAGGGTGCCCTGCAGGTAGGGCTGCTTCACCTCGTGGCTCTGCGGGCAGAGAGAAGGGAGCAAGGTGGAGGAGGAGGGGGCTGTTAGGGGATTTCAATCCATGTGACGCTGGAGATCAGGTTCCCTAGGGGCTGGGAAGCTGGCTAAAGGGTCCTTGGGGACGGAAGGAGCCCAAACCTAGGACCCTATGGAATGGGAGATCAGAGGAGGGGTGCCCAGAATGCGGGCAGGAGGCCAGGGAGGGGTATCTCACCATACTGCTGTTCCAGGCAATGTAGTAGGGGGGTTCCGTCTGGTAGAGCTGCATGAGGCTGATGGTGGTCAGGGCCAGCAGCCCAGGCAGTGTCACATAGCACCACAGGACAGTGAGGAAGGACCACAGCAGGCGGCCCAGATCACCGAATATTTCTTCCCTGACCCTGGGGTGGGGGCAATGGGCACAGATGTCTAGAAGGAGCCCTCCTCTGGCCACCAGGACCTAGAGCTCTGGGTCTGCCAGACCTCTGGTTCTCTCACCAGTTCTCAACTCGTAGGGGCTACCAAGTCCTGCTGGGCCCTCCCTGAGGCTGGGCCCTAGATCTGGTCTCCTCATGGGAGCCCCCTGACCCAAGTGCCGGGCTCCGGCCCTCTGCCTTCAGACTATCCCATGTGGCCCATGGTAGGGGAAATTGAGTCTCCTGCTTTCTGACTACTCTTTATGTCAGCACCCACATGGTTGCCCTCAGATCACTCCCTCCTTCACCCCATGCTATTAGCTAGACCCCCCCTGCTATGGGACAGAGAGAGCAGACCATGACCCCCCCCCCCCCCACCGCCCCATCCTCAGAGACCTGGGATGGGCCCTGGCTGGGTAGATCCCAGGACTTGGACATCACCTCCTAGCTCCATAGATCCAGGCCAGCGCCACATTCTGGAAGGCCACAATGATGATGAGGGTCAGCGGAACCAGGCAATCATCAAACAAGGACATTACGTAGCTGCCAGCGTGACTGGTGAAGATGAGGCTGCCCAGAAAACCTCCCAAGCAGACAAACACTGTGGCAAAGGCAGGTTTGGCCACACTGAGGTCTATGTGCAGGGGTGGGCGAGGGGTCAAAATGAGCCCAGGAGATTGGGATGGCCTGGGGAGAAGGGTGAGAATCCATATACCTGATAGCAGCTTGGGATACCTCCTGAAGATGGAGATGGAGTTCTGGAGGGGATAAGTAATGCTTTCCAAGATCCTTATCAAGGTGTTCAGCCCTGTGATGACCAGGGTCAAGAAGAAGAGGATGGCCCAGAAAGAGGCGCCAGGGAACAAGGAGACGGCTTGGGAGAAGGCTGCAAATGCCAGGCCGGGGCCCTCCATGAACTGTGGGGGAGAAGGGCTCTCAGGCAGTGGTGGGTCTGGATGGGGGGAATGGTGCAGTGATCGATTAGCAATGTCTGTGTCGGGCAGAGGAAAGACACCTAGATGGGTGAGCGGATGGCAGAATGCTGAGTGTCTGCTGGGCTGTGTGAGCTTTACCTCCCAGGGCCTCAGTCTCTTCCTCTAACAGACTGGGATCCTAGGGTTGATGTGAGAATTAAAGTCAAGTGACCACTTAGCAAAGACCCTGGTACATACGCAGTGGTGGTGGAGACATGACTCTGTTGCCTGTCTCCGGCGATGCATGGGGTGGCCCCCAGAGGGCACTGGGGAAGGACACGTTGGGAAGTACCCTCCTGCGCCTGCAAACACACCTTTCCCTTCTGCGTCTTGATGCTGCAGGATGGGGAGAAGCGGATGATCTGGTTCTGGAGGTGCTGAGGGAGGTGGCTGATCCACTCCAGGTAGTCCAGCGGGGGCAGGAGCAGGATGTCCTCCGGGGGCTTGGCATCCTGAGGCAGGACGCCCCTTTTTATCAGTTTCATCAGCTTTGAGACGCTCCTGAAAAGCAGCAGAGGCCAGGAAAGATGGTGACCAGGCTGCCCCCTGCCCCCCTGTGCAAACCAGCTGGGGACTGGAGAGGAAGCGAGCGGCCCGAGGTGAGCGCAGCTGGTTAACAAGGGTCTGGAAACTCACCACATGGACGTAGCGTGAACTGCCCTGGTTGTCCCCCTAAGGGACAGAAGCCCCTTCTGCAGTAGCTAAGATTCCTCAGTGTTACGGGTTGAAAACCGTTCCCCTGCCCCGGCTACATTCTTACGTTCAAGTCCTAACACCGCCCCACCCCCACCGCCGCTACCTGAAAATGTGAAATTACTTGGAAATAGGTTGTTACAGAGGTAATTAAAGACGAGATCACCCTGGGTGGCCCCGGATCCAATATGACTGGTGCATTTATAAAAAGGGGGAAAGTCGGGCACAAACACACACACAGGGAGAAGCCACGTGCAGAAGAAGGCAGACGCCTACAAGCTAAGGAACACCAGATTGCCTGCAAAGCACCAGAAGAGGCACAGGACAGAGTCTCCACCATCGTCCTCAGAAAGAACCAACTCTGTCAATACATTGATCTCAGACTTCTGCCTCAGAGCTGCGAGAGGACAGATTTTGGCTTTGGCCACGCAGTCTGTGCGACTCTGTGATGACAGCCCTAGGAAGGAATACACTCAGAATCTCTCTTTTTGGACCTCAGGTTTGGAGTGCTTCGATAATCAAACACAATTGTTCTCCTCAACCAGCAGAGAAAAGTCTGTTTAAACTTCTCCCTCAAAGTCTGAATTTCACTCTTTCTTTCATGCTTTCAGCTACTCTCATGTGTTTGACTAAAAACATTAAATATGGATATTTCTTTGTAAAAAAAGAAATCTATGGGTTTTTATTTTAAACAACATGTGGCTTTCTTCTGATGGGTGTGAGTGTAGATTTCTTTCCTTTAAAAAAAAAGATTTTATTTATTTATTTGACAGACAGAGATCACAAGCAGGCAGAGAGGCAGCAGAGAGAGAGGAGGAAGCAGGCTCCCCGCTGAGCAGAGAGCCCGATGTGGGGCTCGATCCCAGGACCCCGGGCTCATGACCCAAGCCGAAGGCAGAGGCTTTAACCCACTGAGCCACCCAGGCGCCCCAATATATGGGTTTAAAAAAAAAAGATTTTATTTACTTATATGACACACAGAGAGAGAACACAAGGAGGGGGCGCGGCCAACAGAGAAGCAGGTTCCCCGCTGAGCAGGGAGCCTGATGCAGGGACTCTATCCCAGGACCCCGGGCTCGTGCCCTGAGCCAAAGGCAGATGCTCACCTGCCTGAGCCCCCCAAAATGTATGTTTTGTGTGTCATCACTTGAGTGTCACTGTGTTTTGGTTTTCTGTTTCTTACTTTTCTTCCCTCAGTTTTTCTGGCAACATCTCTATATTGCTGAGTTTGTTGTTCCTGACTGCCGCCCTCTGCTGCATTTGCAACCTGCATTTTATACTCTATTCCCCAAATAATGACCCCGCTCCCTGAGATGACAAAGTGCCACAATAACCATCCATTAGCAGGGCTTGTGTAAGGACTTCTCTAGGATACACACTTGGGAATGGGGATCACGGGGCCATAAATACTGTGCTTAATTTAAGGAAATGCTAACAGATCCTCAGCTGTCCTCTGTTCTGATTAGAAAACACTAATAAAGCAAAACTCCACCCTTCCTTACCTAAAGAGAGAGTAACCTATAGCCTTGCTACTCTAAGTGGAAGCTCCATGGAGGGGCAGCATCACCTGGGAACTTGTTAGAAATGCAGAATCTTGGGGCACCTGGGTGGCTCAGTCATTAAGTGGCTGCCTTTTGCTCAGGTCATCATCCCAGGGTCCTGGGATCGAGCCCCACATTGGGCTCCCTGCTCAGCAGGAAGCCTGCTTCTCCCTCTCCCATTCCCTCTGCCTGTAGTTCCGTCTCTCTGTGTCTCTCTCTGTCAAATCAATTTTAAAAATCTTCCAAAAAAAAAAAAAAAAAAGAAATGCAGAATCTTGGGTTCATCCCAGACTTACTGACTGATCTAATACTAATTCATAATACCCACTGCAGTTTGACAAGCTCTACATAATGAAGGGCGAGGGGCTCATGTGGCAGTTCTTCTAGGGCCACACTAACACGATAGCCACTAGGCACATATGGCCATGTCAACTAAAGCTAATAAAGATGATAAAAATGAGGGCACCTTGGTGGCTCACCAGTTAAGCATCTGCTGTCAGCTCAGGTCATGATCCCAGGGTCCGGGGACTGACCACTGCATCAGGCTCCCTGCGTGGCAGGGAGTCTGCTTCTTCCTCTGCCCCTCTCCCCAGTGTGTGGTCTCTCTCAAATGAATAGATAAAAATTTAAAAAATGATATAAATTGGGGCACCTGGGTGGCTCAGTGGGTTAAAGCCTCTGCTTTCGGCTCAGGTCATGATCCCAGGGTCCTGGGATCAAGTCCCACATGGGGCTCTCTGCTCAGCAGGGAGCCTGCTTCCCCCCCTCTCTCTGCCTGCCTCTCTGCCTACTTGTGATCTCTGTCTGTCAAATAAATAAAATCTTTTAAAAAATGATATAAATTGAAAAATTCAGGTCTTTGGTCACATTTGCATTTTTTGGCCATGTTCACCACATGTCGAGTGCTCTGGCTACTTGTGGCTGGTGTCTACGACACTGGATAGTGCAGGTATAGGAAGTTTCTGGCACCACAAAGAGTTCTACTGGACAGTGCTGCCTGAGGAGGTAACGGTTCTCATTGGAATCAACCAGAAGCTTTTTAAAAAACCAACCCATTTCTTATTGAGCTATATCAGAGAAAATAAAAAGCACAAATATTAAATATTCACTTCAGTGAGTATTGACAAGTCACCCAATCGAGATATAGAGTATTTCCATCACTCCACAGAATTACTTTGGGCCCCTTTCCAGGGCATTCGCTCCATTCCAGAGGCCACTACGGATTTCCATCATTGCACATTCATTTTGCCTACTCCTAGATTTCATATAGATTTATACAGTGTGTACTCTTTTCTGTCTGGCTTGTTACATTCAGTATAACATCTGACATTCATCCATTCATCCATGTTGGTGTGTGCATCCACAGTTCATTTTTATTTGTAGTTAGTACTCCATTTGTTGAATGAATGTACTAAGGTTTGTTATCTGCTCATCTCCCGACAGACATTTGGGTTGCCTGGAGTTGTGGCCGTTACAAATAAAGCTAAAGATTTCCTGCCCTAATTCTCTCTCCTCTCCTCACCTCCTGCAACTCCAATTATACATCTATTAGTCCTCTAGGTCACTGGGGTTCTTCAGTTTTTCTCATTCTTCTTGTCCTTTCTGTCCTTTACTTTGTAGAACTTCTATTAACCCGGTCCTCAAATTAACTGATCCTTTATTCAGCTGGTTCCAATCTAAACTAAATACATCCAGCGAAACCTTGTCTTCATCTACTTTTGACTTCTAGAATTTCCATGTGGTCCTTTTCTAGATTTTTCTGTATCTTCCCTAAAATATCCCCATGGCTTCCATTGTATTCATCTTTTCTCTTAAATTCCTTAACATATTTATAATGGCTATTTTAATGTTCTTGTCTGCTGATTCTAATGTCTGGATGGTCTTTGGGTCTTCTTTTTTCTCTTGGCTATGGATTGTATTTTCCTGGGTTTTGGAATGTCTTGCGGGTTTTAATTCCATGTTGGACACTGCGTAGAGAACATGTTATTTGTTTTATTTTGTGTAGTCTCAATACATTTAAGCCTTTTATTCCAGGAGGCAGCTAGATGAGGGCTATTTATTTTGAGTTTTCTAAGTACTGAGGCGAGCTGGGGCGGGGGAGCAGTTTTAATTAGTTGAGTTTTTTCTCTGCCTTCAAATGGGATCGAGGAGGTCTCACTTTGCCCTCGAGCCATCCCTCCAACTTCCTGCATGACCCCCTCCTCCTGGCGAGGACTAATTTCTTTGATGTTGTCATTATTTGGATTAGAGTGGGCTGGATTGTTAGCTGTAGATGTTTTTGGTTTATCTATGCATTCAGCTCCAGTGGGCCCACAGATCTGAGCACCATGAGACCATGGATAGCTCATATGCTTGCTAGCCCTGTCTCTGTTGCAACTTCTGCCACTTCTCCAAAACAATTCCTAGATATAGAAAGGAAAACTATTGTGTTGAGCAATTTATTTGTTGGGGGCTCGTTGTGATTCCAAGAACTACTGACAGCGCATCCTGTGATAAAATGCTTGCCTGGTTTCTTATCTGAGCAAAGTCTCTCCATCCATGACAGGCCTGTGCCTCCAGCCATGTGCCCCCAGGTCAGGCATTTACCCCCAGGTATAAAGGCATTCATGGCTCTTTGCTCACTTATGATGAACTCATCACTCTCCAGTATTTAGTTCCTTAAAGCTCCTTTGTGTCCACTGCTCTTCAGTAATGTTACAGGAAAGTATTAGGGTGTGGTTTGTTTTTTTTTTCCATTTTTAACATTGCTGTATCAAGGAAGCATGGACTTTTGCAGCCTTCAACATCCTAACTGGAAGAGAAACTCCACCTTGGAGATTTAAAAAAAAATCCCGGTGCCTGAATGTACCCCAGATCAAGTAAATCAGAATCTCTGGAAGTGAGACTCAGGTGTGTGTTTTCTAAGGCTCCCCAAATGAGTCCAACATGCAGCTTAGGCCAGTAACCACTGATTGTGGCTCAGAATTCTGTAACAACCTCCTTTGTGAGTTAAATAATTGATTTTGAAATCTTCTTTACAACACTTGCAATTTCTGGAAGCCTTCTGACAGTCTTGTCTCTGGGACTGTTTTCTTACCTATAAAGTGCTGGCTATTGGAATATTATAATTTGCCAGTTTTCTCTGAGAATATGTTATTATTACAACTATTATGGCAGGCGAGAATTCTACCACTGAACCACCAATGCTATTACAACTATTATGATTGTTGTTGTTATCATTATTATTGGAGAGGTCTGAGTCTGAAGGCCCGTGAAGCTGGGGGATCGCTAAGGGAAGGAGACCCCCTATTGGACCTACAAAGCTGTAATTACTCACTTTTCAACACAGGTGGGGCCACTAGTGGTGGCCCAGAACCCCAGCACAATAAAGATGATGGATGTGACCAGCAATGAGGTCCCCAGATTGACCAGGGCCATCAAGGAGGCCACCTGGATATAGTTGTCTTCTCCAGCCTTGTAGGAGGAGAAGTTGATGGTGGTGCCCATGCCCAGGCCCAGGGAATAGAGCACATGGCCTCCTGCCTGACGCCACAGGTCCAGGGAGGCCCAGGCTGAGAGCTGTGGATGGGGATGAGAGAGAGAGAGAGGTTTGGGGTTGAGCTTGAGAGTGGACCCATTGGTGAAGTGGAAGAGTGATGAGCTGGGGTAAAGAGCAGGGGGATGAGGAAGAGGCTGGGGGCAGAAAGGAAGACGTCGGAGAAGGGGAGTCACTGAAGGACTGGGGAGTTGGGGGAGGGACAGGGTTTGGAGACCCCAGCCTTACCTCTGTGGTCACCATATGTCTGAGGCTGGCAACGGCACCCTCCAAGAAGAGACTTTGGATGAGGAAGCAGAGGAGGAGGATGCAGGGAAGGAACACCGTGAACACCAGGATCTGGCCAGGTGGGTCAGGACAGAAACCGGAAGTCAGGAGAAGCGGGGATGGGGGCGGTTCAGAGGCAAGCACTAACAGGGAACACAGGTCAGCAGGAGGAGAGATGGGCATGAGCTGGCTTAAGGTGGTCTGGTGGAACAGGAGGGAGCCGTAGGAGGATTATTCTAGGGAGACAACAGTGTTGTTGGGGGGAATATCCGCCAATGAGCTGCTCCGAAGTGAGGGATGAGATCCCAAGTAAAAATGGTTTTGATTGGTGGGGCGGCTGGACGTCATTCACTTGTTGGCCTGGGTTTCCGGTCTGTGCCTGAGTTAGGGCCGCATGAAACAGCATCGTAGGTGATGGGGGAGGAACCCCAGCTGAGCAGAGATTTTCACACACTGAAATGAATTTTCCACGTAAGGAGAATATGATGCAGGTGCCAGAGGCACGGGCTGGAAGTATGGATTGGAAGAAAATAAATGGGAAATTCTGGACAGGAGCCGGTGGCAATCAGCTCTTTCAGGGATTAACAGGCGCTGTTAACGCGCAGGCAGGTGCAGGATGCAAGGCTCACGGGGAGAGGCCGCGGTCTGCTCTGGAAGGTGCCCACTGCTATGCCTTGGGGGTGTGGGATGGTGAGGAGCGAGCTGGGTCAGTACAAAGCCCCATTCCGGCCACGAGTGGGAGGGAAGTAGTTCTTTGTGAGACAACTGGTGGCTGCCACAGCTTGGGGAGAGTACGGCACCTTCCTCAGGACCTGGGTGGTGGAGCCAGTCCTCTAGGAGTGGGGGAGGGTCACGGGGATTAGAGAAGAGGTGTCAACAGGAAGGAGTTGGACGGCGTCGGGGCAGGAAGCCGGATACTTGGATTTGCAAACGTGAAGGGGTAGAGGAGTCTGCGGTCAGGGTGGCTCACCAGCACTGAAGTCTTTAGCCCTGTGATCATGATTAAGAAGAGGATGCACCAGGCTGCAAAGATGCCCAGGGTGAGCTGCATGACGAGGGTCTCGACCCCTTCCTCAATATGGCCTGAGGCACTCAGGGTGCTACGGTACCAGAAGTACTGGTGGGACACCGTCCGGAGGCAAGAGAGGTCTGGGGAGCACGCAGGCGCTTAGGCACCGCCTCACTCGGTGTCTTGGCCCTGCTCTTTGCCCCCTCTTTGGGCTCTCATTCCCCATCTCTTGCTCCCTGGTGCCCTTGCCTCCCGTGGCCCTGCCGGCCTTTTCTCTCCCTCTCCTCACCAGTGACATTGATGGTCTTCACCAGTGGGCACTGGTTCCAGGGCAGGGAGTTATCGAAGGAGTTGCCCAGGTAGGAAATGCTCCAGGTGATGATGACACTGTGATACAAGCTTATCAAGATGCACACCTAGGGGTGGACACGGTGGGCCTGAGGGACAGGATGGACAGAGACAGGGGAGCTGGACACCACAAGGGCTGAGTGGGAATGCCTCTTGGCTGGGCCCCTCATTCACCAATATGCTAGCGTATCCTATGCCGCCCAGCCAGGGGACGAGCTGCTTCCAGACCCGGATGTTGTCCACACGCAGCCAATGCCCCATGATCATCTCCATGTATAAGAGGGGAATCCCGAACAAGCAGAGCATGAAGAAGTACATCAGGATAAAGTTTCCTGAAGGAGGGAGCCAGGAGCTGTGATCAGGCAGCCAGGAGTCCCGGCCCCCCTCCTCTTCATCCCCTAGAACTCTCTCCACCCTGCACCCAGGACCCAGGAGTCTGGGCTCCAAGCCTTAACACTCCTTCCCGAAACTCAGGACCCGGGCCCCTGGCCTCACCTCCTCCATTCCGATGACACAGGTAGGGGAAGCGCCATACGCTGCCCAGCCCAATGGAGAAGGCCACCTGCATCAAGATGTTCTTGGTTCGTTTCATCTGAGCAAAGTAGTTTTGGGTCTTGGTGGCCAGAATCTCCCTGGCTGTGAGCTTCCAGGACGGTAATGAGGAATTTCTGGGTTGTGTGTAAGTCTTTTCTTCTGAGAGTTCAATGGACCCCATGACTTTCTTCTTACAGGCCAGCCTGAGGGAATCTTGGGGTCACCAAGAAGAACCGACTTTAAGGTCTTTGTCTCAGAGACCAGCCTGTAAAAGTTCAGGACAGCAGGGTTTTAGAGCAAACAAAGGGACAGAATTTAATTCTTGGTCCTTCTCACTGGTTGAACAAATAACTTCATCTCTGAGACTCAGGTTAGTTTTTTTTCCCCCTCATCTAACAAATAGTCGAATTTCAAAATATTTAATAACTGTTACAGTGTGAGCACCAATCGGGAGGACATTCCAGCACTCAGGCTCCTCTCCTTTCTCTTTCTGGTCTATTTGGCCCAGCTAATGCACACAGGGCTCTGGGCCAGCAGTTCTCAAACCTATGATAACCACAAAACCTCAAAACACACAGACTCCTGCCTTTCCATCTGCCAGCCTCACTCTTCCAGACTGATTCAGTAGATCTAAGGTGGAGTCTAGAGGATTGGTAGAATTCGAAAGCTTCCTTGGGGTTCCATTTCAGGAAAGGCAGCATAAAGTTTCTGTGGAACCATGCCTCTGTGACCATGGCCAAGAAAGAAACATTTAAGGTCTTTGGAAATTGTCCTAAGGGCATGCAGCCAATGAAGAAACATTTATTCAAGAAAATCTGGTAAAACTCACTAAGAACAGTGAAGAGTCAGTGGCATTGGGCCCGCAGCCTGCTCCCACTCTCCTTCCTCCTGGCCTAGTGCTATGGAAACTCCACAGGGTTCCCCCTCTCCCCAGATCACACTCAGAGGCTACGTCATTTTTCCAGAAAGGGCAGACCACCAGCATTTCGCATTTCTTTTTGGCGACGTGTTGCAGACACTAAATTTCAGGCAAGTGTGGTACAAGTGAAAGTCAGGAGCACCCTTCTACTCGCACATGAGCCCAGAAATGTTTCCCAGAAGAACTAACTTCATTTGAAGCAGAGTCTGAGGAAGTTGAAGCCTGAGGGCTAAGGGCACGCTCAAAATCAGCGGAGGTTTTGGTGGTAGCAATTGAGAGGAGGCTGGTAACTTCATGAAGACATAAGGTAAATGGTTACATACGAGACAGAACTAAGAAAAGAGACAGGTAAGAAGATCCCTTCTGGGGTCAGAACAAACCTCAAACGTTGAGTTCAAACACTACTCCTAGAAAGTAGACTGAATTTAATTGCATCACATTGTGGAACAATTTGTGCATCAGACCATTGTCAAAAACAACAGAGTCATTGGCTGGAAATTCATGGGTCCTAAAAATGAGGACGCAATAAAGACAGAGTTTTGTCATCAGAAGCCCTGTGGCACAGGAAATACTACAGTAGATTCCTCTGTAAGAGGGGACATTATCCTAGATGGAAGGTTAGACGTGCAGAAAGGAATTGACAGTAATGAAAACGTAAGTCTGTGGATAAAATGGAGACTGCACAGGAACACAAACAGTAACATCTTACTTGGTATTAATTAAGTAAAGAATAAGAATTACATGACATCAAAGATTCAGAGGGCGGCAAATGGAATAGAATTACAAGTACTTTGTGTTTTCCAGGAAGGGGATAAAAGTACTGCAAGTAGAGATGCAAGCCCCCGCTGACCCCACAATCCAGACATAGGGCTCTGAGGGGCTTCTGACCAGAGTCACAGGGCCCTTAGCTACTGTTGAAGGAACCTGTAAAATTGTCTCAGGATATACCATCAAATTATCTCTTGAAAAGTCTGTGGGATGCTGTTCTGCCCACGATAACAAATCTCACGGGTGGTGATTGCAAGAAAATATAATAATTTGCAGCTTAGCAGTAACCACAGGATGTAGAACTTCTGTCTTTGTACTCTAGAGATGACATCACTAATGCAGTCTGCCCAGAGTGGTTTCCAGTTCCGGGGCCCTAAAGCAGAGCAACCACGCCACAACAGCTGCACTGAAACCAGACAGGAACATGCCAGAAGGGACGGGATAGTCAAGGAAGGGAATAGAGGGGCGTCCAGGTGGCTCAGTCGGTTAAACATCTGCCTTCAGCTCACATCATGATCCCTGGGGTCCTGGGATTGAGCCCCACATCGGGCTCCCTGCTCAGCAGAAAGCCTGCTTCTCCCTCTCCCTCCTGCTCTGCCTACTTGTGCTCTCCCTCAATCTCTCTGTTAAATAAATAAAATCTTTGTTTTTTAAAGATTTTATTTATTTATTTGACAGGCAGAGATCACAAGCAGGCAGAGAGGCAGTCAGAGAGAGAGGAGGAAACAGGCTCTCCGCAGAGCAGAGAGCCCAATGTGGGGTTTGATCCCAGGATCCTGCAATCATGACCTGAGCCAAAGGCAGAGGCTTTAACTCACTGAGCCAACCAGGTGCCCCAATAGATAAAATCTTAAAAAAAAAAAAAGAAAGGGAATAGAGTTGACCCAATCTTTAATTAATCAATCATGATCTAAGACCCTGAATTTTCATCCTTTAAAAACCCTTGCTTGCAATGACATCAGATAAAGGCCTACTATCTGAAATCTATAAAGAACTTACCAAACTCAACACCCAAAGAATAATCCAATCAAGAAATGGGCAGAAGGGGACGCCTGGGTGGCTCAGTTGGTTAAGCAGCTGCCTTCGGCTCAGGTCATGATTCCAGCGTCCTGGGATCGAGTCCCGCATCGGGCTCCTTGCTCAGCAGGAGCCTGCTTCTCCCTCTGCCTCTGCCTGCCATTCTGTCTGCCTGTGCTTGCTCTCTCTCCCTCTCTCTCTGACAAATAAATAAAATAAAAAAAAAAAGGGGGCGCCTGGGTGGCTCAGTGGGTTAAGCCGCTGCCTTCGGCTCAGGTCATGATCTCAGGGTCCTGGGATCGAGTCCCGCATCGGGCTCTCTGCTCAGCAGGGAGCTTGCTTCCCTTCCTCTCTCTCTGCCTGCCTCTCTGCCTACTTGTGATCTCTGTCTGTCAAATAAATAAATAAAATCTTTAAAAAAAAAAAAAAGATGACAGCCAAATGGCCAACAGACACATGAAAAGTACTCAACATCACTCAGCATCAGGGAAATACAAATCAAAACCACAGTGAGATCCCACCTCACACCAGTCAGAATGGCTAAAATTAACAAGTCAGGAAACGACAGATGCTGGTGAGGATGCGGAGAAAGGGGAAACCTCCTACACTGTTGGTGGGAATGCCACCTGGTGCAGCCACTCTGGAAAGCAGGATGGAGGTTCCTCAGAAAGTTGAAAATAGAGCTACCCTACGACCCAGCCACTGCATTACTGAGTATTTACCCTACAGATACAAATGTAGTGATCTAAAGGGGCACATGGCCCCCAGTGTTTATAGCAGCAATGTCCACAATAGCCAAACTATGGAAAGAACCTAGATATTCATCAACAGATGAATGGATAAAGAAGATGTGGTATATATACACAATGGAATACTATGCAGCCATCAAAACCCCCAAAATCTTACCATTTGCAACAAAATGGATGGAACTAGAGGCCATTATGCTAAGTGAAATAAGTGAAATCGAGAAAGATAATTATCATGTGATCTCACTGATATGAGGCATTTGAGAAACAAGACAGGACCACAGGAGAAGGGAGGGAAAATGGAAACAAGACAAAACCAGAGAGGGAGACAAACCATAAGAGACTCTTAATTTTAGGAACAAACTGAGGGTTCCTGGAGGGGAGGGGTTTAGAGGAATGGGGTGGCTGGGTGATGGACATTGGGGAGGGTATGTGCTATGGTGAATGTTGTGAATTGTGTAAGATGAATTACAGACTTGTAACCCTGAAATAAGCAATACATTATATGTTAATTAAAAAAAAAAAAACACCTGCTTGCAAGCTATTGGGAAGTTTGGGACTTTTCACCATTAGCTCCTGGTTCTCCTGGGTGGCACCACACCAGTAAATTCTTGGTGCCAGTTTTTATTGGCTTGTTTAGCATCAGGTGGACAAACTCTCATTTGGTTCGCTTACAGTACCAATAAACATTATCTGATAAAATGTATGCATAATTATTATCTAGGGGAATCCTTAAAAGAATAACAAAAATGTTGGGGCACCTGGGTGGCTCAGTGGGTTAAGCCTCTGCCTTCAGCTCAGGTCATGATCTCAGGGTCCTTGGATTGGACCCCGCATTGGGCTCTCTGCTCAGCAGGGAGCCTGCTTCCCGCCCCCTCCCCCCCGGCCTGCCTCTCTGCCTACTTGTGATCTCTCTGTAAAACCAATAAATAAAATCTTTAAAATAAATAACCAAAAAGTATAATTTCTAAGCTATAGGAAAGAGAAAAATAGACTAATAAAAACAAGGAATGCACGAAGAATTCAAGAGAAGAAAAAATAATATAGATTATATATGACAGGTACAAAATATCTCATTAAATGGTAGATTTAAACCTAAACAGATCAGGATTTGTGTTAAATGTAAATGGACTGGGGCGCCTGGGTGGCTCAGTGGGTTAAGCTGCTGCCTTCGGCTCAGGTCATGATCTCAGGGTCCTGGGATCGAGCCCCGCATTGGGCTCTCTGCTCAGCGGGGAGCCTGCTTCCTCCTCTCTCTCTGCCTGCCTCTCTGCCTGCTTATGATCTCTGTCTGTCAAATAAATAAATAAATAAATAAAATCTTTAAAAAAAATGTAAATGGACTGAATGCTCCAATTAAAAATGAGTTTTCAGACTCAATAAAAAACCAAAGTAAGACTAAATGCTGTTTACAAGAGACATCTAAAATGTAAGATTTGGAGCCTGCTTCCCCCTCTCTCTCTGCCTGCCTCTCTGCCTACTAGTGATCTCTCTCTGTCAAATAAATAGTAAATAAAATCTTAAAAAAAATAAAATGTAAGATTTTGGAATAGTTAAAAGTAAAGAAGATGGAAAATAGTACTTCATAAAAACTCTACCCAAAAGAAAGCTTGTATAGCTTTACCAATATATTAATATATAGTTTTTACAAATTAAATTATACTATTAATGTTCACATATACTTAATATTTATAAATATATCAACATGTATTTAATATTTAAGGTAAACTTTCCAGACATAAAGAGGGAAATTTAACAATGATAAAAAGTTCCATTTGCTGGGAAGACATGAATTCTCAAATGTTATGCTTCTCCTAATATGACCTCAAAATGAAGGAATTTGATAGAATCTACTTATCTTAGGCATAACACATAAAAAGTAAAAATTCATTTAGGATATGGAAGATCTGAACAACTTAATAGTACATTTGACCTAATGAATGTATATGGATATGCACACACACACACATAACTATATTCAGTAACTGCAGAATATGTATTTTTAAGAACAGACTGAACATGGGCACCTACATGGCTCAGCTGGTTAAGCACTGCCTTCAGCTCAGGTCGTGATCCTGGGTCCTGGGATCAAGCCCTGCATTAGGTTTCTTGCTCAGCGGGGAGTCTGCTTCTCCCTCTCCCACTACCCCTCGCTTCTGCTTGTGCTCTCTCAAATAAATAAAATCTTAAAAAAAAGAATATGCTAAACAATTACAAAAAAATCAACCATCTTCTCTATAAAACAAATCTCAACAATTTCAAAGAATCACAGTTGCACAGAGTACACTTCTGACCACATGTAATTAAGCTAGAAATTTACAGCAAGAATTAGTTTTTAAGTTCCTATGTTGTGGGTGCCTGGGTGGCTCAGTGGGCTAAGCCTCTGCCTTCAGCTTGGCTCATGATCTCAGGGTCCTGGGATCAAGTCCCACATTGGGCTCTCTGCTCAGCAGGGAGTCTGCTTCCCCCTCTCTTTCTGCCTGCCTCTCTGCCTACTTGTGATCTCCCTGTCAAGTAAATAAATAAAATCTTAAAACAAAACAAAACAAAGTTCCTATGTTTGGATATTAAAAACCACATTTTAAAATAACCAATGGTTAAAGAATTTATTATAATGGACATCAGAAAATATTTTGAACAGGATGATAATGAAAATACTACATACCAAAACATGGGGGGGGTACCTCGGTGGCTCAGTGGATGGAGCGAGCAACTCTTGATCTGGGGCCTACACTGGGTGTAGAGATTGCTAAAAATAAATAAACAAACTTTTAAAAATGGGATGCGGGGCGCCTGGGTGGCTCAGTGGGTTAAGCCGCTGCCTTCGGCTCAGGTCATGATCTCAGGGTCCTGGGATCGAGCCCCACATCGGGCTCTCTGCTCAGCGGGGAGCCTGCTTCCTCCTCTCTCTCTGCCTGCCTCTCTGCCTGCTTGTGATCTCTCTGTCAAATAAATAATAAATAAGATCTTTTAAAAAAAAATAAAAATGGGATGCAAATAAAGCCATATATTAGAAATTTTAAAAATATTAAAATTAATCAGCAGATACTCCATCCCTGGAAATTAGAAAATAATAGCAAAATAAATCCCAAAATGAAGAAGGCAGGAAATAATAAAGTTAACAGGAGAAATTAACAAGATGGAGGATAACATACAATAGAGAAGATCAACAAAATCAAAGGTTGGTTCTTTATTTTTTTAAGATTCAATTTATTTGAGACAGTATGTAAGCAGGGGGAGGGGCAGAGGAAGAGGAAGAGAATCTCCAGCAGACTCCGTGCTGAGCACAAAGCCCGATGTGGGGCTTGATCCCACAACCCTGAGATCATGACCTGAACTGAAACCGAGAGTCAGAGGCTTAACTGACTGAGCCACCTATGGACCCCAAAGGTCGGTTCTTTGTGTCTTTAAGACAAATAAATTTGATAAAAATCTCTAATAGGACTTGCCAAGAAATAAAGAGAGAAAGCACAAACAACCATTGTTGGAATAAAAAAGCATCATCATCATAAATCCTGTAGTTATTGAAAACATAATCAAACACTCCAGTAAAGAATTCTATGCCTGTAAGTTTTGGGGAAAATAACACTTATGCAAGAAGAAATAGAAATTCTGAATTGTTCTACAGATTTTATTTAAAAAATTTTTATTTTTAAAAATATTTAGTTATTTAAGAAATCTCTCTGCCCAACATGGGGCTCGAACTCACTACCCTGAAATCAAGAGTCGCATGGCCCTATGACTGAGCCAGCCAGCTGCCCCTGTTTTATAAATTTTTAATAAACTACTTCTGTAATTAGTTACTTTCCTCCAAAGAAAATTTCAGGAGCTAATGATTTCACTCATGAATTGTACTAAACATTTAAGAAATAACTACTACCAATCTTGCATAAAACCTTCCAGGATAGGAAAAGTGGCGAGACCAGCATAACCTTAATACCAAAATCTAGCCAAGGGAATAATGAAAAACAAAATCACATATCAGCGTCAATCATGAACACTGATAAAAATGTCTCAAAATACTGGCAAGTCAAATCCACCAATGTATAAAGACAATTTCACAACACAACTGTGTTGA
Source organism: Lutra lutra (assembly GCF_902655055.1). Lineage (NCBI taxonomy): Eukaryota > Metazoa > Chordata > Mammalia > Carnivora > Mustelidae > Lutra > Lutra lutra. The sequence goes on from NC_062294.1 coordinate 52,451,821, forward strand.
GTTTATTCCAATAATATGAGCGGGGGGGGGTGTTAGAAGTAAAAAATTAATCAATGATAACATAATATAGGATAAAAATAATACAATCATTCGTTTGTGGAAATATATTACAAAACCTAGTAATAACCATTTATTTAAAAAGAAAAAAACAACTTGAGGAAACTAGGACTAGAAAGGAACATCTTTAATTTCATAGAGGTTATTTACCAAAAAAGCTTACAGCATCCGCTGTACTTAAGGATAAAATGTTAAAGGCTTTCCCTTGGAGTTTGGGAATAAGACAAGGAAGCCCACTCCCGTCCCTTCTAGTCACACTGGATTTAAAGTTTAGGCTGATTGGGTGCCTGGGGGGCTCAGTTGTTAAGCCTGCCTTCAGCTCAGGTCATGATCCCAGCATCCTGGGATCAAGCCTCTAGTCGGACTCCCAGCTCAGCAGGAAGCCTACTTCTTCCACTCCCACTCCCCCTACTTATGTTCCCTCTCTCTCTCTCTGTCAAATAAATAAAATCTTAAAAAAATAATAAAGTATGGGGCACCTGGGTGGTTCAGTAGGTTAAGCCTCTGCCTTTGGCTCAGGTCATGATCTCAGGGTCCTGGGATCGAGCCCCAAGTTGGGCTCTCTGCTCAGCGGGGAGCCTGCTTCCCCCTCTCTCTCTGCCTATTTGTGATCTCTCTATCAAATAAATAAATAAAACCTTTAAAAAAAATAAAGTTTAGGTTGATTGATAGCATTCATGGTTCCAAATCTTCAGTTTATCCTATACCCATCCCCTTCGAAATGTGATTCTGCAGTTCCTCTCACTAATGAGGCCATCATCTACTTTCCTACCCCTTGAATCAGGGTTGCTATTCAGAGTCTAGCCTGCAAAAGACCTTTCTTGCTGCTGCCCACTCTCTTACACTTTTGCTAACCCCATGAGGATATATCTATGCTAATTTGCTGGAAAACGAGACACGTAAATCCGAGCTGAGCTGAATCACTCCAGTGGTCTCAGCACAAACTCGCCTAGACCAGTCAACTGCCTGCCAACTCCCTTACATACTAGTTGAGCCCAGCCTAATGGTGCTTTGAGGTAAAATAATGACTCATGAGTTATAAAAATAAATTCCTGTTGTTTTAAGCCACTGGATTTTGAGGTGGCTTGTAATGCAGCATTTTGGTGGCAACAGATAATTGGTACAAGGTCCTAGCAAGTGCAATAAGATTTTTTCAAGTGTAAAGTTTGGAAAATAAGAATTAAAAATGTCATTATTTACAGATACAGTTGTGTATGTAAAAAATAAAACAGAATCTCTAAATACATTTTTAGGACAAATAAGTGAGTTTAGCAAGGTGGCTGGTACTGGAGTTAATGGAATAGAATTAATAGCATTTCTAGATACTAGCAGGAAATAAATAGGTAATGAAAAAAATTTAAGGTAACATTTATAATAACATTAAGATATTTCAAGTGTTCAGGAATAAACCTAACAACAGAAAGATGAGACTTCTATAAGAAAACCTATAAAGGGTTATTACAGAGAAGAAAAAGTGTTTTATTTTAAGAGAAGTAAAAGTTTTAAATAAATGGAGAGATATTTCATGTCAACTGAGAGTATTGTGAAAATGACAGTGTTAAATAACTAGGATGGGCAACTGTATTGTCATAGAAAACAATGAAATTTGATCATTATCTCACATTGTACAAAAATTAATTCATGAGATTTTAAAAAGAAAGGCATATTCATAAAACTTCTAAAGAGGTTAGGTTAGGAAAGATATCAGAAACAGGACTTAGAAAACACTAAACATAAATGAAACAACAGATAAACATTAGAATTCAGGACATCCGTTCATCAAGAGGCAGCATTAAAAATGTCAAAAGCCACAGAGCAGAAAAAATCTGCCACACATATAGCTGATAGAGGGTTTGTATTTTTTCAAATCCAGAACCTATAAAAAGCTCCTACAAATTAGTAAGAAAAGTATAAATAACCCAGTAGAAAATTGCTCAGAAAATGTAAAGTGCAAAAAAGGGGTTTGTTCAGCGAAGTGGTTCTCCAAATGTCCAGTGAACATCTGAGAGGGGTCGAGCTATTTAACCAGAAGAGAAATGTGATTAAAACCGCACGGAGGGGCCGCTCCTCCATATCAGTCAGGCTGGCTAGAACGAAAAGGCCAAGAACACCAAATATTGACAAGACTAAGGAGCCATGGGGAATATTACACACTGCTGGTAGGGATGGAAACTGACAAAGTTATTATTATTTTTTTTTTTTTTGAGAGATGGGCTGGCCATTTTCTATTAAGATTGAAAGTGTACCTATCCCAACAACAGCAATTTCAGTCCCAGGCATAATTGCAACAAAACTGTATGCGCATGTGCACCAAAGTACACATACGGGAATTTCCTTAACAGCACTATCTGCAACCCCAAAAGGAAACCATCAGGAAGTCCAAATACACACACACACACACACCACACACACACATGCACCACACACCACACACGCAGTGATATAACCAGTATGAAAGAATACTACACAGTGGGGCGCCTGGGTGGCTCAGTGGGTTAAGCCTCTGCCTTCGGCTCAGGTCATGATCTCAGAGTCCTGGAATGGAGCCCCACATCAGGCTCTCTGCTCAGCGGGGAGCCCGCTTCCCCCTCTCTCCCTGCCTGCCTCTCTGCCTACTTGTGATCTCTCTCTGTCAAATAAATAAAAATAAAAAAGAATACTACACAGCAAAGGGGGAAAAAAAGCGAGCTACAGCTACACTTAACAACATGGATGAATCCCCAAAACTTAATATTCAGCCAAAGAAGATATATCCTAAATAATATGTGTCATAGGATTCTGTTTATATCAAAATCCAAAAAAAAAAAAAAAGGCAAAATTAAAGCGTTTAGGGTCACACATGGAGGTGGTAAAACCACAAATAAAAACAAAGAAGGGACAACCTTAAGTGTCAAGAGTGGGGATTCCCGGGGCGCCTGGGTGGCTCAGTGGGTTAAAGCCTCTGCCTTCGGCTCAGGTCATGATCCCAGGGTTCTGGGATCGAGCCCCGCATCGGGCTCTCTGCTCAGCAGGGAGCCTGCTTCCTCCTCTCTCTCTGCCTACTTGTGATCTGTGTCTGTCAAATAAATAAATAAAATATTAAAAAAAAAAAAAGAGTGGGGATTCCCACCTGAGGGGCAGGAGAGGTTGGTGTTTGGAAGAGCTGATGTTCTTTTTCTGATTAGGATAGTTGGGATGTTTGCTTTATAAGTCATTGAGCAGAGCATTTCAGTTTTATATACTTTTGTGAATATGTATAATATTTTATAATAAAAAAGAAAGGTATATAGGTGTGCAAGAATATAATAAAGTCTCTAAAACCTACTTGTAGGTGAAAAGTCACAGAATGTCAAACGTATGATACCATTTGTATCATGTAAAAAAATCCATATAAAAAAATGACACATTCAGGGCACCTGGGTGGCTCAGTGGGTTAAAGCCTCTGACTTTGGCCCAGGTCATGATCCCAGGGTCCTGGGATGGAGCCCCACATCGGGCTCTCTGCTCAGCAGGGAGCCTGCTTCCCTTCCTCTCTCTCTGCCTGCCTCTGCCTACTTGTGATCTCTGTCAAATAAATAAATAAAATCTTTTAAAAAAATGACACATTCTAAGTATTCATACATATGAACGTAAATGCATAGAGAATTCTAGGTTTTCTTTCTCACACAACACCCCCCCTACTGCCCCTTCCCATCCTCCCTCACCCAGATAACTTTTACTCATCATTGGTGTCTCCTCTCAGATCTCACTTCCTCCAGGAAGACAACCTTGATCACCTTTGCCACTTTCCTGCTCCGTTGCCCACTATGTAGTTGGAACTCCCCAGAGGTGTCTCGAGGTTTTAATACACCTTATACATAAAAACACCCTTTTGCATGTCTAGTCCAATCCCTCCAGTAGCCCCTTCTGGGGATGTCCTGATTAAAATGATTCCACAAACCCCAGGCTTTTTCTCTCACTAGAATAGCCTTTCTTTGTCAGGTACCCAGTTTCCAATTATGGGTTGGGAAATGTGTGGCCCCTCTCACAGCCCACTGCCCAGACTCCAGCCAGAGGGGCAGTCAGTTACCCTCCCCTGCAAATGCCTTCTAGCTCCTGTGTGGGCAGTCCCGGCACCAGCATCAGCTTCTGTACCAAAGCAGCACACGCTCCAGCTCAGTTCAGCCTGGTGACTTGAGAAGACGGCTCAGGGTTGACGCTATTTGTAAGGTGGGCCATTTGGCCTCTCCTTAAGTTTTGAGGTTTTAGTTGCAAACTCAGGTGCAAAATTTACACAATCTTAAAAGACACCATGATTTAAAGTGTTTGCTGTCTTTAGTCTTTCTTTTTGCTGGGATTCCCTTTAGGTTTTGGAAGGAGGCACAGCCCATTCTATAAATTGGGTATTATCATACTATACGTATATATGAGTATTTTACACACACGTATTTCTTACAAACTGGATATTACTAATATATATTATGTACTGGATAATGTTAGCTATATATATATTAATAGATACTCAATGAACATATGTTTAGGTATTACTTACAAATTGCAGGTAATTGCAAATTAGATTATATCTAATCTCCAATATGTCAAGAGTGTTTTCCTATGTGATATCCTTTAAAAATATTATCTTTAATGGGTACATAATATTCCAGCATCACTGTATAAACCCGACCAAGTCGATCATTGGCTCAGATCTTCTGGAGGGGACTCAGCCCTGTCTAGCTTCACACCCAAGACCCTTCCTCAAGGGTGGCTCCTTCCCGCTCTTCCCAATCCCACTCTACCTGCAGCTGTGGTCATCCCCTATCACCCTATCAAGGCTTTGTACCTGCAACTCACTCTACTGCCAATGCTCCTTCTGCCTCCACCCCCTAGAAGTGTCAGCCCGGGTACAGCACTTGCCTGGGATTGTCACCAGTCCAGCCACGCCTGCATATGCACACCCAGTCTTTCTCGCCTTCTGGGCCCCCTGTACACTCTACTTTCCACTGGGCTCGCAGAGCATCAAAGGAGCAACAACCTGTTTGAAGACCAGCCCAGAAACTCTTTGATCCAGATGGGAGAGTCCCAGGAGTCCACGTCCAGAGCCAGTCAGTGAAGGAAGCACCTACAGCATCCCAACCCCACAAACCAGCCCAGGTGACCTGCTGGGGAAAGTTGTTGTCTCCAGGGTGGGCCCATCAGCCACCTAAGTAAAGAGAGAGAAAGGGGGAGGAGAGGGGAGCTGGGATGGGTAGTGAGGAAGGGGCAAGGTGTGCCACCAGACTTTGGTTATACCAGCTGGTGTTTATTACCCTGCCCCTCGGCGTCAGGAGTCCAACTGGCCCCTTCCAGAGTCAGGGCATCCTGGATTCCTAAATTCCTGGAGAGAAAGGGAGATGGGAGGAGAGGCTCAGTGGTCTAAGTCCAAAGGTGGGGGTGGGTGGCTGGGGGTAACAGATGCTTGGCTCCCCGAGAGATCAGGAACTGGGGGCAGGGACCACTGCACCCCCCACGTTACCCGCCACTGACGCGCGAGTCTGGAGAAGACCGGTCGCTTCTGCGGGCGTGGTGGGGGTGGGGGGAAAGTGGCCTGGGCACGCGAGGGTCCGAGGGTCTGTGGGAAGCACCGCTATTAGAGCCAGAGGCGATTTTAATATTTCGCTGCAGCCGGAAGGTGATTTAGGCAATTCACCCTGGAGATGCTCACACCCGGGCCCAGCCCGTAGGCGTGCGCACGTTGATCCATTCGTCTGGGCTCCAGATCCACAGCCCATAGACTACTGCCGGAGTCTTGGCCCCATCTTCTGCAGGATGCCGTCTGCTCCGAGGTTCCCAAGGTCAGAAATCCGGCCATCTGCGTGCTTAAGTGTGAAGCAAGCACCATTCAGTTTTCCCCACCCCACCCCGATCCGTTACTCCTTGGAGCGTCTTCTCTCCACGTTTATTCTTCCGGGAAGATCTCTTCCGGGAAGATGCCGGGCTACCTGCCGGATTCGGTGGGCCGAGGGAGGTCACTGGTTGCCAAGCAGATTTAGTCTGGCTGGTAGACTTCATGGTTAACACATTTTGTGGACTGAAGGAAGGGGAGAACCTAGCTGGATAGGAACCCTGGGGGCCTGTTTCAGAGTTCATGCTCTTAGTCACTGTGCTATTCAACATAGAGATTCAACACAGTGTAAAGCTCCAGTATCTAAAACGGTGGTTCTGGAGCAGACTTGCAAGTAAATTAATGGCAAAGAATACAAAGTCTAGAGGACCTGGCTACTGATGGAAATCGGGATGTGACAAAGTGGGATTTCAAATTGATGGACGAAACAGGAATTATTCAGTGACTGGGTTGAAACAGTTGGCACCTGGGACAGATTATGCTCCTTACATCATAATACATTTCAGATGGGTCAAGGATCATGATGTTAAAAATGAAAACATAATTCAGCAGGAATAAAGATGGGTGAACATTTCTATAATCTTGGCACAGGGAAGGGCTTTCAAAGAATAGCATAAAAACAAGAATCCATAAAGGAAAAGTTTGATTAAGTTCAACTATATAAAAACAAAATCTCTGTAGGGCAAAATTATAAGAAAATAAAATAGGTTAAAAGGCATCAAACTCATAAAAAGTCATTTATAACAAAGAGATTAATTTCCCTAATATGCCAAGAATTTTTAAAATTCCACGAAAGGATCAACAACCCAATAGACAAATGGGCATACAAAATGAAGAGACAGTTCAAAAATAAAATACAGACTATCTTATGATCCAGAAACCCACCTCTGGGCATATATCAAAGGGAATGAAATCATTCTCTCAAAGAGACCCGTACCCCTATGGACACTGCTGCATTATTTGCAATATCCAAGATAGGGAGACAACCTAAGGGTGCACCTATGGATGAATGAATAAAGAAAATGTTATATGTAGACTAATGGACTGTTACTCAGCCAAAAGAAAGAAGGAAATCCTGCCATTTGTGATAACACGGATGGACCCTGAGGGCACTATCTAAGTGAAATAATTCAGAGAAAGATAAATACTGTATGATCTCACATGTGGAATCTAAACAAATTTATCTCATAGAAATACAGTAGAATGGTGGTTACCAGGTGCTAGGGAGTAGAGGAAATCGTGAGATGTTGGTAAAAGGGTACAAACTTCCAATATATAACACGGCCACCTCAACACCCCATATTACATACTTGAAAGCAGCTAGAATAGATCTTACATGTCCTCACCACATAAAAAAAGGTAATTATGTGAGGGGATGAAAAGTGTAAACTAACTATATTATGGTAATCATTTTGCAATAGATCTATATATCTAATCATCACATTACACACCTTAAACTGACATGTTATATGCCAATTATACCTCAGTAAAGCTGAAGAAATAAAGTACTGGCATATGAACAACAGTGGGCCCCAAAGTAAAGAGAATAGATAGACAAGAGGCAAAAAGCAAACTAATACTAGAAATTAACGTCCTCCTAAAGAAAAATCCATGTTTACAAATTTAAAGGCTTCACTAGGTTCCAGGCAGTTTTGATGAGAAAAAAATATATGTGGGCATATCCTGGTGAAATCTGTAAACTCCAGAAATCAAGAGAAAAATCTTATAGGCTTCTAGACAGAAAAAACAAATTACAAAGGAAAAAGGATCAGATTGGCATTGGCCTTCTGAGCTTTATCAGCAGAAGGGCCAAGAGTATGTGACAGCATCTACAGAGATAATAAAAGAAACTGCAACCCAAGGAACCTTTACCCAGCCAAGATATCATGAACTCTCAGGGTGGGGGGGATCTGTTTTTTAACAGGCTTTCTTGATGATTCTTAGGCATACTAAAGTTTGAGAACCTGATGATTTGGCTTAAATCACAGAAGAAGATGGAGAGATCCTTATTTTACTTTATGAAGTAAAGCATCACATTTTAAAAAAGACTTTATTTATTTATTTAACAGAGAGATCACAAGTAGGCAGAGAGAGAGAGAGAGAGAGAGAGAGAGAGAGAGAGAGAAGCAGGCTCCCTTCCCTGTTGAACAGAGAGAGCCCGATGTGGGACTTGATCCCAGCACTCTGAGATCATGACTTGAGCCCAAGGCAGAGGCTTAACCCACTGAGCCATCCAGGCACCCCTAAAGCATCACTTTAATACCAAAAGTTAGAGGAAGACAGTAGGGGAAAAACCATCTGCAACAACAAGGTGAACAAACTAAACAAACACTAGCAAATGGAACCCCGCAAGTCATGGAAAGGAGGATACATCATGACTAAGAAGGACTGGTTCCACAGCACCGGTTTAAAAAAAAAAAAAAAAACCATCAACAAGATGAAATGCACTTAGCAAAATTTAGCAGCTCTATGAATACACTAAAAAATACCGAACTGTAAGCTGCAAAGAGGTGGCCTTGTGCAAAAAGAAAATAGGTGAACTGTATGGCGTATGGACTGTATCCCGATAAAGCTATTGTAAAAGAAAATTTTAGGTCTCTGAACAAAAGGAAGCTTGGCAGGCAAAGGTAGAAAGCCGAGGGAATTAATGACTGGGTTTTGGGTACTCTGTGGAGAGAGGGCAGACAAGGGAGATGGGAGCGTCCACCTCCTGATTCACTGTATTGCTGAGAGGGGAAGCCGGGAGGAGGAGCAGTGGGCAGGGCGAGAAAGGAGGGAAACCCAGTGGGTATCAGCAAGTAGAAGCACACCCTCCAAGTGAGCAGAAGTTTTGAACTCCTCCGTAACTGACCTCCTCTTACCAGCAAGAGCGAGTGAGGAAATCCAGATAAAATGGCCCCTTGTACCACAGTTCTTTTTTTTTTTTTTTAAGATTTTATTCATTTATTTGTCAGAGAGAGAGAGGGAGAGAGAGCAAGCACAGGCAGACAGAATGGCAGGCAGAGGCAGAGGGAGAAGCAGGCTCCCTGATGAGCAAGGAGCCCGATGTGGGACTCGATCCCAGGACGCCGGGATCATGACCTGAGCCGAAGGCAGCTGCCCAACCAACTGAGCCACCCAGGCGTCCCCACAGTTCTTTTCTGATGAGCCACCCCAAACTTCCAGTTTCACCCACCATCCCACAACCGTCTCAAGGGAAACCCACTCGGAACTATTAGGCAATCAGAAACCCCAGATCTCCAGGCAAGAGCTACCACTTCTTTATGTTTATTCAAAAATTTCGAGGCTGAAAGGTGTTCATTCAATTCTCTTACTGACTTTTTGGAATCTCTGCTGCATTTGTAAAAACCAGATTTTTTTTTTTTTTTTTTTGAGACTCAGCTTTGGAGTTTGTCCATCCTGTTTTCTTTGGGGGCGGGGGGGTGTCGGTGCTGAAACCTGGGAATAAAGATTCTATTTTCTGTATCAGTAATTTCTGCTGCTTATTTTCTTTCTTTTACTTTAGATTTATTGGTCTTTTTCCACCTTCTTAAATTGGATGTTTTAGCTAATCAATTTTCAGCCTTCTTTTCTAATAATTTGAAATTAATTTACCAATTTACTGCATCCACTTCTCCCACCAAGACTCACACAATGCAGATTTCTCCTAAATGGAAAATAGGTTTGGGTGTAGGACAGGCCAAACACACACACACACACACACACACACACACACACACACACACACACACACACACGCTTACCAAATTAGCTCCCTCCCATCATTTTGATATGCAGTTCTTATCGCTTCCTTTTATGTAGTTTCTAATTTCTATTGTGATGTAGTCCCTTACCCATGAATTTGTTTTTAAAGAGACCTTGCTGGGTGCCTGCGTGGCTCAGTTGGTTGAGCAACTGCCTTAGGCTCAGGTCATGATCCCAGGGTCCCGGGATCGAGTCCTGCATCGGGCTCCCAGCTCCTTGGGGAGTCTGCTTCTCCCTCTGACCTTCTCCCCTCTCATGCTCTCTCTCACTGTTTCTCTCTCAAAAAAATAAAACCTTTAAATAAAATAAGGAGACTTTGCTCTTTTGTTTTTAAGATTTTATTTATTCATTTGAGAAAGAGAGAGAGAGTATGGGGGGAGGGGTAGAAGGAGAGGTAGAAGCAGACTCCCCACTGAGCAGGGAGCCCTGACATCATGACCCCAGCTAGGGGCAGATGTTTAACTGACTGAGCCACCCAGGCGCCCTGACCCATGAATTTTTTTTTTTTTAAGATTTTATTTATTTGACAGAGAGAGATCACAAGTAGATGGAGAGGCAGGCAGAGAGAGAGAGGGAAGCAGGCTCCCTGCTGAGCAAAGAGCCCGACGCGGGACTCGATCCCAGGACCCTGAGATCATGACCTGAGCCGAAGGCAGCGGCTTAACCCACTGAGCCACCCAGGCGCCCCACCCATGAATTTTTTTAATGTGGTTTTTAAAATGTCTAATTATAGGACTTCCTTCTGTTGTATTTTTATTGTTCATATCTGACTTGGTTACATTGTGGTCATAGTACATGGTCTGTATAATGATTTGCAATTTGTCAAGGCTTGTACTATGGATTACTATGTGATCAATTTTATATTCTGTGTGCTTCAGAAGATACGTATTCTCTAATTATTGAATATAGTGTTCAACATATATGTCCATCATGTCAAACTTGTTAACTGTGTTCAAATGTACATAATTGGGGCACTTGGGTGGCTCAGTCATTAAGCCTCTGCATTCGGCTCAGGTCATGATCCCAAGGTCTGGGGACAGAGCCCTTGCATCGGGCTCCCTGCTCAGCAGGAAGCCTGCTTCTCCCTCTCACATGCCCCCTGCCTGTGTTCCCTCTCTCGCTGCCTCTCTCCATGTCAAAAAAATAAATAAATTTTTAAAAACGTACATACTTACTGTTTTTCTGCTAAAATTGTGTCAGTTTTCAACAAAAATGTTGAATTTGTCAATTTCTCCTTATGGTTCCATCAGTTTTATACATTTGAACCTGTATTATTAGGTCCATGCAATTTATAATCTTTGTATCCTTCTCATAAATGGAACCTTGTAACCTCTTTATCTCAAAAAAATACTTTATTGCCATAATGATTTTGTCTTTTGGTTAGTATTTGGCAGGTATGGATTCCTCCTTCCTTTTACTCTCAATCTTCCTGTGTCCTAATGTTACAGATGTGTCTCACATCAATGGCAGAGAGCTGGATTTAAAACGGTTCAGTCTTCAATATTTGCCTTTTAACTAGTATATTTAGTCCATTTGTAAATAATTGTAATACCTATTATTAGTACATGTGGATTTATATTTTATCTTCTTATCCAACTTTTTTTACACTAATATTTTATATTTTGTTTCACATTCTCCTGATTTTTCTTTGATTTTTTTTTTCCCCTCTGCTGATCTGTGAATGTAGCAGAAACCACTAGTGCTTTCTAATAACTGTTCTCTGTTCTTCCAGCCTTTTTGCTCCGGCCAGTGGAATGTGGACAGAAGTCACGTACTCCACTTTCAGATCTGGCTTATAACTCATTCTCTTTCCCTGTCCACCAGATCGCTGGCAGAAACTCCAAAATCTAGAGAAGGGAAGAGCACCAAGGTGAAAGAAGTCTGGTTCTTTAATGACTGAACGCAGGGCACTCCCACCCTTGTTCCAGCCTACACTGTAGAATATTCTGATGCCTGATTGCATGAAGTCACTGAGAATTTTGTGCTGAAACTGTTAGAGAAGCTATAATTATTTGCCATAACTAATACGTCAATTATAGATTGTTTCTGGAAAGTGTTCAGCTTTTTTCTCTTTGCAAATTGCCTCTCCCTTATTCTTCCAATGATCTCTTTCTGGAGCTCCTATTACACATATGTTGGACTTTTTCCTACTACTCTCCATGTCTCATAATCTCATGTATTAAACATTTAAACATTTTTAATTCAACGATAATTAACATACGGTGATATATTAGTTTCAGGTGTACAATATAATGATTCAAAAATTCTACACAATGCTCATCAAGCTAAGTGTAATACTGGGGCTCCTTGGTGGTACAGTCGGTCAGGCATCCGACTCTTGGTTTCAGCTCAGATCGTGATCTCAGGGTTGTGAGCTCAGGCCCCTAGTTGGGCTCCATGTTCAGTGCAGAGTCTGCTTGAGATTCTCTATCTCTGCCTCTCCTCCAGCTCATGTTCCTTCTCTCCCAAATAAATAAGTAAAATCTTAAAAAAAAAAAAGATAAGTACACTCTTGATCCCCTTCATTTCACCCATCACCGCACTGGTCTCCCTTTGGCAACCACCAGTTTTCTATCCGTATTTAAGTCTATTTTTTTTGTCTTTTGTTTGTTCATTTGTTTCTTAAATTTCACATATGGTTAATCTCATATTTTTAATACTGTAGTTTGTCTGTATTATATTCTGGGTAATTTTTTGGATTTTTCTCTTCCTAGTTTTATAATTGGTTGTTTAACCCATCCATTGATGTTTTTAATCTTTGTTTTTTTTTCATTTCTAAGAGTTCTTTTTGGTTCCTTTATGAATACCCTGATTTCTGAGAGGGAACACAGTGGGAGTAGGAGAGGAAGAAGCAGGCTTCCAGCTAAGCAGGGAGTCCGACACGGGAGTCCATCCCAGGACCCCAGGATCATGACCCAAACCAAAGGCAGATACTTAACAACTGAGCCCCCCAGCACCCCTGTCTTTAATATATATTAAACATATTTTAGTTTATATTATGCACCTGATAATTCCAGTACATTAGGTCCTTGCAGCTGTGATTCTTGCTATTTGTTGTTTCTGCGAATCCTCCCTTAGGGTACCTTTTGCCTTATGCATTTTATAATTTCTTTTTCTGAGCTCATGTTCATGGAGTTTTATGAGGTTTGGCAGGGAGGTTCTGTTTCCCCCAGAGATTTTTTATATTTACTAATGACAGGTGCTGGGGAGCAAAGTGCTATCCACGAAGCACCTTTTATATTAATCTCAACTTGGGTTTTTCAGACTATGCATGTTGTGTGAATCTGAACCAAAATCCCACAAGAGAGTAGGTTTGGGTACAAATTCTCAAAAAAAAAAAAAAAAAAGACATTAGTTGCTTGCTATTAGAGAAAGAACCAAGACATACATTTTATTGCTATCTAACCCTTTCACGGAGAGTATAACCCTTCAGGGCAATTATCCCAAAGCAATTACTAGCTTTAACACTAGCTGAATTCAAGCTTAATTAAGTTTAATTTTTGGCCTCTTAAAGATTTCCCTTAATTTCTTCAAAGTTCATCTATGCATTTACAGAGGATTGTTGAAATATATTTTATGGTATGTTTTAGGTATCTTTTTTTTTAAAAGATTTTATTTATTTATTTGACAGAGAGAGATCACAAGTAGACGGAGAGGCAGGCAGAGAGAGAGAGAGAGGGAAGCAGGCTTCTTGCTGAGCAGAGAGCCCGATGTGGGACTCAATCCCAGGACGCTGAGATCATGACCTGAGCCGAAGGCAGCGGCTTAACCCACTGAGCCACCCAGGCGCCCCTGTTTTAGGTATCTTTTACTACCGTGTGTCTTGTTTGTCTCATTTTGTTGTCACCTTGCCCTAAATGAAGTATTCCATGGGTCTTCAAACCCTGCAGCTAACCTCTATTCTCTCTCATTCCCTGCCAAATATCCTTCCATCAGGCTCCTAGACCAACAGAGTAAAAATATATAATGTATAAAGTTTTAAGTCCCTTGGTAGACTTGGTACAAGTAATCAACTATTCCAAGAATTTAAGAGATACATGAGGAAGTCACCAGTTACTAGCTGCTTTGCCGTAATTAGTGAATCTACTGCATTCTGAGAAAACTGTCTCTATCTGGTTAGGAAGGACCAGGCAGAGAGGGTCTGGAATTCCAGCATTTGAATTGAACAATTAATGGAAACCAAGAATGGGAGTTGCACATTTTTTCATGACAAAAGCAAAGTTCCACTGAGGTAGTTACCAGCACCATTTTTACCTTAGTTTCATAGGGATAAGACCTGCCACAGACCAGTTCCAAGAGGAAGGCCGCCTAGGAGAAGTAGGGTCAGCAGTCACCATCAACCAAATACTGGAAGGTAAAGAACACCATCATTACGTGTCTGGTGACGGCAAGTATAGGAGAAGGAGAGAATGACTGCTGTGTTAACCTCCACCTGGCCAGAAAAAACTTTCCTAATCCAGGAAAACAAAATGTCTTGGGTCCACTTACATTAGCAAGTGCACTTTCCCCTTTTCTAATGTCAAGTTGCCAGCCAGGGAGTTCCACCTTGAAAAAGAAGTGTTTCGCCAAATAAACCAAGTCCTTATTTCCTAGATGAATTACTCACACAGCAGAGAGGTTTTTCTGTTATTTATTCAACATATTAACCTTCTTTTGGTTTTTCCTCACCTGAAGCCATGGATGGGACTTCAGTGAGTTCCCTTTAGCTTCCGGTTTGAAGATAACTGTGCCCTACTGTGAATCATGGAGACTGTGAAATCCACACCAATGAGTGTGTACAAGAAGTAGGCAGGGACAGGCAAGATGGTAATGGTGATGAGGACGATGAGCAAGACTTTAGCCCATGATGGATAAACTCGGACCACCTCATTGGACTGTGGAGAAAGGGAAGGTTTAGAATACCCAGGTTCTCTGAAATGGAAGGCTGTAGAGGTTGGGGGTAGGACATGAACCAAGGCCAGAGACTAGATAACTGAATCTCTAAGGGAACCAGGGAATAAGGTGAGAGAGTCCTAGAGGCCAGAGGAGACTGAAACGTCCTCACCCACTCCCTAGGGGGTTCTGGGGTCTTAGAGGGAGGCTCACAATGCTCGAGTCCCAGGCCAAGTAGGTGATGTTCTTCAGAAGCAGATGAATCAGGGTGCTTACAAACAGGACTAGCAGCACAAATGGAGACAGAAAACACCACAGCCAACGATAGATGGGGGATATGGGGTGGCCCAACATGGTAATCAAGTCTGCAAGGAACCTGAGAGGAAGGGCCACAAGACTTTGGAGGGGCCTTTTCAGGCCTTATCCTGCCTTGGGGAGGGGTCAATCCAAACCCAGCCTGGGAGACAAAGTTTCGCATTTCTTAAACCTTTCTGTCCAGCTCCACAACCAGTTTTCTTGCCTCTTAATTCATCACCTTTCAGTCTGATTTCTGTCCCAGTCCCAAGATTTAAAAAAAAAAAAACAAAACCCCAAAACATTTCTCTCTTCCATCACCTTTAGAATCAAAGTCAATACATCTGGTTTCTAAATGTAGTTTCTTCAAGTTCACATATCTAGCTTTCTTTGGTACACCTTCTTAGCCCCAACATGGATGCACATTGGGTTTCTTTTGCCTAGAATGTCCTTCTTTCTTTCCCTTGACAAACTCCCCTTCCTGTCTAGATTCTGTTCAAGCACCCCCTCCTTGCCTTTAGATAACCATTTGTGTTCCCAGAGCACTCTTGGCTGCCTCTATCATAGGCTTACTATCCTGCCCCCAAATCTGCCTCATGTCTTCTTCTTTCGACTCTGAGAGCGGAAAACTCAATATAATTTATCCCAGTATCCTCAGTGCTCACAAGGCCTGCCTGGCCCTTGGGCACACCTGGGTAATATGTAAGAGCGAGTGTGTGAATCAGCAAACTGGCGCCAAGAGCCACGACCACCTGGAAACGCCGCCACATTTGGATTACATGCGGTATCTCAAACGTCAGTGTGCGTGCCATCTACTTGGGGGTCTTATTAAAATGCAGATACAGATTTAAAGGTTTGGGGTATAGCCTGAGGGTCTGCTTTTATACTCCCAGGTGATGCCAATGCTACTGTTCCAGAGCACACCTAGAGAAGCAAGGGATTACCTGCCCACACTACCCTGGTTAAAATTAAGGTTCAGGAGCCACTAGGACTTGATATGGACTGTCCACCACTTTTCCATTCTACACCTGTTTTCTCCAGGAATTAGCCCATGCCTTCTCCTTCCCACCCCTGGGGGCTCTCCAAAAGCCTGGGTCAGAGGCCTGACAGCAGGAGGGCCAGTACTCCCTAGGGGCTGTCGCTGTGTGGATGCATGACTGCAGATCCGGGGCTTGGGGCATCACCTCCTGGCCCCATAGATCCAGGCCATGGCTATGTTCTCCAAGATGATAATGAAGAAGAGGGGCAGAGATACCCAGTAATCATCCAGCAGGTTCACAAAGTAGCTGCCCGAAGGCCTCACGAAAATGAGGCTGCCCAGGAACATAGGCACGCAGACGCCCACTGAGGGAAAACATCAGATTTGGATCAAGGTCAGAATTCAAACTAGGTCCTGTAAGAGTCCCAGTAGGGTTAAGCTCAACAATGGTGTTAGGTGGGAGTGGGGTCACAGATTAGAGTACCTGTGAGCAGTTTTGTATATTTCCTGAGGGAAGAGAAAGTGTCCTGGAGAGGGGTAACGATGCCCTGCATGATTCCTGTCATGGTGCTCAGCCCCAGGCTCACCAGCAACACGAAGGTGATGATGGCCCAGAAGGTGGATCCGGAAAACACAGAGACGATATCAGTAAATGCCACAATGGCCACACCGGGACCCTCCATAACCTGTGAGTGAAGGGAGGAAGAGCGAGGGCTCTGAACTCATTCTGTAGAATCCTAACTGCATTCCTGCCCCCTCCCCTGGGAGACCATCTGTAGCTCTGTTAATAGACATTATTGAACTCATCTAGCCTGGAGGCATGAGGACTTCATCCGACAACAACTGCTGGTCTGGCGACTCTTCGGGGTGGTATGAACTCTGGCTTATGTGAACTCCAGGGCTTGGTGCTACAGAGGCTACAACTGCCTTACTGCAATAGCGTACGGTAAACCTCTGTCCTGGCTGTCTGGGATGCCACCAAGAATGGTCTTTCTGGATTCCAGAGACACCTATGCAGAGCTGAAGTTTCTGGTACACGGGGGGTTCTGAAGGGAACATGAGGACCCCATCCCCAGCCCTTACCGACCTCCTTCAATTCTTGAGCTATGCTGCAAGTGGACATATAGGGTAGGACCATGTCTTTGAGTAGTTGAGGGAGGCTCTCGAGCCACCTGGAGTAGACGGAGCTTGGATGAAGATATATACTCTCTGGAGGGCTGGCCTCGACAGGCAGCACCCCGGAAGCTATCAGACCCAGCACTGTCTCAGCATTCCTGGGGCAGGGGGAGAATCACATAAAACCATTATGGCCCTTTAAGATAACTTCTCTTCTCTTCTCTTCTACACGAGAAGGAAAACCGCTTGTCTAGAGTGTCTGAACTGCACTGCAGCCTAGGTCTCCAGGGTCCTAGTGCTTGCTCCCTGTCGGACACCTACTTTCATAAGGCGTCTGCCAAGGCCAGAGAGTTTCTGACTCACGTGGGGCCCTGGAGCTGGTCTTTCATACATTGTCATGGAGGGCTTTAGGACCTATACTTCCTACTAGACAATCTCAGGACAATGTTAAATCTTCTCCACTTTCCTGACCAGCTGGCCCCTCCAGTCTCCTAAAGCATAACTCTTCACTTTCTCTACTTCGGCCACACTCCACTATTCAAGCTGCTGCAACCGGCCATGCTCTCCAGCATGCCCAGATCTTTGGTACACGACATTATCTCCGCCTAGAACCACCCACACTCTGCTCCTGCTCAGTCTCCCCCAATTCTACCACTATACTGTTCTCCATATGCAAATTCCTACAAACACTCACTCAACTCCCTGAACTTTACTTACTGCCATGGAAAGCTATTCAAGATCTATTTCCATAGGGCGCCTGGGTGGCTCAGTGGGTTAAAGCCTCTGCCTTCAGTTCAGGTCATGATCCCAGGGTCCTGGGATTGAGCCCCATATCGGGCTCTCTGCTCAGCAGGGAGCCTGCTTCCTCCTCTCTCTCTCTGCCTGCCTCTCTGCCTACTTGTGATCTCTGTCTGTCAAATAAATAAATAAAATCTTAAAAAAAAAAGATCTATTTCCATAAGGGCAAGTCAAGAAGCTGTAGGAAAGTAGTATGGTTTCATCAAGTTTTTTCAATGGCGTGTTTCTCTATGTAGGTCTAGGAATGGGAAACACTTGAAAGAACACTAGCTGTGGTTATCTGTCAGGAGACACACTGAACTCGGGAGTGCCTCCAGGAGGAAGTCTTCTCTGACTGCCCCAGGACATTAACAGCTTGCTCTTCTGTGTTTCTCGTCACCTCTACTACCAGTTCTTGTCTCCTTGTCATTATTTATTTGGTATCTCCTTCTTCAAAAGACTGTGATTTTCCTGAGGGCAGGGGTAATGGTCTGCTTCACCACTGGTTGTGTTTCCAGAACCCAATACAAACACAGGGTTGCCAGACAGATGTTTTATAAATGTCTGATGAGTATTTTTAGAATGAATCTCACAGGAGAAGAAAATCAGGAATGGGTTAAGGGGACTCTGATGGGGCAGTAGGTCCTTTATTATTATTTTTTTCTTATCTAATGATTCCACTGAAGCCATTCTCCCAATTTTCCATGGCAGACCCCAGTTAAGAATGGGGTGAACACAACTTTGTAAACCTCCAAGTTTGGGGCTTCCCTAGTTTAGAAAGGTGGCTCTGAAAGAGATACAGTTGGAGTGATTTAGGTGTTTCAAAGCTCCAGGAGGCTCCTGTCTGAGGGTCCCATATTGACTGAGCCAACAGCCCCGAGGGATGCGGGCCTAGACTGGAATTTCGTGAGCTATTTCTCAGACTTTGGTCTTTTTGATGATCTCCACATGAAAGATTGGTCTCACCTCACATAACATCTTTCAGTGTTCTCTGTGGCCAAGTGGCCCATTACGGCAAATACAAACACGGTGGCAGTCAGCGAGGCAGTCAAGTTGAGAAGAGCCACAACAAAGGCATCCATGACACAGTTGTTGGCCCGAGGGATGTATGAGCTGATTGCAATGAAGCTGCCAAAGCCGGGGCCCATGGATAAAAAGAGCTGGTTCCCTGTCCGGCGCCACACTTCCACAGAGTACAGGGCTGGCACCTGGGGGGGAAGTACTGTGTAAACTGGGACATAAAGGGAAGTAAACCATGGGGTAAACTATGATGCGATGGAGGATGAGAAGGCAGTGAAGGAGGGAGCCCCGAGGGCCTCTATCAGAATAACAATTCTGTCCCTGACACCCCCATGTGGATAAGAGGATTAAAGGGCAGGGAACACCTCACCTTGGCAGCCAACAAATTCTTGAGACCAAAATGTGCACCTTCCAGCATGAGACTCCGGATTAGGAGACAGAAAAGGAGGAAGTAGGGAAGGAGTACTGAGACATACAGCATCTGAGTAGGAAGTATGATTCAGAAATAGAGGTCAGCAAAGGCAGAAGCTGGGACGGTGGGATCCACAACTACTGAGAGTCAAAGGTCATACTAGAAGGAGTTAGAAGCTGGGAGACCTACAGGCATCAAGTTAGGAGAATATTAGGGGGTCTCAGAAAGAAAGGAGTCTATCGGATTTTAAGTTAGAGGATGGCTCACCTTTCCAGTGGACTTTGGTCCTTTGATCATGGAGACGCAGATAATAAACCAGGTCACGAAGAGAGAGACACTGAGGTGCATAACGGGTAGTCCACCCACTTCAATTTCATCTGTGGCCTTCAATACATTCCGGTACCAAAAGTATATGGTAGACGTGGTCCGCTCACATTCAGGATCTGAGGTGAACTCGCCATGGAGGAAACTGCAAGACCACAAGCCTCCCTCTTCCAATCCTCCTCCACCCCCTCGTTCAATCTCCATTATCTTCCTGCTCATGCTTAGTCTCTCAGCGATCCTCTTCCTTCTTCACTGCCTTAACCTTTTTACAGCCCTCCCACTTGCCCTTCTCTTCCCTCTCTTCTCACCAAAATGACTGGAGTTCTTCAGTAAGGGGCACATTGACCAAGGCAGTGGAGACTGGAAAGACTGAACCAAATAGAAGAGATTCCAAGCCATGAGCACACTGTAGTATGAGCCCACGATGCAACACACCTAGGGACCATGAAGAATTCTGGAGACGGGAGAAGAAAGGTAGGCCAGCAGAAGGGAGGGGATTTGACCAGAAGACTGTGGGACTGAAGACACTTGACCCACAGAAGTGAAGTCATGGGACCCCTCCCAGGACAAGGAACTGTTGGGGAGGGAGAGGGGCATTAAGGGTAGGCCTGGGCAGCCCAGGACTCCTTACCATGAAGCTGCTGTACCCCACACCACCCATCCAGGGGCTGATGACCTTCCATACACCAATGCTGCCCTGACGCATCCTCTGACCAGCTGCCATCTCCAGGAATAGAAGAGGAACCCCAACCAAGAACAGCATGAGGATGTAGATGATGAGAAAACTGCCTGTGCAGGGGGTCAGGAGGGGCTCTGAGAACCACCCAGGTCTTCAGTGCCTGGACTTCCTTGGGGTCTGGGAAAACACGTTCCCCACCAGTGACCTCCCTCAGAGCCACCAGCATCCACATCCCTCATAGTCTCAAGTGTCCCTTGAGTCCCCAGTTCCTGGAAGACCAGATGCCCAGTTTCCACTCCCTCCCTCAATCTTGGCCTTCAGCCCCACCATCCTCATGAGCCTAAGTGTTCCGATATCCTGCTCACACCCACCTAACACGCTAGGTGTTCAGGTACCTGGCTCCAGCATTGGTGGTACAGTAGTGAGCACAGCTGCCATCCAGGTACCTGGTTTCTGCCCTAGTCAGGTTCCCAAATCCCCCTACCCCTACATACTTCAGAGACCCCAGAGTAGCTAGGATAGTCCTCTGGCTCCCCACCCCCTTCTGGGTCCATGATTCCTGGTCCCCAGGCTTACCACCTCCATTGTGAAAACACAGATAAGGAAAGCGCCAGATGGTGCTCAATCCCACAGAAAAGCCCACGTGGGCCAGAAGGTACTCAATTTTATTGGCCCAGGATGGTCGATCAGTGGGGGATTCCTCCTTTGGCTCATCCTTGTTTATGGTCTCCAGTATTTCATCATTATCTTCATCAGACCAAATGTATGATGACACCGTGTCACACTTCTGTCCCTCTGCCATCAGTTCCTCAGTAGTCAAATCAGACTTTAAGAGTTGGGAAGCTGAGGTAGTAGCAATCAGGGATTTGGAATCCGAAGGTCTAGAAATCTGGGATTTCTCCTCTTGGGCCTCCGTGTTTTCACTAACAGATGTCATCCTGGGTGGACTCTAGTTCCTGCTTCTGCAGGGATGGGGCTTCCTTCTTTGTTGACCTTAAGGACATCAAGAACTACAGACTTCAGATACATGAGCTAAGGAAAGACAAGACTCATCCCATAAGAACCCCTGAGGCCTCCCAAACCCTTTCATCCTTACATGAAAAGAACATGAAGTCTCTACCTCTGAAAACATACCAAGGACATCCACAACTCTAGAAAGTAATAATTTTAAAACAATACTATCTACAATAATACCAAAAGATATAAAATGTCTAGGAATAGCTCTTAGCGAGTGAGTCAAGATGGCGGAGAAGTAGCAGCTGAGACAACTTCAGGTAGCGGGAGATCAGCTAGCTAGCTTATCTAAAGATTGCAAACACCTACAAATCCAACGGGAGATCGAAGAGAAGAAGAACAGCAATTCTAGAAACAGAAAATCAACCACTTTCTGCAAGGTAGGACTGGTGGAGAAGTGAATCCAATGCGACGGGTAGACCGCGGGGGGAGGGGCCGGCTCCCGGCGAGTGGCGGAGCAACGGAGCACAAAATCGGGACTTTTAAAAGTCTGTTCCGCTGAGGGACATCGCTCCAGAGGCTTAACCAGGGTGAAGCCCGCGCGGCCTCAGGTCCCGCAGGGTCACAGAAGGATCGGGGGTGTCTGAGTGTCGCAGAGCTCACAGGTATTAGAACGGGGAAGCTGGCTACAGAGACAGAGCTGAGGAGTGACTCTCAGCTCGGGGTTGCCTTGAACCGGTCGCAGGCTCGGTCAGCTCGGAGCGCGGCCGGAGGCCAGGGTGGCGGGAGTCATTGGGCGCTGTTCTCTGGGGGCGCACTGAGGAGTGGGGCCCCGGGCTCTAGGCTCCTCCGGGCCAGACACCAGGAGGCCGCCATCTTCATTCCCGTCTTCCGGAACTCTACGGAAAGCGCTCAGGGAACAAAAGCTCCCGAAAGCGAACCCGAGTGGATTACTCAGCCCGCCCCCAGGTAAGGGCGGTGCAACTCCGCCTGGGGCAAAGACGCTTGAGAATCACTACAACAGGACCCTCCCCCAGAAGATCAACGAGAAACCCAGCCAGGACCAAGTTCACCTACCAAGGAGTGCAGTTTCAATACCAAGGAGAGCAGCAGAATTCCAGAGGAGGAGAAAGCAAAGCCGGAGCTCATTCATGGCTTTCTCCCCATGATTCTTTAGCCTTGCAGTTAATTTTTTTTTCCTTTTTCAATTTTTTTCCTCTTCTTCTGCTAATTTTTTTAAACTTTTACCCTTTTCTTTTTTAACGTTTTTTAACTAGTTTATCTAATATATTTTTTCCTTTTTATATTTTTTCTTTATTCATTTTCTTCTTTTAATTGTTTCATTTTTTTTGTCTTTCTGAACCTTTTTTTTTTTTTCAGCATAACAGTATTCATTATTTTTGCACCACACCCAGTGCTCCATGCAATCTGTGCCCTCTACAATACCCACCACCTGGTGCCCCCAACCTCCCACCCCCCACCCCTTCAAAATTCTCAGATCGTTTTTCAGAGTCCATAGTCTCTCATGGTTCACCTCCCCTTCCAATTTCCCTCAACTCCCTTCTCCTCTCCATCGCCCCTTGTCCTCCATGCTATTTGTTATGCTCCACAAATAAGTGAAACCATATGATAATTGACTCTCTCTGCTTGACTTATTTCACTCAGCATCATCTCTTCCAGTCCCGTCCATGTTGCTACAAAACTTGGGTATTCATCCTTTTTTTTTTTTTTTTTTTTTTACAGCTTTATAAACATATATTTTTATCCCCAGGGGTACAGGTCTGCGAATCGCCAGGTTTACACACTTCACAACACTCACCATAGCACATACCCTCCCCAATATCCATAACCCCACCCCCCCTCTCCCAACCCCCTCTCCCCATCAACCCTCAGTTTGTTTTGTGAGATTAAGAGTCACTTATGGTTTGTCTCCCTCCCAATCCCATCTTGTTACATTTATTCTTCTCCTACCCCCTTAACCCCCCATGTTGCATCTCCTCTCCCTCATATCAGGGAGATGATATGATAGTTGTCTTTCTCCGATTGACTTATTTTGCTAAGCATGATACCCTCTAGTTCCATCCACGTCGTCGCAAATGGCAAGATTTCATTTCTTTTGATGGCTGCATAGTATTCCATTGTGTATATATACCACCTCTTCTTTATCCATTCGTCTGTTGATGGACGTCTAGGTTCTTTCCATAGTTTGGCTATTGTAGACATTGCTGCTATAAACATTCGGGTGCACGTGCCCCTTCGGATCACTACGTTTGTATCTTTAGGGTAAATACCCAGCAGTGCAATTGCTGGGTCATAGGGTAGTTCTATTTTCAACATTTTGAGGAACCTCCATGCTGTTTTCCAGAGTGGTTGCACCAGCTTGCATTCCCACCAACAGTGTAGGAGGGTTCCCCTTTCTCCGCATCCTCGCCAGCATCTGTCATTTCCTGACTTGTTAATTTTAGCCATTCTGACTGGTGTGAGGTGATATCTCATTGTGGTTTTGATTTGTATTTCCCTGATGCCGAGTGATATGGAGCACTTTTTCATGTGTCTGTTGGCCATCTGGATGTCTTCTTTGCAGAAATGTCTGTTCATGTCCTCTGCCCATTTCTTGATTGGATTATTTGTTCTTTGGGTGTTGAGTTTGCTAAGTTCTTTATAGATTTTGGACACTAGCCCTTTATCTGATATGTCATTTGCAAATATCTTCTCCCATTCTGTCAGTTGTCTTTTGGTTTTGTTAACTGTTTCCTTTGCTGTGCAAAAGCTTTTGATCTTGATAAAATCCCAATAGTTCATTTTTGCCCTTGCTTCCCTTGCCTTTGGCGATGTTCCTAGGAAGATGTTGCTGCGGCTGAGGTCGAAGAGGTTGCTGCCTGTGTTCTCCTCGAGGATTTTGATGGATTCCTTTCTCACATTGAGATCCTTCATCCACTTTGAGTCTATTTTCGTGTGTGGTGTAAGGAAATGATCCAATTTCATTTTTCTGCATGTGGCTGTCCAATTTTCCCAACACCATTTATTGAGGAGGCTGTCTTTGTTCCATTGGACATTCTTTCCTGCTTTGTCGAAGATGAGTTGACCATAGAGTTGAGGGTCCATTTCTGGGCTCTCTATTCTGTTCCATTGATCTATGTGTCTGTTTTTGTGCCAGTACCATGCTGTCTTGATGATGACAGCTTTGTAATAGAGCTTGAAGTCTGGAATTGTGATGCCACCAACTTTGGCTTTCTTTTTCAATATTCCTTTGGCTATTCGAGGTCTTTTCTGGTTCCATATAAATTTTAGGATTATTTGTTCCATTTCTTTGAAAAAAATGGATGGTACTTTGATAGGAATTGCATTAAATGTGTAGATTGCTTTAGGTAGCATAGACATTTTCACTATATTTATTCTTCCAATCCAGGAGCATGGAACATTTTTCCATTTCTTTGTGTCTTCCTCAATTTCTTTCATGAGTACTTTATAGTTTTCTGAGTATAGATTCTTAGTCTCTTTGGTTAGGTTTATTCCTAGGTATCTTATAGTTTTGGGTGCAATTGTAAATGGGATGGACTCCTTAATTTCTCTTTCTTCTGTCTTGTTGTTGGTGTAGAGAAATGCAACTGATTTCTGTGCATTGATTTTATATCCTGACACTTTACTGAATTCCTGTACAAGTTCTAGCAGTTTTGGAGTGGAGTCTTTTGGGTTTTCCACATAGAGTATCATATCATCTGCGAAGAGTGATAGTTTGACTTCTTCTTTGCCGATTTGGATGCCTTTAATTTCCTTTTGTTGTCTGATTGCTGAGGCTAGGACTTCTAGTACTATGTTGAATAGCAGTGGTGATAACGGACATCCCTGCCGTGTTCCTGACCTTAGCGGAAAAGCTTTCAGTTTTTCTCCATTGAGAATGATATTTGCGGTGGGTTTTTCATAGATGGCTTTGATAATATTGAGGTATGTGCCCTCTATCCCTACACTTTGAAGAGTTTTGATCAGGAAGGGATGCTGTACTTTGTCAAATGCTTTTTCAGCATCTATGGAGAGTATCATATGGTTCTTGTTCTTTCTTTTATTAATGTGTTGTATCACATTGATTGATTTGCGGATGTTGAACCAGCCTTGCAGCCCTGGAATAAATCCCACTTGGTCGTGGTGAATAATCCTTTTAATGTACTGTTGAATCCTATTGGCTAGTATTTTGGCGAGAATTTTTGCATCTGTGTTCATCAAGGATATTGGTCTGTAGTTCTCTTTTTTGTTGGGATCCTTGTCTGGTTTTGGGATCAAGGTGATGCTGGCCTCATAGAATGAGTTTGGAAGTTTTCCTTCTATTGCTATTTTTTGGAACAGTTTCAGGAGAATAGGAATTAGTTCTTCTTTAAATTTTTGGTAGAATTCCCCCGGGAAGCCGTCTGGCCCTGGGCTTTTGTTTGTTTGGAGATTTTTGATGACTGTTTCAATCTCCTTACTGGTTATGGGTCTGTTGAGGCTTTCTATTTCTTCCTGGTTCAGTTGTGGTAGTTTATATGTCTCTAGGAATGCATCCATTTCTTCCAGATTGTCAAATTTGTTGGCGTAGAGTTGCTCATAGTATGTTCTTATAATTGTCTGTATTTCTTTGGTGTTCGTTGTGATCTCTCCTCTTTCATTCATGATTTTATTTATTTGGGTCCTTTCTCTTTTCTTTTTGATAAGTCTGGCCAGGGGTTTATCGATCTTATTAATTCTTTCAAAGAACCAGCTCCTAGTTTCGTTGATTTGTTCTATTGTTTTCTTGGTTTCTATTTCATTGATTTCTGCTCTGATCTTTATGATTTCTCTTCTCCTGCTGGGTTTAGGGTTTCTTTCTTGTTCTTTCTCCAGCTCCTTTAGGTGTAGGGTTAGGTTGTGTACCTGAGACCTTTCTTGTTTCTTGAGAAAGGCTTGTACCGCTATATATTTTCCTCTCAGGACTGCCTTTGTTGTGTCCCACAGATTCTGAACCGTTGTGTTTTCATTATCATTTGTTTCCATGAATTTTTTCAATTCTTCTTTAATTTCCTGGTTCACCCATTCATTCTTTAGAAGGATGCTGTTTAGTCTCCATGTATTTGGGTTCTTTTCAAATTTCCTCTTGTGATTGAGTTCTAGCTTTAGAGCGTTGTGGTCTGAAAATATGCAGGGAATGATCCCAATCTTTTGATACCGGTTGAGACTTGATTTAGGACCAAGAATGTGATCTATTCTGGAGAATGTTCCATGTGCACTAGAGAAGAATGTGTATTCTGTTGCTTTGGGATGAAATGTTCTGAATATATCTGTGATGTCCATCTGGTCCAGTGTGTCATTTAAGGCCTTGATTTCCTTGTTGATCTTTTGCTTGGATGATCTGTCCATTTCAGTGAGGGGAGTGTTAAAATCCCCTACTATTATTGTATTCTTGTCGATGTGTTTCTTTGATTTTGTTATTAATTGGTTTATATAGTTGGCTGCTCCCACGTTAGGGGCATAGATATTTAAAATTGTTAGATCTTCTTGTTGGACAGTTCCTTTGAGTATGATATAGTGTCCTTCCTCATCTCTTGTTATAGTCTTTGGCTTAAAATCTAATTGATCTGATATAAGGATTGCCACTCCTGCTTTCTTCTGATGTCCATTAGCATGGTAAATTCTTTTCCATCCCCTCACTTTAAACCTGGAGGTGTCTTCGGGTTTAAGATGAGTTTCTTGTAGGCAACATATAGATGGGTTTTGTTTTTTTATCCATTCTGATACCCTGTGTCTTTTGATTGGGGCATTTAGCCCATTAACATTCAGGGTAACTATTGAGAGATATGAATTTAGTGCCATTGTATTGCCTGTAAGGTGACTGTTATTGTATATTGTCTCTGTTCCTTTCTGATCTACTACTTTTAGGGTCTCTCTTTGCTTAGAGGACCCCTTTCAATATTTCCTGTAGAGCTGGTTTGGTGTTTGCAAATTCTTTCAGTTTTTGTTTGTCCTGGAAGCTTTTAATCTCTCCTTCTATTTTCAATGATAGCCTAGCTGGATATAGTATTCTTGGCTGCATGTTTTTCTCATTTAGTACTCTGAATATATCATGCCAGCTCTCTCTGGCCTGCCAGGTCTCTGTAGATAAGTCTGCTGCCAATCCAATATTTTTACCATTGTACGTTACAGACTTCTTTTCCCGGGCTGCTTTCAGAATCTTTTCTTTGTCACTAAGACTTGTCAATTTTACTATTAGGTGACGGGGTGTGGACCTATTCTTATTGATTTTGAGGGGGGGTTCTCTGAACCTCCTGGACTTTGATGCCTGTTCCCCTTGCCATATTGGGGAAACTCTCTCCAATAATTCTCTCCAATATACCTTCTGCTCCCCTCTCTGTTTCCTCTTCTTCTGGAATCCCAACCATTCTAATGTTGTTTCGTCTTATGGTGTCACTTATCTCTCGAATTCTCCCCTCGTGGTCCAGCAGCTGTTTGTCCCTCTTCTGCTCAGCTTCTTTATTCTCTGTCATTTGGTCTTCTATATCGCCAATTCTCTCCTCTGCCTCATCCATCCTAGCAGTGAGAGCCTCCATTTTTGATTGCACCTCATTAATAGCTCCTTTTATTTCAACTTGGTTAGATTTTAGTTCTTTTATTTCTCCAGTTAGGGCTTTTATATCTCCTGAGAGGGTTGCTTTAGTATCTTCCATGCCTTTTTCAAGCCCGGCTAGAACCTTGAGAATCATCATTCTGAACTCTATATCTGACATATTACCAATGTCTGTATTGATCAGGTCCCTAGCCTTTGGTACTGCCTCTTGTTCTTTTTTTTGTTGTGAATTTTTCCGCCTTGTCATTTTGTCCAGATAAGAGTTTATGAAGGAGCAAGTAAAATACTAAAAGGGTGGCAACAACCCCAGGAAAATATGCTTTAGCCAAATCAGAAGAGATCCCGAATTGTGAGGGGGGAGAAAGGGGATAAAAAGGGGTTCAGAAAGAAAGAAAAAAAAAAAGAAACTATTAAAAAAAAAAACCGATAAAGAAAAAATATAAAAAGAGGAAAAAAATATATATATTAGATAAACTATTTAAAAAACGTTAAAAAAAGAAAACGGTAAAAGTTAAAAAAAATTCAGCAGAAGAAGAGAAAAAGAAAAAAAAGTTGAAAAAGAAAAAAAAATTAAATTAACTGCAAAGCTAAAAAATCATGGGGAGAAAGCCATGAGTTCTGTGCTTTGCTTTCTTCTCCTCTGGAATTCCTCCGCTCTCCTTGGTAGGTGAACTTGGTCCTGGCTGGGTTTCCCGTTGATCTTCTGGGGGAGGGGCCTGTTGTAGTGATTCTCCAGCGTCTTTGCCCCAGGCGGAGTTGCACCGCCCTTACCCGGGGCCGCGCTGAGTCATCCGCTCGGGTTCGCTTTCGGGAGCTTTTGTTCCCTGAGCGCTTTCCGTAGAGTCCAGAGGACGGGAATGAAGATGGCGGCCTCCCGGTCTCCGGCCCGGAGGAGCCGAGAGCCCGGGGCCCCACTCCTCAGTGCGCCCTCAGAGAACAGCGCCCAATGACTCCCGCCACCCTGGCCTCCGGCCATGCTCCGAGCTGACCGAGCCTGCGACCGGTTCAAGGCAACCCCGAGCTGAGAGTCACTCCTCGGCTCTGTCTCTGCAGCCGGCTTCCCCGTTCTAATACCGGTAAGCTCTGCGACACTCAGACACCCCCGATCCTTCTGCGACCCTGCGGGACCTGAGGCCGCGCTGACCCCGCCTGGGCTTCCAGTTAAGCCTCTGGAGCGATGTCCCTCAGCGGAACAGACTTTTAAAAGTCCTGATTTTGCTCCGTTGCTCCGCCGCTCGCCGGGAGCCGGCCCCTCCCCCCGCGGTCTATCTTCCCGTCGCTTTGGATTCACTTCTCCGCCAGTCCTACCTTGCAGAAAGTGGTTGATTTTCTGTTTCTGGAATTGCTGTTCTTCTTCTCTTCGATCTCCCGTTGGATTTGTAGGTGTTTGCAATCTTTAGATAAGCTATTTAGCTGATCTCCCGCTACCCAAAGTAGTCTCAGCCTGCTACTTCTCTGCCATCTTGACTCCTCCCCCTCTGAACCTCTTTTTAATCCCCTTTCTCCCCCCTCATGATTTGGGATCTCTTCTGATTTGGTTAAAGCATATTTTCCTGGGGTTGTTGCCATCCTTCTAGTATTTTACTCGCTCCTTCATATACTCTTATCTGGACAAAATGACAAGGCGGAAAAATTCACCACAAAAAAAAAAAAAAGAACAAGAGGCAGTACCAAAGGCTAGGGACCTAATCAATACAGACATTGGTAATATGTCAGATCAAGAGTTCAGAATGACGATTCTCAAGGTTCTAGCCGGGCTCGAAAAAGGCATGGAAGATATTAGAGAAACCCTCTCGGGAGATATAAAAGCCCTTTCTGGAGAAATAAAAGAACTAAAATCTAACCAAGTGGAAATCAAAAAAGCTATTAATGAGGTGCAATCAAAAATGGAGGCTCTCACTGCTAGGATAAATGAGGCAGAAGAAAGAATTAGTGATACAGAAGACCAAATGACAGAGAATAAAGAAGCTGAGCAAAAGAGGGACAAACAGCTACTGGACCATGAGGGGAGAATTCGAGAGATAAGTGACACCATAAGACGAAACAACATTAGAATAATTGGGATTCCAGAAGAAGAGGAAACAGAGAGGGGAGCAGAAGGTATATTGGAGAGAATTATTGGAGAGGATTTCCCCAATATGGCAAAGGGAACAAGCATCAAAATCCAGGAAGTTCAGAGAACCCCCCTCAAAATCAATAAGAATAGGTCCACACCCCGTCACCTAATAGTAAAATTGACA
The DNA here is from genome assembly GCF_902655055.1 of Lutra lutra. Taxonomy (NCBI): domain Eukaryota; kingdom Metazoa; phylum Chordata; class Mammalia; order Carnivora; family Mustelidae; genus Lutra; species Lutra lutra. The sequence goes on from NC_062294.1 coordinate 52,481,699, forward strand.
AGTCTTAGTGACAAAGAGAAAATCCTGAAAGCAGCCCGGGAAAAGAAGTCTGTAACATACAATGGTAAAAATATTAGATTGGCAGCAGACTTATCCACAGAGACCTGGCAGGCCAGAAAGAGGTGGCATGATATATTCAGAGCACTAAACGAGAAAAACATGCAGCCAAGAATACTATATCCAGCTAGGCTATCATTGAAAATAGAAGGAGAGATTAAAAGCTTCCAGGACAAACAAAAACTGAAAGAATTTGCAAACACCAAACCAGCTCTACAGGAAATATTGAAAGGGGTCCTCTAAGCAAAGAGAGACCCTAAAAGTAGTAGATCAGAAAGGAACAGAGACAATATACAATAACAGTCACCTTACAGGCAATACAATGGCACTAAATTCATATCTCTCAATAGTTACCCTGAATGTTAATGGGCTAAATGCCCCAATCAAAAGACACAGGGTATCAGAATGGATAAAAAAACAAAACCCATCTATATGTTGCCTACAAGAAACTCATCTTAAACCCGAAGACACCTCCAGGTTTAAAGTGAGGGGGTGGAAAAGAATTTACCATGCTAATGGACATCAGAAGAAAGCAGGAGTGGCAATCCTTATATCAGATCAATTAGATTTTAAGCCAAAGACTATAACAAGAGATGAGGAAGGACACTATATCATACTCAAAGGAACTGTCCAACAAGAAGATCTAACAATTTTAAATATCTATGCCCCTAACGTGGGAGCAGCCAACTATATAAACCAATTAATAACAAAATCAAAGAAACACATCAACAGTAATACAATAATAGTAGGGGACTTTAACACTCCCTTCACTGAAATGGACAGATCATCCAAGCAAAAGATCAACAAGGAAATCAAGGCCTTAAATGACACACTGGACCAGATGGACATCACAGATATATTCAGAACATTTCATCCCAAAGCAACAGAATACACATTCTTCTCTAGTGCACATGGAACATTCTCCAGACTAGATCACATCCTCGGTCCTAAATCAGGTCTCAACCGGCATCAAAAAATTGGGATCATTCCCTGCATATTTTCAGACCACAACGCTCTAAAGCTAGAACTCAATCACAAGAGGAAATTTGAAAAGAACCCAAATACATGGAGACTAAACAGCATCCTTCTAAAGAATGAATGGGTGAACCAGGAAATTAAAGAAGAATTGAAAAAATTCATGGAAACAAATGATAATGAAAACACAAGGGTTCAAAATCTGTGGCACACAACAAAGGCAGTCCTCAGAGGAAAATATATAGCAGTACAAGCCTTTCTCAAGAAACAAGAAAGGTCTCAGGTACACAACCTAACCCTACACCTAAAGGAGCTGGAGAAAGAACAAGAAAGAAACCCTAAACCCAGCAGGAGAAGTTGAAGAGAAATCATAAAAATCAGAGCAGAAATCAATGAAATAGAAACAAAAAAAAAACAATAGAACAAATCAACGAAACTAGGAGCTGGTTCTTTGAAAGAATTAATAAGATTGATAAACCCCTGGCCAGACTTATCAAAAAGAAAAGAGAAAGGACCCAAATAAATAAAATCATGAATGAAAGAGGAGAGATCACAACTAACACCAAAGAAGTACAGACAATTATAAGAACATACTATGAGCAACTCTACGCCAACAAATTTGACAATCTGGAAGAAATGGATGCATTCCTAGAGACATATAAAGTACCACAACTGAACCAGGAAGAAATAGAAAGCCTGAACAGACCCATAACCAGTAAGGAGATTGAAACAGTCATCAAAAATCTCCAAACAAACAAAAGCCGAGGGCCAGACGGCTTCCCGGGGGAATTCTACCAAACATTTAAAGAAGAACTAATTCCTATTCTCCTGAAAGTGTTCCAAAAAATAGAAATGGAAGGAAAACTTCCAAACTCATTTTATGAGGCCAGCATCACCTTGATCCCAAAACCAGACAAGGATCCCATCAAAAAAGAGAACTACAGACCAATATTCTTGATGAACACAGATGCAAAAATTCTCACCAAAATACTAGCCAATAGGATTCAACAGTACATTAAAAGGATTATTCACCACGACCAAGTGGGATTTATTCCAGGGCTGCAAGGTTGGTTCAACATCCGCAAATCAATCAATGTGATACAACACATTAATAAAAGAAAGAACAAGAACCATATGATACTCTCCATAGATGCTGAAAAAGCATTTGACAAAGTACAGCATCCCTTCCTGATCAAAACTCTTCAAAGTGTAGGGATAGAGGGCACATACCTCAATATTATCAAAGCCATCTGTGAAAAACCCACCACAAATATCATTCTCAATGGAGAAAACTGAAAGCTTTTCCGCTAAGGTCAGGAACACGGCAGGGATGTCCGTTATCACCACTGCTATTCAACATAGTACTAGAAGTCCTAGCCTCAGCAATCAGACAACAAAAGGAAATTAAAGGCATCCAAATCGGCAAAGAAGAAGTCAAACTATCACTCTTCGCAGATGATATGATACTCTATGTGGAAAACCCAAAAGACTCCACTCCAAAACTGCTAGAACTTGTACAGGAATTCAGTAAAGTGTCAGGATATAAAATCAATGCACAGAAATCAGTTGCATTTCTCTACACCAACAACAAGACAGAAGAAAGAGAAATTAAGGAGTCCATCCCATTTACAATTGCACCCAAAACCATAAGATACCTAGGAATAAGCCTAACCAAAGAGACTAAGAATCTATACTCAGAAAACTATAAAGTACTCATGAAAGAAATTGAGGAAGACACAAAGAAATGGAAAAATGTTCCATGCTCCTGGATTGGAAGAATAAATATAGTGAAAATGTCTATGCTACCTAAAGCAATCTACACATTTAATGCAATTCCTATCAAAGTACCATCCATTTTTTTCAAAGAAATGGAACAAATAATCCTAAAATTTATATGGAACCAGAAAAGACCTCGAATAGCCAAAGGAATATTGAAAAAGAAAGCCAAAGTTGGTGGCATCACAATTCCAGACTTCAAGCTCTATTACAAAGCTGTCATCATCAAGACAGCATGGTACTGGCACAAAAACAGACACATAGATCAATGGAACAGAATAGAGAGCCCAGAAATGGACCCTCAACTCTATGGTCAACTCATCTTCGACAAAGCAGGAAAGAATGTCCAATGGAACAAAGACAGCCTCCTCAATAAATGGTGTTGGGAAAATTGGACAGCCACATGCAGAAAAATGAAATTGGATCATTTCCTTACACCACACACGAAAATAGACTCAAAGTGGATGAAGGATCTCAATGTGAGAAAGGAATCCATCAAAATCCTCGAGGAGAACACAGGCAGCAACCTCTTCGACCTCAGCCGCAGCAACATCTTCCTAGGAACATCGCCAAAGGCAAGGGAAGCAAGGGCAAAAATGAACTATTGGGATTTTATCAAGATCAAAAGCTTTTGCACAGCAAAGGAAACAGTTAACAAAACCAAAAGACAACTGACAGAATGGGAGAAGATATTTGCAAATGACATATCAGATAAAGGGCTAGTGTCCAAAATCTATAAAGAACTTAGCAAACTCAACACCCAAAGAACAAATAATCCAATCAAGAAATGGGCAGAGGACATGAACAGACATTTCTGCAAAGAAGACATCCAGATGGCCAACAGACACATGAAAAAGTGCTCCATATCACTCGGCATCAGGGAAATACAAATCAAAACCACAATGAGATATCACCTCACACCAGTCAGAATGGCTAAAATTAACAAGTCAGGAAATGACAGATGCTGGCGAGGATGCGGAGAAAGGGGAACCCTCCTACACTGTTGGTGGGAATGCAAGCTGGTGCAACCACTCTGGAAAACAGCATGGAGGTTCCTCAAAATGTTGAAAATAGAACTACCCTATGACCCAGCAATTGCACTGCTGGGTATTTACCCTAAAGATACAAACGTAGTGATTCGAAGGGGCACGTGCACCCAAATGTTTATAGCAGCAATGTCTACAATAGCCAAACTATGGAAAGAACCTAGATGTCCATCAACAGATGAATGGATAAAGAAGATGTGGTATATATACACAATGGAATACTATGCAGCCATCAAAAGAAATGAAATCTTGCCATTTGCGACGACGTGGATGGAACTAGAGGGTATCATGCTTAGCGAAATAAGTCAATCGGAGAAAGACAACTATCATATGATCTCCCTGATATGAGGGAGAGAAGATGCAACATGGGGGGTTAAGGGGTAGGAGAAGAGTAAATGAAACAAGATGGGATTGGGAGGGAGACAAACCATAAGTGACTCTTAATCTCACAAAACAAACTGAGGGTTAATGGGGGGAGGAGGGTTGGGAGAGGGGGGTGGGGTTATGGACATTGAGGAGGGTATGTGCTATGGTGAGTGCTGTGAAATGTGTAAACCTGGCGATTCACAGACCTGTACCCCTGGGGATAAAAATATATGTTTAAAAAAATAATAATAAAATTTAAATTAAAAAAAAAAGTCTAGTGGGGCGCCTGGGTGGCTCAGTGGGTTAAAGCCTCTGCCTTCGACTCAGGTCAGGATCTCAGGGTCCTGGGATCAAGCCCCGCGTTGGGCTCTCTGCTCAGCAGGGAGCCTGCTTCCCCCTCTCTCTGCCTGCTGCTCTGCTTACTTGTGATCTCTCTCTCTGTGTCAAATAAATAAATAAAATCTTTTTTAAAAAGTCTAGTAATTATTTCTAAATAATTTTATTTATTATTATTATTATTTATTATATATTATTAATTATTTCTAAATAATTTCTAAATAATTTTAACAAAAGATGAGCAAGGTCTTTACACACACACACACACACACACAAGTGCACACACTAAAATATTACTGAGAGAAAAAAAATGAAGAGATAGAACATGTTTGCGAAATGGAAATATAACAATGTCAGTTATCCCCAATTTGATCTATAAATTCAATGCACTTCTTATTGAAATCACATCAGGGTTTGGGGGAAATTGACAAGCTGATTCTAAAATGTACATGAAAAGCAAAAACCCTAGAACAGTTAATACAATCTTGACAAAAAAGAACCCAATGTAAAGACTAATTATAAAGCTATAATAATTAAGAGAGTATGGTATTGGCACAGGACTCTATGGCACAAATAGGTCCATAAATCAATATCCTATACTGTTTAATACAGTAGCTACTAGGCACATATGGTTATTTAAATTACTTAAAATTAAGTAACTTTAACAAGTTAGTTCCTCAGTCATACTAGCCATATATCAAGTGCTCAGTAGCTGTATGGCTACCACATTGGAAGGACAGATATCAGGCATTTCCATTACCACAGAAAGTTCTGTGGATACCTCTGGGAGAGAGTTCAGAAACACACAAATATGGACGCCTGATTTACAATAAAGATGGCATTGCAAAGCTGTAGAGAAAGGGTTCTTTTCAATGAACACTGGTCGTTAGAGCACTTGGAAATCTACACAGAGATAAATGAATCCTGCCCTCCCCAACTTCACATATTAAACAAAAATATATTCAGAGATCGAAGTTCTAAATGTGAAAGGTAAAACAGTAATACTTCCAGATAAAAAACTTGGAAGAATATCAAAAAGGACATAAGGGGCACCTGGGTGGCTCAGTGGGTTAAGCCCCTGCCTTCGGCTCAGGTCATGATCTCAGGGTCCTGGGATCAAGCCCCGCATCGGGCTCTCTGCTCAGCAGGGAGCCTGCTTCCTCCTCTCTCTCTGCCTGCCTACTTGTGATCACTCTCTGTCAAATAAATAAATAAAATCTTAAAAAAAAAAGAAAGAAAAGAAAACTACTGTGCTAACAAATGAAAACCAAAAATAATTTTAAAAGGACATAAAAAGCACCATCATAAAGGAAAGGGCCTGCTTCCCTGCCCCTCTCTGCCTGCCTCTCTGCCTACTTGTGATCTCTGTCTGTCAAATAAATGAATTTTAAAAATAAAATTAAATTTAAAAAATTTTTTTAAAGTGGAGGGGAGGGAAGAGAAAGCTTAGACAGGCTTATTCATATACTAAAGTAGATATACAAATTGATAACCATTGGAAATGGTGGTCATTACTCAACTTCACTGGTCACCAAGAAAATGTAAAGAAAACCACAATGAGCATAGATAGCTATATATGCGATGAACTGCGTATAGTAAAATGTTAATTGTAGAACCTAGATTGATGGGTATATGGATGGTCACTTTATAAATCTTCCAACTTTCCTGTATGCCTAATTTTTCATAATAAAATGTTGGGAGGAAACCACAATGAGACCACTATATACCCCTAGATGTGTTAATATTTAAAAGTCTGATTAAACCAAATGATGGCACATTTGGAAACTTCTGGAACTCACACACACATAGTTGGTAGAAGCATAGATTGGTATTACTTCAGAAAACTAGTTGAACATATCTATATACTTTAAATATTTTCTTGTTTTATAATCCACTCCAAAGTGATCATCTAAGAGAAGTGTATATCTAAGTACACCAAAACCCAAATCCAAGAATGGTGACAGTTGTGCTATTCATAACGGTCCAAATCTGGAGACGACACAGATCTCCTTCAACAGCAGAACGGATCGGAGACAGGATGTTCATATAATGGGTATACAACAATGGAAAGAGTGAACTGCTGATATGCACAACAACCTGGATTAATCTCAGAAATATTACTTTGAATGAAAGAAGCTATATGAAGTTCAAGAACAGGCAAGACAAACTCATGGTGTCAGAAGCCAGGATAGTGTACTTACACTGTGATAATTTATCTACTTATAATTATGATTTGAACATACTTCAAATGTGATAATTTAATGACAGCTTATCTTAGGGGCACCTGGCTGGCTCAGCTGGTAGAACATCCAACTCTTGATCTCTGGGTTGTAAGCTTAGTTAAAAGAAAGTTTATCTTAAAAATGAACATTGGGGGCGCCTGGGTGGCTCAGTCAGTTAAGCGTCTGCCTTTGGCTCAGGTCATGATCCCAGGGTCCTGGGATAGAGCCCCGCGTTGGCTCCCTGCTCAGCAGGAAGCCTGCTTCTCCGTCCCCTTCTGCAGCTCCCCCTGCTTGTGGGCTCACACTGTCAAATAAATAAAATCTTAAAAAAAAAAAAAAAGAACACTGGAAAACAAACCAACACAAACCCCTGGATTTCTCTATAGTAATAATAAACAGAAAGTAGATTTTAAAAAAGAAAGATAGCACTCACACAGCAACAAAAACTCTATGGTATCAAGAAATAAACCGAAACATTAAACCGAGACCTCAAATACGCAGAAAGATTCCACGTTCATGAATATACTCAATACTGTAAAAGGATGGAATTTCTCCCCAGAATTGATTTATAGATTCATTTGATGAATTTATTGATATGATGAACTGATTATATATTAATGCAATTCCAATCAAAATCTCAACATAATTTTTCATGAAAGCTAACAAGATTTTACAATTTATATAGAAGAATAATGTGCTGAAAATAATGAAGAGACTGCCACTAAGTTCTTTGTCGCTGGCCAAGATGCAATAACATAGTGATACACAACTAGTCTCTCCCACCGATAACAGCTAAAACAGAATATAAGAAACAACAACCTGAGAGCTTTGAAAAGCAAACTGGGGAAAAAAAAAAAGGCAGATTGGGGAATTAAGTTACAACCTTAATAATGACTTACAAGGTGGGTGTGAGTTTCATATTTCTTTCCCCTCTTTTTTCCTGATCCAAGAATAAGCCAAACCACATAACTATGCAACAAGTACCAACAACAGAAACTCCAGGAGAAGTCTCCTATTTCCAAAGGACCAAGAAAAGTGAGCTTCTATGCACTAGAGAGTGGGGGGCGGGGGGAACACCAATTTTCCCTTCTCACCTCAGAGGCTCACCCTGAACTACACAAGCAGAACAGATGTGAAGAAGTACAACAAGGTTGTGACAACTGAACAATACAAACAACTGCCCAAGTCATAGACTGACTCCAGGGTGGCACGTGCTAATCCAAATAGCACAGCAAAGGCTTTGAAGATTGAACTAACATTGTTACCAACACCCACAGAAGATATGACAAAACCTGCTCTCTGGACCTACCCAGGCTGATGGCCTCCTAAAACAAATAAAGCAAACAAAACTCAACATCTCCACAGGATTTTTTTTTTTTTAGATTTTATTTATTTATTTGACAGACAGAGATCACAAGCAGGCAGAGAGGCAGGCAGAGAGAGAGGAAGGGAAGCAGGCTCCCCGCTGAGCAGAGAGCCCGACTCAGGGCTCCATCCCAGGACCCCAGGATCATGACCTGAGCCAAAGGTAGAGGTTTTAACCCACTGAGCCACCCAGACGCCCCATCTCCACAGGATTTAAAAAAAAATTTTTTTTCTCCACAGGATATTAACATGATCCTGAGTTCACAACATAATATTAAAAATTCCCAGGATAAAATCCAGAATTACTCATCACTTACACACACAGAACAATCTGACCATTTCTCAAGGGAAAAGACAATTAACAGATGTTAACCCTAAGAGGACCCAGATGGTGTAACTTATTATTTTTAAAGACTTTATTATTTTTAAAACTGCATATATTTTCCAGCTTTATTGAGGTATTATAGACAAGTAAAGAATGCATATATTTAAGGCATAATATGTAATGTTTTGATATATGTATACACTGTGATATGATCACCCCATAAGTTAATTAATTTATCCCTTACCTCACAGTTATTATTTGTGGGTGTGTGTGTTAAGAACATTTAAGATCTACTCTCCTAGCAATTTTCAATTAGACAATACATTATTATTAACTACAGTCATCATGTTACACATCAGGTCTCCAGAACTCATTCAGCTTATAATGGAAAGTTAGTACCCTCTGACCAACAAACATCTCTGCATTTCCTCCCTCCCCCCATCCCTTGGTAACCATTCTCCTACCCTGTTTCTAGGAGTTTGACTTTTTTAAAATTTCACATATAATTGAGATCAGCAGTATTTATTTGTCTTTCTGTACCTGGCTTATTTTACTTAGTATAATGTCCTTGAGGTTCACCCACGTTGTAGGAAATAGCAGGATTTCCTTCTTTTCTAAGGCTAAATAATATTCCATTGTATGTATATATACATCACATTTTCTTTATCCAATCATCTATTGATGGGACACTTAGGTTGTTTTCAAATCTTGGCTACGGTGAATAATGCTACAATGAACATGGGAGTGCAGGCACCTCCTCAAGATACTGATGTCATTTCCTTAGGCCATGGACTCAGAAATGAGATTTCTGGATTATACGGTAGTTCTATTTTTAATTATTTGAGGAACCACCATCCTGTTTTCCATAATGGTTGTACTGATTTATATTCCATTTACATTACAGTGTGTAAGTGTCCCCTGTTCTGCATATCCTTGCCAACGCTTGTTATCTTTTGACTCTTTGATAACAGCCATCTTAAGAGTATGAGACTCATGTGGTTTTGATTTTGCATTTCCCTGATGGTTAGTGATGTTCAGCACTTTTTCAAACACCTATTGGCCATTTGTATGTTTTCTTTCAAAAAAGGTCTATTTAGGGGCGCCTGGGTGGCTCAGTGGGTTAAGCCCCTGCCTTCGGCTCAGGTCATGATCTCAGGGTCCTGGGATCGAGCCCCGCATCGGGCTCTCTGCTCAGCAGGGAGCCTGCTTCCTCCTCTCTCTCTGCCTGCCTCTCTGCCTGCTTGTGATCTCTCTCTGTCAAATAAATAAAATCTTTAAAAAAACAAAAAACAAAAAACAAAAAAGGTCTATTTAGGTGCTTTGCTCATTTTTTTTTTCTTTTGCCATAGAGTAGTATGAGTTCTTTATGTATTTTGGCTGTTAATACCTTACAGCTTGTAAATACTTTCTCATTCTATAGGATGCCTTTTCATTTTGTTAACTCACTTCCTGTGCAGAAACTTTTTTTTTTTTTTTTTAAGATTCATTTATTTGACAGAGAGAGAGACAGCAAGAGAGGGAACACAAGCAGGGGGGTGGGAGAGAGAGAAGCAGACTCCCCGCCAAGCAGGGAGCCTGACAGGGGTTGAGGGGGGACTCCATCTCAGGACCCTGGGATCATGACCCAGGCGGAAGGCAGATGTTTAATGACTGAGCCACCCAGGCGCCCCTGTGCAGAAGTTTTTTAATTTGATGCAGCCCCACCTGTTTAATTTTTCCTTTGTTGCCTATGCTTTTGGTGTCATAACCCAAAAAACCATTGTTGAGACTAATGTCAAGAAACTTTTCCCGTGTGTTTTTCTAGGAGTTTTAGAATTTCAGGTCTTACATTTAAGACTTTAACCAATTTTGAGTTGATTTTTGTGTATGGCATGAGACAAAGTTCCAATTTCTTTTTCGCCTGTGAATATCCAGTTTTCCCAACATATTTATTGAAGAGAATATCCTTTTCCCCATTGTGTATTCTTGGCACCATAGTTGACTGAACATGTGTGCATTAATTTCTGGGCTCTCTATTCTGTTCCATTGATCCCTGTGTCTGTTTTTATGTCAGTACCATACTGTTTTGATTACTGTAGCTTTGTAGTATGATTTGAAATCAGGAAGTAAGATGCCTCTGACTTTGTTCTTCTTGTTCAGTATTGCTGTAGTTACTTGGGATCTTTTGTGACTCCATATGAATTTTAGGATTTTTTTATTTCTCTGAAAAATTGTCATTGGAAATATAATCCCTATAAAAATAGGCACTGCATTGAATCTGTAGACTGTGTAGGGTTATACTGATATGTTGACACATACTATTTGTTATTAATCCTCCAGTCCATGAACACAGCATTAATTATTTGTGTCTTCTTCAATTTCTTTCGCCAACATTTCATACATTTCAGTGTACCGATCTTTTACCTCTTTGGTTGAATTTATTCCTAAGTATTTTATTCTATTTGATATAAATGGAATTGTCTTCTTAATTTCTTTTTCAGATGGTTGTTAGTGTATGGAAATGCAGCTGATTTTTGTATGTTGATTTTGTATCCTGCAGCTTTACTGAATATGTTTATTAGTTCGAACAGTTTTTTTGAGGAGTCATCTGCAGACAGAGACAATTTTACTTCTCCTTTTCCAAATTGGATACCTTCTTTCTCTTGCTTAATTGTTCTGGCTCAGACTTCCAGTACTATATTGAATAACAGTAGTGAGAGGTAGCATCCTTAGAGGAAAACATTTAAATTTTTCACCCTTCAGTATGATATTAGCTGTGGGCATGTCCCATATGGCCTTTGCTGAGGTACATCCTTCATACCTAATTTGTTGAGAGATTTAATCATAAAATAATGTTGAATTCTGTTAAATACTTTTTCTGCATCTATCAAGATGATCATATGGCTTTTATCCTTTATTCTGTTAACGTGGTATATAATGTTTATTGATATGAATAAGTTGAATCATGTTTGCATCTCTGGGATAAATATTACTTGATCATGGTGTATGATCCCTTTAATGGGCTGTTGAATTCAATTTGCTGGGATTTTGTTGAGGATATTTGCATCTACGTTCATCAGAAATATTGGCCTATAGTCATCCTTTCTTATAGTCTCCTTGGCTGGCTTTGGTATCAGGTAATGCTGGCCTTATAAAATGAGTCCCCAGTCAGGTCCACAGACAGCAGGTCTGTTAAGAGGCCTAGATGACTGTAGCTCCCGCCAATCCCTGGTTGCACTTGCACCATGTCTCTGGACGAGTCCCCGAGTGGGAAGACAGACTGTGGCAGAGTGGGCTGGAGCTGGGTCACAGGACTGCTTCAAGTTCTGCCATCAAGAATTAGGTCAGTGGGCCGGCCTCTGCAGCTCAGAGGGGCATGTCTCTCACCAGTTTCTCTGGGTGGTCAGAACTGCTCCCAACCATGGCAGAGAGGGGTTGGCACTCAATCCCAGGGCCATTTCGAGGTACATAGCTGGGACTGACTTTAGGGTCTACATCAGGACTGAGGTTGGCAGGCCTGCTATGAGGAACACAGACGGGCAATGCTGGATCCCTGCATAGGCAGGACTGAGATCAGGGCTGAAGCCAGGTCACAGAGCTGCTTCAGGATCCAAAGTCAGAATCAACATTGGCTGGACTGTTACCAGGATCATGTCCCCCCACAGGGCCCCTGTGGAGGCAGGTCTGACCCTAGACTGGCAGTTAGAGTGGGGCTGTAGCTGGATCACAGAGATGCTTCAAGGATCTGCAATTGGCCAATCTGTCAGGCCATGGCTAGCAGGCCTGACACTGGGACATGGATGATCGTGGCTCCTCCTGGAGCCTTGATGGATGGAACTGGATGCAGGACTGTAGCCAAGTGGGGATGCAGCCAAGTCCATAAGGAGACGGAGTGATTTTCATTCTGCACCCAGGAATATATTTGGTTGGCCTGCCACCAGGGCCAGTGCCTTCTCAAAGCAGTTTTCCTTAGTCCTGGAATTTCCTGGGATTTCACAACCTCCTACCAGAATCTCAAAGCTCCCACAAAGGCACTTTTGTCTGTGGATGGCTCCCAGATTGTTTTATGTGTAGGGGAAAGTGAGCAGGGGACCTCCTATTCCACCATTTTGCTTATTAGGGAAAAAAAAACCCTAGACAAAGATATTAAATCTTTATATTTAAGATATTAAATTACCTCACTCTCTGTGAGATAAAGGTGAAAACTCTTGAAATTAATGGAACATAGAAGTTTTCAGCAGAGAAACATAAAGGAAAAAAAATAACCAAATGGAAATTTTACAGCCAAGAAGTAAAATAATGGAAATTTAAAAATTCATTAGATGGAACATGAAGACAGATCATTAAAATGATCAAATCTTTTTTTAAAAAAAGATTTTAAGTATTCTCTATACCCAATATGGGGCTCAAACTCACAACCCCAAGATCAACAGTCCCATGCTCTTCTGACTCAGCCAGCCAGGTGCACCTGAAATGGTCCAATCTGAAGAACTGAGAGAAAAAAACCACAAACAAAATGAGCAGAGTCTGAGGGACCTATAGGACAATATCAAAAGTCCAAGAATGAGGGAGAAAGAGATGGGTAAAGAAAAAAATATTTGAAGAAATAATGATGCAAAATTCCCCAAATTTGGTAAAATATATAAATTCACAGAATATATGTGATATATATATACATATATATATATTTATATATGAATATATAAATTCAAGAAGTTCATCAAATCCTAAATAGGAAAAAAACTCAAAGAAAGCCATGTTCAGGCATATCATAACTGTGCTGCTAAAAGGACAAAGGGAGGAATCTGTAAGGTAAACAAAGAAAGACAACAGATTACATAAAAGACTGGATCAGAATAGTTGTGGATTTCTCATTAGAAAAGATGGCAGCCAGAAATAAGGGGAACAGTAGCTTTCAAGTGAGAACAGGAAATAAAGGTATCATCACATAATTCTATATCCATAAAAAATATATATCCTTCAGGAATGAAATGAAATAAAAACATTCTCAGATAAAGGAAAACTAAGAAAATCCCCCACTAGCAGACCTGCTCTAAGAGAAAGGCTAAGGAAAGTTCTCTGGGTTTTAGTGAAATGGCATCAGAGGAAAGGTAGGAACATCAGAAATAAGAGAGGATAAATTCCGGAATAAGTAAAATGGACTTTTCCCCTCCTTTTATAGACTTTCTTTAAAATGTTTGCAATTGTGGGGTGCCTGGCTGGCTCAGCTGGTAGAGTGTGTGACTCTTGATCTCACGATGCTGGGCACACAAATTACTTAAAAATAAAATCTTTAGGCGGCTCAGTCAGTTAAGCATTAGACTCTTGATTTTGGCTCCAGTCATGATTTCAGGGTCATGAGCTAGAACACCATGTTGGGCTCCATTCTCTTTCTCCTTCTGTCCCTTACCACCTCCCATTTGCATGCTCATTATCTCCCTCTCTCCAAAAAAAAAAAAAAAAAAAAAAAAAAAAAAAAAAAAAAAAAAAAATTACATAAGTAAATAAATAAATAAATAAATAAACTATTTTAAAAAATAAAATGTTTGCAGTTGAAAACAAAAAAAAACCTTATGATTGGGGAGGCTTTCAATGTATATAAACATATATACGACAACTATAATTTAAAGGGGAAGGGTTTCATAAGGTTATAAGGCTTCTATATTTACTTGAAGTGATAAAATATTAGCTCAAGTAGTCTGTGTGAAATTAGATATGCTTAATGTCATCAGTTCTAGGGTGCCTGGGTGGCTCAGTCAGTTAAGTGTCTGCCTTCGGTCATGTCATGATCCTGGGGTCATGGGATTGAGTCTCACATCCTCCCTCTGTCTCTACCTCTCTCTGTCTCTCTCTCTCATGAATAAATTTTTAAAAAATCAGTTCTAGAACAACCACTAAAAAATTTAATTCAAAGATATATAACTAAAAAGTTATAATACATTAAAAATGGAATTGGGGTGCCTGGGTGTCTCAGTCATTAAGCGTCTGCCTTCAGCTCAGGTCAGGATCCCAGAGTCCTGGGATCAACCCCCAGGACGACCCCTCTCCCACTACCCCCTGCTTGTGTTTCCTCTTTCACTGTGTCTCTCTCTGTGAAATAAATAAATAAAATCTTTTTAAAAAATGGAATACTGGGGCGCCTGGGTGGCTTCTTTCAGTAAAGCTGTTTAAAAAATGAAGGATGGGGGTGCCTGGGTGGCTCAGTGGGTTAAGCCACTGCCTTTGGCTCAGGTCATGATATCAGGGTCCTGGGATCGAGCCCCACATCCAGCTCTCGGCTCAGCAGGAAGCCTGCTTCCCTCTCTCTCTCTCTCTCTCTGCCTACTTGTGATCTGTCTGTCAAAAATAAATAAATAAAATCTTTTTCAAAAAATGAAGGATGGAAAATATATCCTATGCAAATATCAAAACAAATCTAGAGTGGCTGGGTTGATAACACACAAAGCAGATTTTAGAAAGTAAAAAAAAGCAGTGCCTGGGTGGCTCAGTGTGTTAAGCCTCTGCCTTCAGCTCAGGTCGTGATCCCAGGGTCCTGGGATTGAGCGGCATCGGGCTCTCTGCTCAGCAGGGAGCCTGCTTCCTCCACTCTCTCTGCCTGCCTCTCTGCCTACTTCTGATCTCTGTCTGCCAAATAAATAAATAAAATCTTTAAAAAAAAAAAAGAAAGTAAAAAAAATTCCTAGGTTTAAGGAAAGATATTACATAATGTTAAAAGAGTTGGTCCACAAAGAAGACAAAACACCCCTGAATATATATATACTTTGAAACAGAGATCCAAATACATGAAGCAAAAAGTGATAGAAATGATAGGAGAAACAGAGAACCCACAATTACACTTTGAAACTTCAACACTCCTCCTGCGTAATTCACAGACCAAGCAGAGAGAAAATCAATGAGAACATAGAAGACCTAAATAACATTATCAACAACATAATCTAATTTATATCTCTAGAATACTTCAACAACAGCAGAATATACTTTATTTTCAAATGCATGCAGCATCCACCAAGAAAGATCATATCCTGGCTCATAAAACAAGTCCTAACTATTATAAAAAATAAAATCATATGCAGTATGTTATCTGACCATAATAGAATTAAACTAGAAGTAAAAAAACAAAGATACCTGAGGCACCTGGGTGGCTCAGTAGGTTAGGCATCTGCCTTTGGCTCAGGTCGTGTTCCTGAGGTTCTGGGATCAAGCCCTGGGTCAGGTTCCCTGCTGGGAGCCCACTTCTCTCTCTCCCACCACCTCGTGCTCTTTCTTACTATATCCCTCTCTCTCAAATAAATAAATTCATAAGAACAAAAACCAAAAACAAAACAAAACAAAACAAAACAAAGATACCTTAAAACCCCTACGTGTTTGAAAGTAAAACAACACACTTAAAAATAATCTATGGGTCAAAGAAGAATTGTTAAGGGAAACTGGAAAATATTTGCACTAGACAAAAATGAAAATACAACATGTCAAATTTTCTGTATTGCAATTAAAGCAATGTTTAAAAGGAAATTTATTATCACCAAATGCTTACATTGGAAAAGCAAAACAAAAGGAGAAATTCCAATGTTCTCAGATAAACAAAATCTAAGGGAGTTTATTACCACTAGACCTGCCTACAAGAAATGCTGAAGAATATTCTGCAGGGTGAAATGGAAGAACACTAGAAGTGAATTTGAGCCATATGAAGAAATAAAGATCTCAAAAAGGTAAATTATGGGTGGTTATAAAAACTGTATTATGTAACAATAGTTTGTAACTCCATATTTTATTTTCTACATGAAAGAGAGGATTTCTTTTTTTAAAAGATCTACTTATTTATTTGAGCGAGAGTGAGCAGGGGAAGGGGCAGAGGGAAAGGGAGAGAAAGAATCTCAAGCCTGACACGGGGTTCAATTTCACAACCCTGAGATCATAACCTGAGCTGAAATCCAGAGTCAGACGTTCAACTGACTGAGCCACCCAGGTGCCCCAAAAGAGATGCTTTCAAGAAACCAATACATTTAAAAAAATTATTAGTTTAAAAATTGGTTTTATTGTAACCTATGTTTGTAACTCCACATTTGGTTTTCTATATAAGTTAAGATACTAGTGCATTGAAATGAATTATTAGTTTGTGTTTGGGGACACACATGTAATTTTGTGACATCACCAACCAGAAAGAGTGGTGAGAGAGCTATAAAGGAGTAGAATTTTTGCATGTTATTGAAAAGTTGGTAGGGATTCAAATTACAGTGCTCTAATGTTAGGATGTTTTATGTAATCACCATGGTAACCACAAAGAAAATAGCTATCAAATATACAGAAAATGAAATGAGAAAGGAATTTTAACATTTCACTACCAAAAAAAAAAAAAAAAAAACCCAAAAACCAAACACCAAAGAAGACAGTAATAAGGGAATAAGCATGGAGGAACTGTAAGGCATACAGAAAGCAAATTAACAAAATGACACCAGTAAATCTCTCCTTATCATTAATTACTTTAAATGTAAATAGATAAACTTATCTAATCAAAAGACAGGTTATTTTCAGAATGGATAAAAACATACGATCCAATTATATTCTGTCTATAAGAGACTCACTTTAGATCCGAAGACACAAATAGATTGAAAAGATAGAAAAAGATATACCATAAAAATAGAGAGCAAGGGTGGCTATACTAGTATCGAAAAAACAGACTTTAAACTGAAATAGTTTACAAGAGACAAAGAAAGACATTATGTATTAATAAAAGGTTCAAAGCAGCAAGAATATATAACAATTCTAAGTATTTGCATACCTAATAACAGATTAAAATACATAAAGCAAAAATAAATAGAACTAAAAGAAGAAAGATTACTACAGTAACAGATGGGGACTTATATATCCCACTCTCAGTAACGGATAGGACTACCTACCATCTGGAAGCAGAGATCCTAAACAAGACAATAAACCAACTAGATCTAATAAACAAACAGAATACAGTTTAATGACAACAAGCACATATAGTCTTCTGAAGTGCACTTAGAAGATTTTCCAGTGTAGATCAAATGTTAAGTCACAAATTAAGTTTCAACAGATTTTAAGAGGTAGATATCATTTAAAATGTCTTCCCTGACCACAAGGGATGAAGTTAGAAATCAGTAACAAGGGGTTCCTGGATGGCTCAGTTGGTTAAGTTGCTATGTTTGGTTCAGGTCTTACTCCCAGGGTCCTGGGATCAAGACCCACATGGGGCTCCCTGCTCAGTGGGTAGGTAGTCTGTTCCCCGCCCCTGACTTGTTCTCTCTTGCTTGCTCTCTCAAATAAAGTCTTTCAAAAATTGACAAAAAATAGAAATCAATAACAAAAGTAAAACTGGAAAATACAAAAAATTGTGGAAATTAAACAACATACTCGTAATGAATGGAACAAAGAAGAAATTATGAAAAAAATTCCATTTACAGTAGCATCAAAAAGAATAAAATACTTAGGAATAAACAAAAGGAAGTAAAAGATTTGTGCATTGAAAACTATAAAATATTGCTGAAACAAAGAAGACATAAATAAAGGGAAACATACCTCATATTCATGAATGGAAAGACAAAGTTGTTAAAATGTTAATACAACCCAAAGCAATCTACAGATTTAATTCAATCCCAATCAAAATCCCAATGACTTTTAAAAAATATAAATAGAACATTTGTGTGGAATCTTAAGGGGTCTTGAATAGCCAAAAACAATCTTAAAAAGGGAGAACAAAGATGGAGGATTCATACCTGAGCTGACTTCAAAACTTAGTACTCTAATGCAAACAATGTGGGACTGGCATTAAGACAGACATACAACAGGGGGCGCCTGGGTGGCTCAGTGGGTTAAAGCCTCTGTCTTCTGCTCAGGTCCTGATCTCAGGGTCCTGGGATCAAGCCCCACATTGGGCTCTCCACTCAGCGGGGAGCCTGCTTCCCCCCGCCCCCATCTCTGCCTGCCTCTCTGCCTACTTGTGATCTGTCAAATAAATAAATAAAATCTTAAAAAAAAGACAGACATACAACAGAATGCAGCACTCAGAAAGAAACCTTTGCATACATTGTCAAATGATTTTTTACAATGTTGCCAAAACCATTTGATAGGGAAAGAATAATCTTTTCAACGAATGGTGCTGGGAAAATCCACATGCAAAAGAATGAAGTTGGACCCTTCCTTACCTGACACCATATATAAAAATTAACTCAAAATGGATCAAAGACCTAAAACTATAAAACTATTAGAAAACACAGAGCAAAATCTTTGTGATACTAAATTTGGCAATGATTTCTTGGATATGACACCAAAGGCACAGGCAACAAAAAATATGTAGACTAATTAGGTATCATGAAAAATTTTCAGGGTACCTGGGTGGCTCAGTTGTTGAGCATCTGCCTTCCACTCAGGTTGTGATCCTACCGTCCTGGTCCTAAGATCGAGCCCTGCATTGCTGGGGTTATCCCTCCCCAGCTCTTACCCCTCCCCAGCTCTCCCAGTTTGTGTTCCTTCTCTTGCTTTCTCTGTCAAACAAATAAATAAAATCTTAAAAAAAAAAAGAAAAAGGAAAAAATTTTTCAAATTTGTATATCAAAAGATAATGTCAGCAGAGTAAAAATGCAACCCACAGAATGAAAGAAACTATTTGTGAAATCATGTTATCTGACGAGGGATTCATATCCAGAATACATAAAGAACTCCACATCAGATTCAAAAATGGGCAAAGGACTACCATGAGATACTATCTCACACATTTCCGTATGGCTACTACAAAGAAAAAAAGGAAAGAAAAGAACAAGTGTTGGTGGAGATGTGGAGAAATTGGAACCCCTGTGCACTGTTGGTGACAATGTAAAAAATGGTGTAGCTGCTGTGTAGAAAACAGTAAGGCAGTTCTCAGAAAATTAAAAATATAATGATCATATAATTCTGGTTATATACTCAAGGTAATTGAAAGCAGGGTCTCAAAGATATTCTTGTACACCCATGTTCCTAGCAGCATTATTCACAACGGCTAGAACGTGTAAGCAATCCAAGTGCCTACTGAGGGATAAATGAATAAGCAAAACATGGTAAAGCCATATAATGAGGTATTATTTGGCCCTACAAATTTAGGAAATTCTGACATGTGCTACAACACGGATGAACCTTAAGGATATTATACTAAGTGAAACAATGCCAGTCACAAAAAGACAAAGACTATATGATTCTACCTTATAAGGTACTCAGAATAATCAAAATGGAGACAAAGAGTATTAAAATGGTAATTGCTAGGGCCTGTGGGGGGTGGGTGATAGCGATTTATTGTTTAATGTATATAAAGTTCCGGTTTTACAAGATCAGAGTTGTGGAGGCAGATGGTGGTGATGGTGTGCAACACTATAAATATATTTAATACCACTAAGTTGTACACTTATAACTAGTTAAGATGGTTTAAGTTTTACATTATGTGTATTTTACCAAAATAGAAAAATTTGAAAAAAAAAAGGGAATGCAAAATGGTATAGCTACAGAGAGTCATAGTTTCTTCTAAAAGTTAAAAATACACTTTTTTTTTTAAAGATTTTATTTATTTGACAGAGAGAGATCACAAGCAGACGGAGAGGCAGGCAGAGAGAGAGAGAGAGAGAGGGAAGCAGGCACCCTGGGGAGCAGAGAGCCCGATGCGGGACTCGATCCCAGGACCCTGAGATCACGACCAGAGCCGAAAGCAGCGGCTTAATCCACTGAGCCACCCAGGCGCCCAAAATACACTTTTTTTTTAAAGGATTTTATTTATTTGTCATAGAGAGAGAGAGAGACAGAGGTAGGCAGAGGGATAATCAGGGTTCTTAGGAGCCCGATGCAGGGCTCGATTCCAGGACCTTGGGATCATGACCTGAGTGAGCTGAAGGCAGAGGCTTAACCAACTGAACTACATTTCCGCATAACGCAGCAATACCACTAGTAGGTATTTTCCCAAGCAGTTTTATTTACAAAAACCTGTATGCCAATGTTTACAGCTACTGTACTCATGATTGCCCAAACTGGAAAAACCCACATATCCTTCAACTACTGAATAATAAACTGTGGTACATTCATAGAATGCAATAAGTAGTAAAAAGGAACGAAATATTGATGTAGTCAACATCCATGAATTTCTTATCTATTACACAAAATGAAAGAAGCCAGACTCGGAAGGCTACATAAAGTATGATTCCATTTAAATGACACAGTGGAAAAGGCAGAAGTATAGTGATGGAGAACCCATCACTGGTTGCGGCAGGCTAAAGGTGGAGATAGGGTTTGATTATAGAGGGGCAGCACAAGGAAATCTGGGAGTGATGGAGCTAGCTGTTTTGTATCTCAACTATGGTGGTAGTTACATGACTCTATATGTATATGTCAAAAGTCATAGAACTATACACTATACATTTTACTATATACAAATTTAAATTAAAAAACGGTTAAGGGACGCCTGGGTGGCTCAGTGGGTTAAAGTCTTTGCCTTCATTTCAGGTCATGCTCCCGGGGTCCTGGCATCGAGCCCCGCATCAGGCTCTCTGCTCAGCGGGGAGCCTGCTTCCCTTCCTCTCTCTCTGCCTGCCTCTCTGCCTACTTGTGATCTCTGTCAAATAAATAAAAATCTTTTAAAAAATAATGAAAACCTTGTGTTTCAATTATACTTCAATTTTAAAAAGATTTTAAGGGACGCCTGGGTGGCTCAGTCAGTTAAGGGTCTGCCTTCACCTCTTCCCCTGCTTGTTCTCGCTCTCTGACAAATTAATAAAATCTTCAAAAATAAATAAATAAAAAAGATTTTGAAATGAAGGTATTTTTAAAGATTTATAATCTTTGTAAATATCAGGATTTATAACAAAGCTATAGTAACTAAAACAGATATAAATCTCTGCATAGATCGATGTCAGAGATCTAAATATTTATACATATCAGCTCTTTAATATTGGGATAATTCCCTTATTTATATTCTATATATTGTCTGATAAGATATTCTATATATTATCTGAAATTTTCATTGTTTTAAAGATTCCTTATTTGTCAGAGAGAGAGAGCACCAGTGAGTGAGAGAGAGAGAGAGAGAGAGCATGAGCAGGGGGAGTGGCAGGCAGAGGGAGAAGCAGGCTCCCCACTGAGCAAGGAGCCCAATGTGGAACTCGATCCCAGGACCCCGGGATGATAACCCAAAACAAAGGCAAACATTTAACCGACTGAGCTACCTAGATTTTTGCTTTGTAATACTTAAGACCTTAATCCATCTTACAAGGATTTTTTTAATAAGGTATGAAGGGTGACTCTAAATTTATTTTTTTAAGGATTTTTTTAAAGATATTTATTTATTTATTTGACAGACAGAGATCACAAGTAGGCAGAGAGGCAGGCAGAGAGAGAGAAGAGGAGGAAGCAGTCTCCCCACTGAGCAGAGAGCCCAATGCGGGGCTTGATCCCAGGACCCTGGGATCATGGCCCGAGCAGAAGGCAGAGGCTTTAACCCACTGAGCCACCCAGGCGCCCCTAAATTTATTTTTTAATATGGATATCCAATTGTATCAGCACCATCTATTTTATTTTATTTTTTAGATTTTATTTATTTATCAGAGAGAGAGAGCACGCACAAGCAGGCAGAGGCGGAGAGAGAGACAGGCTCCCTGCCTAGCAAGGAGCTGGATGTGGGACTCGATCCCAGGACCCTGGAATCATGACCTGAGCTGAAGGCAGGGGCTTAACCAACTGAGCCACCCAGGCATCCCATCAGCACCATTTATTAAACAGAATTTTCTTTCCCTACTTATTTGTAGTGTCAACTCTGCCATTTATTAAAGCTCCATATATCTGTGGGTCTGTTTCTGGGTTCTTTATTCTGTTTCACTGGTCATTTTGTGTATCCTTGCACATTTACCTCACTGTCTTAGTTACTGTAACTTTATTCAGACAGGAGAGAGAGAGACAATCTCCAAAACAGGTAAAGCAAAACAATATAGGGATACATACATAGGTTCTGAAACAATAAAGCAGCAAGGAAATAATTACCCTAAAAGTCAGAACATTGATTTCCTCTAGAGAGGAGAGAAACAGCAGTGTTGGGGTACGGGCACATGGGACCTTAGGGGATATAGATTCTTGACCAGGGTCATGGTGACAGCATGTCTGCATTCCCTATGAGTCAAGTAGGCACCATCGAAAATAATTCAGCTTAAACTCCTTAGCAGGTACACTATTTTTTTTTTTTTAAAGATTTTATTTATTCATTTGACAGACAGAGATCACAAGCAGGCAGAGAGGCAGGCAGAGAGAGAGGAGGAAGCAGGCTCCCCGGTGAGCAGAGAGCCCGATGCGGGGCTGATCCCAGGACCCTGGGATCATGACCTGAGCCGAAGGCAGAGGCTTTAACCCACTGAGCCACCCAGGCACCCCAGCAGGTACACTACTTAAGGAGGCTGACTTCTAGAGGAGGATATGAGAGGTAGAAGAGGTTATATTAGAGTCAAATCTCCTGTGTCAGCGAATCATGCTGTCCAGGGAGAAGTCACACATAAGCCTCCACAAGAAAGTCACCGTTCAGATTCCTCCTACACACTGGGGAATACAAGGCGAGGTTGTGTGCCCCCAGAGAAGCAGAGACCACCACCAAGGGACAATTGTAGTTATATCTCCAGTGAAGTTGGAGATGACTGTCCCTTATTTTCTTCCATGAAGACTTAGGCTTGAAGAAAGGAGAGGTCTTAAGTTTGAAAACATTGGAGCACTTGTGGTGAGAAACAGGTTTAGAAAAGGGGGAGGAGGGGCTCCTGGGTGGCTCAGTGGGTTAAGCCTCTGCCTTCAGCTCAGGTCATGATCTCAGGGTCCTGGGATCAGCCCTGCATCGGGCTCTCTGCTCAGCGGGGAGCCTGCTTCCTCCTCTCTCTCTGCCTGCCTCTCTGCCTACTTGTGATCTCTGTCTGTCAAATAAATAAGTAAAATCTTTAAAAAAAAAAAGAAAGAAAGAAAGAAAGAAAAGTGGGAGGAGATGAGTCAAAGGGGAAGGAAGAATAAAAGAAGAGACCACCTCTTTTCCAGTTCAGGTCCCTTGAGACAGAAGCTCCAGGAATGGGAGTGAAGCGGCTTTGAATCAGATGAGATTGGAATTTTAAAGTAGATGTTAGACTGGATTTTTAATGAATGGAAATGATCGGAAGTTAAGGCATCTAGAACTCGGCAAGAGAAAGTCAGTAATACGAAGACAGGCACAGAACTTGGGGAAAAACAAAGCTGTTCGTATTTGTGCTCTACCACGTCAGACTATTCGAAGGTTGTGTGTGTGTGTTAACATGTATTTAATTTTTATTTATTTAAGAGAGAGAGAGAGAGCATGAGTGGGAGGGGCAGAGGGAGAAGGAAAGAGAATCTCAAGCCAGCTCTGCACTGAAGGCAGAGCTCCATGTGGGCCTCGATTTCACGACCCTGAGATCATCACCTGAGCCCAAACTAAGAGCAGGAAGCTTAACCCACTGCACCACCCAGGTGCCTTCGGCATTTTTTTCTAATTAAGGGAGAAATAACATATGAAGCGGAGAATTCTCACACCCAGACCAGACCTAAAATAAAATTGTTTTACCTATTTAAAAAATCAACTTCTTAAAAAATAAATAAATAAAATATCAACTTCTTGGATTAATCTATCCATTGAACAAATATTTGATTGTCCACTTGGGCCTGGAAGCACATATGACATTGTTCTGGGTATATGGACACAACAGCAAACAAACAAAATTCCTGCCTTCTTAGAACCTATATTTTAGTAAAGCTTATATTCAGTAACTTAAAATATCTTATTTTTTAAATAAAAAATCTTAAAAAAAAAAAAAGGGGGGGGGGGCGCCTGGGTGGCTCAGTGGGTTGAGCCGCTGCCTTCGGCTCAGGTCATGATCTCGGGGTCCTGGGATCGAGCCCCGCATCGGGCTCTCTGCTCAGCGGGGAGCCTGCTTCCTCCTCTCTCTCTGCCTGCCTCTCTGCCTGCTTGTGCTCTCTCTCTGTCAAATAAATAAATAAAAAATCTTAAAAAATATATATATCTTATTTTTTTTTTTTTTAGATTTTATTTATTTGTCAGAGAGAGAGCGAGCGAGCGAGCACAGGCAGACAGAATGGCAGGCAGAGGCAGAGGGAGAAGTAGGCTCCCCGCCGAGCAAGGAGCCCAATGTGGGACTCGATCCCAGGACGCTGGGATCATGACCTGAGCCGAAGGCAGCTGCTTAACCAACTGAGCCACCCAGGCGTCCCTAAAATATCTTATATAGTGGGGAATATTTGAGTTATTTACATCTGTGTGTGAAATTTGGGTAAATGCATAGATTTAGGGAAAAATTATAGAATCTTTGCACCCCATCATCTATACTAGCTCTCTAATCTTAGAGTCATTCCCTTATGCTTAACGATTTAATTGCCCAAGAAATTTGTGGGATTATATCCCCATCTCTACTTGACAGATACAAAAGCTAAGGCTAAAGAGAGAAAGTGACTTGCTGAGGGTCACAGAACTACCTAAGGGTTTGATATAATAGAAACAGATTCTTTGTCTCCGATGCTATGTTCCTCCCACCAGGCCAAGAAGTCCCTTAAGACAGAGGCTGTAATGATACTTCCACCTCTGAGTGGGTCTGGGATTAGTCTTGCTGCCACGGACACCTAAATCAATGAGAAGACATGTGGGCATTTCCATATCAGATGTCTACAAACTCTACCACACAAAGTCCAAAGACCAAGGTTTTGCTTCAGTTTGCCTGTGTAGACTCCAGGTTCACCTGTCCTATGCCCTAGGTGGAAACACAGATGATTTGTAGGCTTGGGGATGGGAAAACATTGGGAGACAATGTTGAGCTCATTCTGGGAAACAAGGAGGCTGAGGGCTTATGGGCACCAACTTCTAGCTGAGAAAAGAACATCAAGAGCATCAGACCACATGACAGAAAAATACGTAAATGTAAGATCTGAGAAGCTAAGTAAAAAAACCCCATAATCCTGAATTTGAATTGAAAAAATGAACATGAATTTATAATATATTTCATCTTAGGGAACTACTTTCCAGCTATCAATTAAAAAGGCCTAGGAACAATGACAGTAGCAATGAACACCCCTAGCACAAAACTGTGATCTCTAAATATCATTTCCCATCAAAAGGAACTAGATATCCTTGGAAAAATAGCTGATTTCAGATCTGGGGTATGAAATGTACAAATTAATTCTGATAAATAAGCGGAAAGAATCAAAGTTTACTTTGCTTTTCTCATACAAACTGTTCACTCAGGTAACAAATGTTTGGTCATTGTCATAGACATTGTCATAGAAAGTTTCTCTTTCTATAAGTATTAAGCTAATAAAAAAAAAAGGAATGCTAAAGTTAGAATACCATCACTTTATAATCTCTAATGAGTATGTATATTTAGTGAACAACCATCCATGGCTGCTCAAATCACAAAAAGAGAGAATATCTTTTGGCTCCTGCTAGAAGTACCTAATACCATTCGTGAAGTGTTCTTGCCAGAATATTGACCCTAAAACTAATCAACTTCTTGACCTAACTACCAATTTATAAGAAATCCATGAAACACATTGGGGAAGGTATGTGCTATGAAGAGTGTAAACCTGGCAATTCACAGACCTGTACCCCGGGGCTAATAATACATTATAGGGGGCGCCTGGGTGGCTCAGTGGGTTAAGCCGCTGCCTTCGGCTCAGGTCATGATCTCAGGGTCCTGGGATCGAGTCCCACATCGGGCTCTCTGCTCAGCGGGGAGCCTGCTTTCCTCTCTCTCTCTCTCTGCCTGCCTCTCTACCTACTTGTGATCTCTGTCTGTCAAATAAATAAATAAAATCTTTAAAAAAATAATACATTATAGGTTAATAAAAAAAATTAAAAAGAAAATTAAAAAAAAAAAAAAAGAAAATCCATGAAACAGGGAGCATCTTAAAAGGACACCACCGGGAGGCTATCAGCAAATTCCAAATGGTTACAAACTTCAGGACAAATAACTCCGTTTCATCAGTAAATGCACTGCAAGGGGAAGGAGAGGGAGATCTATAGATTAAAAGGTCCCCCAATGGAAAGAGCAAAAAGCTGCAACATATGAATTTTATTTGGATGATGATTTAAGCAATATAAAAGAATTACGAGACAGTGTCTCAAATAGTTGATATATGACCGAGTTGGCATATGATCAAGCAATTCCACTCCTAAGTATATGCCAAGAAAAATAAAAACACATGTTCACCCAAAAAACTTTTACATGAATGTTCACAACGGCATTATTGATAATAGCCCCAAAGCAGAAACCACCCCAAATGTCCATCAACTGGTAACTGGATAAATAAAACGTAGTAGTCTACAATGGAATAGTCAGCAATAAAAAGAAATAAAATACTGATCTATGCTACACATGGATGAAGCCTGAAAATATGCCATGTTTTGAAAGAAGCCAATCGCAGAGGACTACACGTGTTGCATGATCACGTTTATATGAAATGTCCAGAATAAGCAAATCTCTTAGACCAAAAGTAGATTAGTGGTTGTCTAACTGCTGAGGTTGGAGGCTGGAGTAGTTGGGGTGACAGCAAAAGGGAGAGGGGTTTCTTTTGAGGGTAATGGAAATGTACCGAAGTTGACTGTGGGGATGGACGCACAACACTGTGATATTACGAGCCACTGAACTGCACACTTTAAATGGGTGAATTGGATAGTATGTGACTTGTTTCTCAACAAAGCTATTAAGGGGCTCCTGGCTGGCTCAGCCAGTAGAGCATGTGACTCTTGATCTTGGGGTCACGGGTTGAGTCCCACCCTGGGTGTAGAGATTACTTAAAAAAAAAAAAATCAAAGTTTAAAGAAAGCCACAAAGCTGTTAAGATAAAGCTACCAGAAAAAAAAAAAATGAGACAACCAGGAAAATCTGACTACTGACTGGGTATTTATTTGATGGTGTTAAAGAACTACTGTTACTTATTTTAAAAATAGTGATAATAGTTTTGTCTTTTTTTTTTAAGGGTTCTTATTTTTTAGAGGTAAGTACGGACATATCTACAGATGAAAGGATAAATTTGGGGTTTGCTTCAAAATAATGGGGAGGTCTGCAGTGGGAGGAGGGAAAATGAAACCAGACTGGTCATGAGTTGGTTACAAGACGGGTGATGAATACAAAGGTATTCATTGTTATTCTTTCGTATGTGTTTGAACATTTCCGAAATAAAAGGGCTAGAAACCACAAGACGAGAATCTTTATCAAGCTACCCCCGACTCACTGTGGGAACCTTTCTTTCTTCCCAGTCTCCCGATGAAAATTAAGGATGACAAGAGCCATATCTCATACCATTCTTGTGAGGAAAATGAAGTTATGTGTAAGGTACCCTACCAAGGGACGGGGCTCCATTTTGTCTAAGGCCAGAGATTCCCAAGAGCAATGCAAAAGAAAATCTGCTCATCACACACAAAGGGGCTACCAAACCGGACTTTGGACAGTAAGGACCCCCACAGCTATGGAGAGAAGAACCTACAATAGGAATCAGTTTTTCTATCTACAATCAGTAGCCCCCACAGCAACGTTGAGACAGTCGCAATTCAAATAGCCTTTCAGTTAGGCGCCAAAGGACAGTCAACAAGTGTCCCTATAAGATAAAAATTTAGAGTGGGAGACAAACCAAGAGCTTCATTCCACTCTCATCGGTTTATCCAGTAAGCCCCTCCTTCTCAATCCCTCTCCCACACGTTCCATTCCCAAAGCTGAAACTGGACGGGGAGGCAGAAAGGAAGATGAACACCCGTGTTCCCTGAAGGAAGGGGGTTCAAAACTCAGACCATCTGGTAATGAGAAGGTGACTGCCTCCTCTCGGGTTTTCACCTTACCGGACTCAATAGCACCAGGCTTCCGGCGGACAGATCTTTTGGATGGGGGGGTGGGGCAAATGAGAGTGAGAGGCGGGGCTACGAGGCACAGGAACCAATAGGCGATGAGCTGGAGGTTCACGTCCAGTCTAGCCCTCCAATCCCCAGAGCTTGCCCAACGAGAAACTTCAGCGGTCCAGAGACTTGCGACCTCACCTCTCCCCACTTACCCAGCCCATCCTCAGGGTCACACCCCCCAATGGTTGGGATGTCTGCTTTTTGTCACAGAAAGTTACGCAGAAGCAGCCACCCAATGGTAGCTAAGCAATCCAAGATACGGAGGACTCTGAGCATTTGTAAACACATTCCTTGGATCTTCTGGAATCCAAACCACCTTCAGCCACGGCTCCCAGCCCCAGTCGCTAACTGACGGACACCATCTCCCTTTGGGAAATACTTCAGCTCAGTTGTGAAGTGGCCCCTCCCACAAGTCCTGAGATCCCTACTCAGTCATCACCCACTAGGCAAATTCATTCGATTTAGCCCTGCAGTAAAACCTGCCATGTAGGGGTGCCTGGGTGGCTCAGTGGCTTAAAGCCTCTGCCTTCCGCTCAGGTCATTGGGCTCTCTGCTCAGCAGGGAGCCTGCTTCCACCACCCACCCCACCCCACCCCGCCCCACCCCTGCCTGCCTCTCTGCTTGTGATCTCTGTCAAATAAATAAATAAAATCTTAAAACAAACAAACAAACAAAAAACCTGCCATGTCTTCTACCACACAGACATGGGGCCCTGGCGGGCTCAGCAATATAGACTGGTAGTTCCCTAAACTGGTGTGTGTCAATTCACAGTCTTGGAACCTCTTTTCAATTTTTAGACTCATTATAGGATTACCATGTCCCATTAGCAAATGCATTTATATTCTTTCCATCCTTGCTGAAGCCACCATTTCCCAGGTTTGTCTAGGGTAAAGGCCAATCCCTGGATAAAGCAAGGTTAGTAATAGAGATTCTGAACTTGCCATGGCAAGGAGAAGGCAGAAACTCTGGGCTGGATGGACATCTGGCTCTCAAAAGAAAGAACTCCTGGGGAAAAGACATTTATAGAAAAAAAGTCTGCTGACACCCAGTACTTGGAGTCCCAATGGACTGATTTATTGACCAACAGCATTACTCCTCCAGCTCCCTTCCAGGAGCTGAACAGATAAGAAGCAGATTTGTTAGGCATTACTGTGTGTGTGTGTGTGTGTGTGTATTCACTTACACACTCACACACTCTCACACACACACACTCACTCTCTCTCTCTGAGGAAGGGGATGGGGAAAACACAGAAACAGTGGTAACCAGGGAGGATGGGGTCTGGGAGGGGGCTGCAAATCCAGGCCCCATGAGTCAACCAAATAATGCCTTTCTCTTGGGAGTAAAAGCAGTTCTGCATCTGGGGATATCAACAGTTGCACATTGATATTAAGAGTTGCCCATTATGTTGTTTCAAGGAATGTGTGATGTCAAATGAATGAAATTAGGCAATCACCAACAGGTTGACCAGCAACTTGATTATCAGCTTACAGGACTTCTTCCTTTTGGACCTCTGTAATAAGTGCTGGCTGGATTAAGGGTAAGCACTTGGAGGATATCACAGGCTTGCCCTGGCTTGTGGAGCTGAAGGAAATCCTTTGGGTGAGGCAGTATATAAAGTATGTGGGGATGGGGAGGATGACCATGAGAAAAAGGGCAATAATCCCAAGCAGCCCCCATGATGGGTATTGTCGAAGAACCTCTTTTGACTGTGGAAAGATGGGAAAGGGGCTCAGAATGTCAAAGTTCCCAGAAAAGGAAGGACTGTAGAAGGGAAGGGTGGGAGGCGAAGGAGGGCAAGGAGGGCAGAGGACTAAGGAGTCTTTAGGGAATCAGGGAATGAGATGATAGGGTCTTTAGGCCATGAGTAGATTGAAAGATCTAGCCCCCACTCCCTAGGAAGGTCTGGTGTCAGGGGAGGGAGGCCCACACTGTTGGAGTCCCAGGCCACATAGGTGATAGTCTTCGAGGCAGATGAATCACAGTAATCACAAACAGGGCTAGCAGCACAACTGGAGACAGAAAGCACCACAGCCAACGAATGATGAGAGAAGCATGATTGCCAAGTCTTCAAGGAACCTGGGAGAAAGGGCCACAAGACTGTGGGAGGCCTAGTCAGGCCTCACCCAGACTTGCAGGTTGAGGCCAGCCCGACCTTAGCATCTTTCAAATATTCTACTTCACCTCCAAACCTCTGATTCAGCTCAAGCCTCATCCTCTCTTATCTTCTCCCTAGTCAGTCCTGCATCCCAACCGAAGAAAATATTTTCAAACCTCCCTTTACTGCTCAAAACCTTTCATGGGTACCCAATGCCCTCAGGATAAAGGTCTAGTCCTTTCATTCATTCCATGAGTATGAAAGCGTTTATGATGTGCGAGGGACTCTTCTACATGCTGGGTATCCATGCTGAACAATGCAAACTAAAAAGGAAGGCAACACTTGACCCTCTGGGAACTTTCCTTAGTTTCTTCCAGCCCACGGATACAGCCTCCTCTACTGCAGGTTCTCAATCATAATAAATATCCAAGTGGGTTCTCTGGCCTAGAATGCCATTCTCTTTGTCTACCTATTCATCTTTCTGGACGATGCTCAACCACTTTTTCCTTTAGGATGCCTTCCCAGTCTCTCCAGGTCCCCCTAGAGTAGTCCCTGGCCACCTTGACTATAGACTTACCACCTGGACTGGGATTATCTGCTTATATATGTCTCCCTCTTCGGTGTCTATGTTTTTCGAAAGAAGGAACTCACTCTAATTTATTTGTATCCCAGTAATGACAAGGCCTTCCCAACACAAAGCCTCAAGAAAATTTTTTGAATGTGTGAACTACTCTCATTTGAAAATGCTGCCACCTAAGCCTTTTACTTCTGAATTATGCCACTTGGATGCCCACACACCAGCCTGTTAAAAGCCAGGCTCAGGAGTCCTTTGTGTTTTATTTGGATTTTCCCACTCTTCCTTGCACATTTATGTCTATCAGTCCCTGATTATCTTGTTCCCTCTTTTCTGGTGGCTTTTCCTTGCAGCATTAGAAGACATCTCTTTTTTTTTTTTTTTTAAGATTTTATTTATTTATTTGACAGACAGAGATCACAAGTAGGCAGAGAAGCAGGCAGAGAGAGAGGAGGAAGCAGGCTCCCAGCTGAGCAGAGAACTCGATGTGGGGCTCGATCCCAGGACCTTGGGATCATGACCTGAGCCGAAGGCAGAGGTTTAACCCACTGAGCCACCCAGGCACCCCTAGAAGACATCTCTTAACCTACACCTCTACCACCCTAGTCCAAGCCGTTGTTAGCTCTCACTTGGAATATTACAATAACACTTAACTGCTCTCCTTGCTTCGCTCTTGACTCAAGTCTATTTTCCGCACAGCAGTCTTATGTATTTAAAAGTAAATAAGTAAATCTGATGATGCCGCTCCCCTACTCAAAACCTTCCAGTGCCTCCACCCCTCAAGTAATGTATAAAAGCTAACTCCTGCAATGGCTTAGAAGGTCCTACATGATCTCCTGTTCTCTCTCTGGCTTCATCTACCAACAACCTACTCCAACCTGATCTCCTTCTTCCTCAGAAATTCCAGGCATAATGCTTCCTCTTGCCTCGGTACTTAAGTGTTTTCTCTACTTGGAACACTTCCTCAAAATCTGTCATGGCTCCTTCCTTCATTTCACTCAGGAGTCTGCTCAAATGTCACCTTATCAGAAAGGCCTTCCTTGCAGTCCTATCTAAATTAACACCCATGCATCTTCCCATTCTTTTTTTTTTTTTTCATATTCCCATTCTTGATCATCTTACTTTACCCTTAGATTTTCTGTCAATTATCAGCACCTGATATTTTTATATGTTCATCTGATTATTGTTTATTACTACCACAGAATATAAATTCCTTGAGGACAGGGATGCTTGTTTTATTCAATAACCTTGGTAAGTAAAACAGTGCCTGGCACATAATAAGCACTCAATAAGTATGTTAAGTATTGAATGAATGAACAAACAGGTTTTTCAGAAGGCCCTGAAGTTAAGAGTACCTATGTCACTCTAGCTGGGTGATAAGAGAGGCAACAAGAAAGGGGTCAACCTTCCCTATAGACCCAAGCTATCACCTCCTGGCCCCATAGGCCCAGCTCACAGCTATGTTTTCAAGTATGATGATGATGGTTATGGAGAAGACCGTCCAGTATTCACTCATCAGACTCATGTAGTAGATGCCTGAAGGTCGAGTGAAGAAGAGGCCACACAGGAACATGAGCACAAAGACAACCACTGGAGGAAACATTGGATCTGGATCAAGGTCAGAGGTCTGGTTGGGAGACAAGGGCTAAGCAGAGGTTATACACCTGGACTGGGTAAAAGTCTCAGAGAACTCAGGGCCATTGGTGGGAGCTGGGCACTGGTCAGAGTACCTGTAAGCAGCTTTGTATATTTCCTGAAAGAAGAAAAGGCGTCCTGGAGTGGGGTGAGGACGGCCTGCATGATCCCTTTCATGCTGCTCAGCCCCAGTGTCAGCAAAAGCAGGAGGAAGAGGATGGACCCGAAGACAGACCAAGGAATGAATGACATGACTTCAATGAAGGCCACAAATGCAATGACTGGCCCCGCCTTAACCTGTTTGAGGAGAGAGAGGGCAGGAGTTGAAGTGTCCTTGAACTTAACACAAACATACAGACAAGGATACTATCTATCTTCCCGGGGAAACTCTCTAAAAGCTGAGGGTCACTGAGAAGATCAGATCTCCAGGCTGACCCTCTGATGAGGAAAACCGAGCCACAGAAGGCATTCTGCAGGCTATAGTTCTTTGCATTACCAAGGCTGTAGGTTATCCTGCTGCTTCTGCGATTTTTTTTTCTAGTGCTAACAAAAGCTGAAATTTCTGTTTCGCTGAAGGCTTTGAGTAACTCCAGGCTCTCCTCACCTATTTTTACGGACCTTCGAAAACTGCTTCTCTAAGTTGCATTCAGTCACGTAGCTGAGGACCATGCTCTTGATGGGCTGGGGAAGGCTGCTGAGCCAGGAGCTGAAGATGGAGGTCCGGTCATAACCAGGTCGGGAGGGGGATGGGCCGCAACAGGCAGTCCCCCAGGGCTACCAGCTTCACAAGGGCTTCGGCACCCCTGGGGATGAGGAGTTGAATCACATAGAACATTTGGCTCCTTAAGAAATTGTCTCCTTTTTCCTTATCTTCTAGAAAAGAAAGTATACCACTAACCTAGCACTACTGATCTAGGTAAGGTAGAGCCTGGGATAAAACCTAGAAGGTACCCACCTTCATGATCATGAATTTGCGTGAGCCTGGAGAATTTATGACCCCGGAAGAAGTGTTTTCTATTGTCTCTGCGGGGACTCTGGGGTACCTGCTGCAGTGGTGGGGTCTCTTATTCACCACCTACCTCTTCCCTTTCTCTCTTCTTAGACTAGTGGGTAAAAGGCAATCTTCTAGGATTTGCATTACGAATGTCAGTGAGCACCATTTACTTAGATTACCACCTACATAATGCTCCCATGGAGTTGTGCCATGTGAGAGA
Organism: Lutra lutra; assembly: GCF_902655055.1. Lineage (NCBI taxonomy): Eukaryota > Metazoa > Chordata > Mammalia > Carnivora > Mustelidae > Lutra > Lutra lutra. The sequence continues at coordinate 52,515,574 of NC_062294.1, forward strand.
AACTGCTTCTTAAACCTTTAGATCCGAGCCCTGCTGACCTCTTTAACTTTACCTTCTTCCCATGACCCTCTGCACATTTCATGCTTTAATCAGATTCAACCACTTACAGTTTCAGTGTTGGCCATGCTCTCTCATGCCCAAGACCAACCCTACCCCTGCTACCACTCTGCACTTGACTAATTCCTAAAAATCCTTAAAAATTCAGGTCAGCCTTTCTCTCTCCCAGCCATTTTGGCAGTTGCTCTTGGTTGGAGCCATCCGCACCTAAGGTGGGAAGATGGTGGCCCCAAAGAAGATGAAAAAGTCGTGGGAGTCGACCAACTCTAGGCTCCAGCTTGTTATGAAAAGTGGAAAGTACGTGCTGGGGTACAAGCAGACTCTGAAAATGGCCAGACATGGCAAAGCAAAACTGGTCATCCTCACCAACAATTGCCCAGCCTTGAAGAAATCTGAAATAGAATACTACGCCATGTCGGCCAAAACTGGTGTCCATCACTAGAGTGGCAATAATACTGAACTGGGCACAGCATGTGCGAACTACTAGAGTATGCACACTATCACTGGTCCAGGTGATTCTGATAACATTAGAAGCATACCACACAGACTGGTGAAGAGTAAATCATGTAGCATTTTTCTTTAATAAAACTGGCCACAGGGGCGCCTGGGTGTCTCAGTGGGTTAAACCCTCTGCCTTCGGCTCAGGTCACGATCTCAGGGTCATGGGATCAAGCCCTGGCAGGGAGCCTGCTTCCTCCTCTCTCTCCACCTGCGTCTCTGCCTACTTGTGATCTCTCTCTGTCAAATAAATAAATAAGATCTTGAAAAAAAAATAGCCACAGCTTGTTTAATAAAAAACAAAAATAGGGGCGCCTGGGTGGCTCAGTGGGTTAAGCCGCTGCCTTCGGCTCAGGTCATGATCTCAGGGTCCTGGGATCGAGTCCCGCATAGGGCTCTCTGCTCAGCAAGAAGCCTGCTTCCCTCTCTCTCTCTCTGCCTTCCTCTCCGTCTACTTGTGATCTCTCTCTGTCAAATAAATAAATAAAATCTTTAAAAAAATAAAAAATAAAAAATAAATAAAACAACTTGGCTTGTTGCTCTATACCAACTGCTTAGTGATAAGAGCAAAATGCAAGGTGCAGGGAAATAATTATTGTTCAATCACATCTTAGAAAATAAAATATGTCCTCTTGGTAATAGGCAATTTAAATATTTGGATCAACTGTCTCACTGTAGGTAATTTAAAAGTCTGAAAGATATTTTAAATCTTCTTAAAAGAATTAAAATATTGAAAAAGTGAGGAATTATTAGACAAAAATTGAAGTACAGACAAAAACAATGGGGGAAGGGGACATCCAAAACAACTTTTCCCTGAAGTAAAAGTCAAATACAGCAAACTATACCTATAGTTTCCAATTTTGTGATCTTTAAGAAATAAAAAGACCATGGAGGTCAGATATAAAGCACCAGAGTCTGCACAAGTAAGAATCATGCTAAAAGGTTTTCCCTTAAACTTCACACTTCAAAGGGCTACACCTTCAGTATAAAAATGAACTAGAGGGGCACCTCAGTGGCTCAGTTGTTGGGCGTCTGCCTTCAGCTTGGGTCATGATCCCAGGGTCCTGGGACCAAGTCCCACATTGGCCCCCCTGTTTGGCGGGAGGGGGCTGCTTCCCTCTCCCACTCCCCCTGCTTGTATTCCCTCTCTCACTGTATCTGTCAAATAAATAAATAAAATCTTAAAAAAAAAAAAAGAAATGAGCAAAACAAAGGGAAATATTTAAAGTTCCTGGCATGTCATAAGCACAAGCCAGCCCTACCTTGGATTTGCAGCCCAAATATTTTGACTCTGGTCATCTCAAGAACTCAGGCTGAGAACTGAGATTCAAGCAGTCTCTTTCTAATGTCCCCCTGCATCAGGTAGAAACAAAAGTCCTATTTGGATGAATGCACCTGCATCCTAGGCCTTAAGAACTCCCACAAATATGGGTACCTGTGTGGCTCAGTTGATTAGATGTCGGCTCTTGATTTTGGCTTAGGCCATGATCTCAGGGCCAGGGGATCAAACCTCTTGTCAGGGTCTGCACGGAGCATGGGGGTCTGCTAGGGATTCTCTCTTCCTCTGCCTCTACCCCACCCCTTCCATTCACATTCTGTCTCTCTCTCAAATAAATAGACCTTTTTTTTAAAAAAGGAAGAGAGCACAAGCAGGGGGAGTAGCAGAGGGAGAGGGAGAAGTAGGCTCCCCGCTGAGCAAGGAGCCTGATGCAGGGCTCAGTCCCAGGACCCTGGGATCATGACCTGAGCTGAAAGCAGACACGTTAATATAACTGACTAAGCCACCCAGGTGCCCCTAAATAGATCTTTAAAAAAAAAAAAAAAAAAAGAGGGGCGCCTGGGTGGCTCAGTGGGTTAAAGCCTCTGCCTTCGGCTCAGGTCACGATCCCCGGGTCCTGGAATCAAGCCCCGAATCAGGCTCTCTGCTCAGCAGGGAGCCTGCTTCCTCCTCTCTCTCTGCCTGCTTCTCTGCCTACTTGTGATCTCCGGCTGTCAAATAAATAAATAAAATCTTAAAAAAAAAAAAAAAGAGAATTCCCACAAATAATGATCAAATAAATAGGACACAGAGAGAATGAAGTAAACAAAAAGAGACACCATGAGCAATAACCATCAGAAACAACACAGTAAAAATCAACCTAAAGTTACTTCCAAATATTAGAATTTTTGAAGATTATAATACAACATATTTGCTAACATAATAAAAGATAAGCTTAGAAATATTTGAAAGGAAAAAGAAACTATAAACTGGCCATGAGGATTTTAAAAAACCAAATGGAACATCTTGAAAAAAAAATAACAAACTTAAAATCGAGTGTGAATAATTCTACTGTCAGCCACAATGAAGCAAAAGGGGTACAACTTACCCTCCCATTGTAAACAACCAGACAATGGGACAAAATTTGTAAAACAACTGTCTTCAGACATTAAATAATAGGCAGCACAAGACTTTGAACCCCGAGAGAAGGGAAACAAATGAGGTGTGCCGCACAACGGCCCTGGTTTTCTGCCTGAAAATACATTCTGGTCTGCAGAGGGGGGAAGAAGACTGCAAGCAAAGCATGGCAGTCTCACTGAGTTGAAGAAGCAAAGGAGTTCAAAGAGGCTGAAGCAGCTGGGAGTTTCAAGGAAGAATTCTGGAGGAGAGGAAGCTGGAAAGAAAAAGAAAAGTTTACATAGGAGTCCCCTTGAGTCTTTGCTGCATTTTAAGATGCACGTGTGTAGGGTGAAAATCCACAAGACCATGTAAAAAGTAACTGGAAAATATCTAAGTTCTGGATGAGGTATTCTGTGAGGATCCCAGGAAGGACATCCCTTAGCAACGGGAATGAACTATTTCTGGAAAAGAAACTACTCTAGATCCATTCTAATGAAGCTTAAAATCAAGCCTCAAAAGGATCAAAGTAAACCACAAGTAACACTGCCTGCTAGGAAAAAGCTCACTACTCACTGCAGGAAGACAACAGAAGCCAGACACCCCAACACATACAATTTACAAAGTCCAGCATCCAGTCAAAAATTAGTAAACAAATTTCGGGAGGAATATGATCTATATTCAGGAGTAAAATCAGTAAATAACACAATAAATAAAATAGTGCAATAAATGGCAGAGATGATGGAATTAGCAATCAGGGATATCAAAAGAGCTATTAAAACCATGTTAAAGGGGCGCCTGGGTGGCTCAGTAGGTTAAAGCCTCTGCCTTCAGCTCAGGTCATGATCCCAGGGTCCTGGGATGGAGCCCCGCATCAGGCTCTCTGCTCAGCAGGGAGCCTGCTTCCCTTCCTCTCTCTCTGCCTGCCTCTCTGCCCGCTTGTGATCTCTGTCAAAAAAAAAAAAAAAAATCTTGAAAAAACAAAAACAAAAACATACTGGAGATTCCAGTCAATGCCATAAAGCAAGTAAAATAACCTCTAAAAGATAAGCAGGAGGAATAAAAGTCTTCATTCAAATCTACATGATTATATATGTAGAAAAACTTAAAGCTACAAAAAGAGGAGTTTATCAAGATTAATATACACAGGGGCGCCTGGGTGGCTCAGTGGGTTAAGCCGCTGCCTTCGGCTCAGGTCATGGTCTCGGGGTCCTGGGATCGAGTCCCGCATCGGGCTCTCTGCTCAGCAGGGAGCCTGCTTCCCTCTCTCTCTCTCTGCCTGCCTCTCTGTCTACTTGTGATCTCTCTCTGTCAAATAAATAAATAAAATCTTTAAAAAAAAAAAAAGATTAATATACACAAATCAGTTGTACCTCAATAACTAAACAATGAAGAATGAGAATTAAAGTTTAAGGATATTATTTACAATAGAATATAAAACATGAAATCATTAGAGATAAACTTTACAAAATATGTGCAAGACATTTTATATACTGAAACTTACAAAGTATTACTGTGTGAAATTAAGGAATATCCAAATAACAGAGATACACCATGTTCCTGAATCAGAAGACACTGTATTGCTAATTATTCATTCTTCTCAAAATGATCTGTTGATCCAATCAATAATTCAATCCCAATTAACAACATAGTAGGATTTTATCTTTGTAAAAAAAAAAAAAATGACAAACTAATTCTAAAATGTATGCAGAGTGAAGATACACAATAGCCAAAACAATTTTGGAAAATAATAACACAATTGGAGAATTTACACAATTTGATTTTAAGATTTAGTATAATAGGGATGCCTGGGTGGCTCAGTGGGTAAAGCCTCTGCCTTTGGCTCAGGTCACGATTCCAGGGTCCTGGGATCGAGCCCACATCGGGCTCTCTGCTCAACAGGGAGCCTGCTTCCCCCGCCCCCCAAAGCCTGCCTCTCTGCCTACTTGTGATCTGTCAAATAAATAAATAAAATCTTTTAATAAATAAGATTTACTATAATATATTAGTAATCACAACAGGACGCTATTGGCAAATTGACTAGGGTAGTCTGGAAACAGACTTAAACATCTATGGTCAATCGACTTTCAATGAAGATAACAAGGCAATTTGATGAGGAAAAGATTGTCTTTTTCAACAAATGATGCTGGAACAAATGGGTATCTAAAAGGGAAAAATAATTAACCCTGACTTTACTCCACACCTTGCACAAAAATTTACTTGAAATAGAGGATATGTGAACAACAAAAAAAGCTAAAACTGTAAAGCTCCTAGGAGAATATGAAAAAAGACAAATACCACATGCTTCTACTTATTATATAAGGAATCTAAAATAGTCAAACTAATAGAAACAGAAAGTGGAAAGATGTTTATCAGAGGCTGAGGAGAGAGGGGAAAGGGAGTATGTTGTTTAAATGGTGTAGTTTCAGTTTTGCGAAATGAAAACATTCTGGAGATCGATTTCACAACAATGTAAATCTATTTCACAGTACTGAACTGCATACTTAAAGATGGTTTAGTAACTCTCATGTTATGTTTTTTCTAATCAAAAAATGCTACTAAAAATGGGCAGAAGACGTGAACAGACCTTTCTTCAAAGAAGACATCCAGATGGCCAACAGACGTATGAGAAGATGCTCACCATCGCTCATCATCAGGAAAATGCAAATCAAAACTACAGAGAGATAGCACCTCACCTCTGTCAGAATGGCTAAAATTAACAACACAGGAAACAACAGATGTCCTCGAGGATGCAGAGAAAAAGGAAACTTCATGCATTTTTGGTGGGAATGCAAACTGGTGCAGCCACTGTGGAAACCAGTATGGAGGCTCCTCAGTAAGTTAAAAATAGAGCTACCCCATGATCCAGTAATTGCACTACCAGTATTTACCCAAAAAATACAAAAATACAAATTCAAACGGAATACATGCCCCTATGTTTACTGCAGCATTATTTACAAAAGCCAAATTAATGGAAGCAGCTCAAGTGTCTCTCAAGAGATGAATGGACAGAGATGTGGTACGTACACACATGTACATGTTCACACACACACACACACACACAGGAATATTATTCAGCCGTAAAAAAGAGTGAAATCCTGCCATTTGCAACAACATGGATGGAACTAATACTAATCTAAAGTCTAATACTAAATGAGATTAAGTCGTTAGAGACACACAAATACCATGTGATTTCACTCATAAGTGGAATTTAAGAAACAAAACAAACAACAAGCAGGAGAAAAAAGAGAGAAAGACAAACCAAGAAACAGATTCTTTTTTTTTAAGGTTTTATTTATTTATTTGACACAGAGAGAGAGAGATCACAAGTAGGCAGAGAGGCAGGCGAAGAGAAAGGGAAGCAGGCTCCCCGCTGAGCAGAGAGCCCGATGCAGGGCTCGATCCCATCCCTGAGACCATGACCTGAGCCAAAGGCAGAGGCTTAACCCACTGAGCCACCGGCACCCCCAAGAAACAGATTCTTAACTATAGAGAACAAACTAAGGGCTACAAGAGGGGAAGAGGGTGGGGGATGGGTGAAATAGGTGATGGAGATTAAGGAGTACACTTACCATGATGACAAAAAAAAAAAAGAAATGCTGCCATAGTCACTACACAAAACAAAAAAACACCAAACACAATGAAAAAGGCTGTATAGTGAAAGAAGCCAAAAACAAAAGCTCCCATCATATTGTTTGATTAGATTTATAATAAATGTCCAGAATAGGCAAATCCATAGAGACAGAAAGTAGCTTACTGGTTTCCAGGGGCTCAGAGGAGAATAATGGACATGACAGCTAATGGGGTTTCTTTTGAAGGTTATGAAAATAGGCAGTAGATTTGAAAAGAGAAGCCAGAAGAAATGTAAAATGCCAACAGCACTTTAAAAGACAGCCAAGATTGGGGCACCTGGGTGACTCAGTGGGTTAAGCCTCTGCCTTCGGCTCAGGTCATGATCTCAGGGTCCTGGGATAGAGCCCTGCATCAGGCTCTTGGCTCAGCGGGGAGCCTGCTTCCCCCCTCTGCCTGCTGGTCTGCCTACTTGTGATCTCTCTCTCTCTCTCTCTCTGTCAAATAAATAAATAAATAAAATCTTTAAAAAAAAAAGACAGCCAACATAATTAGTCATTAGGGAAATGCCGTTAAAATCACAATGACACAGCACTGTACATATCTACTAGAATGGATACAATTTACAAAACTGATGTTATCAAGTATTGGCAAGGTTGTGGAGCCACTGGAACTCCCATACCTTGCTACTAAACATGTAAAATTGGTAAAAACAACTTTTAAAACAATTTAGCAGTTTTTTTATGAAGTTAAACATACAGTAACCATATCGCCCTCTCCTAAGTATTCACCCAAAAGAAATGAAAATGTATTCACACAAAGTCTTATACATGAATGCCCCCAACATTTCAACTCATCACAGCCCCAAATCAGAACTCAAATGCCCATAAACAGGAAAATGATTAAACATAATTGTGGTATATTCATAAAACAGAATAGTTACTCAGCAATAAAAAGAGACAAACCAAAACACCTCCAATTTTATATATATATATATATATATATATATACATATATATATATTTATATATATGTATTTCTTAAAGATTTTATTTATTATTTATTTGACAGACAGAAATCACAAGTAGGCAGAGAGGCAGGCAGAGAGAGAGGGAGAAGCAGCTCCCCACTGAGCAGACAGCCCGATGCGAGGCTCAATGCCAGGACCCTGGGATCATGACCTGAGCCGAAGGCAGAGGCTTTAACCCTCTGAGCCACCCAGGCACCCTCCTCCAACAATATAGACGAAAAAAGACAAATACCTTATGCTAAGTAAAATAAGTCAGATATAAGAATGCACTATGAATCCACTTACTCTAGAAAAGAAAAATATAATCCATAGTGATACAAAACAGATCAGTAATTGACTGGGGCCAGGGTACAGAAAACATAGATGGAAAATATGAAAGTTCAGGAGAGCTGGATGGTATGATGAGAAAATCTGACAGATGGGATAAGATGGACAATGAGGCAGAGGTAATATGTGAACAAGTAAAAGTGGAGAATTTTCAGAAGTAGTGAAAAACAGTAATTCACAGATACAAGGAGCTAAAAGAATCCCAAGCAAAACTGAAGAATTCCCCTTGAGATATAATGAATTTGCAGAAAACTAAATAAAGAGCAGCAATCTTAAAACGTGCTTGAGGAAAAGACAGATTACCTCCACATCGACAAGTGAATGCCTAACAGTCACAATGAAAGTTGGCAGATCATGGGAAGAAGAGAGCCAGAAAGGGAGCCCCAAATTCTCTGTATAAGCTTTGTCCTAATCTCCAGCTGACTCTAAATAACTCCAAGCTGTCCAATGGAAGATAAAAATGCTGAAATAAAATTTCAGTTAGTACATACGACAGGAAAGAAAGTTTCCGCTTAGAGTTTAGTCAAGTTAACTGCCTGCTTAGTAAAACAACTACAACAAAACTAATACACATTTGAGAAACATAACAAAATCCAGAGTCTCCACACCACATCTACAATGTGCCAGATACAATTAAAAAAAAAAAAAAAAAAAAAAAAACTCTTGGCACATGCAAAGATTCAGACCTGCTTCTCCCTCTCCCTCTGCTTATAGCTCATGCTCTCTCTGACAAAGAAATAAATAAAATCATTTAAAAAAAAAAAGGAGTCCAGCAGGAAACAGTACATTTTTTAAGTGCTGAAGGAAATGGACTGTCAACCTAAAAGTCTTCATCCAAAGAAAATATCCTTCAAGAATGCAGGTAAATTAGACAGGGCAGGTCATACGATGAGCACTGGGTGTTACATGCAACTGATGAATTACTGAACTCAGTATCTGAAACTAATGATGTACTATGTTGGCTAACTGAATTTAAATTAAAAAAAAAAAGAATGAACATAAATTAAGGCATTTTCAGATGAAGGGAACTCCAAACGTTCACTGCCAACATAACCTGCCAAAAAAAAAAAAAAAAAAAGTTGAAGGTTTCAGATGGAATAAAAATTATACAGGAGGGTAAATTCAAACTTCAGAAATGAAGAAAGACCAACAAAAATGCTAGGTTTCTAGATTAAAAATAATAGAATATTTTCCTCCCCTTAAGTTTTAGAATACGTGTCAGTTGAAAGAAAACATACGTTAATCAGAAGCAAAAGTTTTAACGTTGTTTGATGGGGTCTTCAATATAAGTTAACGTAGTACATATGGCAACTATATCACAAAGGGTTGGAGGACAAAGGGCCATGTAGGGGGGTAAGGTTTTATATTCCACTTAGAGTGTAAAATAATAATTCTAAGTAAACTGTAGAAAGTTAAGTGTGCACTTCTGTTGGGTTGTTTTCTTAGTGAGTTTTAGGACCTCTTTACGTATTCTGAATATAAGTGTACAGATATATACATTTCTCCAGTTTTGGGACATGCATTTTCATTATTTTAATAAGTGTATCTTTTCAAAGAAAAAATGGTTTGAATTTTTAAGGCATCCAATTTTTTTTTTTAATTTATGTATTTGACAGATAGAGATCATAAGTAGGCAGGGAGGCAGATGGGGGATGGGCTAGGGACTGGCTCCCTGCTGAGCAGAAAGCCCCTTTCGGGGCTCGATCCCAGGACCCTGAGATCATGACCTGAGCTGAAGGCAGAGGCTTTAACCCACTGAGCCAGCCAGGCGCTCCATCCAATTTTTTTTCTTTAAGTAGGCTCCATGTCCCGCTGGGAGCCCAGTGCAGGGCTTGAACTCACAACCCTGAGATCACGACCTGAACCGAGATCAAGAACTGGACTCTTAGCCGACTGATCCACCCAGGCGCCCTGCGGCACCCTATTATTAACTATAACAAGGGCTCACCTACTAAGGGGGATGAGAACTGTAAAACATGGAGGAACCACAGATACAGAGAATGGCAGGCACTACCACCAGGCCTAAGGCAGAACATCTAAGAAAGGAATGAATATGAAAGAGTGATTCCCAGAATATATTATTAAATGAAAAAGGAAAAGGCTACCTACTGTGTAAGAAAGAAGGCTAAATAAGAAAATATACATCTTTCTCCTTATCTCTACAAACACAAGAAGGATAAACCAAAAAAGAATGAGATTGATTACCTACAGGGGATGGATAGGAACTGGGTTGAAGTGATGGTGGAGGACTGATACTTCTCTGAGCATCCTTTTGTATAATTTTGTCTTTTGAAACCATGTTAATGTTTAACACTAAAATAAAAGTGTGGAGGGATATTAAAATTCCATACAAACAGAAATAAATGAACATAACCGTATTTCACGTGAGTAACAATCATACTGAATGTAGGAAAAAGAACTAACCCAAGTGATTTTTGAGTACAGTATTTTGATTATAAAATTCAGGACAAAGACAAAAGTTGTCAACAAATACTAAACCCTGGGATTAGTATGTTTGTTTTTGCAATGGTATGAGCTAAGAAATCTTTAACTATTTGCTGTGCATTCTACCATGGAGATTATGCGTGTGTGTGTGTGTGTGTGTGAGAGAGAGAGAGAGAGAGAGACAGACAGACAGACAGACAGACAGAAACAGCGACAGAAAGAGAGGAAAAAGAGATCACTACAACCCTAAAAATACTATGGAAAATAATTTGGCAGGATCTAGTGAAGCTACAGATACATGTGGTAGAAACACGGCTACTGTATCTTACAGCTCCTCCCAACAAGAGGTAAAGTCTATTTTTCCACCCTGCGAACCTGAGGTGGCTTTGGGACTTCCTCTGATAAAGCACTGTGGCAGCAGCGACACCAGGAGCATTCCCATGCTGAGGTTTCGACGCTTTACGGATTCCATCTGTGTTCGTGAATCTTCACGTGAGGAAGCCCAAGCTAAGGGCATGGAGAGGTCTCCCGGAAGAGAGCAGCCCTTGCAGATCCGCCAGCTGACTGGAGCACTGGAGTGCGCCGGCCAACACCCACACGTAACAAAGCAGTGCAGTCCCAGCCGGGCCCGGCTAAATGCAGAACTGTGAGGTAACCTGTGCAAGCCCAACAGAAGAATTCTCCAGCCAACTGACAAAATCATAAGAAATTAGAAATCGTTCTTGGGTTCAGCCAATTCCGTCTGGAATGCTCTGTTACACAGTAATAACTAACTGCATCAACAGTCTCACCCACTGACGTATACCCTAGACAAACGTGCACACAAGTAGGACATGAGCAACATGTGTAAGAATGTTTAGAGCAGGGGCGCCTGGGTGGCTCAGTGGGTTAAGCCTCTGCCTTCAGCTCAGGTCATGATCCCAGGGCTCTGGGACTGAGCCCCGAGTCGGGCTCTCTGCTCAGCGGGGAGCCTGCTTCCCCCCCACCGCGCCCCCCCACCGCATGTCTCTCTGCCTACTTGTGATCTCTGTCTGTCAAATAAATAAATAAATAAAATCTTTAAAAACAAATGTTTAGGGGCGCCTGGGTGGCTCAGTGGGTTAAGCCGCTGCCTTCGGCTCAGGTCATGATCCCAGGTCCTGGGTTCGAGCCCCACATGGGGCTTTCTGCTCAGCAGGGAGCCTGCTTCCTCCTCTCTCTCTGCCTGCCTCTCTGCCTACTTGTGATTTCTGTCAAATAAAAACAAATGTTTAGAGCAGAACTGTTCTAATAGCCAAAAACTAGAAAGACTCCAAATGTTCCACAGTAGAACGGATAAATAGTGACATGTTAATATACTAAACATTCTACAGCATTAAAGGCAGACCAGAGCTACACACAACATGAATTTTACAAACATATGTTGAATGAAAGAAGAAAAACACAAAAGAATACCAAGAGAATGTACATATAAATGAAAAAATGAAACTACATAAATGGACACACTATATTATTTTATAGGGGCACCTGGCTGACTCAGAAGAACATGTAACTCTTGATCTCAGGGCCTTAAGTTTGAGCCCCACATTGGGTGTAGAGATTATTTAAATAAATAAAACTTAAAAAAAAGAAAAAGAAAAAAGTTACTTTTAAAAAAAGTTGGGGCGCCTGGGTGGCTCAGTGGGTTAAAGCCTCTGCCTTCGGCTCAGGTCATGATCCCAGCATCCTGGGATCGAGCCCCACATCGGGCTCTCTGCTCAGCAGGGAACCTGCTTCCTCCTCTCTCTCTCTGCCTGCCTCGCTGCCTACCTGTGATCTCTATCTGTCAAATAAATAAAATCTTTAAAAAAAAAAAAAACTTTAAAAAAAGCTATATTGTAGGGGCACCTGGCTGGCCCAGTCAGTAGTGCCTGCCACGCTCAATCGCAGGGTCATGAGTTCAAGCCCCACGGAAGTACAAATTAAACTCTATTGCTCAGAGGGGCAGCTGGGTGGCTCAGTCAGTTAAGCTAATGGCTTCAGCTCAGGTCATGAATTCAGGGTCCTGGAATGGAGTTCCACATCGGGCTCCTTGCAGTGGGGAGCCTGCTTCTCCCTCTCTTCCCTGGCTCGTGCTCTCTATAGCTATCTCTGTCTCGCTCTCAAATAAATAAATAAAATCTTTCTTTTTTAAGTTAAAACTATATTTCTTAGATATGCATACATAGGTAGTAAAATATATAGAAAAACAAAGAACTAATTATCATAAAAGCCAAGATAGTAGTTGGGAGGAAAGAGGTTGTAATCGGAGATACATAGCGAGCTTCTAGGGTCATTCTAGTCCGTAACATGGAGGGTATTTATTTTATAGTTATTTATGCTGCACTTTTGGTTTTATGTGTGTTTCTGTATGCATGTAATATGTCATAATAAAATGTTTTTGAACATTAAAAAGTGCCATTATACTTCCACCAGACTGGCAAAAAGTCTGACCAAGTCTAATCAAATGTGCAGAAAGTAGAATACATGGAATTCTCACACATCATAAACCACTTCGGTAATGAGACAATATACGGTAAAACTGAAGGTGTGTACCCTCTACCCTGCAATCCCATTCCTGAGTATACACCCTAAGAGAACTCTCACACATATGCACATGTATATGCCCAGGTTTATTCTAGAAAAAAATGGTGGTTATCTACACAGGTTAGGATTACCAGGAAAATTTCGGCTTAGGTATGCCGCCTCTGGGAGTCTCTCTCTGAATGGCCCCATTAGAATTAATGGCTCTGTCTTCAGTCTTCCTCAACATCCCTGCTATTAGTTACCATGAGTTTACAACTGTCCAATTATGTAATTCCCCTGCCCCCTCCCTCAAAAACTGAAAACTCAATGAAGACAAGAACTATGGTCTGATTCGCCTGTCCACATCTTTGTGGTACACAAAGAATACTTTCTAAATGTCCGATAGGTGTTTTTGAAATTAATGCCTAAAGAATGAAAAACAGGGGTAAGCAGACCATAAAGATTCTAGTTCTGAGAGTCTCTTTGGGATTTAAGTACGATAGATTGACAGAAATCTCTAAATTTAGGAGATGAAAGTTACAAGTGAGGGCATTCAGGAAATGGAAAGTTCTCCAGATCTTGAATGATGGCCACTTTATTTTTTTAAAGATTTTATTTATTTATTTGACAGAAAGCAAGGTCACAAGTAGGCAGAGAAGCAGGCGGAGAGAGAGGGGGAAGCAGGCTCCCCAATGAGCAGAGAGCCCAATGCGGGGCTCCATCCCAGGACCCTGAGATCTTGACCTGAGCCGAACGCAGAGGCTTAACCCACTGAGCCACCCAGGCGCCCCAAATGTTTGCCACTTTTAACCTATCTCTGTGGTTGGCAATCTGAAGTGGATAGTAGCAATCTCCGGGTTTAAAGATTTCTAGGGCCAGAAAGGGCTCAGAGCAAGAAAATATGTGAGAGGGATTCTACTGTTTCTGTTCTTTGCTCCAGGGGAGAGTAGAGGCTTGCAAGTGCATCTGGGGTTGTCAAGTGTGAATGGGAGTCTTGCAACACCTTGAAAGTTAGAGTCTGTGGGTTTTAGAGTTCCCTGGGGCTGGGACCCTCCCTAAGGGGCTGGCCTTACTTCTCATTGCAGTGGTGCGAGATGACTGTAGCCCAGTAGCCCAGGATACAGAAGGCAGAAGAAGTGACCAGCAGCATGGAGAACCGGTTGACCAGAGCCACAAGAAATGCATCACTGAGACAGCTGGTGGATGGATGCACATGCGAGGATAAGGAGACAACAGGACCAAAGCCTAGACCCGAGGCAAACAAGACTTGATTTGCTGCTTGATACCACAAACTCATGTAGTACATAGCTGAGATCTAAAAAGGGGAAGACAATATAAGGAGAAATGTCAAAGAAGGAGAGGAGAATCTTAACAGAAATGGGGGGAAGGACACAGGTAAGTAATGGGGAAAAGATGTCCTAACAATAGACAGTAGGTGTCTCCTAAGGCCTGGTAGGGGAATGAGGGAGACGTACGTTACCTTGGCAAGCAACAAATGCTGAAAGCCAAAAGCTGCCGCTTCCAGGAGTAGACTCCGGAAGAGGAAACGGAGGATGATGAAATAGCGGGCTGGCACTAGGACACACATTACCTGAATTGAGAATGGGGCATATCAGCAACCATGTACCAATGGGGTCCACCAACTGTAAGTCAAAAGTGCTGAATCGGGGGCGCCTGGCTGGCTCAGTCAGTTAAGTGGTTAAGCTTGTGACTCTTGGTTTCAGCTCAGGCCATGATCTCAGGGACCTGGGATCAAGGCCCATATCTGGTTCGACCCTCAGTGGGGAGTCTAAGGATTCTCTCTCTTACCCCCTGCCCCTCCCCTCACTCATGTGTTCTCTCTCTTTCTCTCTAAAATAAAAAAAATCCTTTTTTTTAGGGTGAGTCAGAAATGAAGAGTTAGAAGAAAATTTTCAGCAACGGTCAAGGGCTAGTGGGAGCCGAAGACCAGAAGGAATGCGACATTAGGAGATCAGTGAGAACAACGTTGGAGGAGGTCGAAGGCATCCAAGAATGTCAATGACGGCTTACCTTCCCTGTGGACTTGAGCCCATTAATCATGAAAGCACCAACAAGACACCAGGACACCAATAAGGGCAGGTTCAGACTTAAGACTGGTGACCCACCATCCTCAATTCTGTCTGAGGCCTTCAAGATCAGCCAGTACCATAAGTACAGGGAGGGTGACGCCCGAACACATTTGGGATCTGAGGGCACCTGGCTTTAGACATGCCTGCTAGACAGGGCGACCCCTCCCCTCTTTAGCCCTTCTCCCACTTCCCGCTACTCCTTACCCCTCCCATTTCTTCTTTTTCTACTATTTTCCTCTTCTCTAACCCTCCTCACTCCTTTCTCCTCTTCCAAATTCCCCTCCAGCTGTTTCCCCTTCTCCTCCTCTTTCGCTTCCTCCTCACCAAAGTCACTGGAGTTCTCCAATAAGGGACATTTTTCCCATGGAACTGGAGAGTGGAAGGACTGGCCCAAGTAGAGGAGAGTCCAGGCATTGACCACATTCAAGTACAAGCCGGTGATGAAGCACACCTGGGGGCCAAGGAGGAGGTGGCTGACAGGGGGAAGATTAGGAGAGAAAAAAGGAAGGGATCTGACAAAGGACTGGGGACTTGAAGGGACTCAACCCATGGAAGTGAAGTCATGGGACCCCTCCCAGGACAAGGAACTGTTGGGGTGGGAGCGGGGCATTAAGGGTAGGCCTGGGCAGCCCAGGACTCCTTACCATGAAGCTGCTGTACCCCACCCATCCAGGGGCTGATGACCTTACATACACCAATGCTGCCCCGACACATCCTCTGACCAGCTGCCATCTCCAGGAATAGAAGAGGAACCCCGACCAAGAACAGCATGAGGATGTAGATGATGAGAAAACTGCCCGTTCAGGGGGTCAGGAGGGGCTCTGAGGACCACCCGGCTCGTCAGTGCCTGGACTTCCTTGGGGTCTGGGAAAACACGTTCCCCACCAGTGACCTCCCTCAGAGCCACCAGCATCAGGGCTCAACTGTTTCCACATCCCTCATAGTCCCAGGTGTCCCTTGGGTCACCTTCCAGTTCCTGGAAGACCCAGATGCCTAGTTTCCACCCCCAGTCTCCCTGACCCAGGCCTCCAACCCCACCATCCTCATATTCTGATAACCTGCGCCTCCCCCGCTCTCATGATCCTAGGTGGCCAGGCACCTGACTCCTATTCTCATAGTGCCCAGCTTCCAGCCTCTACAAATCCCAGAGTCCTTGGAGTTTAAAGCCCCCTGTGGATCCATGATTCCTGGTCCCCAGACTTACAACCTCCATTGTGAAGCCACAGGAGGAAAAAACGCCAGTGACTGTTTATCTTCATGGAGTAGCCCACCTGAGTCAGGATGTACTCAACCTTACTGGACCAGCATGGACGGGTAAAAAGGACCTCACGCTTTGCCTCCTCTGCAACTTGCACCTTCTCAGGTAAGGGTTTCTGGTTCAGGGCCTGGGTAGCTTCCACCTCCAGTCCACTGATTGGCTTGCATTGGCTGGCTCTCACCAGCCTGGATCTCCCAGGCCAGAGCCTTTGCGATCTGGGCCTCCAAATCCTGGGATTTTGAAACCCAGACCATCGGAGGCCAGTTAGCTGTGCTCCTGTCTTCCCAAGTCTGGCTTCCGAGGAAAGCCTCAGAAGCTCTGTCTCAGCAAATAAGGCGTTTGTCAGCAAAGATTTTGAAGCCTGGGCCTCTGTCTTCATTTCAGGCAGACTCTCTGGAGCAGCTCCAGCTTTTTCAAAGGAGTACTCACCTTCTTGAGTAGACCTTAAGGACACCAAAACCTAGATTTAGATTCCAGAGTTAAGAAATAACTTCCAAAACAATCCTCAGCACATCCTTAAAGCAAACCTTTCTGTTCCTACCACCACTGAAATTCAAAGCACACAATCTCTTACATAAGTTTCACCTCTTTGGGACACCTGCATGGCTCCGTCGGTTAAGCAGCTGCATTCGGCTCGGGTCATGATCCCAATGTCCTGAGATCGAGTCCAGCATTGGGCTCCTTGTTTGGCAGGGAGCCTGCTTCTCTCTCTGCCTCTGCCTGCCACTCTGCCTGCCTGTGCTCTCTCTCTCTTTCTCTCTCTCTGACAAATAAATAAATAAAACTTTATAAGTTTCACCTCTTAGAAATGTTTTGGTGCAAGGGATAAGGATTGAGATAGCCAAGCTAACAACTGGGAATTGCACTCAAAGCACTTCTGGAAACACTGAGGTATACTCCCTACAGAGGGAAGTACCCTTTATAGTGGGCTTTTGAATCAAGAAACAAAGTTAAGGGCCTCTAGCTTGCTCAGTCAGAAGAGCGTGTGACTCTTAATCTCGGGGTTGTGAGTTCAAGCCCTATGCTGGATGTAAAGATTACATGAGTAAAAAAACTTAAAAAAATAAAGAAAGAGGGGTGCCTGGGTGGGTCTGTCATTAAGCGTCTGCCTTCTGCTCAGGTCAGGATCCCAGGGTCCTCTGACTGAGCCTGCACTGGGCTCCCTGCTCAGCAGGAAGCTGATTCTCCCTCTCCCAGTCCCCCTGCTTGTGTTCCCTCTCTTGCTGTGTCTCTCTCTGTCAAATAAGAAAAGGAAAGGAAAGGAAAGGATAGGAAAGGAAAGAAATAAGAAAGAGGGTCCCCCAGCTGGCTCAGTCAAAAGAGCATGTGACTCTTGATCTTGGGATCGTTAAGTTTGAGCACTGGGTGTAGAGGTTACTTAAAAAAATAAAATCTTTAAAAAAAAAGAAAGAAAGAAATTTAATACTACATCTTCCTTATAACCTTAGGAAGTTTGCTTCACCTCTCTGAATTTTCTCATCTATAAAACACCAGGTCTTTGCTCAAATATCACCTCCCCAGAGATGTCTTCCCTGCCTGCCTATCTATAATAGCAGCTACCAGGGCATCTGGGTGGCTAAGTTGGTTAAGCTTCTGACTTCGGCCCAGGTCATGATCTTCAGGCCCTGGAATCCAGCCCCGCACTGGGCTCTGTGCTCAACGGCGAGTCTGCTTCTCTCTCTCCTTCTCCCTCTGCCCCTTCCCCTACTTGTGCTCTCTCTCTCTCAAATAAATAAATCTTTAAAATAAAATAAAAATAAAAACAAAATTAAAAAATAAAATAGTGGTTACCCACCCCCAATATTCTCTCCATTCTACTCCCTTTGATTTTCCACCTCCTGGTGTGATTATCTACTGATTTCTCATCTAGTCATTGTCTATCTCTGCCCTCCACCCCACCACCAACTGCTCTAACCCTAGCAAGAGGACAGTGCTCTACCTCATATCTGGGGTCACTCCCCTCTCTGCTCTCTGTGCTTCTGCCACTTTGACCTTTTGCTGGCTCCCCAAATGCTCTACAAGAGAATGGACAAGGAGTGTGCTGAAAAAGAAAAAACAAAACAAAACAAAAACAAAACAGGATGTGGAAGAGGGGAAGAGAGAGGGAACTGGAGTTTTCTTCCAGACGGTGAAGGAGCATGCCATCCAAAAGCAGAGGCAACAGGCAGGCATCAGGGCAGCACTGGTGCATCTGGGTCACAGAGATAATCAGTTATGAGACATACTGTTTTGAAAGAGTTCTTAGTAGCTCAAGAAATGCTTCTAATTAAATGACAAGTTTAAAAAAAAAAAACAACCAAAACTGAGATGCAAATCTCTGTCTTTAGTTCTATCTCTACTACATTTAAAAATGCAATGAGGGGCGCCTGGGTGGCTCAGTGGATTAAGCCACTGCCTTCAGCTCGGGTCATGGTCTCGGGGTCCTGGGATCGAGCCCCGCATCGGGCTCTCTGCTCCGCAGGGAGCCCGCTTCCCCCTCTCTCTCTGCCTGCCTCTCTGCCTACTTGTGATCTCTCTCTCTCTGTGTCAAATAAATAAATAAAATATTAAAAAAAATAAAAATGCAATGAGTAATATTCTGTTGTGTGTACATACATTGCTCAGCCATCAAAAAGAATGAAATCTTGCCACTTGCAATGACGTGGATGGAGCCAAGGTTTATTATGCTAAGCGAAGTCAGCCAGAAAAGACGAATACCACATAATTTCACTCATATGAAAAAACAATTTCACTCATATGTGGACTTGATGAAACAAAACAGATGAACATAGGGGGAAAAATAGAGGCAAACCATAAAAGAGCCTCTTATCTATAGAGAACAAACGGAGTGATGCTGGAGGTAGGTGGCTGGGGGGATGGGCTAAATGGGTGATGGGTACTAAGGAGGCACCTGCTATGATGAGCACTGGCTGTTGTATGTAAGTGACGAATCACTAAATTCTACTACTGAAACTAATATTACACTCTATGTTAACTAACTAGAATTTAAATAAAAACTTAAAAATATAGATATTTGTTTAAAGAAAAGTGTAATGAAAGCAAAGGCTGAAAGACAATATGTCAATACATAGACAACAGGAGACAGGTATTTTTATATCTTTCTCTCTGACTTTATTTTATTCAATTGTCTGAAAGAAGTATTACTTCAAAAAATCAAGAAAAATATGTATTGATAAGTAAAAATTAAAAACAAAAAAAATAATACTAGACATAGAAGTTGGATTGAAGGAGCTCCTTTCATCCATATATGGGACAATTAAAGCATCAAAATAAATAACAATATGGGGCACCTGGTTGGATCATTCAGTTAAACAACTAGCTCTTGATTTCCTCTCAGGTCATGATCTCAGGGTCGGGGGGGGGTGGAGAGGGGGGGATTGAGCCTGGTATTGGGCTCTGCCACACTCAGTGTGGAGTCTGCTTGAGATTTTCTGTCCCTCTCCTTCTGTCCCTCCCTCCACTCACTCATGTGCCCACTCTCTCTACATAAATAACATACATACATACATAAAAACAGTAACAGATGAGAATCTACAGAATAAAATAGGAATCCATGAATCCATAGTGATATAAATAAGCAAAAGTAAAATTTCTGCTTCACAGCAAAATACAAGCTAATAAATATATGAGGACGATGATGGAATTAGAAAGTCATCATTTGGAAACCATTGAGAGTAGTAACTAATTCAAGCAAGAATCATCAATGGTTGCTAACACAAGGAAGTTTGGTGGGGATAAATAATTGCCCAGTATTAATTAACGTATTCTCCTCCCCCCCCCCAAAAAAAAACAGAAAAATAGAACTTTTATCGTGTTAGACACTACCTAAGCCAAGTAATGAAAGTCTACTGATACCATTTATCTCCTGATACCATGCACAGACAAGAACAACATCATTTCAGGAACATTCCTGAGAAAAATGTACAAACCAGAATCTTATCATAAGACAACACAAATTGAGGGACGTTCTATAAAATAACTTGTATTCATTAAACTTGTATTCATTAAGAATGACAAAGTCGTGAAGAAAAGGAGAGATGGAAGAACTGCCAAGATTAAAATTACAATTGTAAGTCTGCACCTATGTGAAAATAAGAAGTTAATACTGGAACTTGAAAAACAGCTGGGCTGGACTTCCAGTTTCCAGTTCACATGCTAGGAGCTTGGAAGTCACCACTCCATCCTAATAAGTAAAAAGCTGAACAGACTGAAAAATCAACAACTCTTCTTGGATCCCTAAAGGAGGTAGGGGCAAACCACTGTCCTCAAGATGGACAGACGGCAAATCCAAAGACTCTCGGATTACCAGAACGGACATACTCAGGAGGAAAAACCACCACGGAACCAGTGCCAGAGAAGGAAAAGCTCAGTTGTAACTAACAAATTGCTGAGGCTCAGTGTGGACAATCTGAGAGTTTAAATCTTCAGGGAGACCCAGTCATGAGGATGGAACACATTTTTGTTACCTCCAGGAGACTGACCAGTTTTTCACAGAATGATCACATAAAAATCCCCTCATGCTTCCAGGAACCATAGTGAAACACTCCAGGGCACTCTGTTCCTAACAAGACTGAGACGTACTATGGAACACTTGCCCTCCTTAATACCACCACATTACTAAAGGCCTATTTACAGCAGTTCCCTTACCCAATATATCATGTCCAGCTCTCAAGAAAAACTTACAAGACAAACCAAAAGGGAAAAAAAACGTAATCTGAAGGGACAGAGCATAAGAACCAGACACGGCATGAATGCTGGAAATATCAGACTGGAAATTTGAAAGAACTAGGATTAATGTGCTAAGGGCTCTAACAGATAAAGGAGACAGCTTGCAAGAACAGATGGGCAATGCCAACAGAGATGGAAATCCTGAGAAAAAAACAAAAAGCCCTGAAAGATATTAAAAAAAAAAAACAAAAAACTGTAGGGGCGCCTGGGTGGCTCAGTGGGTTAAAGCCTCTGCCTTTGGCTCAGGTCATGATCCCAGAGACCTGGGATGGAGCCCCACATCGGGCTCTCGGCTCAGCGGGGAGCCTGCTTCCCTTTCTCTCTCTCTGCCTGCCTCTCTGCCTGCTTGTGATCTCTGTCTGTCAAATAAATAAATAAAATCTTTAAAAAAAAACTGTAACAAAAACGAAGAATACCTTTGATGGGCTTACTAGTAGACTGGACATGGAAAGAATCACTGAGGAAAATATCACTGAGTTTGAGGTATCTCAACAGAAACCTTCAAAATTAAAAAGCAAAGACAACAAAGACTGAACATCACCAGGCAGAAAATCACTAAGGATGGAGAGGAATTCAACGGCACCATCAATCAACTGAATGTAACTGACATCTGCAGACTATTTCATCCAGTAACAGCAGAATACACATCTTTCCCAAGACTACATCCTGGGCCATAAAACACCTTAACAAACTCAAAAAACAAAAAGTCATACAAAGTCTGAGCCAGTCCACAATTGAATTAAACTAGAAATCTAACAGAAAGATAACTGGAAAATCCCAAAATATATGGAGATTGAACAACTCTTCTAGGGGTGCTCGGGTGGCTCCGTCGTTAACGTCTGCCTTCAGCTCAGGTCATGATCCCAGGGTCCTCAGATTGAGCCTGCATTGGGCTCCCTGCTCAGTGGGGAGCCTACTTCTCCCTCTGCTGCTCCCCCCCTGTTTCTGTTCCCTCTCACTGTCTCCCTGTCAAATAAATTTTAAAATCTTTAAAAAAAAAAAAAACAAAACAAAACCCAAAAACTCACTTCTAAATAATACATGGGTCAAAGAAGAAATCTCAAGAGAAATCTGTAAATATTTTTAACTAAGTGAAAATGAAACAAGATTTACCAAAATTTGTGGGATGCAACAACAGCAGGGCCTAGAAGGAAATTTATGGCACTGAATATATATATATATATTATTTTTTTAAAAAGCTCTAAATTCAATAATCTTAAGTTACTATTTTAGGAAACTTGAAAATGGAAAACTAAACCCAGAAGAAAAGAAATAACAAGAATTAGAGCAAAAGAGAAGACAGAGAGTCAATAAAGAAAAATCATTAAAATCAAAAGCTGGTTCTTTGAAAAGATCAATAGAATTGGTAAGCCTACACTCAGGCGGAGAAAAAAGAAACAGGACATAAATTATCAATATCAGAATGAAAGAGGGGACATCACTATAGATCCTCACAAAGTCTCCATAATGGACACTGAAAGGATAATAAAGGGGTGCCGGTGACTCAGTGGGTTAAGCGTCTGCCTTTGGCTCAGGTCATGCTTCCAGGGTCCTGGAATCGAGGGAAGCCTGCTTCTCTCTCTCCCTCTGCCTGCCACTCTCCCTGCTTGTTCTTGTTCTGTCAATTAAATAAATAAAATTTTTTATAAACAGATAAGAAAAGATAATAAAGGAATACTATGAACAACTCTATGTCCATAAATTTGATAATTTAGAAGAAATGGAGAAATTCCTTGAAAGATAAAATCTTCTGAAACTCACACAAGAAGAATTATGAATAGGCCTGTCTCTATTAAAGAAATTGAAAAAAATAATTAATAACCTTCTAAAAAATAATAATTAATGACCTCCCAAAACAGAAAGCACCAGGCTCAGATGCATTCACTGGTGAATTCTATCAAATATTTAAGGAAAAAATTACACCAATTCTCTATAATCTCTTGCAGAGGATAGAAGCAGAGGGAACACTTCCTACTTTATTCTATGAGACAAACAAACAAATAAATAAAATCTTTAAAAAAAAAAAAGATTTTATTTATTTGACAGAGATCACAAGTAGGCAGAGAGGCAGGCAGAGAGAGAGGGATAAGCAGGCCCCCCGCTGAGCAGCGAGCCCGATGCGGGGCTCGATCCATGACCCTGGGATCATGACCTGAGCCAAAAGCAGAGGCTTTAACCCACTGAGTCACCCAGGCGCCCCCGTCATTCTTTTAAGATTTTATTTATTCATTTTGAAAGAGGAGGCAAGAGCAAACCTGTGCAAGTGCAGGGGCGGGAGAGGCGGGGCAGAGGGAGAGAAGAGGGAGAAAAGCAGACTCCCTGCTGAGCAGTGAGCAGAGAGCCCGATGAGGGGGCTCAATCCCAGGACCCTGAGATCATGACCTGAGCTGAAGGCAGAGGCTTAAGCCACGGAGCCACCCACACACCCCTCTAATGTCATTCTTAATGGTGAGAAACTAGGAACTTTCCCACTAAGAGCAGGAAGAAGCCAAGGATATCTGCTCTCACCAGTCCTTTTCAACATGATTCTGCAAGTCCTAGCTAATGCAGTAAAACAAGAAAATGAAATAAAAGGCATATATATTTGGAAGGGAAAAGTGAAACTGTCTTTATTCACAGATGTTATGATCATCTGTGTAGAGAAATCTAAAGAACTGATATGTCTTGATATGGAAGCCAGACTTTCTTGAAACTAAAATCCTGCTCTGTGAAAAATTCTATCAAAAGAATGAGAAGATAAGTCCCATACTAAGAAAATATTAGGAAAAGATACATCTGATAAAGGAGTGTTATCCAAAATGTGTAAAGAACTCTTAAAACTCAGCAGTAAGAAAACCTGATTAAAAATGGACCAAAGATCTTAATAGAAACCTCACCAAAGAAGATATTCAGAGAGCAGTATGAAAAGATGCTCCACACATCCTATGTCATCAGGGAAATATGCAAACTCAAACGAGAGAGCACTATACACCTATTAGAATTACCAAACCCAAAACACTAATAACACCAAACACTGACAAAGATGTGAAGCAAAAGGAACTCTCATTCATTGCTGGTGGAAATGCAAAATGGTATAGCTACTCTGGAAGACAGTCTGGCAGTCTCTTACAAAACTAAACATATTCTTACCATATGGTCCAGAAATTGTGCTCCTTGGTATTTATCCTAGAAAGCAGAAACTAATGCCCACTCAAAAGCCTGCACATGAATATATAGCAGCTTTATACATAATTGCCAAAACCTGGAAGCAACCAAGATGTCCTTCATCATGTTGGATAAACACACTGTGGTACAACCAAATGGAATAATATTCCGCACTACAGAGAAGTGAGCTATCAAGCCTGAAGATAAATAGAGGAACCTTAAATGCATATTACTAAGTGAAATAAGCCCGACCCTTAAACGCTAAATACTGTGTGGTTCCAACTATATGACATTCCAGAAAAGGAAAAAAATACAGAGACAGTAAAAAGTTCAGTAATTTCCAGGGGTTTCTGAGGGAGGGATGAACAGGTGGAGCCCAGATGATTTTTAGGGCAGTGAAAAGCTCTGTATGATACTATTGCGGTAGATACATGTCATTGTGCATTTGTCTGAACACACAGAATGAACAACACCAAGCATGAACTCTAATGTAAATGATGGACTTTGAGTGATTACAATGTGCCAATGTAGCTCCATCAACTATAACAAAAGTACCACTCTGATGGGGGGAGGTTCCTAATGGGGGAGGTTATCCATGTGTAGGTACAGGGAGTGTATCAGAACTCTTTGTGCCTGCCTCTCAGTTTTGCTGTGAAACTAATACTGCCCTTAAAAAATAAAGTCTTACATATGGAAAAAAAAAATACTGGCAAGCTCCCTGCCAATCCTACCACTTACCATCAAAACGAAGTGCCTTCTAGGAGACCTGGTTACATGAACACCAATGTCCCCACTTACCCACCATCTCCCCACGCCCCCCTGAAAAACAAGTAAATGATTTCAAAATATTGGGGGTGCCTGGGTGGCTGAGTCAGTTAGGCATCTGCCTTCACCTCAGGTCATAATCCTAGGGTCCTGGGATGGAGCCCGGAGTCAGGCAGGGATCTGCTTCTGCCTCTGTCCCTCCCCCTGCTCATGCTCTCTTTCTCTCAAACAAATAAAATCTTTTTTAAAAATGGGGATATCTGCATCATTTCTAAAAATAGTTTCCATCTTCATGTCAAAAACGGAGAAAATTCTGCGTCATATGCAATAGATAGAACCAAACTGTAGTCACTAAGGAATTAATTCACATCTATCCTTCCTGAAGTTTTTCAGTGTTTTAAGAAGTAAGTTATAATTTTCCAGGCAGCTTGTGGGAGAAATAAAACAGGGCTTTTCTGCTCCAGGTAGCCAACAGCTTCCAGAAGCTCTTTCCCAGAGGGTGCAAAGATATATGAGCCACTGCAAAGAAAAAGTGAAAGAGATAGTAAGTCTCTCCCTGAGACAAACTGTGCTGCTACAGCATTAGGAGAGAGCATTAATTTGAATCACAGTGTTCAGAGATGAAGAAAAAATTAGGTAAAGAAACCAATCTCTGGCACAATATTTTTAGTTAAAAGGAAAAAAAAATTGGGCAACATTACAGAGATGAAGAGTTAAGTCTAGTCATGGTCCCACTCACCCCTCCTCTCCATCAGGCACCTAAATTACTCAACAGTAATATAAATCTAGTGAGCAAGTCTTCAAGCTTGAGATCTGTGAAACGAGCTAATTCTACACCAAGAATCAGATGATCAACAGCAATACAAAAAGAAATGTAATGCCACACCAATTTTAGACCAGAAGCAATGTAGAACTAATCTGTCTTATCCAAAGACAAAAAGAAAGAAACATTTGGATCTTAATGTACATGCACTCTTCCAAAAAAAAAAAAAAAAAATCACAAGGTCAACTAAGATATCAAGCAAAATAATAATTAGGACATAAATGGCCTGGTGATAAGCACAGAAAAATACCAATAGAAATCATTTAGGGAATGTCTACTAAACTTTCTAGCAACAAATATAGTATTTTTAAAACCCTACTCAAACCAGCTACAGCTTCCACCACAACCATGGCGGATGTGATGGAGTTGCTCAGGCCCTGCATCGACGCCAGCACTCCAGCTCAGTTCATCAACTGGCCCACTGGAGTTTGGGAAAGATTCATCCACTGGGAAAACGTAGAAACACTGAATTGATAGAGCCCCAGGATGAAGAAATCTCTTGAATCACAGAATTAGTTGGAAGACTAACAGCCAATGCAACTATCATGTGTGTGTCTTATATCCAGTTTAAAAAGAAGATAACCAGCCATCCTTTTGATCTTGAACTTTACAGTGAAACTGTAAAAATTACCCATGAGTTCCTGAAGCTTCTTCCTCTGGGGGTGGTACAATATGACTGATCGTGATTTTGAATGAGCTATGTTGAAAACTATTTAAAAAGGACCCTGATTTTTGAGGGAGAGAGTTCTATAGTTTCTAATATTTAATTTGATCTTTTTTTAAGATGTTATTTGACAGGGAGAGAGACAGCGAGAGAGGGAACACAAGCAGGGGGAGTAGGAGAGGGAGAAGCAGGCCACCCGCCAAGCAGGGAGCCCGACACAGAGCTCCATCCCAGGACCCTGGGATCATGACCTGAGCCGAAGACAGACTCTTAACAACTGAGCCACACAGGCGCCCCTAATTTGCTTTTTTACAATTTCATTTACCTAATTTTAGATATTCCAGTCAGCAGCTTTTGATGGAACTGATGTATTGATAGTTCTCATGTAAGTTCTCTTATAAAGAATCCTTTCCCCTCTCTCTCTGCCTCTCTGCCTACTTGTGATCTCTGTTTGTCAAATAAAAAAACATAAAAAATAAAAAGAATCCTTTCCCCCGTATATGGTCAGACTAGATATAAGAACAAACCAAACTCTGAGTTTGGTTTTGTTTTATTAATAAGAATTAAATGGTACATACTCTTGGTCATAGTCATTGCCTACTGGTCATCGCCATTAGTCAATGCCTATTCGTTTAGGCATATAATCAAGTTCGAACTTGGAATTTCAGAGCCATAAGGTCAGGTCTTAGACCTACCAAATGAAACCTTGGGTCAATTGTATTAAAGATTTACTAGCTATCTCACAGTATGCCATATTAATTACTTTTTTGACACTCCCTACAAGAAACGATTTTGATAAAGGCCGCCTTGGTGGCTAAGTCGGTTGAGTGTCCTACTCTTGATCTCAGTTCACATCTTGATCTCACAGTCATGAGTTCGAGCCCTGTTTTGGGCTCTATGCTGGGTGTGGAGCCTACTTTAAAAATACATATATTCTGATGAATTAAAAGAGCAAACAGAGCCCAACATCTTCTGTAATTTAAGAAGTATCTCATTCAGGGGATTTTTTTTTTTTAAAGATTTTATTTATTTGTCAGAGAGAGAGGGAGAGAGAGCGAGCACAGGCGGACAGAATGGCAGGCAGAGGCAGAGGGGGAAGCAGGCTCCCCGCCAAGCAAGGAGCCTGATGTGGGACTCGATCCCAGGACGCTGGGATCATGACCTGAGCCGAAGGCAGCTGCTTAACCAACTGAGCCACACGCTGGGATCATGACCTGAGCCGAAGGCAGCTGCTTAACCAACTGAGCCACCCAGGCATCCCAAGTTTACTGACCCTTGCCAGAGTTACTATTTCTTCAAGGCAATGTAAGGTCGAATTCCTTTTTTTTTTTTTTTAAAGATTTTATTTATTTATTTGACAGACAGAGATCACAGTAGGCAGAGAGGCAGGCAGAGAGAGAGGAAGGGAAGCAGGCTCCCTGCTGAGCAGAGCCCCATGCGGGGCTCGATCCCAGGACCCTGGGATCATGACCTGAGCCGAAGGCAGAGGCTTTAACCCACTGAGCCACCCAGGCGCCCCTCATTCAGGGGATTTTAAAACTAAGCATTTATTAATGCTAAACAAGGGATTCATGATCATTAAAAATTACTGGAATCATTAATTCTTTTCTCCCTTTCGACAGTCATTTTCCTTACTCTGGAATTTCTGTTTGCCCCAAAGTAATCTGGGGATTGACAGGGAGGGATGTGGCAAGTGTAGACAGAGGGTGTTACAAAATAACTGTATAGTGATGAACAGTGATGAACTGTATAGCCAGTTAGGTTTTATGGCTTGACTCATTACCTTCAGTGAGGAGATAAACTAATTCTAAATACACTTATATTGTAAATTATACCAAAATAATTTATTTTAAATTAATATAACCTTAAATTTCAACTTTCATCATCCCCAAATACTCTGCAAACTACTCAAGGGATATTGGCATAGCCGCTTTATTTTAGGAGGTGACAACAATTCCTATTGAAGTCAGTTAAACTGAAATTCAACTGAAATTTAGGAGGGACATCAGCTAGCACCAATAACATACCATTACTATTGTCTTAAATGCCAGAGAAGGGATCAGTCCTCAGTTACACTGCAAACTCAGTGCAATTAAATATTAAAAGTGCCTGCTTGAAACCTTCCACTGAGCTACCACGTTTAGTAAATTGGACCAAATGAATAGATTATCTTGCTTTCTGTTGAATGAATACTTTCTGCTAATGATTTATAGTGCCATATGTCTAGTCCCAACTCACTTCTCAGCTGCACAACATCTGTACCTGGATGTCCTACCAGCACTTCAATTTGAACAAGTGCGGTTTGAACTAGTGTAGCTCCCCTGCCATATGTTCCCTGATTTTTTGGTAATAATCTTACTGAGATACAGATCATATACCCAATCTACCTATTTCAACTGTACAATTCAAGGGCCTTTAGTATATTCACAGAGTTGGTCAACCACCATCACAATTTCAGAACATCTTTATCACCCCAAAAAAGAAATTCTGCACCATCTGCTCATCATGGCTTAATCCCTCCAGAACCACTGCTTACCCCCAAGCCCTAAGCAACCACTACTACTAATCTACTTTCTGCCTCTACAGATATACCTTTTCTGTACATTTCATACAAATGGAATCATGTAATATGTGGTCTTTTGTGATTAGCTTTTTTCACTTAGCATATTTTCAAAGTTTATTGATACTATAGTGTGTATCAATAGTTCATCCCTTTTTGTGGCCAAATAATATTCCACTAAACCAAATGTTGTTCATGCATTCATCAGTCGGTGGACTGTTAGGTGTTCTCCACTGTTTGACTATAATGAATAATGTTATTATGAACATTCATGTATGTTTTTCTGTATGTATGTTTTCATTTCTATTGGGTATGTACCTAGAAATGGAATTGCAGTGTCAAATGATAAAAATGTTTAATTTGGGGTGCCTGGGTGGCTCAGTGTGTTAAGCCTCTGCCTTTGGCTTGGGTCATGATCTCAGGGTCCTGGAATCAAGCCCTGCAACAGGCTCTCTGCTCAGCGGGGAGCCTGCTTCCCTCCCTCTCTCTGCCTACATGTGATCTCTGTCAAATAAATAAATAAAATCTTTAAAAAAAATTTTTAAAGGGCGCCTGGGTGGCTCAGTGGGTTATGATCAGGTCATGATCTCAGGGTCCTGGGATCGAGCCCTGTATCTGGCTCTCTGCTCAGCAGGGAACCTGCCTCCCCCCCTCTCTCTGCCTGCCTCTCTGCCTACTCGTGATTTCTGTCAAATAAAATCTTTAAAAAAATTTTTTTAGTTTAATTTTTTGAGGAACTGCTAAACTGTTTTTCAAAGTGGCTGCACCATTTTCTAACCTCACCAGTAGTATATGAGTATTCTAATTTCTCCATATCCTCAGTAACACTTACTATCTGAATTTTTTTTTAATTTTATTTTTTATAAACATATATTTTTATCCCCAGGGGTACAGGTCTGTGAATCGCCAGGTTTACACACTTCACAGCACTCACCATAGCACATACCCTCCCCAATATCCATAACCCCACCCCCCCTCTCCCAACCCCCTCCCCCCATCAACCCTCAGTTTGGTTTGTGAGATTAAGAGTCACTTATGGTTTGTCTCCCTCCCAATCCCATCTTGTTACATTTATTCTTCTCCTACCCCCTTAACCCCCCATATTGCATCTCCTCTCCCTCATATCAGGGAGATCATATGATAGTTGTCTTTCTCCGATTGACTTATTTCGCTAAGCATGATACCCTCTAGTTCCATCCACGTCGTCGCAAATGGCAAGATTTCATTTCTTTTGATGGCTGCATAGTATTCCATTGTGTATATATACCACATCTTCTTTATCCATTCGTCTGTAGATGGACATCTAGGTTCTTTCCATAGTTTGGCTATTGTAGACATTGCTGCTATAAACATTCGGGTGCACGTGCCCCTTCGGATCACTTCGTTTGTATCTTTAGGGTAAATACCCAGCAGAGCAATTGCTGGGTCATAGGGTAGTTCTATTTTCGACATTTTGAGGAACCTCCATGCTGTTTTCCAGAGTGGTTGCACCAGCTTGCATTCCCACCAACAGTGTAGGAGGGTTCCCCTTTCTCCGCATCCTCGCCAGCATCTGTCATTTCCTGACTTGTTAATTTTAGCCATTCTGACTGGTGTGAGGTGATATCTCATTGTGGTTTTGATTTGTATTTCCCTAATGCCGAGTGATATGGAGCACTTTTTCATGTGTCTGTTGGCCATCACTATCTGAATTTTTTATTAGAGTCATCATCATGGGTGTAAAGTAGTATTTCACTATGGCTTTCACGTGCCCTGTCTCTTTTAAGGCTACCATAAGCAACCCATTTGCCCAGAAATGCTTGAATGCATCCTTCCATTGCCAGTTCCATGCATCACTGCCATTGCCACTGTAAGTTCAGATGACTATCATCTCTCACCTGAACTACTACAAAAGCCATAGTAAGTAACTGGACCTCCCTGTTTCCAGTCTCTTCCCTTGACTCAGTCCAAACAGTTGCATTAAAAATCAGTTGTAATCATTATACTGTAAAGCTGGAAAACCTGTGATATATATAAAAAGGGGAAAACTTCCTACAAAGCATACAGTAGGGAAACAAGGAAAACACTCCCTAACTGATCAGTGTTAAGATCACCAGTGATGTCGTGTGGATATCATGAGTCTTTTTTTAATGGTTTATTTCTTTATTGACAGGGCCCCTGGGTGGCTCAGTAAAGTGTCTACCTTCAGCTTGGGTAGTGATCTCAGGGTCCTAGGATAGAGCCCCGAGTCAGGGCTCTCTACTCAGTGTGGAGCCTGCATCTCCCTCTCCCTCAGCCCCTCCTCCTGCCCCCACTCCTGCGCTCGCTGGCTCTCTCTCTCAAATGAATAAATAGAATCTTTAAAAAAATTTTTTTGGGGGCGCCTGGGTGGCTCAGCGGGTTAGGGCCTCTGCCTTCGGCTCAGGTCATGATCTCAGGGTCCTGGGATCGAGCCCCGCATCGGGCTCTCTGCTCCGCGGAGAGTCTGCTTCCTCCTCTCTCTGCCTGCCTCTCTGACTACTTGTGATTTCTGTCTGTCAAATAAATAAACAAAATTAAAAATAAAATAAAATGAAATAAAAATAAATAAAATTTAAAAAAAATTTTTTGAAGATCTATTTAGTGGGGTGCCTGGGTAGCTTGGTTGGTTAAGCATCCAACTCTTGATTTCGGCTCAGGTAAGGGGATTGAGCCCCACAATGGGCTCTGCACTCGGTGCAGAGTCTGCTTGTCCCTCTCCCTCTGCCCCCTTGACTTGTTCGTGCTCTCTCTCCCCCAAACAAATAAATATAAAAATAATAAATATTTATTTATTTGGGAGAAAGAGGATAGGGGAAGGGGCAGAGGAAGAGAGAGAATCACAGTCTAATGTGATGTGATAAGAAGGGCACTTACTTCACTTTGGCGGTATTTTTCCAATACCCTTAACTCCAGTCTAATTATGACAAAACATCAGACAAACCCAAATTGAGGGACTCTGCCAATTATCTGATCAGCGCCCATCAAAACTTTGAAAGTCAAGAAAAACAAGGAAACTCTAAAAAACTCACAGAGCAGGGGAGACTAAGGAGATCTAACAACTAAATATGATGTAAGATCGTTGATCGGCTCCTAGAACAGAAAAAAGGTATCAATGAAAGAACTGGCAGAGATAAAGAGAAAAATCTTGAAAGCAGAATAGAAAAAGAACAGATTACATACTGGGGAACAAGAGCAAATACTGCATACTTGTCAACAGAAATTACAAAGGCCAATGAACTTTGGGGAGGGTATGTGATATGGTGAATGCTGTGAAGTGTGTAAGCCTGATGATTCACAGACCTGTGCCCCTGGGCAAATACTATATTATATGTTAATAAAAACAATTAATTAAAAGAAAAGAAATTACAAGGGCACCTGGGTGGCTCAGTGGGTTAAAGCCTCTGCGTTTGGCTCAGGTCATGACCCCAGGGTCCTGGGAGTGGGAGCCTGCTTCCCCCTCCTCTCTGCCTGCCTCTCTGCCTACTTGTGATCTCTCTCTCTGTCAAAAAATAAATAAAATCTTTAAAAAAAAAAAAAAGAAAAGAAATTACAAAGTCCAAAAGAGAGATAAATAACTTCTTTAAAGCAAAGAAAGCAGAAACTCTATAATCAACAAAAATATCCTTCAAGGAAACAGGATGAAATAAAAACTTAAGCCAATAAAGAAAAACAAAGAGAATTCATCACCAACAGACCCACCTTGCAAAAAAAAAATGAAAAAAGAAGTTCTTGAGACTGAGGGAAATGACATCAGAGGGAAACTTGGATCTTGAGGAACAAAGAGTAGGAAATGGTATATATGTGGGTAAATAAAAAAAACTATATTGTCAAAAAAAACTATTGTCTTAATTTCTCTAAAACATATGAATATTAAAACAAAAATTATAAGTTGTAGGTTTTATACTAAACTTTAAAGGTAAGACATATTAAAAGCAGCAGGTGGTATAAATACTGGACTTACATGGTTGTAAAATGTCTACATTTGTATGTGAATTGACGAAATATTAATACTAAATAAACTATAAAAAGTTAATAATATGAATTGTAATCCTTAGAAAAAGTGCTAAATGTTGAAAAGAGTTATAGCTACCAAGACAATAAATTAAAATGGATACTAACAATGATTCAAGCTATCCAAAAAAAAGATGAGAGAACTGGAACCAAAAAAAATGAACAGAAAACAAAACAAAAAAACTGGAGACCCAAATCCAATCATAACAATAATTACATGAAATGTTTTCAATTTAAGCATTCCAGTTAAAAGGCAAAGATTGTCAGGATGAATAAGAGAGACCCAATTATAAGCCTCTGGAGAGATGCACCTTAATTTTACACAGACAAATGAAATTAACTTAATAGGAAGAGATTTATCTTGCAAATTAAGCATAAGAAGGCTGTAGTGGCCTTATTAATGTAATATAAAATGGGCTTTGAAATAAAGAGTATTACCAGATTCAGAGAAGGATATTCACTAATGATAAAAAAAGGTCCATTCATCATGAAGCCAATATTTACAAATGTATACAAACATAACAAACCTCAAAATACATGAAGTAGGGGCGCCTGGGTGGCTCAGTGGGTTAATCCTCTGCCTTCGCCTCAGGTCATGATCTCAGGGTCCTAGGATCAAGCCCCGCATCAGGTTCTCTGCTCAACAGAGAGCCTGCTTCCCCCTCTCTCCCTGCCTCTCTGCCTACTTGTGATCTCTGTCCTCAAATAAATAAATAAATAAAATCTTAAAAAAAAAAAAAAAGTCAACCAAGTGGAGGAGGCTGGAGACGTTTCTGTAAGAGTTGGCAGCCCACCTAAGCCCAAACGCCCACTGCTACGATACTCAGCCGCAGCTGAAACGTAACAAACCTCAGAAATAACAAGGAGCACTTGGCTCTCCTCAACCCATGTTGACACCCAATCTGACTCTTCGTCCAGCTGCGGGGGAGGAAGGAAAATCTCATCCATGAAAAACTACAGCCACCTTTCTAGAACACACTCCGGAAGGGTCTTCCCTCAAACAAGTTTTCTGGCAAATGAGTAAAAAACCGGACCCTTCCGTGAAAGCAGTGAGTTTTGGCAAACAGAGACACCGCGAACTGCGCCCCCCCCCCCCCCACGCCCTGCTGTGTCTCCTACTCAGCCCCATTGGACCCTCGGCAGACCCTCCGTCGGGGCTGAGCGGTGCTGGTGGGCCCCACGCGTGACCACCTGCATCACCGTTCCCAGCAACCACTCCCGCAGGCCCATGCCTTCTGGAAGGGGGGCCCTCGGTGTACCTCCTTCCCTGGAACTACAACCTCCAGGGAGGAAACGGGGGAGCCGGGGTCAGGTTCAAGGAGCTGGGGAGAACTGTGCCTAATAGGCCGAGGGAAGACGGCGCCCGCCCGGGTTTCCGCTGCCGGGACGCTTGACCAGCTGGGCCTCCTCAAGGGCGGAAACCCACGGCCAAGACCCCAAGGAAGATTCAGACAGTGCAGGGGCCGAAACCTGTATGCTGGGTCCTGGGGGAGAAAAAAAGCGGGGGGCGGGGGGGGGGCGAGGGAGGCCTCTCGGCCCTCTTGCAGCCCTCGGCTCGGCAGATCCCGGGACGTCCAGGAAGCCCAGCTCAGGAGCGACGCCCAGCTTCGCACACCCCGTATCTATGAATTTCCAGGCCTCCCTGGGCTATCCTCCTCTTCCCAGCCTGGAGGCCCCGTGCTCTTATGTGTGTTCAGTTAGGATAAAAAATGAACGTGAAGAATCCTCAACGGAGAAACTTACCGAACCCTTCAGGCTTCGTCAGGTCAGCTCACAACTCGCTCGGCGCTCTGCCTCACGGGTAACCTTTCCCGCCGTTCCTCTGCGCATGCGCTACAGCCCTGGACGCGCCCCCTACTGATCAAGCAAGGGATTCTGCCCCTCTGCTCCAACACTATCTTCAACACTGCGCATGCGCGCTTTCCCCACTCAGTTTCCGGTGTGAGCGGCCTGGCCTGCCCACCTCTGTCAGTTACCTGTTTAGACCTTGAGCCCAACACCCTTCCACCTAAGCGCGCTTCTGAGGTCAGGCTTTTAGCTTCATCCCTGGTCTGGAGCATGCACTCTGCTTCCACTGCCCTGGGTGAGGTGGAGATGAGGGGTGAGGTGGGAAGCTTGTTCTTCCCAGCCATTTTTCTTGTTATCAAACTTTTGGTACGTATTTAAGCTTCCCCTGTTACTACCCAGACCCCAAATATGTGTCCAAGAAGACAGACATGGACTTTGCCTTCAGAGAGTTCAGAACCCCACTGGGATTGCAGATGTGTAATATTAATAAAGGGTAACCCCACTAAAATTGAGTCTGGAGGCCAGAAAGGGGAGCTCTCAAACCCTACCACCCCAGTCAATTGTAGACCCAACAGGAAGAAACAACTTTCAGGTAGATACTACTTGACTACCCCTCCAGGAGAAAGAAAGAAAGAAAGATTTTCTCCTACCCAGCAACACCCCAGCCAATGAGAGACTGTCACAACTCAGCCAATGAAAAGTCACTACACTTCAAACTCCCAGATGGCTCCAATGGAGATCTGTGTTTACAAAAGACCCCCAACTCCTACCCCTCCTCTCTAAAAATTTAGTTTGGGGTGCCTGGGTGGCTCAGTGGGTTAAGCCTCTGCCTTCCACTCAGGTCATGATCTCAGGGTCCTGGGATCGAGTCCCTCGTCAGGCTCTCTGCTCTGTGGGGAGTCTGCTTCCTCTCTCTCTCTCTCTGCCTGCCTCTCTGCCTACTTGTGATCTTTCTGTCAAATAAATAAATAAAATCTGTTTAAAAAAAATAAAAAAGTAGTTTTCCCCTTTTTTCTTAGACTTGTCTGTGGTTTTGCCATAGCTTGCTTGTCCTGAATTGCAATTCACTGTCCTGAAAAAAACTCTTTTTTTTTTTTCTGGTAAAATCACTGATAGTTTTGTCTTTAAGGTTAACAATACTTGATGATCAGAAGTGGGATCCAGAGAAGACAACCCACTCCACCCCCAACAACTCCAAAGCTGGTGAGCAAACACATGCCAGTACCCACAGAGCCAGTTGAGTTCACTGCTTTCTTGAGGACCCTGGAGTTTGAGGGTAAGTTTTTCTCCTGGATTTCAAGCTCCACTCTCTGTGTTTTCAGCTCTCTTGGCATTACTTAGGGTCTGTTTTAAGACTTTGTTCTCTCTGGGCGCCTGGGTGGCTCAGTGGGTTAAGCCTCTGCCTTCGGCTCAGGTCATGATCTCAGGGTCCTGGGATCGAGTCCCACATCGGGCTCTCTGCTCAGCAGGGAGCCTGCTTCCTCCTCTCTCTCTCTACCTCCCTCTCTGCCTACTGTGATCTCTGTCTGTCAAATAAATAAATAAAATCTTTAAAAAAAATTAAAAAAAAGACTTTGTTCTCTCTAAGACTACTTATTAGGAC
This sequence comes from Lutra lutra, assembly GCF_902655055.1. Taxonomy (NCBI): domain Eukaryota; kingdom Metazoa; phylum Chordata; class Mammalia; order Carnivora; family Mustelidae; genus Lutra; species Lutra lutra. The sequence continues at coordinate 52,551,832 of NC_062294.1, forward strand.
ATTGTTCCAACTCTGGTTTGGAACTAGGTTGCTGCTTGTTGCAACTGTGTTGTCTAGGAAATTTTCTCTTTGCTCTAAAGAGAAACCTCTAAGAAATGGGATTCCCAGTCATCCAAACGCTTTGAGGCCACTCTGCCCCTTCTGGGACCCTGGTCCATATTTTGGCACATTTCTAACTAAATGGAGTGACTTGACCAAAAGTGTTTTAGAACTCCAATAGCAATGATGGGGAACTTCCAATCTCTCCAAAGTTGTTTTAGTCAAAATTAAATCAGAAAGCTACAGATCAAAAACACAAACAAAAACCCAAAAACAAACAAAAACCTGAATAGGATGCCTATTGTAATTGCTACTTGGAGGCTTACAAATATTTTCAGGATTCTAAATATGCCTCTTGGCAAAATATGATTTCTAAATTAAATGAGACAAGTGAACAATTGAAAGAAGAATGTCTTCTCAGGCCTCTCCCCCCCCCCCACAAACCTCTTTTTATCTCAAGACACTTGGCAGCCTCTGGTGCCTTTTTCCTCTGCACAGTCCCCACCTCCTCTATATCCACTGTTCCCTGGTTCTAATTCTCCCACTGAACTTCCCTTTTCCTAAAACTCTCTCCATCTCCCTCCTTTCCTGAGTCTATGAAAACCCCTCACCTATTTCACTCATCCCCCCACCCACCTACCCTCTGGTAACCATCAGTTTGTTCTCTATAGTTAAGAGTCTGTTTTTAGGGTTGTCTCTTTTCCTCTTTGTTTGCTTTGTTCCTTAAATCCCACATATGAGACTTATTTCCCTATGCATTGTATGCTCTAGATCCTTCCATGTTGTTGTAAATGATAACATTTCATTATTTTTATTGGCTGCATAATATTCCATTATATATATCACATCTTTATCCATTCATCTATTGATGGACACTTGGGCTCTTTCCATAATTTGGCTATTATAAATAATGCTGCATAAACATAGTGGTGCATATCTCTATGCAATAAATAAATACCTAGTAATGGAATTACTAAATTCCTAGTTTAAATACCTAGTAGTGGAATTACTAAATCATATGGTAATTTTTTGTTTGTTTGAGGAACATCCACACTGTTTTCCACAGTGGCTGCAACAGTCTGCATTCCCACCAACAGTACCTGAGAGTTCCTTTTTCTCCACATCCTCATCAACACTTATTGTTTCTTGTGTTTTCAATTTTAGCCATTCTTACAGGTGTGAAGTGATATGACATTGTGGTCTTGATTTGCATTTTCCTGATGATTAGTGATGTTGAGCATCTTTTCATATGTCTGTGGCCACCATCTGTATGTCTTTTTTGGAGAAATATCTTTTCATGTCTTCTGCCCATTTTCAATTGGGTTATTTTTGGGGAGGAGGGTGTTGAGTTGTATAAGTTCTTTATATATTTTGGATACTAAGCCTTTATTGGATATGTCATTTGCAAATATCTCTTCCCATTCAGTAGGTTGTCTTTTGGTTTTGTCAATTGTTTCCCTTGCTGTGCAGAAGCTTTTCATTTTGATGTAGTACCAATAGTTTATTTTTGTTTTTGTTTCCCTTGCCTCAAGAGTTGTATCTAGAAAAGTGTTGCAGGGCCAATGTCAGAGAAATTACTGCCTATGTGCTCTTCTATGATTTTTATGGTTTCAGAAATCACATTTAGGTCTTTAATTCATTTTGAGTTTATTTTTGCATATGGTATGAGAAAGCAGTCCAGTTTTTCCAACACCATTTGTCTTTTTCCCCATTGAATATTCTTGCCTCCTTTGTCAAAGATTAATTGACAATATAATCATGGGTTTATTTCTGAGCTCTCTATTCTTTTTTTTTTAAGATTTATTTATTTATTTTAAGTTTTTTTTTTTTCTTTTGGACAGAGAGAGAGACAATAAGAAAGGGAACACAAGCATGGGGAGTGGGAGATGGGAAAGCAGGCTTCCCTCTGAGCAGGGAGCTCGATACAGGGCTCAATCCCAGGACTCTGGTATCATGACCCGAGCCAAAGGCCAATGCTTAACAACTGAGCCAGCCAGGGACCATTTATTTATTTATTTGAGAGAGAGTGAGCATGAGGAAGGGGAGGGGCCGAGGGGGAGGGAAAGAATCCCAAGCAGACTCTGCTGAGTACATAGCCCAGTGCAGGGCTCAGTCTCACAACCTTGAGATCATGTCCTGAGCCAACACCTAGAGTTGGATGCTTAACCGACTGAGCCACCCAGGCACCCCATGGGCTCTCTCTTCTGTTCCATTGGTCCATGTGTCTATTTTTGTGCCAGTACCATACCATTTTGATTACTACAGCTTTGTAATGTATCTTGAAATCTGAGATTTTGATACTTCTTTTTAAAGACTGCTTTGGCATGGACATAACTTTTGAGAGGGGAGGGGCAGGGTATCACCATTCAACCCACTACAATCAGTACAGAAGTAAAGGTAGTTATTTGTGTGGAAAATGATGAGAGCCTGGATTAGGATGGTGGCTAGGAGACTAGTGGGTGGATCTGAAATGTATGTTAGTAGTAGAGCATAGAGGACTCAAAGTTGGCTTAGAAGGGGAGCTGAGGGGTAAGGGATGAGGGACCAGTGTCCTGAGTGAGATTTGGACTTAGAGTTATAGAAACTGAGTCTAGGTTTCAAAAGACCCTTTCAGGCCATGTGGGGAATGGACTAGAGGGGCAAGACTAAGACCAGAGAGGAGCGTGAGGTTTGGGTCCAGGAGGGAGAGCACAAATCCTGAGCCAGCCCAACCCAATTGTACAGAGAAAAGTGGAGAAAGTAGAGAAGCAAGAGGCAGAAAGGATTAGATTAGGGAATGATGGGCTGTATGGGAAAGAGGGAGAGAGAGAATGAGGGCAGCCACCCAGGGGTTGGCCCACCAAGGAAGGAAGAATCTGTGAACTTGAAGACAGATCTCTTGATATTTCCCAGTCAGAGGAGAAAAAAAGAAGTAAGAATGATACAAAAAAATACATACACACACACACAGAGATAGATAGATAATGAAATATTATTTAGCCATGAAAAAGAAGGAAATCCTCCCATTTGCAACATGGTTGAGACTGGAGGGCATTGTGCTAAGTGAAATTAGCCAGACACAGAAAGACAAATACTACACAGGATCATTTAAATGTGGACTCTCAAAAACAAAAATTTAAAAAGCCAAGTTCATAGACACAGTAGAATGGTGCCTATCCAGGGCTAGGGCATGGTGGAAATGGGGAGATGTGGGTCAAAGGGCACAGACTTTCAGTTAAAAGAGGAATACATTCTTAGGATCTAATGTGCAGCATGGTGACTATAGTTAATAATTCAGTATTGCATACTAGAAAGTTGCTGAGGATATCTATTAAGGGTTCTCACCACCAAAAGAAGAAAAAGTTAACTGTGCAATGATGAATGTGTTATCTTGAGCTTGGTAATCATTCCACAGTGTATATGTTATCAGATCTCCCTGTTGGGCACCTGGGTGGCTCAATCGGTTAAGTGTCTGCCTTCAGTTCAAGTTATGATCCCAGGGTCCTGGGATCGAGCCCCACATAAGGGCCCCTTGCTCAGTAGGGAGTCTCCTTCTCCCTCTGCCTGCCACTCCCCCTGCTTGTGCGCTCTCTCTCTCTCTCTCTCTCTCTCTCTCTCTGATAAAAAAAATAAAATATTTTTTAAAAATCATCATGTTGGGGGCGCCTGGGTGGCTCAGTGGGTTGGACCTCTGCCTTCGGCTCAGGTCATGATCTCAGGGTCCTGGGATTGAGCCCCGCATTGGGCTCACTGCTCGGCAGGGAGCCTGCTTCCCCCTCTCCCTCTGCCTGCTTCTCTGCCTACTTGTGATCTCTCTCTGTCAAATAAGTAAATAAAATCTTAAAAGAAAAAAATCATCATGTTGTACACTTGAAATATGTACAATTATAGTCATCAGTTATTCCTCAGTAATGGAAAAAGAGAACGTCCAGCACCAAACATCAGAAAACTATTAATATGAATTGATTTTTTATGACATTAATAAGAAAATAAATTGCATTTGGAGCATTTTTTTTTTAGATTTTATTTATTTACTTGACAGACAGAGATCACAGGCAGGCAGAGAGGCAGGCAAAGAGAGAGGCAGAGAGAGGGGAAGGGAAACGGGCTCCCTGCTGAGCAGAGAGCACGATTCGGGGCTCGATCCCAGGACCCTGAGATCATGACCTGAGCTGAAGGCAGAGGCTTAACCACTGAGCAACCCAGTCACCCCTGGAGCTTTTAAGATTTTATTTATTTGACAGAGAGAGAGACAGCCAGAGAGGGAACCCAGGCAAGAGGAGTGGGAGAGGGAAAAGCAGGCTTCCCACTGAGCAGGGAGCCCAAACGGGACTTGATCCCGGAACCCCCGGATCATGACCCAAGCAAGCCAAAGGCAGACATTTAACAACTGAGTCACCCAGGCACCCCTGCATTTGAAGCCTTAAAAAAAAAAGTGGAGGAGTGCCTGGGTGGCTCAGTGGGTTAAGCCTCTGCCTTCGGCTCAGGTCATGATCTCAGGGTCCTGGGATGGAGTAGGGAGCTTGCTTCCCCCCCCCTCTCTCTGCCTGCCTCTCTGCCTACTTGTGATCTCTGTCAAATAAATAAATAAATAAATATTTTTTTAAATAAAATCTTAAAAAAAAAAAAAAGTAGATGAGATCTCTCAGCAAGAGAGGGTGCTGAGTCTCTAAGAGGCGCTGGTTTTCCAAGGCCTGGGTGGATGTCAGGATGATAGGAACATCCCCAAACGTGGAAATCTGGCTTGACAAGAGTAGGGGCCATGGGGCAACAGGGGGCACTTTTAGAGGCTGCGGGGTGTGCGGCTCAGGTCCCAAGACAAGCAAGAGGTGTGGACCTAGATCTAACTGTCAAGGTCCAGGGTTCAATCCTGACTCCTCCCCAGCATCCCCCTCTTGGGGCCCCAGTGCAGATGCAGGAAGTACTGCTAGAGGCTCAGCTTCCTCTCTGGGTGTTTAGGCACTGCCCAGCCACCACCCCCCCTCACTCCCAGGGACCGTCCCACCGGGGGCACTGCAGCACTTTCACTTCCCCCAGGTGCCCAAGCCCTGCCCTAGCATGCGGGGGCTCCGCGCTCTACACTTGTTGCTGAGAACAGGATGCAGACTCTGAGAGGGGGCCCATGACAATGAGGGGACGCATAAGCAGAGAAAGGACTGGCCTGCAGAGAGAAAGGGCCAGAAACCCAGAGAGGGAGGAGATAAATGCGGGGGGGTTGGGGGAAGAGGCGGGCAGGGAGGGACAGAGACCCAGACAGAAGGGAACAGGGACCCAGAAAAGGGAGGATGAGAGGCCGAGGGCTGCGGAGGGGGCGGGGGCAGAGAGAGATGCAGAGATGGCAGAGCTTAGCAGGCAGTGAGGTCAGAGTGTCTGTGAGGTCGGCTGCTGTCCAGGGCTGGCCTGGGGTCCTGGTGCCCAGAGTAGGTGGATCCAAGGAGCTCAGCGGTCCCCCAGCCTGAACCATGGAGACCTGGGAGGGAATACCCAGCGTGTCCTTGATGCCCACAAACTCCAAGGCCCCTCCAGTACGGGTGTGTGTCCCAGTGGGGCAGGTGAGGGAGGCATGGGGGGCACAGAAACAGGCCAGAAAGCCACCTCGCCTGTAGAGGGAGGGGGTGGGGCTCCACCGCTGGCGGTGGCGGGGGGGGGGGGGGGGGGGGGGTGCGCCGTGGGGAGACTTCCTCTTTCTCTGTGTTCTTCCTTTCTCCCTCTCTGTCTCTCACAGCCTCTGTCTTCTGCTCGTCTCCTCCGGGCCCAACACCTCTTCTCTTCTGTCCCTCCCACGGGCTGCTGACCCCTCTTAGGTGAAGATGTCGGCCCAGGACAGCTGCCTCAGCCTCATCAAGTACCTCCTCTTCGTTTTCAACCTCTTCTTCTTCGTGAGTTGCCACATGGCTACCCAACCCAGGCTCCAGCCCCAGCCCCTGCCCCCTGACCTGATATACCTCCCCCAGTCCCCCTCACCTTTGCCCACCGCCATATTCCCATCTCCCCTTGTCAGGTCCTAGGCAGCCTTATTTTCTGCTTCGGCATCTGGATACTCATTGACAAGACCAGCTTCGTGTCCTTTGTAGGTGAGGGGGCCAGGGCCGTGGGGGAGGGCCTCCTGGAGCAAGCATGACCTGGCCTGCCCCCAGGTGACATCCCGGGGGTCTCCCTTGTCCCAGGTTCTGCTTCACAGCCTGCCACTGCTCTTAGCCCCTTCAGTCTTCCTCTGGCAAATGAGTTGTCCATATGAATGATAATAAAAATGGTAATAGCCATTTCTCAGGCACTTCCTAGGCGGTAGAGCTCATGCAGATGCTTATCAGACCCTCCCACAGACCTTCCCCTCTCTTGAAGTTCAGAGAGGGGATGTCACTTACTGGATGTTACACAGCAAAGAAGTAGAAGAGCAGAGAGAACACTAATAATAATAGGAGAGTTGTAATAGAGTAATAGTCGCGATCCTAATGGTTCAGATTTAATAAGTGTTTGCCCTGTATTGAGGACAGCGTTGAACGCGTGCCTCCCATGTGTCCCTTAAAATAACCCTAGGGAATAGATATCTTCCCCCGGCCCTCAGGGAGGTTTTAGTGACTGATCCAATGTCACAGATCAAGTGATGGGACTGAAACTGTTGGGGGTGAGGAGGAGCAGGAGGAGGAAAAAGAGACTGAGAGCAAGAGGAAGAAACGGCCTCCAGAGAGAAAGGGGGACAGAGATCCAGAGCAGAAACAAAGACCTGAGGCGGTGGGGGAGGGGGAGACAGAGACTCAGAAGGGACAGAGTCCCAGAGAGAAGGAGACAAAGAATCCCAGGAGGAGAGGAATAGAGACTCAACATGTGGCAGGGACAGACACCCAGAGAGTTCCCCAGAATACTGCTCCCCAGTTGAGTGGCTGTGTGGGTGGGGAATGGGGCTTCCTGGAGCTGTGTGCCTGAGCCCAATGTCACCGCCTCTCACCTCCCCCAGGCTTGTCCTTCGTGCCCCTGCAGATCTGGTCCAAGGCCCTGGCCATCTCAGGAATTCTCACCATGGGCCTTGCCCTCCTGGGCTGTGTGGGGTCCCTGAAGGAGCTCCGCTGCCTCCTGGGCCTGGTGAGTCCCCTATCCACATCCCCCCTCAAACAGAGCCCTTGCAGCCTCTGTATCCTGGGGGAGGGGGGGGCGCTCAGTCTGACCTCTCCACTCTGCCCACCAGTATTTTGGGATACTTCTGCTCCTGTTTGCCACGCAGATCACCCTGGGAATCCTCATCTCCACTCAGAGGATGCGGGTGAGCTTGGCTTCCCCTCCCACACTCCCCCCAAATGTACGGGGGTGGTGGAAAAAGACAGAAACAAAAGCAGACACGGGCTGACAAGGACGAAGGGAAATAACAGTGACGGGCAGAGGAAGGCAGAGAGACAGGGACACAGAGAAGACACACAGGAAGATAGAGACAAGGAGACTCAAAGCAAGATCACGACGCGGATGGAGGAAAACAGACATAGCAAGACAGACAGAGATCCAAAGGGGAACAAACAGAAAAGAAAAAAATTGGGGGAGAAACAGGTGACTCCAGAGAGACAGAGACCTAATGAGAGACCGTGGGAGATAGCGGGGGAACAGAAAGACGGTAGCAACAGGCAGATTTTGAGGAACAGAGACCTAGCTCGCCATTCAGTGAGAAATCGAGAGCGCCTTCAAACCGCTCGGGGACCCCTTGGGACTGAGAAAGCCCGGGAGTAGCTGGACTGGGTAGGGGCAAACCCGGGTGGAAATCCAGCCTCGCAATCCAGCCTCACTCTCCGCCTCTTAGCTGGAGCGGAGGGTGAAGGAAATCGTGCTGGAGACCATCCAGAACTACCGCTCGCGTCCGGAGGAGTCGGCGGCGGAGGAGAGTTGGGACTACGTGCAGTTCCAGGTGCGTGAGGTCCCCAGATGCGTACCCCTCCCTCTAGCTCTGGGATTCTGACGTAGCTCTGCCCCCTGCCCCAACGAAGCGGGGTGGGGGGTTACCTGAAGGTAACCCTACTCCACCCCCAATATCACCCCGCCCCCAGAAGATAGCCGAACAGACTCGTGTGGCCATTTCACTCCAGCTCCCAGACCCTGGAGAGGCTCCGTTTTCTGCCCCGACAAGACTTCGCCCTCAGTCCCAAGGCCCTAGCTTGACCCAACTCCCTGATCTTTAGTGACTCTGGCCCCAGGGGACCCGGCCCACGTGAGACTCCATTCCCTGGTTATTCACGTGGCCCTGCCCTCCCATCCACCTGTCCCCTACCTAGGCTGAATTGCACTGCCCACCCAGTCTTCTGCAGCTCCTCCCACAGCCCCAGGTGGCCCGTGATTCGTCTCTCCTAACCCCTGTTCCTCTAATGCCCCCAAGCCTAGCCCGCCATCCCCCCCCCGTGCCCACTATCTAGCCCTCTGCTCCCCAACATGACCTCATACACATCATCCAGTCCCCTGAACCCCCAAATCATCTTGAATCCCTCCAGTCCCCGTCCCTTTGACTCCCGTCCCTCTTCGCAGCTGCGCTGCTGCGGCTGGAACTCTCCTCGGGACTGGTTCAGTATCCCCAGCCTCATCAGCAACGAGTCGGAGGTGCATCGCGTGCCCTGCTCCTGCTATAATTCCTCGGCGACCAATGACTCTGCAGTCTTCGATAAGCTCTCCTTCCCCCAGTTCAGCCGGCCCGGACCCCTGGCGCGGCCCCGGCACAGTACTGACCTTTGCGTGGTTCCTGCAGACAGCAAAGTCTACAGCGAGGTGGGGAGGGCTTGGAGCCCACTAGAAAGGGGAGGGCCCTGTGAGGGGGTAGGGCGGCGGTCTCGGCTTGCTTCCCCAGGAGGCGGAACCGCTGGACTAGGGAAGGGCCTGAAGGGTGGGGCTATGAGAAAGGGGCACATCAGGTGGGGTGGGGGGCGTAGGAGGGACCCGGGTTGAGGGGCGGGGACTAAAAGAAAAGGCGTGACTGAGAGGAGGGTGGGACCGGGCAAGTTGGAGAGACTAGAGAACCCTACTAACTAGGGATGAGGTGCGGGCCTTAAAGAGGGGTGAAGGCTAGGCTAAGAACAGTGGGCACGGGCTTGAGGGCGAATCCCAGAAAGACCCTACTTTTAACCTTATCCCACATTCCCAGGGCTGCGCGCGGAGCCTCCAAAAGTGGTTGCACAACAACCTCATCTCCATAGTGGGCATTTGTCTAGGTGTCGGTCTCCTTGAGGTAATTTGGTCCAGCCCCCACTCGCAATTGGCCCTACAATCCCTAGATGGCCCTACCCCAAACCCCTGGGAAAGGTGCAAGCCTGCTAGAGCGTCAGCCCATCCAGGTTCTCCTGCCTCTCCGCATGTACGCGGGAGACCTACCCCTTGCAAGCCCCAATTGGCTGCACGCAGGAAGTAGGCGTTCCCTCCCGCCCTTGCGAAGCTCTCATTGGCCCTCCTTGGCGTTCCCTGCTCGTAGCCGCAATATCCCTCCCCTTTCCCTGCAGGTGAGTGTGGCGGGGCTGAGCCTGCTAATCTTGCGCAGGGCGCTCCGCCGGGAACGCCAGCGGCAGGTGCTGGGCGCCTGTGGTTCGAGCCCCGGGCCTGGTCCCTGTGCTGATGGCGGCGGCGGGCGCTGTGGTGTACTGAGCAGCAGCGGGCGTAGCGGCGGTCTGTGGGGTGGCTGGGGCATGGCGGATGCCTGTCCCAACTGGGGGGACAAGTCCCCACAGGGCAAGCTGCCCGTGGCCCTGGGGCTCTGGCCGCTTTGGGATCAAGATGAGGAACAACCTGAGACCGGGAGCGCGGGCGATGAGGTGGAGGTCGAGGTGGAATTAGCGGCCGAGGCAGAGAGAGAGACAGATGAGCCTCCAGAATAAAGTACCCTGGGCTAGCTCCGGATCTCACTCCTTCCCAGACTTTGAACCTGCGCTAGACGCAGCTGAATACTCCCTACCCCACCCTGTTCCGTTTCTTTCCATCCTCCCCACCCTCCGCATCTTTGGTAGTCTACCCCAAGCCCCCAAATTCCCATCCCTGACCCACCTTTCTCAACCTGGCTGAGCTCCCCCTCTAACCTCACCTTTCTCCGCCCCTCCCAAATCTCCACACTTAATTTTCTTCCCCTGGCACTACCCCTTTTTCTCCCTCGGAACACCCACCATCCCTACCCCAGTCCCCCTCACCGGACCCTGCGGACCTCTCTGAACAGGTCTCCTTTCTCTATAGCTCAGCTTCATGACGCTCTCGATATTCCTGTGCAGAAACCTGGACCAAGTCTACGACCGGCTCGCTCGGTACCGCTAGGCCCCAGTCTCTTCCCAAAGCCCCGCCCCGTCCCCTTCAAGCGCCCTAGGGGCTTCCCTGTGGTCTGTAAATATTTGTTCAATCCCCAGTTCGCCCCAACCACTGAGTCCTCCACCTCCTCATTTCCCTGGGGGACTCCGATGTCTGCCTGCCCAGCTGCTGTCACCTCTCCCGCGGGACCTGGGGCTTCCGGCCACCAGCTTCCTGTCCCCAAAGATACCTCATTTCCTTGCCTCATCTTTCGGCTTACCACCTCCCACAGGATTATTTTCACCCAAACCCCAAATAAATCCCCTGCGTTTTGGTAAAATAGTTTTATCCTCTGTCAAAACACAAACCAACACACTTTGCGGGCGAGGGGAGGCAACACAGTATATAGCCTACATCTTGAGAAGAGAGGTTGAAATTTAAAAGCCTCACCCCACAGCTTGTCCAGCTGAGAAAAAGTCACGACCCTAATACCCACTTATAAATATCTCTTGTTATATTAAAAAAAAATATTTTCAGGGCCCACCTGGCTCTGCTCCTGCACAAAGGGTTAACCTTCAATATTTGATCTCAAGGTCACAGGGTTGGGTTTGGTAAAGAGAGGCAGATTGGGAAAGGGGAGGAGGGTGCTGAAAAAACAGAAGGACAAACCAACATACTTTCTAAGACCATCCAAAAACATCCAGAACCAAGCTGCAGGAGGGCGCCTGTTAGAGACTGAGAAACCAGTGCTATACTTCGGGGCTGTCTCACTTCTGTCCCCAGTCCCTGATGCTCTGGAGCGATCTGTCCTTTTCAGACACCACCATGAGGTCCCAATATCAGGATCCATCTTTTCAACTCACCCCCCAGCTTGTAAGGTCCTCTCTAACACAGAGCAGCCCCCTCCCCAATCGAGCATGAAGTTAAGCTGGAGGTCTTTCCTGGGAGGAGGGTAATCTGGGGGGTGAGTCACTTTTGGGGTCCCCTTTCAGTCTCTGACCAGGCGGTAAATGTGGTGCTGGGCCCCCCGCTCACTGGTGGAGACCTCAAAGACATAGGCGGTGCAGAGCAGCAGCTCCTGGGTGTCTCTGTTTGTCACCACCTGCCAAGGAGGCCAAGAGAAAGGGTTTGTGCACAAAAGGGAGAGCAGAGATCACTGTGCCCTCCCCGAGGTACCACGGGATACCTAGGAAAGAGGTCCCCACCATATCACATTCCCTAGGTGGAGGGGATGCCTGACATGTCCAGTTCCCCATTTGAGCGTCAGCAGTGAGGGGCCTCCCATCGGATGGCACAGCAAAGTTAACCAAAGTAGGGGTGCCTGGGCGACTCAGCTAAGCGTCCAACTCCTGGTTTCGGCTCTGGTAATGATCTCATGGTTGTGAGATCGAGCCCCACATTGGGCACTACTTCAGATTCTCTCTCCCTTCTCCCTTCAACTCTCTCAAAATCTTCAAAGTTAACCAGAGTTCAGGGGGATCCCATAATATCATGTCCCCTGGGCTAAGGTTAGGTTCCCTATGAAAGGGGGGCTTGTCCCTTAAACCAAGGATCCACCGTGGGATGCCCTCTAAGTCCGTTTCCCCAGTGAGGGGGGATCCCCCTAAATGAGAGTGCTCTGGACTCCCCACCACATCAGTTTCCTGGGTAAAGGGGTCCCCTAAGCAAAGGCTCAACTGTAGGCTCCCCCTGTGTCACGCCCCCGCCCCCGTGCAAGGGTCCCCGGGCCAAGGGGCCGTTGTAGGCACTCCCCACCCCATTGGTTGCCCTGCTCAGCCCAGCCCCAGTGCCTCACCTGGAGGATGGTGAAGTTCTCCAGGACGCTGTTCATCATATAGCGCTCAGGCAGCTGTCGCAGCTTGTGCAAGAAATTCACCAGGTACTCACACATGGGTGAACGCAGCAGGCGGTACACAAACCTCCCGTCCTCCAGCTGGGCACGCTCCGTCTGAACCAGGGTGGGGGGTGCAGAGTGGGCAGGGCAGTGACCCAGAGACACAGGGCTTGCCCCAGGCACTCTGTGCCTCTCCAATGCCAGGCCCACTCCCCACTACCGTCATCCCCGCCATCGCCCCATCTGTGGTGCAGCAGAGATGGGACCTGGACCCATGGGTCCTCGACTTGGGATCCCTGAGCCTGCAAACGAGGGACCCCTCCAGCCTCTCAAAACTGTGCTCTGACCCTTCTGAGACCTCTGGACTGCTCTGACCCCCAGGCCCTAAGATACCCTCACACCCTCCAAAGACCCTCCCCTCCACTAGGTCTCCAAACTTTACTTGACCTCTGAGATCAAGACCCCTCAGGCCCTCAGTGATCCCTCAGTGCGACCCCCGAACCTCCTTGCCCTACAGATTCCTCTATACCCATAAGAACCTTTTGAATCTTAGTGACTATAAATCTCTGTATCACACATTATCTCTGAACCCTGAAAATAACACCTACATGTGACTTGGGGACACAATATCAGCTCTAAGCCCATGCATGAATGAAAACCCCACCACACAGACACCCAAGTGCAGGAAATGTTGTGGCTCTGATCCCTTCAGTCTGTACCCCAAAAGTGGCAGGTGTCTGGGCGCTCACCTGCCCAGAGCTCCACCCCTCCAGCCTCACCTCCACCTTCTCCACCACCTGCTTGCCAAAGGAGCAGACCTTGGAGGAACAGGTGAGAGTCATGTGCTCCAGGCTCTCGTACTGGCTGCTCACTCCATAGAAGCCTCCGCCGCTGCCGCCGGTCCCTACCTCCTCACCACTTGGGCCCCAGTTCAGGTCCGCCTGGGGGTGAGGAGGCACAGGCAGATTCCTTATAAATGGCGGGGACTCTTCTCAAGTGGGAACTCTGCTCCACGGCCTGGTTTCTCCCATAGCCCTGCAGTTGCCTACCCTCCTCTGCATTCAAAGCCCCCTGTCTCCATGGGCCTGTTTCTGGAAAACACCCACCCTTCAATTGGTACTGGAGAAGCCTGGCTCCCTGAAACGGTCCTGACCCTCTCTCTCCAGTAATAGTCCCAACAAAGGAGACCTAGAATTCAACTTTCTTCTCCTGAAGCCCCCAACTCGGGAGTTCAGCCCCTTCCAAGGCCCTGGTTATTAAGGAGGCAGGTTACTCCCTAGCAACCCTCCCCTCCCCACCCCTTCATGACCCTGGTTGCTAAGGCAAGTGGCTACTCCCTAGCAAAGGGGCCTGGAGACCCAAGTCCTATCCATCCCATCCTGGGGGTAAAACTGCTCGTTGTTCCCTGTTCCAAAGGGGGCTTACGCTCTGAGCATCCCCGTCCATGGGAGGCCAAGTGACTTGCAGGCACTTTGTTTCGGCAGCAGAACTCACCCAGAACTTGACCAGGAAGAAGGCGTGAGGAGGCCCACGATCATACAACTCCCGCAGGCCACCCTTTTTCTCAGGGAATTTGTCATAGATCTGCCGGACGTCCACACTCTCGAGGGGGGGTGCTCCAGGGCTGGGGCAGTGCTGGCTGATGTGCACGAACAGATGCCTCTGGTACTGAGAAGGGTGGGCCGTGGGTGAGGAGTGGGAGATGGGCTGCACCCTGGGTGCTCATTGCCCCCAGCTCCCACTAGCAGATTCACACCGTCCACCCAGACACTGGGCCTGACTCCCAAGCACTGTAGCTGTTCCCTTCTGTCCCAAGGCACCTTAGTCCCCAAGTCCTGTCCCCTGTTCCATCCCCACAGCCCCATCCTCTCCACTCTCTCCCCAGCCTCCACCCTGGCCTCCCAGGCTCCACTCTCCACTCTTCCGGTCATCCCTCACAGATCCCCACAGCTGACCGTGGACCTCCCCTGCTCACAATCTCCCTGTGGCTCCCCAGAGCACCCAGGACAAACCCCACACTCCTTCAACCTGGCCCTACACAGAATATGTGGTCCCAAATGTTCAATTAATGGATGGGTAGATGGATGGATGGAATCTACTTAGCCCACATCAAGACCCCCCCAACCTGTCCCCATTCTTATCACTTTTTGTCTAGATTCTGAAATCCTCACACCTTCCCCATCTTCTTTTGCATTACAAATCTTCCCTCCATCATCTAAGGCCCAAGTCTATGCAAATCTGCCTCTTCCTGGAAGCCTCACTTGATCACAATCAGATGACACTTCTCATTTCTATAGTTCCCCATCACCCTCAGGACAAAGCCTAGATCACTCAGCTTGGCAATGCCAGTTCCTCCAGAACTGGCACCTGCCCACCTATCTGCAGCTGCACCAGCTCCCACACCTTATTGGACTATTTGTTTCCCTGAAAACTTCATGCTGCTTTCATCTCTGTACCTGCAACATAAAGTTCAGCACATGGCAAACTCCTGCATAACCCTCAAAGCCCAACTCAAATACTGTCATTTCAAGGAAGCCTTCACTAACTTCCCAGGCAGAATGACTCCTCTGGGGAATGCCTGGGTGGCTCAGTTTAAGGTTAAGCGTCTGCCTTGGGCTCAGGTCATGATCCCAAGGTCCTGGGATGAGTCCCACAACAGACTCCTTGCTGCTTCTCCCTCTGCCCACACTCCTGCTTGTGCTCTGACAAATAAATAAACAGAAATTTAAAAACAAAAAAATGTCTCCTCTCTACACGCACAAAAACTTGAGCTTCCCCTATCCCAGCACATACTCATTGTTCAATGGACATCTATTGGGAGACCTACTGTGTGCAAACACTATTTTGGGCCATAGGGCTAGAAGACAAAGTCCCTGACATCATGGAGTTCTCCTGGAGTCTACTAGCAAAGATAGATAATTTTAATAAAAATCAACCCACGGATAATATAAATTTCAGAGTGATGAATGCTATGAAAAAAAAATTCCCAATAAAGAATAGTAAAGCAGGGGCGCCTGGGTGGCTCAGTGGGTTAAAACCTCTGCCTTTGGCTCAGGTCATGATCCCAGGGTCCTGGCATCGAGCCCCGCATCGGACTCTCTGCTCAGCAGGGAGCCTGCTTCCTCCTCTCTCTCTCTCTCTGCCTACTTGTGATCTCTCTCTGTCAAATAAATAAATAAAATCTTTAAAAAAAAAAAAGAATAGTAAAGCAGTAGAGCATGATGGCAGTGGGTATTTTCCATAAAACGATCTGGGAAAGCCAATCTGAGAAGATAAGCAAAGGCCTGAATGAATGGAGAGAGACAGTGGCGGTATCTGGGAAAACATATTCATGGTGGCAAAAACAGCAGATGCAAAGGCCCTGAAGCAGGAGTGGGCCTGGTGTGTTTGAGAAAGAGCACGGAGGCCAGTGTGACCAGAGCAGAGTGGGCAAGGGTATAAGGGCAGGAGGTGAGGACAGAGCAGGAATGGGGATCAGATCATGCAGAGCCTTGTGGGCAACTAAAAGGACTTTACCTTTGCTCCAAGTGAAATGAGAGGGTTTCAACTTGGGTTTTTTAGGACCATCATACACAGCAATTGGTGTTTATGTGGCTGTGGCAGAGACTGCCAGGTGTTCACAAACTCCCCATTCCTTTTCACAAAGTTAAACTACACTTCCCAGACTCCTTTGCAGTGAGGTGTGGCCACATGACTAAATTCTGGCCAATGGGATGTAAGCAGAACCTGATAGTTGCCACTTACAACCCAGACCCATAAAAACTCTGCAGGATTTTTGGGTCTCTCCCTTCCACCATCTGCTGGCCAGATGCAGAGAATCCAGCAGCAGATTCTGAAGCCCTAGAAAACGTCAGAACCACAAAATGGAAGGAGCCTGATTCTCTGAATCACTGCGTGGAAGGCTCCTACTTGAACACCTACACGGAAATGTTACATGAGTGAGAAACTGATGTTACGTTCATTCCCTGAAGGTTAAGGTTATTTCTGCGAACAGTCAACCCACCATGACTAATATGGTATCTAGCTCCATCCTAGCCCAGGAAACGCTCAAGTCTAGAAACTAGATCTGCTCTTCCAGGTTTCCAGTCTCCACCACAATGCCTGGCACACAGCAGGCTCTCAAAAACGTTTGCTAAATGAACAAACAATGACCTGGCAAGTTTCTCTGACCTTCCCAACCGTGACCCCACAACCATCCAGTTCCTCCATGCTAGCAGTTCTCAAAGTGTGGTCCCCAGGCCAGCAGCATCAACATCACCTGGGAGCACGTTAGAAATGCAAATTCTCAAGCCCCACGCTGACGTACTGAATCAGAATTTGAAGGTTGGGCCCAGCAATCTATGTTTCAACAAGCCCTCCATGTTATTCTGAGACATGCTAAAGTTTGAGAACCACTGCTTTACCCTTTCCCTTCCTATCACCCTCTGTATTCCAACCCCCAGCCCCCGCCATTCCCAGCCAGTGATGATTCTAAAATTGCACTCACAGAATCAACTGCATCAGGGGGTTCCACAAAGGCTGAGAACTCCACCAGCTGCAACCGGGCAGTGCCCAGGGCCCGAGCCTGCCACGCTGGGGGTGATGGGGCAGGTGGGGGCAGGGCAGGGGGTGACAGGGCTTGGGGGGGCTCGTACCCTAGAAAGAGAGAAAAAAAAGGACAACAAAAATCCTTAATGTGTATTGAATACATAGAGCACTCTTCTCTCTTGCCTGCCTCCGCTTAGAAGCTAAAAAAGCTAAATACTCACTTTCCCAGCCTCCCTTGCAACTAGAGATGGCCATGTGACACAGTCCTGGCCAATGAGACGTTAGGGGAAATCTGCTGAGGGGCTTCTGAGAAGGAGTTTCTTCCTGAATGAAAAAGACAGAACTTTGGGAGGAGAAAGCTTTTGGCCCTGGTCAAGTCCTGCTTGAGACATGATTCCTGGAATCACAACAGCCATCTTGGGACGTTAAGAAAGAGACCAAGGGACCTATAGAAATGCCAGTCCCAATATCGCTGAGCTGCTGAGACAGCGTAAGAGCACCCCGTGTCCAGACTCTTTGTTATATGAAATCATTAAGGCCTTTTTAATTAAGGCACTATTACTTTGGGCATTCTGTTACTTGCAGCCAAAAGCACTGCGAATTGATGAAATCTGTGGAACCCGCAAGTTCTCTTTCACCAGTGTGAGTTCTTAGGACCACATCAGCATGAACTGCTGGAAGCCATCTTTGCTGCCAGGATGGGCAGAGCCTGCCAGAGAATGAAGCCACCAAACACCACAGGTGAAAGCAGACCAAGCAAATTTGTCACTACCATTTGAGCCCCTGGATCCAGCCATGCCTGAAGCCGTCCGTCCAGCCACTCCTGAAATAGCAGTTACCTAAACCAATAAATTCCTTTTCTTTTTTTTTGGTCATTGAGATTGATTTGAGTTTCTGCCACTTGCATCTGAAAGAATGTTGACAAATCCACCTTCCCCGTGTCTTCCAGGCTAGCACGTGGCAGAACACAAATCCAGTGTGTCTGAATTCAGAGGCCATGATCTTAACCACTACAAATTCTATCACTCATCTTTCCATACCCCCTGCAAGATTTGCCTCAGATCTGGACCTCTGTAGAAATGAGTGCCCTGATCAGTGGAAGGTGAAGAAAAAGGAGGTGGGGTTGAGGAGAGAGGGGAGACAAGGCAGGTACAGAGCAGACTCTTACCTGGGAGGTCAGTAGATGGGGGGGTCAGTGACAAGGAGAACGGTGTCTGTGAGAATGGCTTCACGCTGAGGGAGAAAGGAAGCTGGGGGTCAGCAGGGTAGAAAGATAACTGTACCAGCTAAGGTTTACCAGGGACCACGCTAGACCCTTTGCTAGCACGTAATGTGCAAAAGTTCACAGAATCCTCACACCCTAGGAGGTTAGGTACAATTACTCCTCTTCCCATTTTGCATAGGAGGAAACTGAGGCACAGACCGTCACAGAGCTGGGGCACAGAGGAGCCTGGGCTCAAATCCAAGTCAGTCCCTATTACAGAGCCTGTGGTCTTGTTGACAACATTTCAGTGCCTCTCACAAAATGGCAGAAAGAGAAGAGAAACAGGATCTCAGCAGGTGGGGAACGAACGCAAGGGAGAGCCAATGTGGAGAAAGAGGAGGGTAAGGAGAAAATGACCAAGGGTCACGAGATGGGACATCGGTCCGATGTCCAGGGTGAGGAAGCAGCGTAACAGAGTCTACATGTCCAATCTAGACTCTGTCCAATCCAACTTCCTGCAGTGAGGGACATGTTCCGTATCTGCACTGTCCAGCACAGTAGCCATTAGCCACCTGTTGCCACCGAACACATGACATGTGACTACCGAGCACGAATGTGGCTAGAGTGCCCGAGGGACTGAATTTTTAAGTCAATTTTAATCGACTTAAAATTCAGTAACTGCATGAGGCTAGGGACCGTGGTATCTGACAGCCCAGCTCTAGAGGCCAATTAGCCATGGGTAGCTGAGGAGATGATTGAGACTGAAAGGTCGGAGGCCATGGAGACAACACTTGGGGTCAGAGGTCAGGAAGAGGTCAAGAATCAAAAGGCCAGGGGCACCTGAGACTCTGGACCTCAGTGTTGTGGGTTTGAACCCGACATACGGTATAGAGATTACTTAAAAATAAAATCTTGGGGGGCGCCTGGGTGGCTCAGTGGGTTAAAGCCTCTGCCTTCGGCTCAGGTCATGATCCCAGGGTCCTGGGATCGAGCCCCACATCGGGCTCTCTGCTCAGCGGGGAGCCTGCTTCCTCCTCTCTCTCTGCCTGCCTCTCTGCCTACTTGTGATCTCTGTCTGTTAAATAAATAAATAAAATCTTTAAAAAAAATAAAAATTAAAAAAAAATAAAATAAAATCTTGGGGCATCTGGGTGGCTCAGTGGGTTAAGTGCCTGCCTTCAGCTCGGGTCATGATCCCAGGGTTCTGGGATCGAGCCCCACATCAGGCTCCTTGCTCAGCAGGGAGCCTGCTTCTCGTCCTCCCTCTGCCTACTGCTCTCCCTGCTTGTGCTCTCTCTCTCTCTCTCTCTGTCAAATAAATAAATAAAATCTTAAAAAATAAAATCTTAAGGGACACCAGGGTGGCTCCATCAGTTAAGCGTCTGACTCTTGATTTTGTTTTTTTTTTTTAAAGATTTTATTTATTTATTTGACAGAGAGAGATCACAAGTAGACAGAGAGGCAGGCAGAGAGAGAGAGAGAGAGAGAGAGAGAGGGAAGCAGGCTCCCTGCTGAGCAGAGAGCCCGATGCGGGACTCGATCCCAGGACCCTGAGATCATGACCTGAGCCGAAGGCAGCGGCTTAACCCACTGAGCCACCCAGGCGCCCCTGACTCTTGATTTTGGCTCCAGTCATCATTTCATGGGTCATAGGATGGAGCCCCACGTCGGGCTCCCTGCTCAGCAGGGCGTCTGCCTGAGAGTCTCTCTCAAATAAATAAAAATAAGATAAAACAAAATGAAATCTTAAAAAAAAAAAAAAAACAACTAAAAATATTTAAAAAAAAAAATGAGTCAAAAGACCTGAATCAGAAAGACAAATTCCAGGGACCTTCAGACCCCCCACTCCCAGGGGCCTTGCCCTCGTACTCAGCATCCCCATTCTGAAATCTAAATTCCAGGACCCTACCCACTGACTTAATCTCATATCATCAAGGCTGCTGACCAAACACCACCTCCTCAGAGAGGCCCTTCTTGACCCCTGACTAAAGAGGGCACATACGCTTTGTTTTATTTCCCACATTGAATCTTTTCTTATGAATGTTTATTTGTTTACATGTTTATTGTTGGTCTCCGCACCCCCCCCAGACCCCGCTCCAAATATGGAAGATCCATGAAGGCAGGGATCCTGTCTAACTTGTTTAATCCTGTGTTCCAGTGTAAGCAGAGGACCAGGCACTTAATAGGTTCTCAATAAACATTCAACTGACTGGCCAGTGGCTGAATACTTTTTCTCATTTCCTGGAACTCACCAAATTTTCCCTCCTCAGGGCCTTGGCACATGCTGTGTTCACTGCCTAAAATATTACCAACCCCCATTCTTCACCTGTCCAAGTCCTACTCTGCCTTCAACACTACTTCCACACAGAAACCCCCAGGACTCTCTCCCTTAGCCCAGAACCTGTTGCAGTTCTTCAGAGCACATCACATTTTCTTTCATTTTGTGTTTAGGCGGGTGATGATTTAATTAACCTTCATCTCCCCCACTTGACTATCAGCTTCCCTACAGGTGGGACCCCAGTGCCCAGAGCAGTGCTCACTGCAGCAGCACTCCCTCCTTCCAGTTTAGCCCCCTCCCTGCAAGCCTCCAATTCCTTCTACCCAGGGGACTTGTTCTGACCCTTTCCTGAGTCCCAGCACCTCACAGGGGAAATTTCTTCCCTCCCTGGAGCCTGGATCCCACAGCATGTCACTTCACCTGTCACCCCCAACACCACTCCTCAAGGTCTTGCGGCCACATGCCCCCCCACCCACCCAGCCTGGATCCACTGGCTCCTTTCTGGGCTGAAAACTGCCCTTCCCATGAGTCTCTGGGGCCTGTTTCTCTTCCTCCAGGCAACAAACACATTCTGTCACCCTCAGGGCTCTCTCAGGACTGAAATGGACATTCCCATGTACCTCGGGGACCCATTTCCTTCCTTTTGACTCTGAGAGAAGACACCTGCTATCCCCTCAGGCCTAAGAACATCCCTACAGGATGAAAACACGCCTTCCCGTGAGCCTCTGGGACCACCAAATCTCACTGGGATGCCATTTTCCCCACAGACATCCTCCCGTCCCCGCACATTCATCCAGTCCCACTCTAAGCTCCTTTCTTCTCCAAACCTGCTCCTCCCCCAGGTCACCCATCGACAGACTGTCATCAATCCCAGTCACCACCAGACCCTGGGCACTATCCTTGCCTCTCCACTCCTTCTCAGCCCGTGAAACCCCTTCTCTGGACTCTCTATGCCCTGCCCCCTCCCCAGTATCCCAAGTCAAGCCTTGTCCTCCTCTCCAGACCCTCACCCCAGCCTCCTCTCCAGGATTCAAATCCAGATAGCTGGCTACAGAAGCAGGATAAGAACGTCTCTCTAGAGGGAATGGGGGAAATGGGGGTGATGAGCCAAAACAGAGAGTACTCACTCTGGAACATTCCAGGGGGGGCCAGAGCCCCCTGACCAAAATTGGAAAAGCTCTGAAGCCTGGAAAAGAGACAAAGAAGGGGGCGTGGGGGTCAGTCAGTGCCTCATTGAAACCACAGCCCGCCCCCCTCCAGTTCTGAGCCCCACAATCTCTCAGCCACCTGAGGACCAGCAGGGCCCAGTTTGGCCTGCAGGGAAGGTGCTGAGATGAGCTGAGCTGAGGACATGGTGGCCATGGTCTGGAAAGCCTTGTCCTTGGAAACCTGGTCCTGAAGGAGAAGTTGAGGTCCATGTTAATGGGGAATCCCAGTCGACACAGCAGGGTGGGTCAATGCCAGGGAGGGCAAGCATGGGGAGATGCAGAGATGGGGAATCAAGGCAAAGGATTGGGGGAGGGCACAAATCCTTCTTCTATAGCCCCCTGCCCCTCCTGGCCCCCTCAGGCAAGTCTGGGGTAAAGTAGCGGGTGGGAGGATGGGCAGGGGGACTTACCACATTCAAGGCCTGCCCGTGGGGGTGGGGGAGGGTGCCAAAGGAGGAAAGAAAACATGACTTAGGAAGTGAGGCCTGGACTCTCACCTTCCTGCCCTCCCAAACCCTACAGTTCTACCACCCTGGGCTGAAAAATGGGAGGAAGGAGGAGCAAGGATGAATATGGAACAGGAAGTAGAGGGGCCCAGGCCTAGAGGGGAAAAGGAATTCCTATACTCAGAATAAAGGACAGTATACAGTATAAGGGTTTCTAGGTCCAAAAAAGAGCTGGAAGTGAAGGTTTCCGGATATGCAGGCAACAGGAAATGAGAACTTTAGACCCAGAGGGATATGCAGTTGACACTTCCTAGCCCAGACAGGAAAGAGATGGGACCATGAGGTCCAGAAAAGACCAGAAGTGAAGGTTTTTTGGATTTGGAGAGAAAGCAGAGGAAGGCTTCTGAGTATTAAAAAAAAGGGGGGGGGCAGGAAGTCATGGTCCCCAAATCCAAAAGAAGAGAAGGAAGAGGCAGAGAAGACCCTACACCCCAGTGGGGAAGAAAATGAGGGTCTCGGGCCAAGAGGAAACCGGAAATCCAGCAGATGAAGAAAAAGGATGTGAAAATTGCCCCAAAAAATGAAGATTTCTGGACGCAGAAATGACAGGCAGGCCATGTGGGGACTAAAAAACAGGAAGATGAACCAGAAAGAGATGAAGAGGAGGTCCTCATAGTACAAGAGGGGAAAGGGAGGACACCAGGAGGAGGAGAGGAAAGGAGAGGGAGAAGGAGGACAGCAGTAGCCAGAGGAGAGGCCCGACACCCTATCCTTCTTGCCTGTCCTGAGCTAAATCTCTATCCCCTTCTCTCTACAAATCTCTTCCTCTCCCAGGACCTCTATCCACCCAGCTTGCTGGGCCACTAACCCCCGCCCCCCGACCTGGAATCTCTATTTCTTCATTCTGTCTACATCTCCATGTGACTCTGTACCCATCTCTGGTTCTCTGCTACCCACTCTGGGCCTCTCTGTCCCCCTTTCTCTGTATTTCTACTGACCTCTCCTCTGGATCTCTGTCCCCTTCTCTCTAGGCCTCTGTATCCCTCTCTCTGTCCCCCACTCTCAGGGTCTCTGCCCTCTCTCTCTGGGTGTCTGCCTCATTCCGTACCTTGAGCTTGGACTGGATTTCCCTTGATTTCCTTCGAGCCAGAACTTGGATGTGACTAGAGACCTGGGGAGAGTGACAGAGAAGCAGACTCAGGACACAGCCATTGGCCCCTTGAATCCCCTCTGCCTTCCCACCCTCCAGATGACCCCCAGAGCTCCCAGAACATGAACGATGACGAATGCACAGAACAAGCCAGCTATCTCAGGCACATGCTAACACAGGCGTGTCCACAGTGGCTAGTCTCTTCTAGCCACTTACACAACTGATCTCCCCCAGACCCAGCAAATCCAGGCCTCCTTTCCCTTCTTCATCTTCTCTCTTTGGATTTTTCAGTCTCTCTACCTTAGTCCCTGTTGCTAACACAGCTGCTAAGAGATCCAGACCAAAACGGGCACAGCAGAGCAAACTCACAGAGGCGCCAACAAGACAGACAAAAACACATGAACCAGATCCTCCTTGAACCTGAACCTGCCCATCATAGGATGCCCACCCACCCCCACCCCCCCGAGAAGACAAGCCCACCCCAGAGAGAGGCCCACAAGTCAATCCCGACACCTGTTTGCGAGTTCGGGTCTTCCCTGTTCTCAGCTTGATGTAACGGGCAATCAGCTCATTCCGACCTGAAGAGTCAAAGACGGGACAGAGTTAGACTTTCACGGGACTTCTCAACACACACAACACCAGGGAAGGAGCGAGAAGCAGCAGTTGCCAGAGGTCTGCAAGCAAGCCGGCCTGCAGATCATCCCAGCTCTGTGGGAGAGTTCCTGCTGCAGTCTTTGGAGCCGGGCTGCCAGGTTCAAATCCCAGCTCCACTACTTCTGTGACCTCAGGCAAACCACTTTACCCTTCTGTGCCTCAGTTTCCTCATCTGTGCCAACAGCGATACCAGCTGCTACCTGAGTCTTAATCAGCCCGGGCCAGGGCAAAAGAGAGGGGCGGACTCACCATACATCTTGCCTTCATCAGACAGGATGATTTTCCGCCGGCCACATGGTGGGTAGATGGCCAGGGCCTCTTGGAAGCTCTGCTCGATGTCGGGACTCCATACTCCTTCCGCGTCCGGGCCCCCATCACCCCCAGCCCCCTCGCTGCCGCCGGTGCCCTCCTCACTTCCTTCCTCACTTCCTGTCCAGCCACTGCCATCGTCCAGGGGGGCCCCAGCCCGGGGTTCCCCCATCTGGGCCTGGAGGAACACAGAGCTCAGCAAGGTGCCTCCCCCCCACCCCGCCCTCGCCCCCCACCCCCACCCACAGAGAGACTGCAGGGCAGTGAGGGCTGGGAGTTCAGATTGCTGGGTCTGAGGGAGGAGAGGGTGAGGGGGTCTGGATTTCTGGGTCTGAGGGAAGCAGGAGGCTGAGGGTCGGGACTCCTAAGTCCTGCAGAAGGGGGCTCGATTTCTGGGACAGCTGAGGGTGAGAGTGTCCTCTGTGTTTCCAGGGGAGCCTGGGGTGTGGTGAAGTCCTGAAGACCCCCAAGTAATGCCTGGGGCGCATGGCACATGAGGGCCAAAGCTTCGGGTATGGATTACTGGTTTGAAAGAAGACAGGAGTCGGGGCCTAGTTGCAGGGAAGGGAGTTGTGGATGAGATCTTCTCAGGCCCACCCCAAGAACAGGTGCTAGGATGTGAACAGCAGCTGCGAGAAAAGAAGGAGGAGGGGCCCCAGCCGTAGTTAAGACTGAGGGGGAGGGGGCGTCCAGAGAGAGAGGGACAGAGACCCAGAGATCACGAGACAGACTTCCAGAGATGGGGAGACAGAGATCCAGTGTCGGGGGACAGACACCCAGAGAGGGAAGGCAGAGAGACCCAGAGAAAGAAGGGGCCAGAGGGCCAGAGAGAAGGGGACA